>NC_090450.1:821102884-821734384 GCF_031143425.1 Pleurodeles waltl | reverse complement strand
AGTAGTGATTTGTAAACATGTGCACCGTTGCCCATATCGCAGCCTGGCAGATGTCAAGAAAAGGTACTCCATGTGCCAACAGAGTTGGGGCCGCATGAGCCCAGGTGGAATGGGGTCTCAGGCTTTCCGGAGGGTGCTTTTTGGTGAATGCACAGTTGTGAGCTCAACTTTGTCTAGAAAAAAGGTGGTGTAGTGTAATTGTAACCAAAGAGCCTGGGGTTCACTCCTGTGACACGCTGTCATGATCCTGATGTGAAAGACAGTATTTGGAGTCAGAAGAGATGTAATGAGGCGCTGTACATTGATTTGAAGGGAGTATACATTAGAAACATCAAGTTAAAGTCCAGCTCTGGCATCACAAACAGTTTGGGAGGAAACTTGATAATCAAACCTTTAATAAGCTGCATCAAAACAGGTAATTTAAACATGGATGGTTACTCCAACAAATGCAAAAAAGCTGAAAGGGCCGACAAATAACCTTCAATAATGCCCACTGCAAGTCCTTGCTGGGCCAAAGATTAAACAAACAATATAATATCTGACAGTTTGGCTTGTGAAGAGTCTGCGTGTCTGCCACAAATTTGTTACAGTACCTGGCATAAATAGACTTTGTAGGCCGATGCCTGACATCAAGGATGACACTCACAACCTCAGGTAGTAGATCAAATATAGTCAACTGCTGCAGCTCATTCTCCATGCATGGAGGTGTAGATTGTGCAGATTCTAGTGCACAACCCTGTCCTGTTTCTGCCACAGAAGATCCTCCTGAAGTGGTAAGTTGATCAGCAATAAACGCTCATGCCCAGAAGGTCTGGGTAACAGTCTTCTTGACTAACCTAGAACCACTAGGATGGCCTGTGCCCATTGAACCTGGGGGAAGAGAGGCAGAGGTGGGAAGGCATAAAGGAGTCAGGTGCTCCACATTAGCGAGAATGCATTTACTAGAGAGAGTTTCCATGGGAACTCCAACACACAAAGGTTTTAACACTGCACATTCTTGAAGGTGGCAAGCAAGGGTTCTGCCCCATTGTCAGAGAATTCCCTGTGACACCTTAGGATGCAGATGGCATTCAAGACCCACCAGGTACCACCAGCTCAGCTTGTCCACCCTGCAATCAGGGATTGTACCAGGTGGTTCATGATCAGAGATATGCCTTGACTGTCAAGCCAACTCCAGAGGTGGTGAGCCTCTTTGCACAGGACCCAAGATCCCACTCCACCCTCCATGTTGCAGTACCACATGACTGTGGTGTTGTCTTTGAGAATCTGTACCATCCTCCCCTTGATGGACAGCAAGAAGGCATTCGGCACCAGATGAATAGCCTGCAACTCCAACAGATTGATATGGAGGTTGCCTTCTGCTGGAGGCCAGAATCCTCTGATCTGTAACTCTCTCAGTTGACCTTGCCAACCCAGCAGTGACACATCCGTAACCACTGTCAACTCTGGGGGGGTCGAGGGGGAGTGGTATGCTGCTTGCCCAACTATGGTTGAGTAGCTACCATTGCAAATGACATGAATTCATTTCTGAAACCTGGATGGCATCTGACAGGTTGTCTTGGTGCTGGGCCCATTGGGACTTTAGATTCTACTACAGAGTTCACATATGCCACCTGGCGTAGTCAACAAGCAGACAGCTAACAGATCAAGAAGCATCAGAGCTCCTCTCACCGAGGACTGAGATTGAAACATTGGGATTATAGCCTGAATGTCCTGGACTCGTTGCAATGGAGGAAAACCCTGAACTGCACTGTGTCCAAGGAAGCTTCTGTGAAGGAGTAAGGTATGACATTGGCTTGTTGATCAAGAACCCCAATGATGTCAGGAGGTTTGCCCTTTTGTGGAGATTGTTCCTGTGGTGGGCACACCTGTAACATCCAGTAGTTGAGGCAAGAGGAAACTGGTATCATCAATTTCCAAACATGGGCGATGATCACCACCCTCAGATTTGTGAACATGTGAGGGTCACTGGTGAGGCCAAATTGAAAATGCTCTTGTCCTACGGCAGGTAAGGTCTATGGGACTGCAGGATGGATATATAAAATAAGCATCCTGCACATCCAAGGCTACCATCTAGATTCAGGGCAGACAGAACCTGTGGCAGCATGAGCATTTTGAACTTGTCCTTCCATAGGAAGGCATTCAGAGAACAAAGAATTGACTGAAACCCTCCATCCTACTCAGTGCGAGAAAATAGCAAGAGTCACAACACAATAGATATCTAGATCCTTATCAATGGCTCCTTTGGTGAGTAAAGCTTGCACATCATGAATGAGAATAGACAGGCGCTACTCTGAGAGCCGTTCTGATGTGGAATGAAGGTGTAACAGGACAGAAAGAAACAGTAGGGCATAGCCTTGCTGAACAATTTGGAGGACCCATCTGTCGGATGTGACTGATCACCACCCTGGAAGAAAGTACTGGATCCTGCCTCCCACAGGGTAGCTGTGTACCACCAACAGCAAGCTAAAGTAACTTGGAGGCAGTTTGTTGGCGCGTCCTACCTTATATTGGTTTTGATATTTTATTTATAAGGGTACACGTAAGGGTAAACAACCATCTACCCTCATGAGGTTGAATGAACCTTTGGACTCAAATAGGTGTGAGTGTTTTGCTCGGAACAAAACAAAGTCAACAATAAACAAAATCAAACAATACCATCATTAAGAAATATTAAAGTCAGTAATTTATACGCACAATGACCTATTTGGCCATCAATCACCACACCAGTTTGGTAAAGTTAAAACATTTATTGCTCTTTAAACTAACAATGCTAAGGTCACAGAAATCAAGCGCAAAACCAAATTATAAAGATACATGAATAACACAGGGTGACCAAACCTTCTAAAGAATCTCAGCTTTGACAGAATATGAATTATTAGGCACTCAAGAATTCACCTACAGCATAAAAACAATATCAGATGCACAGTTGAGATTGAATGCATTGAGTTAACACAGCTGTAATTATTCACAATCAGTTATTGTGCGCAGCCAAATTCACAATGTGGCATTCTATTACCCTAGTTTGATTAACCATGTAGGGCTTCATGCAAAAAGCGAAAAAGAAGACAAAAACTAATTTGGAAAACATCTATCTATGGCACTAGCAAAAATAGTGGTTGGGGTTCTAGAAGGTAAAACACATGAAAACATGTAAACCTGCAAGAAAGACAAATGCATACATTAAGTTATACCTCTCCTTAATGGGTTCAGCAGGCAGCAAAATCTTCATCAGTTGAGCATCTTCTGGTCATCTTCAGTAGACAGTGACATATAAAAAAACAGTTCAGTAATATTTGGCCTAGATGCATCTGAACTGTAAGTGGCACACATCACATTATTTCACTAGCAGAAATAATTACACATCTAAACACAGCATAGACTGTAGCAGAAAAGAAGGCTCTCCTCAGTAAGAAAGACTAAGACTGCACTTGAGCAAGAGAGAAAATCTGCTTCAGCAAAAGAATACATCAGCATCTCGAGCAAGGGAGCATAAAGCTAAACTGACATCACCTAAACATTGCTATTTTAAAGCCCCAGAAAATAACTAGCTACTCTACCATTGGTCAGACTATGTGGTGATTAGGACAGAACCAATTACATTCAATACACATTTCTTCATTGCATTCTTGTTTTCATTTTTCTCCCTCATTGGTTTAGCCACTTCTACTGTCATTACCAGTTTCCGTTGCACAGATAAAAATGTTGCAAACTGCATAAAACTACTGAAAGCCTTTGTTTTCTGTGGCACATTATCTATTAGAAAGTTAAATAAAATGCTATAAATGTTACAGCACAAGAACATTTCCTTGGGACATTTAGATCATCACACAGGATGTTTCAGAAAGGACAGGAAACGTTCCACTGCTTTCAGCATTTCTAAACATCACATTATTTCATTCTGAATTAGCTTAACACAGGCCTGTTTAAAAACGCAGTTAAATGTGTGGTTATACATTTCATAAAACTCAAACTATTTATTTTCTAAACATGTAATTATTACTTTTCATTACTCTCAGTTAGTAAAACATAAAATACATTTAATTAGACAATGATTTATTTTCATTTTTGAAATATCTGTGTCAATTATCAGTGTTGGCCTCATTTTCATTTCAGCCTTGCACTTTTAAACACGTTTTTCTTTCAGTTAATCACGTAGATTTATTAATTATTTTTCACACTCTAACAATCCCACCTTTGATGACTATATATGCCATCACAAAACTATATTAATTAATGTATTAATTCATTTATGTTAGCCTAAAAGTAATTTCTCTAAAACATCTATTCTTTCTTGTATTTCTCCTATTTTCAGTTTGTCTTAAATCATAAAATTGTCTGCTTCCCAGTTGCTCAAATTTCAATTCTTCCCTCCTCTTATCATTTTTCATTTGTTTTCTCTTAATCAGTTTATACGGGTTGTAAAATCCAAAAGTACAAATGACACAAATAATTATGATAAATAATGGTCTCAGAATTTTTCCCACAATAACTTTACCAAGGTCGCCTGGCCAATTTCTCACATTTGTCTCACTGTTGCCAACATTTTCCCATGACCCTGGTTCTTCAGATAAGATTTCTAATTCCTTTACTATTGTTAAGGATATATGTACAGCAATGTTTTGATTTCAGCATCCAGCAGACTCCGCCTTCTTTTGCTAAAATAATACCTAACGCAAGATGGTTCTGAAGAACCATTGAATGGACCACAGCCAATTTCAGTAGCCATTAAAAATACAGCTCCCGAAAAATCAGTTAGCGTGTTATCCACAACACTAGACAACTTTCTAATTTTCAGAGCATTCAGAACAACTCCTACAGAAGGAATAATTGCTACAAATAGATCCCCAATTATTTCAGAATAGGGTTTTCTTTTTGGTTTTGGTCTTTGTAATTAATTCAAATTATGTGTGTCATCTATGTTGTCAATTTGGTAAATTGTCGGGAATACAACTCCCAAATAACAAGTACAGTACCATCCCCTTGGGAGACGATAATAAGCATTCTTTCCACAGATGTAATAAACTCCTGGAATAACAGGGTCCTGGCCATTTAGCATAAAGTCCCATTTATTCTTGAAAATAAATACATGTCTGCATTCACGTGTTCCAACAAAGTTAGTATCACTAAATGTTTGTTCGTTTTTGAATTACCTCTTCACTAACCCTTTCTCTAGCTTCTCCTTCAAAGCTTTTCTCCTGTCATTATTTTGATCTAAAAAGGACTTTCTACTGGTGAAAGCAAGCATGTAAGGTGATTGCAGTGAGCATATGCAGTCCCGAAAGTTAGTGCAGACTCAAAGAAACCTCCCACAATGTCAATATTTCTTTCTTTGGCAATGTTACTCAAATGCTGATTAATCGGAACAAACGAAAACACAACATCTAGGTTAGAGTAGACATACTGAATGTATTCCTGGTTATAAAGCCTTGTTAGTAGAAGACTACAACTAATTCCATATGTTAGGGGCAGACTATGATAAGTTATTCTTTCTTGCACTGATGAAGGAATTTGTGTACAAACATAACATTCTCTCACATTCATCGTCTCAACATATTCATACAACAAGCGATAGAAAACATTAGAAGAAAGATCTCCTTGTGAGTGGTCTAAATGTAAGTATTTCTCATACCTATTAAACGTTTCTAACTTTGAAAGTGTAGAAGTCTCTGCAGAACTAATAAAACTATTTTCAGGTGTGTGATGAATACTTATGATCACAATCAACAACAAATACACTAACACACATACAATTCCCAAAACAATGCACATACACTTACAACACCTATTAGTTTTCACTCTAATGTGATTGTTATCCATCATGTTAAGAATCAGAAAGTAGAAGAAAAAGGAAAAAATATTTAACTAGGCACCCAAAATCAAAAACAAAACTAATCTTCTTTGCAGTTATTTACAGCTTTTGGACTCTTCTCCAGAACTGTTGAAAAAAATCAGTTTAGCAGCTTGTCAAAATTGGTTCAGTTTGTCAAAAATCGGTTTAAACAAATTCAAGTTCCAAAATCTTGATCTGGCAATTCAAGATCAAAACAAAATGCGAAAAATTCTCGTTGCTACTCATTTGCAGCACAGTATGCCCAATCAGGACCAGAGTATCTTCGACTTGCAACTCTTTTCCTTTTCGATCTTCGATTTGCACTTATTTCTCCTTCACTCAGATCTTCATCTGTGTTTGCTTTTGTTGTTGTGTCTGGCTCCTCATTTATTGTCAGCAGTACATCTGGAACTTTTTCATTTGTCTGCAATTTAAACCACTTGCTTCCTTTAACAAGTTTCTTTGACAGCGTCTTTTGAAAAACTGGACTTCTAGCTCTTCTTGCTTCAGCAGGATTTTCACTTTGACTTGATGTACCTGCACCATTCGCCAATTCAGGAGGAGTCACATCTGTATGACTTTGATCCAACTCAACTCCCTCATCAGCTGCTTCTTCAGGAAACGTAATTCGTTTCAACTGATCTTCCCACTCGTCTGCTTCTGGGAGAGTTCTCCCCTGACTTAACCCTCCTTCTTTATTTGCTGATGATTGAGCAACTTCAGGAACCTCTTTTTCATCTCTCAGAGGTGTGCCTGGATCTTCGCCAGATTGCACTGTCTCTGTTTCCACAGTCTCTCTTCTTGCTCTTGAGACTGCTCAATAGTTGTTGGTACTCTCAACAACTCATTTTCATCTTCTAGGGGATAGGGCACTTTCCTTGTATGGCTGGCATGAATCCAGTTTGGTATCCCAGTGCATTTCACAGCAGTCATAGTCAGCTAAATTCCTGCAGTAATCCAGCACCATATCATCTGTTATATTCACAAGAGCATTTGCAGGAACAGCTGGCAACCTCATTGCTCTTCCCATGAGGATTTCATAGGAAGATAGTCCTGTCTTCCTATCAGTTGTGTTTCTCATGCTGTCAAAACCAAAGGCAACGCATCTGGCCACTTCAGATTCGTAGAGGCACACATCTTTGCAAGATGTACTTTCAGTGTGCCATTCATTTGATCTACCAGTCCAGATGCTTCAGTTCGATAACTACCGTTTGTTAAAAATTGGGTTTTAGTCCTGGTAAGAAGGACTGCAGCAGAGGGAGGGACCAAAACAGTTAAAGGATGTCCCATCACAATAGCTCCACATTGTGATATAAAAGTACCAGCTGCCGCCACAGCACATAAACAACCAGCTAAAGCTGCTGCAACTGGATCCAAAGTAGCAGAAAAATATGCTACAGGACGTTTTACGCCAGCATGTACCTGTACGAGAACAGACACTGCACATAAAACTTTTTCATGACAAAACGATATTGGTTTTGTGTAATCAGGCATTCCCAAAGCTGGTGCTCTGCACAAACTCTCTCTCAACTCGGTAAAAGCTTTCATGCAGTCTTCATTGAAGGGTACTGGATATGTTATGTCCTTGTGGGTCATTCTCTGTAACAGTTTTGAAATAACATAAAAATTGGGAATCCATTGGCGACAATAACTCACCATTCCCAGAAACATCCTGACATCTCTTCGTGTGACTGGAGGTTTCATCTGCAAAATAGCTGTAACCCTCCCTTCTGAACCTTTTCTCGCACCCTTTTCTATTTGATGTCCCAAATATCTCACTTCTTTCTGACAGTACTGTAATGTCGCTGGGTACATTTTATGTTCATTCTCTGCCCAATGATTCAACAAAACAATCGTCTCTTGCCTGCATGCTTCTTCTGCCATTGAAGCAACCAAAAGATCATTAATGTACTGAACTAATGCAGATTGGAAAGGCAGTTCCAATGGTTCCAAATTCTTTTTCAACACCTGATTAAATATTGATGGTGACTCTGGAAAACCTTGTGGAATTCTGCACCAACTGTAGACCTTATTACAGAATTAAAAACAGAACAGAAATTGACTATCTTCATGAAGAGGCACAGAGAAAACTTCTTGGGAAAGATCTACCACCGTGAACCATTCTGCATTACATGGAATGTGAAACAAAATCACTGCTGGATTCGGTACCACTGGACAACATTTTACCACTATATCATTAATTTTCCTAAAATCTTGGACAATTCTAAATTTGCCACTTGGTTTTCAGAAGCCCAAAATAGGCAAATTACATGGGCTACTCAGCACTTCTTTTAAAACTCCCTGCTCCACAAAATCTTCAATTACAGGAATTACTCCTTAAATCACATCTAGTGCCATGTGATATTGCGGGGTCTGTGGAAAAACTACATTAGGTTTGACTGTGGGGGCGTGGCCAACATGGTGACCGGAGCGGCAGCATAAACTGCAGCTCCGATCCCTGGCCCGGGTAAATATCCTGCAGCTGCGCCTACACCTCCTCTCTAAGGTGTAGAGACGCCTATCCAACCGCCCAGGACCGGCGCGGACCAGACCGCGCGCTGAAACTAGTGCCTCCTTCATAGGAGCCGATCGCCCCGTCGGGCATTCGGCTCCGTGTCTGTGGCGGTGCCCCACACGCTTGCCGCACGGGGCTGCCGGCCACCATCGCGGACGTGCGCTGGGACCGTGATACGCGGCCGTGCTGGAGGCCGCTTGGCGGCGGACCCGGCCCCTCGGCTGCCATCGGGGGCGGGCGCCCGCCTCCATCCATACCCTGGAGCGGCGGCGTCGGGTGGGGCCGACCTGCCGCGGCGCCCGCAACTGAGTCCACGCAGAGTTGGGCCCTCGCCTCCATCGCGAGCCGATCGAGGCTCTAAATGCTGGAAACCGCTTCTGAATCCTTTGCTCTTCAAGTGAGGGGCGCGCCCATCGTTTCTCCTGTGCCCCGTAGATAGGGGCTAACGCTGCCTGCCGGGAGGTGGCCTTTCAACATGGCGCCTATAGTTATTTAATCAACAACAACATGGCCATGCACCTGGACCCCAACAACCACCTAGGACCCAACAGACTTACACTATTGCCCAGTGATTGCCTGAAGCCAAGCCACAGGAGCTGCGCAGCAGTAGACCGGAACCTGATAGCCTGGCGCTGGAGGTAGGAGCTACAGAGTGAAGGGAGAGGTGAGTCTTTCGGCGACACTCATCGGGTCGCAGTCCAAAAATTTTGTTAACCACCTCCTCCTGGTTCATCCCACTTTGAGTAGTAGCTGGCCCATCTTACACATATATTTTCCCATTAACCTCAGCTATCCTAAGCCGCGCAGACGACTGCCAACGCACTAAGCCAACATCCAACATCCTGTACTGACCCTCCTTCGCTCTGTTTAAACCTGGAGCCCACGCTAGGCTGAGCCGTGATGCGTCTCCGGCTGGGACTTGTTCAGTTGCTCTCCCCGCCACCCCTGTAGGGTTATTAGACTTTGCCGCCTCATGCACTGGTAGCAGTGCAACACGCTTGCTTCTTCTGCTGCTGTGAACCGTACGTCATGGCAGTTACCCGCCCAAGCGCTGCAGTACTCTCTTAAATCATTAGGATCTAAGCCGTCCACCTCTTCATCACACGCCTGCACTCTTGCTCCGGAGACAGCGGTATGATCTTCCAAATCTTGCGCACTACACTTCTGACATTAGCATAGCGCTCTCGACTACAGTAGCTGCTCACAGCTCTGCGGGACTGAGACCTCACCACGCCTCATCCGGTCCCTTCGCTTACTCACCTCGCACTGCCCGGTTCCACCCCGCTGATGCTCACTGAGAATTGCGCTGAACAAATGGTCAAACCAAAAACCCCACGTGCACCTTCGGGTAGAATGGAACCCGACACGCCTCCCTCATCAGAAGCCCATGCCACCACGCAACTGGCCCTGCAGAAGCTGGAACTTACCTTACAATCTCATACGTCACAATTCGAAAAGATATTACAGGCCATCCTAGACACCAAATCTACCCTAGAAGCCAAAATTGGCTCGGTGACAGAAGACCTTAACATACTCTGTACGGACCAACACGCACTGGCTGATAGAGTGGTCGAATTAGAAAAAGATGCTGCTACTCTGCCTCGGACCGTGGATGACCTCAAAACACAATTGTCCCAATTAACGTCAGAGGTGAACTTCTTAAAACACAGAGCTGAAGACGCAGAAGGCAGGTCCCGTCGCAATAACATTCGTTTGGTGGGTTTTCCTGAACGTGCCGAAGGGCCCAGCGCAGAAATATTCATAGAACAATGGCTCACAGAAACAATTCTTAAAGACAATATTCCAAAGTTCTTCTCTGTCGAACGCGCCCATAGGGTCCCCGGCAGACCCCCTCCACCTGGAGCACTACCTCGTCCGTTGATAGCAAGACTCCTCAACTACCGCGATAGAGACCTCATCCTGCAATTATTCCGCAGGTCTGGACCGGTACACTTCGAAAACGCCGCGATTACAGCTTACCCAGACTTCACGGCAGAGGTTCAAAAGAAGCGCAGCTCCTTCTACCGTGTCAAAGAATGCCTTCGTAAACATAATATCAAATATGCGCTGATGTTCCCAGCCAGGCTTCGGGTACAAGACGACACTCGTGTACTCTTCTTTACTACTCCGGAAGATACCTGGACCTGGCTGCATGCCAAGGGCCTGGCGGACCCGGTTGATATGGACACTTCCGTAGAAAATTGGTCTTCCCCTAAGACAAGGCGTAGGCAACGCAAAAAACAAGGTGGTAGACCCTCACCTGAGCAGTCACGCACTGAGCGCTCTCTTCTTCTGCAGGCCACGTCCAGGTTTGTCAACACGTCACCGACGGCTTTGTCCACTCAAACTGACGCGGAACCAGATCACGATGTAAACTCCGACTCAGAAGAATCTACAAGAGGCCCAACCCTTACTCCGCGCACAGCAGACGATATTTGCTAAACTAATTATATACTACTCACTTCCGCTCTCTACATTTAATAAATATGACTCCCCCTCCTTCGGCAGCCCGGAAATGGCTCTGTGATCCCTTGACGAGATGCTTCGCCCGCCGACGGTCTTGGGCGGTGTCCCCTGCACCTTTGACAACCCGGGCAGGGTATCCCCATAACTTTGACGCAATGGGTTCCACCACTCCCCTGTTCCATATGGACCGTCCTCTCAACCCGGCGAATGCTGGAACTTTTTTTGCTGTTTTATTATTTTTCTTACTGTTATATATTGTTTTTGAGTGTTTTTTAGTTGGTAGTAGGTTTTGTCACACGCTAATTAATCGCATACATAGCAACAGTGACATATGTCATGACTACCTTACTAGTTGCTTCACATTTCACACCACTAAAGGTATTAACTGGCTAGCCCCGGAGGGTAACAGACATAACAGTTTTACAATGGGGATGAAGGTCATATACTTACCTGGATTTATCAAACCTAAAATTGTCGAATGGCCCCCCTAACTCAACAAGGTACCTTGAAATACAAGATACTCACATGGAATATTAAAGGTATGGCAACACCGAATAAGCGGCAGCGGATTCACACATTTCTTAAAAGACATCAAGTACACATAGCCTTACTACAAGAGACACACCTCTCTGAATCCTCTCTGGAAAGTACACGCACAAAATGGAAAGGCCAACTGCATGGCACCACTTCCTCGTCTTTTGCTCGGGGGTTGGCGATCTGGATTGCTCCCGGGGTTCCGTTTACTGTATCGCGCACACAATGCGACCCAAACGGTAGACATGTGATTCTAGAAGGCGTCCTCGACGGGTTTCCATTAGCGCTCGTAGGGTTGTACTCCCCAAATTCAAATCAACGCGATTTCCTAGGTACGCTCTACACTGGCAGTCTTAGTGATCCTTCGCTTGACTGTATATGGGGGGGTGACTTCAACACCGTCCTAAATACCCAAATTGACCGCTCATTCCCTCCACTCGTTTCTACTCTACCCCACCGTGCCTCGTGTGCACTGGCAAGTTGGGCCTCCAATAATGGCTTGAGCGACATCTGGAGACTGGGTCATCCCACCCACCGCGAATACTCCTACTACTCCCCCGTACATAAACTTCACACCAGAATAGACATGGTTTTCGTATCAGCGGCCGTAATTCACAAAGTGTGTGCAACCGAATACCTGGCACGTACCATATCAGATCATAATCCGCTCAGTGTAATAATGACTTGGGGACATACGCATACTCGCATACCAACATGGCGCCTGCAGTCAGAAGCTCTCTCAGACCCCCCCTTCCACGCAGAAATGTCTAAGCATCTAGCTGAATATTTCTCACTGAATAAAAATACAACTACATCTCGCGCTACAGAATGGGATGCCCATAAGGTGGTGATGCGTGGGCACTGTCTCGCGGCCACAGTGGGGGTTAGAAGGACTCTTATCAAAGAACTAAAACAGCTTGAGGTTAAACTCCACAAAGCGGAGGTTGCGGTCTCTACCAACGAGTCCACACTGGCTGCCCTGCATTCGCTGAGAGCTGCCCATAAAGAAGCGGACACAAGGCAAGGCAGGCACGACTATAGACACTACATGACGAGACAACACGCCGAGGGAGACAGATCAGGCAGGCTGTTGGCATGGTTGACCCGTCAACCCTCACAATCATCTCCTATAGGTGCGATACGCTTGAACCCCGACATCATCATTAATACCCAAGCAGGAATTAACGAAGCCTTCTCCACATATTACCGTACCTTATATACGCCCTCTTCCCCCCCGTCGGAGCAGCAACTAGCTGACATGCTCTCTCTTGTCTCCCAAAATACACATATCACTGACAATGCCCTCACCCTAGACGGTCCTATTACTATAGAGGAACTGCGCTTAGCTCTGACACAAATGGCACGCAACAAAACGCCTGGCTCAGATGGCTTACCAGTAGAGTATTATAACTCCCAAGCCACCCACCTCCTACAACCACTTATAGAGGTATTTAATGAAGCGCGCAGTGTTCTACGACTACCAAACACCATGCGCGAAGCGCTAATAGTCGTCCTCCCGAAGGCAGGCCGCGATCCCCTCGACGTGAAATCATATAGACCGCTCTCCCTTCTTAACACAGACTGCAAATTATTAGGGAAAATACTGGCAAACAGACTACTCCCTTACTTGTCAAGCCTAATACACCCGGATCAGTCGGGTTTTATCCCAGGAAGAAGCACCTTTTTAAATATTAGAAGACTACTTCATATAATGCACAGTAACACAGAAACAGAAGCAGTGGCACTCTCCCTGGACATTGAGAAAGCATTTGACACGCTGAGCTGGGAATACCTAATACGTACACTGAAAGCGTTCGGATTTGGTCCAGGCTTCATCAGCTGGATTAAAACACTTTACTCCAAACCCACAGCCCGAGTTAAAAATGGGTGCACCATCTCTGAAGCATTCCCCATAGGCAGAGGCACTAGACAGGGTTGCCCATTATCCCCTTTATTATTCGCCATAGCTATGGAACCATTAGCAATCAAGCTACGCAGCTATGCACACACATGGGGCATCACCGAATCTAACACTCATCATATTATATCCCTATATGCAGATGACGCCCTGATATACCTACGGAATCACACCACCTCTATATCTGAGGTGTTGGCAGTGCTTGACTCCTTTGCTCTCGCCTCCGGACTACGGGTCAACTGGTCCAAATCAAGCATTTTCCCCCTTACCCCCATACCTACCGATCTCCACATGACACTCCCGCAATATCAATTGCCATGGTCACACACCACTTTCAAATACCTAGGGATACAAATTTATCACTCTATGGCCGATCTGCAAGAGGGCAACATCGATAGAGCACTCAGCTCTACCCGTGGCTCACTATCGTTTTGGAGCTCGCTCCCTTTATCCCCTATGGGCCGGGTAGCGATTGCCAAAATGCTCATACTCCCCAGGTTCTTGTATTACTTCACTGCCCTTCCATTATGCTTGCCACGCTCGTTCTTCAGTAAATTGCACTCACTACTAACCGACCTGCTCTGGGGCAAAGACAGACGCAGAGTGTCGCTAGCTATAACACAATATCTGCAAATTGCGGGCGGCCTGGGAATGCCTAGTTTCGAAAGATACTATGCAGCTGCCCAGCTATCATGGTTATCCACTTGGCTCAGTGATACTTCCCTGCCTGAAAGCATAATACTTCAAGCACACACAGATCCGCAAACAATACTATCCTCACTCTTATCTGGCCCTAATCGCTTATCCTCAAAACCCATACTGTTGGAGGCAGCTCGTTTCTGCTGGCGCAGATACGTTCAAAGCAAGGCACCCACACTTCCTTACTCCCCTTTGTTACCACTGCTTCAGCTGCCAGGCACCCAATTACTCTCAACACACCACGACACACGTGACATGAACACACTGTACGTAGGCGATTATTATTCCAACTCTATAATGCGCACCTTTGCGGAACTAGTGGCCGCTGGGGTTATGCACACCGGTGCCTTCTTGACATATAGCGCCATGAAAAAGTTACTTAATAACCTCTGGCGCTCTGGTAACAATGAACCACCCGAATCCCAATTGCTTACCACTATCCTTACCATAGGTAGCGCAAAAGGTATTATAACTAAGCTATACAAAGTACTACTAGCTGAGGTCTGCTCTGCTCTGCCGCTTGCTAAGGCACGTTGGGACTCCGTCCTCCCTTCCCCTCTATCACAAGAAACTTGGATAGCGGCTCTTACAACAATCAAGTCTATATCTCGTAATCCTCGCCTGCGTTACACTCAATTCAATTACATCCACCAGTCATACCTGTCCCCAGCCCGTATCCAAAGAATATACCCAAACACAAATCCGTCATGTCCCAGATGTGCTACTCCGGCAGCAGACTTTTATCATATGGTCTGGAGCTGCCACTCAATAAATGCGGCCTGGCAGCACGTGACGGATGCCACAGCTGACATCTCATCCCATACTTTGATGCCCTCTCCAGACTCCTGCTTACTTGGCATACGTCACCGCACCAAAAGCGACAAACATATACACAGATTTATTGATCTTGCATTTGTTGTCTTCAAACGTCTAATAGCTACTCACTGGAAGGCCCCACATGTCCCATCTCACTCCGCTTGGCTCCGTGACTTACATAGCCGGGCACAAGCTGAAGCTCAGACACTACGCTCCCTACAATATAAGGGTCTGCTTCAAGAAGGCCCTGAAGTCTGGGACATTTTTGTGGTAGCAATGGAGTCTAGGGATGATACATACCCACCCTAAACTAGTAATTGTGCATGTAGTATTTCTCCTGCTAAATTTTTACATCATATCACTTTCAGCTGTCCCTCCTGTACTCACCCATTACATTAACCTCTTTACTCTCCCTCCCCCAATACAATAACGCAAGACTTTAGTATGTCTCCCCTACGTTAACAATAATGCTTTTACGTAATCCATGCCCAGCCTTGCCTAGTACCAGCTTGGGACTGAGTCCCTTCCTGTCATATATCTCATATTTAATTTACAAGCTCCCACCCCCTATACACAATAGTTGTATCCTTTTTTTTTCCCCCTCTCTACGCCTTCTTAGGGCTGTAGCCAACAACAGGAATGTTACTACCGGTGTTTAGCTGTGACTTTAATTTTCTTTTCCCGTTGTTTTTATTTTTTTATTTTTTTATTTTTACACAGTTTCAAGTTGTGCAATTGCGCTGTACCAGTTTATAATTGTGTGCAAATAGATTGCAAAATTATTAATAAGTAAATTGTAATGTTGTGTGTGCATAAAGTTCAATAAACAGATTTAAAAAAAAAAAAAAAAAAGGTTTGACTGTGACTTTAACTGGTTCAACTCCTTTGATCAGACCAACTTTTTTCCAGATAAATCCCAAACTCTTAAATTTACTGTATCCTGTAAATCAGTCTGCAGGTCTTTTGCTGTGAAAGCAGGATAGAAAGTAATCAGTAGAACCTATTCATCCACTGAATCACATTCAGTTTGTACAGATGAATCATCATCATCATCATCACTATTTATCTAAATAGCAATTCCATCATTTGAACAGGCAATCTAATATTTTGTTTTGCACAATGGATCTCTTCCTAACAAGGAAACTGGACTCGAGTCGCAAACTACAACTTTATGTAGTCCTTCAAAGTTTACAATTTTAACAGGTACTGGTTCAGTTTATCGGGTTTGTCAGAAACTGATTTGCAACTCCTACAATCTGGATTGTTTTCCAAGAAAGTGGCACATTAGGAACTTCTGCTATTCTCACTGTGTAGCTCTTGTATCAACTAGAAATGATACATCATGACTTATTAACTTTCCATTTACATAACGACCCTTTTCATCTACTTCTAATGAAGCTGCTAACACGCATTATTCTTCATCCGAACTTTCACTCTCACCCACCATTCCATCACTCATCACTTCATCATTCGATTCATCCTCACTGTGATGTGTGAACGGTTGAACTGTAAGATTACTGTGATTTAACTTTTGACCTGTACTCCACTGAGGAAGCATCATCTGCAGTTGCACCATTGGAGCATGAGGTATTTGCATTCGTTGCTTTGGTACCATTTGTACCTGAGGCTGAATTAACTGTGACTGTGACACCTGAAAACGTGGCATTTGTATTTGCTGCATTGGTTGAGAACTTTGCATTTGTTGAGGAATCTGCATCTGATTATTTTGGACTTTTAAATTAGGACCCCTCATTCTCGGAACTCTCAAATTTGGAAACTGATTGTTTTCATTCATCTGTGTAACCATGCCTTCATGTACCAACATTGGACACTCACGCTTCCAATGCCCCGAAAAAACACAACAGTTAGGTGTGAGTGTTTGGCTCAGAACAAAACAAAGTCAACAATAAACAAAATCAAACAATACCATCTTTAAGAAATATTAGAGTCAGTAATTTATACGCACCATTACCTATTTGGCCATGAATCACCACACCAGTTTAGTAAAGTTCAAACATGTATTGCCCTTTAAATTAACAATGCTAAGATCACGTAAATCAAGCACAAAACCAAATTATAAAGATACATAAATAACACAAGTTGACCAAACCTTCTAAAGAATCTCAGCTTTGACAGAATATGAATTATTAGGCACTCAAGAGTTCACCATACAGAATAACAATATCAGATGCACAGTTGAGATTGAATGCATTGAGTTAACACAGATGTAATTATTCATGATCAGTTACTGTGCGCAGCCAAATTCAGAATGTGACATTCTAACTATTGCCCTCATTTAATTAAACATGTTGGGCTTCATGGAAAAAGAGAACAAGAAGGCAAAATTGGAAAACATCTATCTATGGTGCTAGCAAAAATAGCGTTTGGGTTTCTAGAAGAGAAAAAACATGAAAACATGTAAACCTGCACGAAAGACAAATGCATACATTAAGTTATATCTCTCCTTAATGGGTTCAGCAGGCAGCAAAATTTTCATCAGTTGAGCATTTTCTGGTCATCTTCAGGGGACAGTGACATAGAGGAAAACAGTTCAGTAATATTTGGCCTTAATGTAATCAATTAGTAAAACATAAAATACATTGAATAAGACAGTGATGTATTTTCATTTTATAAATATTTGTGTCAGTTATCAGTGTAGGCCCCATTTTCATTTCAGCCTTGCACTTTTAAACCCACGTTTTTCTTTCAGTTAATTGTGTAATTTTATTAATTATTTTTCACAGAGGCAGCTGACGCTAGGGAGGGACCTGGGAGGACTGATGCCTGTGGTGACTTGCCCCTTGCCTGTCAGATCCATGCCCGAGCTACGAAAGGATTGGGGTGACTAAAAAGGGTTGGGGAGACTGGTTTCACTGTATACCAATACCCAGGGATAGCCCCGGAAATTCCTTAATTAGTGAGGAAACTGGGGAATGAACTGAGGATCACCTTGCTTGTGGAACCCTTGATCACCAGACTCTCTGGAGGAGGATGCGGTGTAAGAAAATCAGGGTCACCAGATGCCAGTCTATGGCATCTGACCACTGGCATACTGAACTGAGGGCAAATACAGGGCTTGGGCTGAATGCCCATTAATGTGTCAGAAAGAGCCTCATTAAATGGAAGCAAAGGCCCAGATGAGGCTGGCCCCGGTTGGAAACCCTTCTGAAAGGACATTTGACTTGACTTCAACTGAATGCAGTTTCAGGTCCAGGTCCTCAGCCAGTTGTTAAATGGCCACAAGAAAGGAAGTAATCTCATCCACTGGGGCAAACAACGTAAAATCAGCCCTGTATCAGGAAAAGTATAAATCACAAAGGCCTCCTGTAAGTCCATGTAAAAACTGTCATCAGCATAGTGGGCAGGCGGGAGGCAGGGTAAAGCATCCCCATCTGCACCATCGCCAACTCGTGATCGTCAACTGGTCAGATCACGAACCAAAGAGACAATGGAGCCTCTGAGGGTGCCTCTGCAAAAGAGAAATAATAGGATCAGATTCAGGTTGTATGTGCACCAGATGTGCTGTAGCAGATTCGAAGTATGACCTCAGTCGTGGTCCAGCTGATGCCAGTTTGAAGTCAGACGTCTGAGTCTGCACAGATTCCAGCATCATCTCTGGTGTCAGTAAAATAGAGACCAACAAACCAATCGGAGGTGGGGAGGAAGTCTGCACTGGGTCAGTGCTGATTCTGTGACAGGTCCAAGGAATTGAGGTGGCACCTATAATTGCTCTACTGTAGGTAATCCTACGGAGGGCCCCTGCGAATCCTTGAGGCCAACAGGCTTTCCAGAGGGAGCCAGAAGATACACACTATGGCTTTGTTAAAGACGTCAACCTGTTGCAGTGTCGCCATTGGCCCAGAGAATTCAGACACATTGGGATCAACTGAGGGATCACCTCTTCAGTCAGAGATCGAGAGTGAAATAGATTGTCACCTTTATGCCTTCATAGCTCTACAACTCTTTTGATAGAGAGTGGCAGGATGGGGTTGAGTCCCACGTCACTTTCTTATGTTTTTGCTTTGACTTCGACTTACCAGAGGACTTTGACTATGAAGAGGACTTCTTGCAGGATCTACGTCAGGAGGGGGTGGGAGTGGGTTCATGGCCTCCAGAGTGAGAATAGGCGTATGCAAGGACTTCTGTGTTTGGTGATGTACACCCTCACTTCATAGGCATGGATCGCCTGAACTGACTCATGCCCTGAGCACAAATACAAAGATTGACCTTGTGCCGGTCTATGACCTACATCTGCTTTTTGCAGTCACTGCATGGTTGAAGCCCATAGTATAAGAAAGAGACATAATTCCCTACAAACTGGATTTTGCTGTCATTGCAAGACTGACGAAGCAGACCTCTGGCTCTGCATTTGAAGGTTCAAGGTTGGTGGTGTATTGTGAACTTAGTGCTACTGAAGTGTCACAGAAGGATTCGTTTTCAGTTTTGGGATTTTGGTTAACAATCTGATGCAATCTAGACATTCTCATTTTGGGTCACATCGACTCAACCAACTGTGCTAAAGGATCAATTAACAATGGTTTGTAAAATGAATCTCAAGGACTGGATTGTTGACATTGAAAGCCACTTCCTGTAACTATCAATGCAAACAGAGTCATGGTGCCTTCTGAAATTGTATAATTTTAGAGGAGACAACCTAAATATGGGATTAAAGAGAACATCTTCAGCATTCACTTCATATTGTAACTTATGGTAATGTATTTTAGATTTATAAAGTGCTTACTATGCCTGTCAAGGCGCTGAAGTACTTTGCAGCTGCTACTCTGTGTAGCGTAGGTTTAGTTTGTAGTGCTAGTTGTAAGTGTCCCAGTTAGTCATATTATTGCCTTCTACTAATATTATTGGGGTCACATGCAGTCGATCACCTAAACTGCAAAACAATACATACCCTTTACAGAGAAACCTGGTTTGTCCCTCTGCAGTAAATAATGCTCTGTTACACAACGGGTGCTAGGAGCCAGACAATCTGCCAGAGAATCTTTTTTCTGCAAGAGATAATGTGATGGAGCTATGCCCTGGTACCCCAATCAACATGCACACACAATAATTGGTATTTCACAAGTATATGGTAATTTACCATGCAAATTTGTCTACATAATTAGTGTACCACTATGATCACAATTATTAAAAAAATTGTCAGCTAATATGCAAATTAGGGTGAAGGTTAAGAAAGTCACAATCATATTTCATCATATGTCCTTCTTCGGTACCCTAGGGTATTATATACCCTTCCAGGTGTATTTGCTTACGTTTCAACCATTCAACCGAAATAGCTGTATTAGTCGACAAAGCTTCCCTTATTACAAGCCAATCATAGTTTCCTAGAGACTTTACGTTGTCTCCAGATGTGCAGTCAGATTCAGCCCTTCCGCATCTCTCCTCAGCATCCGGTTTATCCATCTCTGCCTCCTGCACCAGTACCCTATATACCTTTATTGCTAATGATGTCTTATGGAGAGAGGAAGTGTCATTCATGCTCAGCTCCTACTTTGCTATATAAATAAGCAAATAATGCTCCTTTGCAGAGGCATGGGGAAGCTAATGCAACTATACCTCTTACTTCTTCCACTGTTGGCACGATTATATTCTGTACACTAGAGAAGTGGAATGTTTTCTGGTTGAATGGTGGCAGGCCTCAGTTTTTAATCTGAAAAACTGTTATCTAACACAAATGGTTGCTTTGCCATTCAAAATGTTTGTTTGCTTTTCTAGGCGCTATGCTTACACACACCCTCTCTAATGTCAACCATAATCAAGTTTACATGCACCCAGGCCTGTCTTGCATGTAATATGCATAATTTGCATGTGAGAACCCCGCCACACGTGACAGTGTATTATGCAACATTATTAGAGTTGGTATACTGATTAGTTGCATGCAGTTTCTAACCTGGAGGAAGGTTAATTGTGAATTATTGTTTGATACAGGTGTATTCTGTTTTGGATAGGTGTATATGCCTAAGTGTGTCTCTGTGATTAAAGGGAATGGCAGCCATTCTAGAATGTGTATGATTGTATTGTTTGGTTGTCCTGGTACCCTGTGGGCAATAGCAGCGTTGTTACAGGATGCACTTTCATTTCCTTGAGGTCTTGCTTAGGTCAGTGAGTCTGGTAGGGACAGCTCAATAGGAGTCAGGTGGGATTGGGCAGAGGGAGACAGACTGACCGGGGTATGAAATGAGCCTAGTATGTATGTGATGCACATCACGATATGTTGAGTGAGGCCCTGGAAATCCCCACCTACACCAGAATAATAATGCTGCACCTCGAGCCTGGACGGACAAATAAAACGCCAGTCTCTCAACCCGTAAGTTTCTCATTCAAGACAATTAAAACAGAATGAATTACACCATTAATGTCTCATAGTAATGTAAACCCAGTGCTTAATATATCGCAGTGGCTGCTTATTTTTGGTTGATTCTAGTTTATTTCTTATCATCAGAATTTGGCCAAGAGCAAAAGAAAGAAAAGCAAAAAGGGAGAAAGAAACAGGTAGGAAAACAGACAAAGGCTGACCAGGAGCCTGCGCGAGTGAGATACAGAAGCTGGACGTGTAAAGTGGTGGAGGAAAGAGACATGAGGTGGAATCATGACCAAGGTGCCTTGTTATTCACAAACCCTTCCTTGCACTTGGCACACCTGGTTGCTGGCTCCTAAGAAAAAACTTCGAGCTCCTGCGTTCATTTTATTTATGTATTTATTTATTTGAAGCTGGGGGTTAGTTGTCATTTTGCCGCCAGTCCAGTACCTGCCCTATTTATATACAGGCAAAAACGCATACTTGGGCAGGAGAGACGTATTCTCGCTCAGAGCTATTGACAGGCCAAACTACACATTATGCCAGTCTAGGAATGTGTGCCCTAATTACAGGCCCATCCAAGACTTTACCTGTTGTCGTGCATCCCTCGTTAATGCAGAGCGCTATTAACAAAATGTTTTATAGACTAGTGGGTGTACTTCCACCAGTGGCCTCTAGAGGGCTCCCTAGCATCAGCTGTGAGCTGCCGCTTCACCCGCCCTTGGCCGGGAGCTCCTTGACTGTTAGGCAGTCCGGGGAGGTGTGAGCCCACAGCGGTGCTGAGGGAAGGAGACAGATGATGCTCAGCTCGGCTCCGGGGCGGGTCAGCCTGGAGACACAGGGCGTGAAGCGGCTGCTGAAGCTGTTGTGGGACAGTGAGGCGGACCGGGAGGGTCACCCAGGGATACCAGCAATGGGCCCCCAGTTGTCAGCCTTGCGCATCCGTTGTCTGGAATGTTTCTGGCAGTTCTGGGACTATGAAACCCCGAAGATGATTGTGGTGAAGAACCGGAATCTGGGGACCATCTACAGGCTCGTTCAGCTCCTCATCCTCCTCTACTTTGTCTGGTAGGTCCGGGCACTGGGGGGGCGCCCGGCGGTCTGCAGCGAGGTGAAACTAAAGCAGGGGAGGTACGAAAAGGCAAGCCAAGAAAGAGAGAGAGGTGAGAGAGAAAAAAGAAAGACGAGGAAAAGGGACAAGCGAGTGCGGAAGAGAGGCGAGGGCAAGAGACGCCAAGAGAGTGCACGGCAGGAGAAAGAAAGGCAGATTCATGAGGAAGAGAGTGGAAGAAGACAGTTAAAGGAAGGTAGCAATAAAGACGGGTTAGGCAGACAGGAAAGAACGCGATAGAAGACAAAGAAAGAGAGAACATGGTAGGAAGATAGAGTAAAGTGTAGAAGAGAAGTGAGAAATGAGAATGGGGGAGAGTAGAAGCGCGAGAAGACAGGAGAGATAAAAACCGGGTAATAAGAAAGAAGAACAAGGAGAGACCAGGAAGAGTCAGGCTAACAAAACAAAAGAGGAAAGTAAAAAAAAGAGAGGGAGAAAGAGAAAAGAAGAGGAAGGAAAAACAGAGTTCGAGGGAATGAAAGAAATGAAAAAGAACGAAAACATGGAAGAAATAAAAAAACAAACGAGAAAGAACGAAACAAACAAAGGCTACTAAGAAAGATTAGAGTAAGGAGAGCTAGAGGAGAGCAGAATGGCTGAGAGAAGACAAGAGGGAGAAAATAAAGCGAAAAAGGAGAGCGAGGTGGATACCAGGGAAGACCTTAAGTTAGTGAGCGCTGAGCTCACTCAGTGCATCCCATTACAAATATGCAGCCAATGGCGGGAGGGAGTTTGCCTTGTCGACGAGCGAGATTAGGCAGAAAGGCGGTTGGAGACGGTTTGGGAATGGTGTGTCAATTGAGGAAGGGATGTTTGGGGGCATAATTTGAAAGGTACGCCACTTTCTTGGCAACATGAATGTCGGGGAGGTGGTTAGTTTTCATTTTAACCTTTTATTTCATTATACATCCTTATATTTTTGAAGCACAGGAAGAGATGCAACTTTATTCACGCGAGTTTGGACAGTGCTTAATTTGTAAAAAAAGAATGAGTGCGGTGTCCCAAAGCTCCTACGAAAAGTCCGCATGCGGCGCTATTGCATGTCGGCGCTCCGAATACCAAGGTTGCTCTCTTTAAATCCACCTCAAGCCTCGCAAATCCTCTACTTGATTCCCCGGCACCTTTAAATCAACCCTTCAGGTTCCTGCTTCCTTCCTTTGTGAAAGGTTTTCAGCCCTCCCCTTCCTTCCTTCTTACCCTCTGTGTGTTGTCCCTCTCTTGTTCTCCCAAAGTGTCTGATAGGAAAAATATGTGCCGGTCCCCTAAAAAAGAGTGTCGGTGGCCCCCACTGGCTCAAATTAAGCTCTGGGTTTGGGTGACGTGCCCATACATTGGGACCCTTTGTTTCCATGTTTAATAATTCAGTAGCTCATCCGGTCAGGGTTTTACTTCACATTGTGGTAATTAAAACTGGAGACTGCCAGTACCAGGTTGCGACGAGCGAAAAGAGTACAACTAGCAAGGAAAGCGCTTCTGAGAAACCCTGAGAAACCTTAAGGCTCCAAAAGCTAGATTACAAGCCACGTCTGCAGGTTCCAGGGTCCCAATAAACACTTCCGAATATTGTACTGGGGGGCGCTCCTCGAGTCGGAGGCAGGGCGCCTTGTCCCGCTTGTCGTAGACATAGCCCCCGCCTGACACTCGGATAAACTTGGCAGCTGGGGAGGATGAACAGATAGATATGCGGAGGGTTGGAAGACTAGTCCTGCTTCCCCATCTAAAATTGTACATTTATTAGAATAGAGGTGTATTTTTCCCCGCTCATCAAAACCTCGGAAGTGCCGCAGAGCAGAGGGCAGTGGGGTTTCACCTACCATCAGCAAGGTGTTCCTGCGTGGTCATCACCTCTTGTGTGTATGGTGGGTGCAATATCAACCCTTTTAATGCTCACGAGGAGCCCTGGAGAGGAGGCGGGGGAGAGGCGAGGGAGGGCGAGAAGAGGAGGGGAGGGGAGTAAAATAGGTGGGAAGAGTGAGGGAAGATGAAAGAAAGAGAAGAATTGACAGGAGAGGAGGTTAAAGATGTGAAAAAAGAAAAGGAGACATACATGGAAGAAGGTAATGACGTATACAAAAGGGGTATAAAAAGAGAGAAGGGAAAGCATCAGGGTAGATTGGGGATATGCAGGGAGGAGAGAAAGAAGGCTGAGTTAAAAAGAGAGGTGAGAATAAAGGAACAAAGCGACGGGAAGAAAGGGAGTCCTCCTTCCCTCACAGTAATCATGATGACACAAAATACTCTGAAGAATCCCAAATATTGAAGTTATATTGTACTGTGTATGTTCTATATTTCTACATCTGAAGACAGTTTTTGTGTATGTTTGATGACATAGACGGGACAATAGAAAACCTAAAAGAAATACATGATAAATCAAGAAAGGAAGAAAAATAAGCCAGGATTTTTAAAACCGTACAGGAAGAACAAGTGGAGAAATTTAAAAAAACGGAAGAGAGTGAGGGAGAGCAGAAGAAGGAGAGACAAGCAGAAGAGACGACGAAAGCATGACAAAAGAGGAAGAAATAAGAAAGGACGAAAGGAAATTAAGGCAAGGATGAAAGAAGAGAGTGGGAAATAAAGAAAAAAAAGATTACGATATGAGGAGCAAGATAGAAACAGAAGAGGAGAGGACAGAAGCAAGAAAGAGATGATAGGGAGAAAGAGATAACGAATGGTGTAGCAGAACAAATAGAAAAGGAACTTAAGAAAGGACTATAAACAATGAGAGAAAAGAGACGGAAAAGTATAATAATAACAGGTTATACACCTCACAGGTAATAATACATGTTATCATTGCTCTAGGAAAGGTACTCTTTTTATTAACTTTACAAGGATGAAAAATCTCAGGGGTCGTGCAAGTTTTCGAGCCTCAGACCTCGAAGGTGAACGTGCGGCGGTGGTTCCTAATGTGCGGCAGTGGTGGGCCAGGCACAGACACGCACACTCTCTTCCGCAGGCAGTGCTTTTAATTGGCCGGTACTATCCGGTACGCGGCTCCGGCACTTTTTTATTTTTAGAGGGAGAGTACCTGCACTTCTCAAGAAAAACACAATACTTTTAAATGGAGAATACCCACACTTCTCAGAAATAAGCAGGTACTCTGGTACAGAGTACCTGCACTTCTATTTTTCCATTTCTAGCACTGTGGATGCACACATACTCACACCTACCCACATGCACACTCACAACCATTCACAAGTGTGCACACATACACCCACCACTCACAAGCACATACACACGCACACATTGCCAGCACACATAAACATACATTAATGCAAACACACTGCATTCAACATTTATTAACGACTTACATGCCACAGGGGTGACATCAGGTGGGGGGAGGGAGAAGTAGACGCATCAGTTTCTTGGAGGCTTCGGGTAAGGAAGGGGTAGATGGAAGATTTTGTCACTTCTTCTCATTGGTTGACTTTGTCATGGGTCAGCCAATGACAGGAGGGCGTTCCTTACCTCATCATAAAGTGGGTTGGGGGTCAGTGAGAGTTGCTAACCCCTCCTCACTTTGTGATGAGTGTCACTGATGGACAGTCAGCCCTGGGTGTTCTGGGGCTTAAACGTGAAGCATCCAGGTCCAGGTTTATCAGTGATGCTTCCCCTCGTCATAAAGGGGAGGCTCACAGAAGACGTTGATTGGATGAGGTCACACCCTCCGGGATGTGAAATATTCAGTCTGGCAAAGATCAGCTCAGACAGCCAGCACCTGTGCATTTAGTGCATGTACAGACCCTGGCTGGCAGACCCAAACACGAGGACTAAAGGTCAGCCTGAGAGACACTCTTCATGCATTGGAAAAAAGGTGGAGGGGCCGGGCTTTGCCACCCTTTACATCCAGCCCCGGTTGTGAACATGGATCTCTCATGCAGGCATTTTCCTTACTAAGTATCCTTAAAGCAGTCACAGCACTAGGAAAATAATAAGATAGGACATGGGGACGTAGAGAAGATATGGATAAAGAGAGTGGATATGGATGGGGAATAGAGTGGAGAGAAGATTGGCAGGATGCAATGAGATATAGAGGAAAGAGAGAAGAGAGTGAAAGATGGATATACTTAAGAGTAAAAGGTGAGAAGGGAGAGCCTAGATAGAGAGGGAGGGGCATTATAGAGAGAGAGCACCTCCAAAACATAAATAAAAAATGCAGTCAATTTAGTAAGGGCACATTCAACCATTGAGGCCTAGATCCAAAGAAAACATTTAACGGATTTATTTAAAAAATTCATTAAATGCACTTTAGAGTTAATATAAACTGATTACCATGAATGCTTTCTACATATAATGCTTTACAGAGTAGTGCAAATCAAAAAAATATTCCCAAGTCATTAGCAAAATCAATTTGAAAAACTGACAGCATCCCTCTCAGCATTGAAAAATTCAGGAAAGTCTTCTGGCTTACCCGCAAAATGAAGGGATTATATACATTATTTTTTACGCATTAAATTATTAGAACTGCAAAAATCACTCTGGTATGATCCAAAGAGTTACATTCTCAGCAAAACGTCATATCATCTTAGCACCTAAACATTATCCCATTATATGAATATTAATTCTGCCCACTCTCTACTGATGTCAACTGGAGATGGCAGGAAAAACTAGTTACATGAACAAAAGCCAAACATATGAATAGAGAACAGTGAACACCAAAAGGTCCTTGAAACCTTTCCTTATTTGTGACCAAGTTGAAAGATTTCATCCAGAACACCAAGAAGAACGTCAGTGAAAATAAACAAACATGACTCTGCTTGACTATGTGCTGCAGAAATAATGAACAGTAGAATGTGCAAGGGGAAACATCCTTTTTGAAAAAGATGGCGACAGGACCTAAAATGAGGCCTAGTTAACAAGAGTAGGAAAACACACTTTTATAAGTCATAGAAAGTTCATTTCAAAGGCAATAGCACTATATCAGTGTATACATGTAAAATCTAGTGTAAAACTACATTCTTCACGTTGTTCATGATTAGGGGTGGGCCGTGAGCTCCGCTCCACTGGTGGAGCTAATGGAGTTTTTCGCACGCTGTGCTCTGCCGAAGCGCGAAGTTAGACAAAAAAACTCAGCTAGCCCTCCAGCGGAGCTCACCGGAGAGCCTACCTGGCTTTGTTCTCTGCCAGTCAGCATCAAGCTGCTGCTGCAAGCTGCTGCTGAGGGCTGCACTGGCACAAACTCCAGTTCCAGGCCTCTATCCTTTTTACTGCCCTCAGCAGCCAGGCAGCGGGGGCAGAAGGAGGCAGATGGGGACCCTGGACACAGCAGCATTCCACCCTCGTTGCGGTATCTCTATGTGCCCAGGGGCACTGGGCCAGTACATTGTTTAGATATGAGGGGGGTGTGCTTGGAAAAAACTCAAAGAAGGAAACTTGTGGTCAGAGCTCCACGGAAAAGAACCTGTCTCCCCAGAGTCCCTAAACTTTCTCAGGGACTCTGGGGAGGTAGATTCTTTGCCGTGGAGCTCTGATTGAAAGTTTTCTTTTTTCCAAGCAAAGACCCCCTGCAACATATGCAATAATGTCCAGGCACTGGGACTGGACATTAGTCCCAGGGGCACTGGGCCTTGACATTAGTTGCATATGTGACAAGGCGGGGGCCTGTGCTTGAAAAAAGGAGACGTGCAGTCAGAGCTCCATGGAATAGAACCTGTCTCCCCAGAGTCCCGGGAGTTAAATGTGGAGGCCAACAGGGAGAACTGGAGACCAGGTGAGCAAGGTGCAGTTGGTGAAGGGAAGTGTGCACGTACTTACTTGAACCCGATCTTGGAAGCGCTAAGAAGGGGTCAGGCCGCCCGACCCAGCTTAGCGTTTCCGTGATCGGGTCAGGCTGCCAGACCCGCTTAGCGCTTCCGAGGTCGGGTGCATATTTGGCGAGCCAGGCGGCACTACACCACACACGGAACCTGCAGCATTTCACAGAGTTTTTTACCACCATGTGCTCCGCACAGCCCTATTCATGATGCACACAAATATAAATGCACAAAAATGGTAACAAAGGGACAGCTTGAGGGAGCAGAGACAGGGACCATCGGGTGAGAGAATGCATGATAAGAAGGACACAGATGAGAAAACAGAGGAGAAAGAGACGAGAGGAGAAGGAAAATAAACTTAAGATAGATATTAGGCCAAGAGAGACGGAAGGAGAGGAATTGATAAGGAGGCAGGAGAGTTGGAGAGAGGGAAGGACAAGGAAATAACAAGCTGGGGTGAAGAGAATGTCAAGAGAGATTCAAAGAATAAAAAAACAACAGGAATAGTAGAGAGGTGATAGATTAGTATAAAGTCAGACTGAGACGGAGGATGTGGAGAAGGGGTAAGAGACTGTCCTTTTGCCCCTGCTCCCCATCACTTTGAGAGATCTGCTGGTGGGGTATGATTCCCTCCTCATTTGCTCCTTTTTCCTCTGCCAAGGGATCATAAAGTGCAAGGGGTGCCAGTGAGCGATAAGAGGGAGAGCGAAAGAAGAAAGCAGGGGTTAAGGATAGAGAAGGGAGGGAGATTAACAAAGACACGCGAAGGGGAGAAAGATAAAGAGACAGGAGAGAAGACCAAGAGGGGTAAAGGAAGATGTACATTGCAGGTACTCTTATTTTCTGAGGTCGTCCAGTTGCTATCCTGACACATACCACCACTCTCTTGCCCCAAAAAATACAAACAATAAGTTAATTGATCCTAAATATTAGAGATTGATACATATGTTGGTTCGAGCCTGTAAAGACGGCTACACACCTCAAAGCAGATACAAAACAATTCATAGGTCGCTGTGGGCGTTGTTCCCAGAAACTGTTCAATGTAAATACCACTTCTGCTTTCCTGGATTATCCTTTCAGACCTCTGGCATTGCTCTGTGACTCTCAGAGGTGGCAAAACTGGCAATACTAAATGTAAACTGTGCTTTTATAAGCACGATTTGTTTTCTGCAGCTTCCATTGGGACATCGGAGCTTTCATTACCCGTTTAGTTATATAAAATAAAAAAAATAAGCATTTAAGCACCTCACAGAGGGGGAAGTTAGATACACATGGTTGAGAGAGCACAGCTCTGCGCAAAGAGGAATAAGAAATGTGCTTGACTCTTGTGCAAAAGAAAAAAACGTTAATCCCTAAAAGTCAGCAGTGGAAGGACACAAATAAAGGGATAATGCACCAGGGGAGGGGCAGACATAGTATGACAAGGCAACCATCGAATAAGAAGCATGCAAACGGGAGTGACAGCAAAGAAAACCAATGGTATGCAATGAACAGGCTCCAAGCCCCTGTATGTAATTGGTAAGGCCACTATATGTCTCGCCACAGACAGCACACGTGCTGCTGCACAGTAGGCTCAACATAAAAATTAAATAAAAAAAGAACACATTTTAAAGCCAGTTGTTGTCATGGTTCATTATTGCTAAAACATGAAAAATTGAGTTTGAATATAACCTTCACCTTTCTGGTCCAGTTGAGTGATAGTGTGCAATTGATCGTAAATCAAAATGCATTAATGATAAGGAATGGTTCAGGTTCAGTCATATTAAAACTAGTTCATATTTAATATGTGGTCCATGAATAAACACTGGTGCACATAGCCAGTACAGTTTTTTAATTTTTATTTCATCTTCCGGTGATTTTAAATAATTTTTTCTTTGAGGTATACAATAGGGGAACAAATAAGTAATTACATTTTGTAGTATAAATATTTTTGTTGCTAATGTTCTAGGTTTTGTTGCTCTGCTTCCTACTCCTCAAACAAACATATATATTTTGTATGTAATAAAAAGAGAAGTTATCCCATGGCATATCCTATTAACACACGGGTTGAAACACAAGTGGTACGTTGTGGTGTTATATTAATTGTGCACTTATTATGAAGTTGTTAAATTAATCAATTATAATTATTCTGATGTCATCAGGGTCATGGTCATGAGGCATCACTTCTTAGGAGGATTGGGGTGTCAAAGGTCACATGATGTCACTTCCTATGATTACGTTGAGGTCAAAGTGTGTGTGATGTCACTTATATTATGCCTGGTATTCTAAGAAATCGACATCCATGGTTTGGGGTTTCTCCACTCAAATAAGTTTTGTTGGAAACAGTGCCAGATGATGAATTTTCAAGCACATTGGCTATGCTATTCACATTGGAAAAACACAGCTGCACCCCCAGCTGGCTCACGGTGTGCCCTTGGAACAGAGACTATCGTGGGAGAGTCTTGATGCTGGCCAGGGTGTGCACTATTGTCTACCATGCGTGCAACAGATTGCTGAGTAGGTATTTGGCGAGCGAGCTTGCAAGTCTGATGAAAGATGGTTCCTCCCTTGTGTTTTTCTTTAAATGTGTATTCAATCCAGACCACCAGACAAGTATATGTCTTTCTTTAATACAAAAGGTTATTTAGATTTTTCTTTTGTATTATTAGTAAGACTCGGGGGACAAATTAAATTGTCTCTTGGTAAGGTAACTCCTAAAATACCCAAAACACTCTTAAAATATGAGAAAAAGCTGTAGAGGTGAAAGAGTAAGTTCAAAAGGATTGCAAGCCTCAAAGAATACAATTACTTATCAAATATTTTTAGACTTTTGCTTGTAGCCAGCAAAGAGTTCGATCGTTGATTGCACGTGTTACTTTGTATGTTCTATGACAGCAAATGCCTCATCACCCGTCCTCATGTGCTTAGTTCTTGGTTTGCATAAAAGACCAGGGCGACTTGATCGAAAGTTTCCATTTGGCGCGGACCTGCCAATTCTTCTCTGAATGCACGTAACTACCAAGCAAGCATCTCTGAATGTGATGTTCTCGCTGACCAGTAACCAAAGTAGCGATCTTAGCTCAACTGAAGTATCGTCGTGGGTATTTCAGCCTTTGGAAATTCAGTCAAGAGGCATTGGCATAATCTAACCTGGAATTAATTAATACACGAGTTATAATTTCCTGATGCTTCCTTCAGTGCTTAATTTGTATATTCATTGATTTGTGTGTTTTCCCTTTCACGCTCCTGTCCAAAGTTTGACTTGGGAGAACAAGTGCAAACTCAAATATGCAAAATATACAGCTACAGTAATTACCCAAATATGGGTGGTGTGAGGAAGACAGAGAAAAACACATAAACAGGAAGAAGAAGGAAAGGAAATACTAAAAAAGAGGCACAGAAAGAGAAACCATAGACCTGAAAGAGTAAGATAAAGGAGTAGGGGTGTCTGGTGGTAGATTAAATAGTCCGGTCGTTAATTCAATGCTACACACAGCCTTGGTATTAAGCGCACCAATTTTTAATAGCACAGCTGGAGCAGAGCTTAGGGCACCAGCACTCATTCTTTTACAAATTAAGCACTGGGTGGACCGCCATAAATATGTGCTGGTGCAAAAAATAATTTGTGCCAGAGTTTGCTGAGCACTGTTTCTTTTGGGTTATGCAGTGACACCTCTCATCCAAGATGGTGCCACTGAGCATCATGTCATGCAGTGTGGCATGCTCTTATAGGCTCTTAGAAACTGGTTTCCCATCATCCACCGTGACACGAAGTGCCTTATTGAAGGTGAGCATAAAGCATTTAACATCATTGCCCTGGGGCCATTGTGGTGTTATTTTCCTTTGCCGAACTCTGAGGTGTTCCAGAAACTCTTCAGTTCTGCTCCCTGAAAAGATAGGCCATTGTCAGTTTGTATTTCTTCTGGGATACCAAAGAGGGCAAATACCTTCTCCAGCAGAGGATGAATCTTTTACAATGGCATGGACTATGTAAACTCTACCACTGGGTATTTAGAGGACTTGTCAATCACCACCTTTGTGAAGCGCCTTTCCAGGAAGCTGCCAAAATTGAGGCTGAGTCTTAACAATGGCGTTTTAAAGCATTCCTCTGTGGTTACTGGGACCTGAGCCTCAGCTCCGCTGGTCAGTTGCCATGCTGCGCTGCCTCTCACCAGGTCTTCAACTGCCCCTTCTAGCCCCTGGAACCATACTTTACTCCGTACGTGGGCTTTGGTCTTCGCTGCTCCCTGATGTCCAGCATGGGCTAGCTCATTTACTCTCTTACACCTCGTCAAGGGCACCACAATGTAGTGACCTTGTAGCAATACCCCATCTGGAGTTCACTTCTAACCCTTCATAGCTGAGACAGTCTTTCCTTGTCAGGGTCTGTCGACTAGTTGGAATCTTTTAAGAATGTCTCCTCTTCCTGGAGGGTAGTAGCGTCCTTCTGTAGTGCATCGTCTTTGAGTGTGGCTTGACTGATCAGTAGATGGTCAGAGCCTTCGTTCATGTAGGCTTGTTCAATAGCTGTTTGAAACCATCAGTTGCCGATCCTACCTCACCTAAGCCATCTCCCGTGGTATCTGGGTGCTGAGACCGAAAGTCGGCTGGGTTCTTTGTGCATGGTTTTTACACCACTGTGAACTGATATTGCTGCAGTTGCACCACACTCCATTCAATGCAAGGCGAAGGATAAGGGTCGGCCCCGCCAAACAAAGAGACCAGGGGCTCATAATTGGTGACAACCTTGAAGGCATGGTAGCACAGTTAAAGATTAAAGTGATGACATCCCTACTTAATTGCTAGGGCCTTCCTTTCAATTTGCATGTACAGGGTCTCTGTAGCTGTGAGTATGCAACTGGCAAAAGCAATGGGGTCCCACTAGCCTGGACGAGGTGTGGGTTTTCTAGAGCAAAATAGGCCATTGTGGCACCCTCAAGAAAAGCCTGCTTTATGCTCTCAAACACTTTGGCTTTCTTAGGCCCCTGGTCCACTTCACATTAGTCCTTGTCAGGGAGATCAGTGGCCCTGCCCTTGCGGCCAGGTGAGGCATAAAGTAGCCACAGTATGTAGCCATCCCTAGGAAGCTGAGTATCTTAGTGGGATTGCGAGGGGAAGGTGCTTGTTGGATGGCTTGCGACTTTCTGGGGTCCACCATGAGCCCATCCTTGACATATAGCCTAATAATTCAATCCGCAATTTGAAGAAAGAGTACTTTTTGTGGTGGAGCATGAGGTCATAGTCACGGAGATGCTGCCTCAAGGGTTGCTGAGTACACAAGGATGTCATCATTGATGTTCATGATGCTTTGCGGGTTCATGGATGGCGTTCTAAAACACTTCGGCAGCCGTTGATACTCCAAAGTTTAGCCGCTTGTAGCATCACAGGCTGAGGTGCATGGAAAAAGTTGTAATATAACAGCTCTCTTACTCTAGCAACAGGTGATGATAACCTGCATTAAGATCTAGATTGGAGAACCATCTTGCACCATTTAGGTCAAAGAGTATGTTGACCCGGGTATGGATGGTGTGTCTATGCACAGCCAAATGGTTTCTGGCTGCTTGGGCTTTTCTTGAGTGACTATCGGGGATACCTAGGGGGTTGGCTCTGAGACCATTTTAATGACATCAAGTTGTTCAATCTTTTCTAGATCTTAATCCACCAGTGACAGTGGGTGGAAGGGATTTCTACGGTTTTTGAGGGCCATGGGTTTTAACCGACTTGTCTATATGAAGTTTCACTGGTGGTCCCTTGAGGCAATGTAGTCCTTGTAAAAATGTTCCAAAATGTGCCAAAATGTGGTCCACCAGAGAGGCCTGGATGGCTTCTGCAAAGAACACCATCAAAATTCCTCAGCCATGTGGCAACCCAAAAGTGTTTTGGATCCTTCTTTAGCAATGGTTTCTGGCTGCCGTAGGAGTTTATATGTGTCCTGGTCTGGGTTAGCATTGGCTGTGGCTTTAACTTTTTTTTTTTTAAATCTGTATATTAAAGTTTTCAATTATTTTCCAGCGAACACATTATTTTGTCTAGTTGTTTTACAGGTTACATCACCTGGAAGTTACAATTCTTCTGTTGTTCAGGTTAAAATTTTATACATTTGGTGTTTCCTATAATTTGCATCGCTCATCGTAGTTTAGTAAAGAAAAAGTAGGAAATTGTTATAAAGATGGAGGAAATTAGGGGGGAGATTTCTGAAAGGGGTAACAAAGGGGGAGTGTTGTGGTAGGGGGAAATGCTCTGCGAAGACTTTTGAATACACGTTTCTGTCTGCTTGGGCTTTTCTTGAGTGACTATCGGGGATACCTAGGGGGTGGGCTCTGAGACCATTTTAATGACATCAAGTTGTTCAATCTTTTCTAGATCTTAATCCACCAGTGACAGTGGGTGGAAGGGATTTCTACGGTTTTTGAGGGTCATGGGTTTTTACCGACTTGTCTATATGAAGTTTCACTGGTGGTCCCTTGAGGCAATGTAGTCCTTGTAAAAATGTTCCAAAATGTGCCAAAATGTGGTCCACCCGAGAGGCCTGGATGGCTTCTGCAAAGAACACCATAAAAATTCCTCAGCCATGTGGCAACCCAAAAGTGTTTTGGATCCTTCTTTAGCAATGGTTTCTGGCTGCCGTAGGAGAATATATGTGTCCTGGTCTGGGTTAGCATTGGCTGTGGCTTTAATTTTTTTTTTTTTTTTTTAAATCTGTTTATTAAAGTTTTCAATTATTTTCCAGCGAACACATTTTTTTGTCTAGTTGTTTTACAGATTACATCACCTGGAAGTTACAATTCTTCTGTTGTTCAGGTTAACATTTTATACATTTGGTGTTTCCTATAATTTGCATCGCTCATCGTAGTTTAGTAAAGAAAAAGTAGGAAATTGTTATAAAGATGGAGGAAATTAGGGGGGAGATTTCTGAAATGGGTACAAAAGGGGGAGTGTTGTGGTAGGGGGAAATGCTCTGCGAAGACTTTTGAATACACGTTTTTTTTTTTTAGGATTAGGGAAGTAAGTGGGTACGCGGGGGCGTTAGTGATGGGGGGGGAGGCACGTGTACCAATCCTGGAGGGGTGTGTGAAAAGAGAGGGGTTTCCCAGACGAGGTGTCTTATATCTGTAGCTTTTTACATGAGTATTATGTCGACAGTCTAAGGTGGTCGAGTGTCGTCTTTTTCTTGTATCTGGTCTAGGAAAGTGTCCCATGTGTCTGCATTCTTGACCTCGATTTCAAAGTCGCGATGTGTATGTAGCACTTGTATCTCTGCTTTGACCCAGTGAATCAGGTCTTTGGTCCATTTACTTGTCTCTGGAGCACCAGGAGACTTCCATTGTGTTGCGATGAGTCGCTTAAGTGTGATAAACGCTAAATCTGCACATCTATGTTTTGTTTGTCTTTATTGCGCCTATGGCGTATTCCTAATATGCAGGATTCGGATGTGGAGATCAGAGGCAAACCCGACCACGTGGCAATCTGTTGCGTAGCATCGTGCCATACACGGAGTAGAGGGGGGAAATTCCAAATCATGTGGCAAAAGTCTGCCTCCGAGTTTCCACATCTTGGGCATTCAGGTGTAGTTTGTGGAAACATGTGTTTTATGCGAGTCGGAGTTAAATATGTCTGGTGTAAATAGTTAAGATGGGTGTATCTGAAGCGGGCTTTACGTGATATTTCACGAGTGGTTGAAAGGGCCATGGACCATTCGTCCGCTGTAAGGGGTGTTTGTAGAGACCTGTCCCATCTGGACTTAGCTTGCATTTGAGTTTCTTCTGGGTAGGCCTGTAGCGTGTGATATATCCAGGAGATGTTTGTTAGTGTGCCGGCGCCTATCAATAATTCATGTAGATTAGATGATGTTGGTGGCTCTGAATCGCCGCTGCCCCACGATTTTCGTATTAGGTGTTTAAGTGCTCGTGTATAATGAATCCGCCCGGTCCTAACGAGTATGCTTCTGCTAACTCCATGTAGGAGGTAAAATGGTCGTCCACGAACAGGTCGCCGACCAGTTGTATGCCCTTTGCGGTCCATGGGATGGGGCTTAATCTGCCTTGTAATTTATCTATCCCTGGTATGGCTAATAACGGGATCTTGGGTGAATATAATAGTGTGTGGGCGCCTCTTGTGACATAGCGATTCCATATTCAATCAGCCACTGTTATCAGGACATTGTTGTGGGATAAAGGGGGTTCACGGCCTACAAGCCAACCCAACACGTCAGTGCGTCCCAGGTGCGACCTCACTCGGCAACCCTCTGGGTTTCAGGGGTCTTGTAACCAGACCATGATCCAGTGCAGCTGTGCTGCTGCATAATAGAGTTCGAATTGTGGTGCAAACATACCCCCTTTTTCTACTGGCAGGCAGATCTTAGTCATGGCTACTCTCCTGCGTCCGTTGGCCCATATCAATTCAATCAGTAACTTGGTTAATTGTGCAAAGAATGTTTTTGGCAGTATAAGTGGCAGTGCAGCGAAGTAGTACAGTAATCGGGGGAGTACGATCATTTTAATCAATGCCACTCTGCCCATGGGTGAGAGGGGCAAGGAGCACCAAAAGGGTATAGACCCTTTTATTGATATGATTGCTCTGTCTAAGTTGCCTTCCTTTAGATCAGAGGCACTGTGGTATATTTGGACACGCAGATATTTGAAAGTCGTGTGTTCCCATTTTAAGTCTTTGTCGGCTACGGTGTTATCGTGTGGTTCTGGAAGTGGCTGCATAGGGAATATACATGATTTAGCCCAGTTAACTCGTAGGCCAGACAGGGTCCCATAGTGATTAAGCAGTTGTAGTATATGCGGTAGAGATTCAGGGGGTGATTCTAACTTCCGCCGCCCGCCGAAGTTTCCCCACCAAAATACCGCTCCGCGGTCGAAAGACCGCTGAGGGTATTTTGGGATTTGCCCTGGGCTGGCGGGCGGCCGCCAAAAGGCCGCCCGCCAGCCCAGGGCAAATCAGCCTTCCCACGAGGACGCCGGCTCAGAATTGAGCCGGCGTAGTGGGAAGGTGCGACGGGTGCAGTGGCACCCGTCGCGTATTTCAGTGTCTGCATAGCAGACACTGAAATACTTTGTGGGGCCCTCTTACGGGGGCCCCGCGGCACCCCCTACCGCCATCCTGTTCCTGGCGGGAGTCCCGCCAGGAACAGGATGGCGGTAGGGGGTGTCAGAATCCCCATGGCGGCGGAGCGCGCTCCGCCGCCATGGAGGATTCTGCAGGGCAGCGGGAAACCGGCGGGAGACCGCCGGTTTCCCGAATCTGACCGCGGCTGAACCGCCGCGGTCAGAATGCCCTGCGGGGCACCGCCGGTCTGTCGACCCTGGCCCCGGCGGTCTCTGACCGCCGGGGTCAGAATGACCCCCACAGTGTTATTGCGTAAGTATATTAATGCGTCGTCTGCGTATAAGGAGACGATGCGAAATTCCTCTCCGTCTGGGATACCCCATCTCGCTGCCTCCTTGTGTAATCTTGCTGCTAGAGGGTCTATTGCTAATGCGAACAAAAGTGGTGACAATGGGCAGCCCTGACGTGTGCCTCTGTCTACGTCAAATTTCTCCGAGATGATGGCATCAGTTTTGACCCTTGCTTTGGGACTGGTATATAATATGGATATCCAGCGCATGAACCCAGCACCGAATCCCATTTTTTGTAAGGTTGCCATCAAGAAGGGCCAGCCCAGCGTCTCAAAGGCCTTCTCAATGTCTAGTGACACTGCCACGCGGAAGTGATCTGCTTCAGGGGTCTTGGCCATTATACGTAGTAAGTTCCTAATATTAATAAAAGTATTGTGCCCAGGTATAAAGCTGGATTGATCTGGGTGTATCAGGGGGGTCATCAATGATAGGAGACGGTTTGCTAGTACTTTACCTAGTATTTTTTAGTCTGAGTTTAATAGTGATAGGGGTCGGTAGGAGCGAACATCCAAAGGATCTGGGCCTTTTTTATATAGGACGACGATTGTCGCTTCCCGTTGTGATTCTGTAAGCTGCCCAATTTCGTATGTTTCTTGTAGCATTGTTTGGAATGGTGAGATTATTTGTGACGTGAAAGTCTGGTATTATTCAATGGGTGGTCCGTCTGTCCCTGGAGTTGTATTGTGGGCTAGTTGCTGTATTGCCTGTTGGATCTCCTCCTTTTCTATGGGCTTATCTAGCTCTGTAATTTGTGCTGCATGTAGCTGCTTTAGTGGGGTGTTGCTGAGGATCTCTAACAATTGTGATGGGTGGGGGGGGTTTGGCTCTGTATAGTGTGCTGTAGTACTGTTTGAAGGCATCATTAATCTCTAGTTGCGTGTTTACTATCATGCCCGTGTCTAGTCTAATGGCGTTTATAGGGGAGGTTCTCTGTGTACCCCTTGCTAGCCATGCCAGCATTCTACTAGAACGGTCGCCTTCAGCGTGCAAGCGCGCTGTGTAGTGTCTATAGTCGAATTTTCACAGACAGGACTCAGTTGCGCTCCATTGTTTTTTGAGATTAGTTAATTCGTCCCTGTTACACTTGCCCGAAGCCAGATCGCGTTCCTTATCCCGTATTACCCCTTCTATGTTGTGTAGCTCTGTGGTTGACTCACAACGAACCCCTCCTGTCATTGTCATACACATGCCCCTCATGACTACCTTGTGTCCATCCTATTCCGTTGCGCGTGATATCGTCGACTTTGTGTTTATTATGAAGTAGGATTTTATTTCTTCCGCTAGTTTGTCTCGGAAGGGGGGATCGCGTAGTAGAGTGGGTTGTAGGCACCACGTGGAGATGCGCATAGGCTGCGTACCCCAGTGTTGCGATTAAGGTGTTGTGGTCCGATAGGGTTTTTGCCATGTATGATGCGCTGTGTATCATATGTTTTAACCTGGTTGAGCATAGCAGCAAGTCTATTCTCGTGTGGTGCTGGTGTACCGGAGAGTAAAAGGAGTATTCTTTATCTGTGGGGTGTAGACAATGCCACACGTCTTTTAGTTCCCTTTCCAGTTTCCAGGAACCCAGCGCTCGAGACAGATTCCTGCTCTGGGCGCCCTTTAGTGGGGGGTGGGATCTGTCCATTGACACATCTATCATGCTGTTGAAATCTCCCCCCCAAATAGTAGGTATGGACAGGTCGTGCGGGATTTGTGTAGTTGTAGCCCGAAAGAACTCTCCTTGTCCCGTGTTTGGTGCGTATATCCCTATTATTGTTAGCTGTCTACCATCTAAATCTCCGGCCAGGCAGACGTATCTGCCGTTGCTGTCTGTGTGAACTTCTTGGGCTGCATAAGGAACACCAGGGGCAATCCAAATTAATACACCATTCGCATATGTTTATGTTTTAGTTCCATATACCGTGCCCAGCCAGTTTTTGCCGATTTCATTCAGTTCGTGTGCTGTTGCTTGTGTCTCTTGCAGTATAGCGATATGTATTTTATGGCGTTTAAGGTAGGCATGTATTCTGCGTCTTTTAAATATATTGGCTAGGCCCCTAACATTCCAGGTTATTATGTTATATGACGTCATATTGTTTGAGAGTCATGGTGTAGCATGTTGCCCGCCCCAGGAATAGTCTCAGCCCGCCCTTGAGTCCACACTGCCCGCCCCGAGCACCCACGTCCCACCCACGTATATAAGTGTTGAGCATGTTGGGGAAATGGGGAAAGAAGAAGAAAAGACACAATTTATATTTATTAATCTAACTGTGGACTGCCAGGCACAACTGGTGCAACTGCAAACATTAGTTTCTTTTAGGTCCATTCGGTAACCCAACAGGGTTAGGGGGGTGTTGGTGTATAGTCCAAGATAGCTTCTGCGTTGTGGCCCATACGGATATTGCCATTTCCCGGCTCAGTCTCTATGTTGCGCCTTTTGGGGGCTTTACTCACGTGTTGCAGTAGGATGTATATTAGTGCGTCTGTTGTTTGTGTACCTTAGGAGATTATGGACGAGTTTGACGTATCGCCATTGATTCTTGAGGAAACTGGTCTTGTGTAACCCTTGTTTTATCTTAGTGCAGACACTTGGATTTGTTTGGTTGTAGTTCACGCATGTTATCTTAGAGGTCGTCTGCTGAACGTGGGGTGAATGCAGGGCCAGAGGTCAACGGTGATGATAATGGACCACGGTGACTGCCCGCCGAGTCAGAGCCCAAATCATTGGTGTCTTGATTGGGTCGTGGGCTTATGCACGAGAATCTGTTCACTATTTTTAAGACTTGAGCTTGTTCAACTGCTGCTTGTGACTTGGTTGGGGATGATTCAGTTCTGGGTTTTTGCCTTTTTTTCGGCGTGGTTGTCAGGACAACCACTCTTTTTGTTCTTGAGGTTTTGTTATAGGGTCTGCGAGTCCCTTCGCGTGAATCCAAGTCCATGCATCTTCCGAGGTTGGAAATATGTGAGATCTATCGCCATCCACAACTCGTAGTCCATCCGGGTACATTAGGGAGTATGAGTAGTTTTTATCGCGCAGTACTTGTTTTGCTGAGTGGAAAGTGGCACGCTTATGCTGTATGTCGGCTGTGTAGTCTGGGTATGCCGTGATTTTTGCTTTTTCAATGTCTATTGGGCCTGACGTGCGGAAGCCCTTTAGTACCTGATTTCTGTCCCGGTAATTTAAAAATCTCGCAATTAGTGGGCGTGGTGGGGCTCCCGGGTGTGGAGGGCCCCCTGGTACTCGATGTGCGCGTTCCACCACCAGGAATGGTGGAGTGTCTTGTGTTAATATGGTTTCTTTAAGGCAACTTTCTAGGAATGATTCCGCACTTGGCAGTTCGATCTTCTCGGGGAACCCCAGGAATCTCACATTATTGCGGCGAGAACGGCCTTCTGCTTCGTCTGCGAGCTTGTGCAGCCATTGTATCTCGGACTCCTGGTGTTGGAGACGGAGTTTCATTTCTTCGATGTCTGGTTGCGCCGTTTCGAGAGTTGTTTCGGTTGTAGTGACCCTGTCTGCTAGTTTCCGATGCTCCATTCGAAGGATGTTACCTTCTGCCACCACTGTGTCTATTTTGCCCCCTAGTGATGTTCTAGTGTCGAGTACAGCTTGCAGCACTTTCTCAATTTGTGTGGAGTGGGCGGCCAATGTTTCAGACACTTTGCGTAATGCGTTTGAGCTAAGTTCTGTATCTGTTTCTAATAATGGGGTTGTGGGTCTGGGTTCAAGTTGGCTCTTTGGGGGTTTCGGTTTCACCGTGTTTGTATCTGCTTTGGACACGTTATGCATTAATTATGAACTGAAATTTGTACCTGGTTTAGTATTTTGTGTGCCCCACAGCAAAAACGCGGAGCGACGAGTAATCATTCGTAGTTGCTCTGGGTATGTGTGCTCTCTTGTGCTTTAGTCTTTACCCGAATGTCTTCAGAAAGCTCTCCGGGGGAACGTCTGCACGGGAACCCCAGTCGCCCGCCTCAACGTGTGCCGAAAGAGCTCCTCAGCGGCACCACCACGCAAGAACAGGTTGGCTCTTTGGGGGTTTCAGCTTCACCGTGTTTGTATCTGCTTTGGAGACGCTGTGCATTAATTGTGGATTTAAATTTGTACCTAGTTCAGTATTTTGTGCGCCTCACCAATCAAATGCGGAACGACGAGTGATCAATCGTGATTGCTCTGGATATGTGTGCTCACATATGCTTTAGTCTTTGCTCGAATGTCTTCAGTAAGCTCTCCGGGGGAGGGCCCACCCGAGGCTCCCAGTCGCCCGCCGCAGCGCATGCCGAGAGAGCCCCTCTGCGGCACCACCACGCCAAATCAGGTCCGGCTTCTGTCTCTTCTCGGGCCTCTGCCCCGTGTCCTCCGTGAGCTTTACTCCGGTGCCCCCGGGTCGGGCCCCCGCCCGCGGCTCCACGCGTCACGACTTGTGCTCCTCCGACTCACACCCTGCGGGCAGGCGTACCACATCTCACGGCCCGCTCGGGTCGCGCTGGGCAGCTTATAAGTTCTTTTGTTTGTTTTTTTGTTTTGTTTTGTTTTTTCTTTATATATATATATATATATATATATATATATATATATATATATATATATATATATATTTTCCCTTCCCCCCGCGCCCTAACCTTGTGTCTTGATCCTGGAAGTGCCCGCCATCGTTTTTGCGCAGTTTAGGGCCCCTCAGTACCTCTGGCTTCAGCCGGTCTCCAGTTTGCTTCCGTCGTTATTTGTACCGCTGGGCCGATCCCGGCTCAATGCTCGAGTTGTCCACTCGTCCTCAGGTCGTAGGTTGCTCTTCTTTTAGGCCCGACGGCCCGTCCCGGTACCTCCAGGGTGACGGCGGCATCAATCCAAAGTGGGAGTCGGTCACCCGCGTCGTCTCCCCGGCACAGACATCTTCCGTTCTCAGTCGCGCTGGCTCCGGCTCTGGCAGCCGGGTAGTATTAGGCCTCAGCCGGGCTCGGCAAAGGGCGGCGCTCCGTGGCCAACGCGGATCCACTCCGGGTCGCACTCAAGTCGCCGCGCGTCGCCGCCGGAGGCTCCCTGGAGCGCCGAAGTTCCCAGCGCCACCGACACTGCTTGGTTGCGTCAGGGAGTCCGGGATTCAGGCGTTTACAGGATCTTTGTAGTGGGCCGTGAGCGGAGCTCTCAGCCGAGCGACTTCTCACGTCGCCATCTTGGACACGCCCCCGGCTGTGGCTTAAACTTGTACTGTGTGTGGCTTATGACATTCACAGATGCTCCCATATCAATCAGTGCTTTCATTTTAGTCCCTGTTATCATCACCTCACAAGTTGGCTGTGGTCTCCTCCCTTGATGTGAACAAGACCAGGAACACATGCTTGCCTTCCCAAAGGTCTTCCTTATGGTCAGCAGGTGTCCACACAGACCAACCCCTTTGACAATGCTGGTCTGTGTCTTCCATTGTGTGGTTTCAAACCACTCTCAGAAATGGCATTTAGCCTCTTGTACCTCAACCCTACTCTCCACTGTGAAAGACCTGTGAAAAGTGGTTGGGTTTCCCACAACTCGAGCACATTTTGCCCTATGCATGCAGGACAGCTCTCAAGCAGGTGTTTTTGCAACAGGCAGTGGCGTATCAGGCAGCTGCACCTGCATGTCTTGTCATTGGCCGGGTCCAGATTACACTGAGCGCTTCTGTCTTGATGGTGGTTGGTTTGTGGTTTAAGAGGCTATGATGCGGCCTGGCTGACTGGTGGAGAGGACACTCTCCATCTATGCTCCTCGGAAGGTGAACAGATCATGTGAGCGTGCCAGGATAAGGATGTCATTGAGGCTTACACCTGGTTGTCGCAAAGTGAGGACTCTCAGCATCACAGTTCAGTATCCTTGGATGAGTTTGGCTTGAAATTCTTTAGGCTGATCATCTTCGCTGCATATGCTCACCAGTTCACACACGTGGGACAAAAGCACATATGAACACCCTTTCTCACTATCGCAATGCCAGAGTTTCAAGTGATACACATCCATGATGAGTTGAGGGGACGAAATGGGCATTGAGTGCCCTGACCACTGCATCATAATCATTATCAGCACCAGTGCCTGGAAGGTTTTCTAAGAGCATGTTTATTTCATACCTGTGACGTGGAGCAGCAGGGACCTCTTAAAAGTGCTATTGGTCTCCAGCATCACCCTAAAATTGCTACTTAGGTAACCCTTGCATGTCTTCCAGCGTGAGGTGGCAGTGAATGGATGTGCTAGTTTGCTAAAAGGCTGCAACACTATCAGCAGAATGTGCACTTGTGCTAATCCTGTAGGCCGAGGGCATGCCGCCGGGGCATTAGCACCATATTGGGTGGCACTGGCATCGTATTCTATGGGTAGGTATTGAGCTGCTCAACTCTAATTTTGGTGCAGCGGCACTGGCAGTGGGGTCACACCCATGGTGTCCTTTGTGGATGGATGGAAGCTATCATCAAGTTGGGGTTGTATGATGGAACCACGCATGCAGCAACCATGCATGCCTGAACAACGCGGTCGGAACAACGACTGCATTGTTTCCATGCATGCCTTTACAACGATTTTTCATTGTAAAGGCATGCCTAATAAAGGCATGTGTGGAAACAGCATGCGTGGTTGTCGCATGCCACCTCCACCCTAAAAACAGAAGTCCCCCGACCCCCCCACCCTTAAAAACTACCCGATAACCCCCATCCACCCTGAGCCCTAAAAGCGGCCCCCACCCCCAAAAATAAAAACAACCCAACCCCTCAACGCAGCCCCTAAAAACAGAAGTACCCCAAACCCCACCTTTAAAAACTACCCGATACCCCCTACCACCCTGAGCCCCAAAACTGACCCCCCACTCCCCAAAAATAAAACTACCCAACCCCTAAAAACAAAACTACCCCGACCCTCCACCCTGTCCCTAAAAACCCAACCCCCCACTCGCCCTAAACACAAATTACCTTGACCTCGACCCCTAAAAACCTGCCCCCTCCCTTAATACAAAATTACCCCAACCCCCACCCCTAATAACCTGCCCCCCACCAGCCCTAAATACAAAATTACCCCAACCCCTCACCTGCCCCTAAAAATCCGACCCCCCCACCCGCCCTAAATACAAAATTACCCGACCCCCACTCCTAAAAAACCCACCCCAACCCACCCTAAAACATAATTACCCAAACCCCCCAAATACAAAACTACCCTGACCTCCGCCCCTGAAAACCCAACCCCCCCATCCAACCTAAATACAAAATTACTCGACCCCCCTAAATACAAAATTACCCCGACCCCCCACTCCGCCTCTAAAAACAAAATAACCCCGACCGCCCACCCCGCCATAAAAACCATAGTACCGACCCCCTCACCCCGCCACTTAAAAAAATAAACTAACCTAACCACCTCAACCCCTTCACCTCCCACCCCACCCCTAGAAAGTACCCCAACCCAGCCCCAGTCCCACTTACCTGACCGCGTCCTCTCCCGATGGATCTTCCTTTTTCCCTGCCTTAACCACACATGTGCATTGTTCAGGCAAGCGTCGTTCCACTTGCGTGAACAACACAGGCGTGGTTCTGGACGCGTTGTTCCGGATCTTTCCCTCAAGTTGGAAGTGAGTGATGGGCCCTCGACTTGGTCTTGGGGCACCACATGCCTGCGTTAGAGGTGCTAGGGCCCTAGGCCAGGTTCTAACTCCAGCTGTTCTCCTTTTCCCCTTTGTGTTTTCCCTTCTTGTTTTTTTTTTGCTCTCACACAACCATCACTTCACTTGGCTGGCGGTGAACTGCAGGGGTTCCGGCAAGGCACCACCTGCAAAAGTTCACGGCAGGTTGGCTATGCCGGCAAGGTGCCACCTGGCCTGTGATAGGGCCTTGCCTTAGGGATTTAGGAATTGGCCACCAGTAGCTGATGACAGCATGCACTGGACGGCTGCGTGATGTCACTCTTCTCTCCCTCTCTGTAGCACTTTATATCAATGGAGCAGTTGCGGCAGAGTTTGGTGAAGGACGATTCCGGCAGCCCACAAGGCTGCCAGTGGTGAAGCCAGGGAGCAGAGCGGAAAACCCCCTTGTTCTCGGTGTTGTGTGCTGCACTCAGCTTTTAGACTGGAAGGCCGGGGCCCGAGGTAGCAAAGCAACAGGATACACAGTCTACAAGGACACTATACTTTGCTATCTGGGACAGGCCATGAGCAGTCCCAGTCCCCTTGACTTACACCCCACAGCCGTGCCTGGTGTAGTGTTGTGTGTGACAACATTGCCGGGCAGCCGTCATCTCAAGATGCTTGATGGCCCACTACATCTGGCACAAATAAAGCACTGTTTGAGACCAAAAGCATGTGGGTCTTCTACTGCTTTCAAGAAGTGTATTCTGTGAACGTGCATAATTTAAACACAAATGTAACTGTCCTATCACCTGAAACGCAGGGAAGTGTGTACATTTGGAAATAAATGAATGCTGACACCCCATTGACTCATATAGAGGATTTCAGAGAGATCCATTAACTCTCTGCTGAGGATGTTGTTAAGCAGGCATGCTGACACATGATATCTGTTTCCTTGGTAAGTTTGATCTAAGACCATCTAAGACTCTGAAGACTCTTAGTCTTAGAAAGTCATGCTTATAATGTCGTTTATTTGTCTGCAAGACCCAGGTTTCTCAAATACAACAGCAAGAGGTGTAGAAAATAATAACTGTGCTTATGGGTTTAATCTATAGTGGCTGCAAATACAGACCTTAGTGTTGGAGGAACCTCCCACTATCAACCCTGAGCTCCTCAACCTGAAGTATTTCCATTACCAAATTTAGTAAGAGAACCAGCTGGTTTGACAGACGTGGGGAGTGCCATTTATCTGGAGAAGTGGTTCATGGAGTCATAGGCTGTCAACAAATGGAAGAGGCGTTCAATATCACACATTTGTGGTAACCGGTGGGCCCATTTTAAAAATACTACAGAAGTACCCATAGTGATATCACTGAGCCTTTGATCACCCACCTCCTTACCCTGAATGATCACATGACCTTTCATCTACAATGACGAGCAAAAAAGACTTTAAAAAGCAATATTTATTTGACAAAAAACATTGATAACAGGTACAGGTACCCACCTACTAGGTTCATTCTTGGTTTCAAAATGGATATATAAATATTTTACTAACTATAATTAATTAGAAACAATCACTGTTTACCGTTATCACAACAGTTTATAGATCCCAAATAGATCCAATATGCACAAAGAGTACATTGGAAGGCATAAAAAAAAAGAAAGCTTTAAATAACGTTTTCATGTCAAGATTACACAATAAGGGAGAAAATCACATTTCACAAATGTCTTACATGCAGTTTTGCATACTGTCGGGTAAGTGGGCATAAAGTAAAACACGGCTCTTGTTCACAAACTCTTTTAGGTCACAACATCACGGTTCTTGATTGTTAAGAATTACTAGTTGCGTCATAGTATTGTTTCAGTCAAGGTATTTTTAAGTCCTCACATTACATTGGCATTAAATTAATAAAAAAGTATAGTCAAAGAATTAAAAACAAAAGGTTCAGAAGCCTACAGATAATCAAAACATGCACCACACGTCTTCCACTGATGTTCAAGCACCATTTCTGAATTTTACAAAATACTTGAAAAGGTTGTATCTTTCACAGAATAGAAGTGGAAGTACTGGGGTCAAGTACTGGCAAAGTCCAAAGGTCTGGGTATAGTGTTCTAACCGATGCAGTATTAACACATTGGTCAGAGACACACAGAGGGTGCCAGTAGAAGCAGACAGAGAGGGTTACATTGTTAAATAATGCCTCAAGCAGATCACTGGAAGCACTTGAGCAGAGGATGCTTTTTAAACCAAACCAGACAATAGCTTTAGGTGAGTAACCCGTACTCCAATGGGTTGAGCCAAGACATATATGACAAAGTCCCTAGCCAATGGGTGAAAGAGGCTGGTCAAAGAACACTAATTATTGAAAGGGAAGGGCCCAAAGCTTAATTCATACATGTTGTTATCAAAAGGTCTGTTTGACAGCTCACCTGTCAAAATTCAGACCTACAAAACACACAAAAGCCCGTCATCTATGTCTGTTGCATCAGAATGAAATTCTTTCTATTCAGATCCATCTATGTGTTGTCTGTGTCTTTAATGAAAAGTCTTGTATTATCTGGATGTATGGCACTTGTTAACTTGAAAGGAGTAGCAAGGAGTGTTGTTAGATTGAACTTTTGAACCCCCACATGGGATAGTGCTACCAAGGTTTGTTGTCATCGATGATGTCATAATTAATGGCATTTACACTTTACTTAGCATGTTAAAGTAAGTTTACACGTCCAGAGCGCCCATACAAAAGGGATGCTTCTGAAATATTGCATGGTTACAGCACCATTGTTAAAGTTTAACCAGGTAATGTTTAGGTTGTTATAGATGCACAAAAACTCTCTTTAGTTACTCTTCAAAAATAATTCATTGAATGACCTTCTTTTTATGATGCTATTTAACAGCACAAAGGGCCAGAGTCTGGCGGATGGGTTGCTCCATCACAAATATTTCCGGTATCCCACCCATCTTATTACAAGTGCATTATATCCTAAGGCAGTTGATATAACACAGGTGGGGTATCTGCCAGGCTAGTGATGGAGTAACTCATTCACCAAACTTTAAATCAGGTCCATAATGCCAAAGCACGTTTGTTTTCTTCTTGTATAGATTTCTACATGAGTCCACAGAGGCGGCGTGCTAATGATAATAATGATCTAACCCATGTGCATGTGATGTTACTTTATAGTACTTTGGTGTTTTAAAATTGAGTCATGCTTCTCTTACCCTTAAGATACATGCACACTGTCATGGCAATAACTTCTTATGAAATACTAGACTATTTCAATGGACTCTCATAAGTATGCATCATACTTTCCGTACGTTATGCAATCTATATGAAACAATGACTAAGAAGTAATGCATGCAAGACGTGCCAGCAGGAATTAAAATGACGAGGGCAGTATCTGTCACAGTGCCTATATGCAGAGTATGTTTTTTGTAATTTGCATGATGTGTGTTCCACTAGTGTCATATGTCGTGTTAGGTCAGGTTACTTCATGTTTTTCTGCAGAATACAACAGGTGTCGTCTTATCGAACACTGAGACAGTTCCCATATTAGGAATCTGTTATGTTCATTATGAGATTTTTGTCAGAACCTTTTATCTCGGTTTAGAAAGTGTACATTTTTTAGACGCGCAGAAGTATTGGTATCATGCTTGCATGCCATATTGTTTGATATGTTTTTCAATTGCGGATGCTGCCATAGCATCACAGGCACTCACTGTATAAGTTGGCATGTTTTTATTGTTTATAGTTATAGGAGCACATTATCACTATGTGGATTGAGATGGTGCATTAATTGCCATATTAGTATATTATAGTTGATCTTTAGTGTCTGCAACTACGGTTTTCTTATATAAAAATAAAATAGGATCAGTGGTCAGATACCATATCGTGGAGGGACCTTGCACTTAGACCATCCAAGTCAGAGATCACTGCAGTTTGCAGTGCCAATCTGCTTCAGGCGGCGACACCGCAAGCAATTCAGAGCAGTGGCCCTCAGCCCAGCACTCTTTTTCTTTCCTGGTCAAAGCTGTGATATACAATAGCTAAATTGCCATTCTCTTAATGAAAACAGATATGCTGTGAAATCCACCTTAAGGAACCCTAACATGCTTTGCTATTTACTGCTTAGGCTAACATTTGGCTTAGTGCCTAGAAGTAGCTTTGGGGCGTTAGTATGTTGAGAACTTGCTAACCATGTTAGAAATGTTCTTGCTATTTTTGCTGACCATGACATACATTACTGCATCCCTTTTTGCGTTCTGTGTGAATGTGATTACCATTTATATTTCATGCACTAGTCTAGGTTTTTACAGAGTCCCTCTCCTGTATCTTAGAACTATTGTGAGTGTGTTATTCATTGACGAAGGAGGATTTGGTGTTCTGCTGTGGCCTTGAACTATTCTTGTGGGACTGATAGTTACTAAAAACACTACCCTCACAGTATTGCTAAGTGGTTTGTGGTGTAATCAATTGGGTTTCTAATTCATATTGGTGCATTGACTGTGCCCTTGCGCCAGGGTGGTTAGAAATCCAACCCCTGCAGGCAGATCACATTAGTCTGTTATACTGCAATTAAGATCAGTATTCTTGAGTGAATATAAACATTTTTCAGAAGGCTGATATTCTGAAGTGAGAAAGTTGGTTCTAAAATATGACTCCATTGTTGATTATGTGTACCCCTAATCCTAGTTCTTAAATTTAGTCACAATGAGGACAAGCCTCTCCACAAAACATAAAAAGTTCTTGCATGACATATTTGATAAGCCTGTTGTGGAAGCCAGGCCCAATGGTAATGAGGGCCAAACCCAGCCTCCACCGTTTGTTTTTTTAAGTGGAATCATTCCTGTGGACAGATTTTTTGCCATAAGCAACTCACAAGATCCATATTCACTTTACTGGCATTGACTGGTTTTCCATTTGAGGGAGCCATGCAAATGGGATGCTGTATTCAGATACTTTAAGCATATGTGTTCTATATACAGTTGGTTTGACCAGATTAAGAATTGGTGGTTTATTTTCCTCCTTGATGGTTAAGCAGCAAGGTGTTATTGGCAATTGGTTACAAATATTAAATGTATTTTCAGATTTTCATTAGTGGTCATGTGTACAAATTCAAAATTAGAGGAATTAACAAAGCTCTGGGGTGGTCCACAGTGGATGCTGCCTTCTTCAAATAAAACTGTCTAAGCCTTTCATGTTGGTGGCTGTATATAGGAATGATATAATTCCATGTAGAGCTTTTCTTATCATCCAGGTCATCCTTTGAGGTGATTGATTAGAAACAAACACAAAAGATGATTAGAGGCATGTATTCAATTTGTCTCACTATTTGTTCTCACTTGGGATAGCATTGCAACCTATTGTTCGTTTGCCCCCCATGCCACCCGAGATTAGACACTGACATATGCAAGTCAGCCTTGCTCTTGCTCCAATAGGAACAGTCAAGCCCGAACGTCAAAGCCATATGCTCTCCGAACCAGTGCACAAGCAACCCAAATTCAGTTTCTGCCTAGTTGGTACTTATGGGAAGACTTAGACCTAGTAGGAATGTTGCACTTGGATAATCAATTTAATGGAAGAAAACAAGGGATAAGCACATTGCTAAAAGTGAAAATAATTTACTTGGTTATCAAAGAGATGTGGGTGTTGTGATAAATTCCAATAAAAACAAACAGGCATGTTGATATCCTAGTAATTTCCAAGAATGGATATGGGGTAGCTATTTCCCAAGATATTCCAGAGTGAGTTTAAAATGTTAAAAATTTTGACCACAAAATATTTCTGAAGAAACCTGTAGTTTCAATTGTGCTAAAGGTGAGGCCAGTCCTAATTTGAAGGAGCGGCCATTGAGGAAAAGGTTGCACGGGTTGATAAGAGCAGGTCTGATCATAGATTCAAAAGCTTTGGAGTGATTAAGTCACAGAATTTGGTGACGAAAGGGGAGAACACTCCAGATGTGTGCGGATCTGCAGGACTCAAACCAAAAAAACATTATGGATAATTATCCACTTTCTAATATATCAGAAATGTTGGAGGTATTGGGGAATGCAAATGTGTTTCATGTTATGACCTTATCATATCATCTTTAGGTAAATTTGTCAGAAGGATATAAAATTTCACATCTTTGTCACACAATTGGGGGCATTTTTTGAAAATGCCATTTGAATTGGCATTTGCGGTGGTGTTGTACAAATGGATGATGGACGTTTTAGCAGGAATGGAGAATAATATGATTTTTTAGGATGCCATATTGCTGTACAGAAAGGACATTATTATATGTTAGCAAAGGTTCTGAAGAGATTGGAGAAGAATGGACTCACAGTGAAAGGCAAAAATGTGTCAATTTAGCATGAGCAGTGTACAGCACATTAGACCTACTATGACAGGAGATGGCATTAAACCTAAGAAGAAACTAGTGGTGAAGAGAGTACTTTGCCAGAGTGCAAGGATGATAGATCTCTTTTAGGGATACAGAATGGTACTCCAAATTTGTAAGGAATGTTGCAAGTATAATTTGTTCTAAGTTGATGGAGGAAAGGGTAGCTTAAATTTGTATGGTCGTGCTATTGCCAAAAGGCTTTTGGAAAGGTGAAGCAAGAATTTGGACCACAAGGATGGTAAAGCCAAATTGATGTAAGTAGGAAAGCCTTTGTCAAAATAGATGCACTTTTGAGGGGCCTGAGTTAAACACGTTTATTAAACATTCAGCCACCAGCCTTTGCATACAGAGGATACAAGTGTATGAAAAACAAGCAACAGGATTAACTGTAGAAAAATATAAGAAGTACTCTGGGATAAAATAAAGTTATAAAATCTTAATTGAGGGAGTAACACATTCAATACTGGATAAGACTTCAGATGTTTGTTCATCAAAACAACAGTTCCAAGTTCAACTATTGATTGACCATGACCTCAAATAAATTATTATACTACCTAGGATATCATATGTCACATTTGTAACATCATAGAATTTGATTATACAAACTGATGGATTCTTCTCAAGAAACATTTATGGTTACAGTGCCCACACCCGATTACAATAAAGTCTGTAGTGAAGTCACACTAAATGATGTACACAAACAAACTTGAAATTCTTGGACCACAAAAGACGGTGTCCAATCCTCCTTTTTAGGTAGCTAAACATTTGTTTCAAAGAGCAATTGGTGCCTCACTCTTTGCTAGTTTAGGCACATTGATGATGACCAGGATCCTAGAGTCATTTACCAGGGTCCAAGCAAGCTTATCTTTTAATCATTGCCTAGATGCTTTTAGTTCAAGAAAGGGCAATTTAAAGAGGCTGGAAGGTTTTCTAGCCTCTTGATTTTCAGCAAGGAACCGGATAGGTAATCAGCATGCAAGCTAAGAGTAACCAGATAATGCGCTGGATCTCATGAAATCTCAAGCCATCTTAGTACCTCTCTAAGTTTAAAGAAAATTTTTATTTTTGGCATTCTTGTGATTTTAAAATTCAGAAAATTTCAGCAGGCAAACCTGTCAAAACATACCAGGGTAAAAAGGCCCAGTGAGTACCAGGACTTGCAGATTTTGGTGCAAACAGTAACATCTGCATTTTCTGCTACATTTTTATGCCTAAACTAGTGATAGGTGTTATTTATTTCACTCTTTAAATCCCGAAACTCATGGTAATGGTTTTCAACAAATGTAAGAATTAACACCTGCCCTCTGGGGCACTTCTGATCAAAACCTGAATGGCTAAGCTTCACAGTATAAGAAGATATTTTACTGCTTACCATGTCTTATAAAAACAGCACATTCAGTGGTAAACACATTGCTCTACTTTTCAGACCTTTATAGGTCCAGGTCTAACTGCACTCCTATACAAAGGGTAATTTGCCTTGCACTGAAAGCTTGTGCCAGAATCTGTCTTTGAGTTTGTCTATTTCGCTACCAAGCCAAATAAACTGTATCCCCCCTCCTCAGACTCTGGCACCACACAATGCTACCCTTAATACTTTTCCATGGTAAAATCCTAAAAGAGGTTGTAACAAAACAGATCCATAAATATGAGCGAGTTTTGGAAACAGATATGCATCACCTAGCACCCCAAAGCACTGACTCCTCGTATGTGGTCATCTTTATACATTTCCTGTTAAAAAGAAACCCAAACAAAATCTCCTTCTAGTCTGTTCCCATTTAATAACCAATTGGATTTGGGAGATTTTTACCAAATTAATTATCCACAGTTTTTCGATATTATTTATACAAATAGTAAGCCAGACAATCAATTTCCCAACAATAATCATTTGCACTCCTATGGGTATTTGGGAAATAAGACAATAACATGAACTGCAGAAATGTATGACATTTCTCCTGTAGCCTCTGTCTGTTTACTCCACCCAAGGCAGAGGAGAGAGCTACAAAACAGACATATTGGGGTCAGGCATTTTTGAGTACCTAAAGTAGTACTCCTGTAGTACTCCTTTACATACTCACCTGCTTTTGTGAATTTACCCCAAAATATCTGGAATGTGAAAAGTGAGAATACCCATGCAATACTCACATACAACAAATACAAATGTAAAGACTGTACAGTCTTTGCACTTTTATTAGTAGGATATTTGACTATTCAGGAGTGATTCTCAAAGGTATGTAAGAGTTCATAAAAGAGTACTTACCATAGTCATAACTGTAGATGTGTTTTGGCTTCATATACCACACGAAGATCTGAGATCACACCAATTGGTTATTTGACTCATATTACTAAAATTAGCCCAATATTCTAAATATTGTAAGACACATTTTGTAAAGATTTTCAAGGGTCATTTAGATTATCTAATAGAGCAAACGGTCAATAAAAGGAAGAATCATTAAACTGCCCTTTTGTGTGCAAAATAATAATTCCCCTCCGAGGACACCTGAATCACGCCATGTGTTATGTACCCAATAAAGTGCATGGATAACATACGGTGACTTAAATTGGGTGCCGTTTTTGAATAAAGCCTATACTAATGGACATCACCGTGTGCCTAGCACCAGTGTAGGAGCTTAGGTTAAGACAATGAAGAACATCTTGAACCTCTGTATATCTTAGGCCTAAAAACGGTGCTAAACTGTGTTACCTGGTGGCCTGTTGGTGTGGTGTTTGCTTATGTACTAAGACCATTCTCTTGACACCTATACCTAGGTGTTGCAATCTCTTCCTGTGGGGAGTATTATCCTCTGGTCTCCTCGACATTAAAAGAAGAAACAATTATTTTTATTCTATAAGGCAAACTGTTACCTCTTCCAAGAATGTTTACAAGGTAGTCATTTATTGGTATGCAATAAGGCTTTATAACTGCCTTAATGTCGTTTGGACTTTTCATAGTCCCTAAGTTGGGTGGAGCCGTGCTTGTGGCTGAGATATCGCTCGTCCAGCTGTAACTGGCCAGTGGATTTTCTGGATGTAGGCATGCCGGATTAATTTTACCGGCCCTAAAATTATAGGAGATGCAGCCCGGCTTCAGCCTCCACATGACCCCTTCCATGGCAAGAAGGAGTCAGGAACACTTCCCTGTGCCAGTTCATAGCCACTGCTGTGCCCTGATGCCCTCACCATCCTCCTCTCCTACTCACATCAGGTGGTAAATGGAAGCATATTTTTCTCTTGAATGGAATTTGGCAGTGGCGGCCGGCAGCTTTAGGAGGGAGGGAGGCGGGAGGGCGGGAAGCACACACACACACACACACACACTCATTCTTTCACACACAGACACACGCACATCCATTAACAACACTCATAATATTCAAACATGCACGCAGGCACCAAACATTCATTTTAAAAGATCACGCACACACTCATTCTTTCTCACACACACATCCATTAACACTCATAACATTCAAACATGCACGCACGCACCAAACATTCATTTTAAAAGATCGAGCACACACACTCACACACTGAACTTCAGCCTCAGAGGTCCCAGGAGGGTTGGGACTGCTGCCTTAGGTCAGCCAATGAGGGAAGGCAGCAGTCCCAGCCTCGTCACAGAGTGGGATGGGGTCAGTGAGACTTCTGACCCCACCCCACTCTGTGACGAAGTGTCACTCATTGACACTCGCCCTGGGCGCTTCAGAGCTTAAACCTGAAGCGTCCTGGTCGAAGTCAATGGGTGACGCTTTTCTCGTCACCCAGAGGAGGGCCTCAAGGCACCTTTGCTGAGCCAAGGAGGTCACGCCCATAGGAGCTGTGACCTCCTCAGCCCAGCAAAGTTCAGCTCATGCAGCCAGGAGTCTGCCCAAATCGCGCATGTCTGCTCCTGGCTGTCTGACCTGAACATGAAGAGTGTCTGTCAGGCTGACCTTTGTTCAGCCTGACAGACACTCTTCATAAGGGGCAAAAAGTGGGGGGGGGCGTGGTCCCTCTGCCCTAAAGGATGGGCCACGCCTGGGATTTGGACCCCGCAAATCTGGATCAGCATTTTACCCCCCCTTCCATGTACAAAAAGTCATGACAGCCAGATTTATGTGCAGGAATCTAGGCGGGAAAAGTTATTTCCAGTTACACGATACTCCTGCTCATAAATCCAGCCACTGTGTAATCGGGGCGGTAAGGCTTATTTTGACCAGCCTTGACAATAATGTTCACAGCTTTGGTTTTGCCAAGAAACATTCAGCATCATATCAGCTTTTTTAACCAAAGATCTCTTTGCATTAAACTGTATATAATAAAACAAGTTTCACTTTAAGTTGGTTCCCAAATTTCTACATCATTTGAATGTGACTATTCATTTAAATATAAACTGTTGAAGACTGACATTAGTTTTAGTTTCCTCAACTATTTCAGATAGCTCCTGCCCCTCCAAAATACATCATTACACTTGATCCCTAACAATGGGTTCTCTGACTTTTTCCACTATTATAGTTACCTGCACGTCTAAGTCAGAAAGATAGTGGATTCTAGAAGAGTAATTCGAAAGTTCATCATTTATTTAAAAAAATCACTAAATACACCCAACTTAGTTACTCCATACTCCATAGAAATAGCCTTATATAACAACATAATGTAGATTTAGATTTCATGAGAATAGATTATCCGACTACATTTTAAAAAAACGCTTAAAATCACTGTTGCACAAATTTTGATACAGTCCACAGTCCTACTTTATTCTTGTAGAACTCCTTTCGGAGGGCCACGGGGCATGCAGAAGTTCCTGGGCCCAACCTAGGTGGGTGAGGCCTATTACTCTTGGTATCCCATAGCCGGCCTACAAAAGGTTCTGAGCAACTGGGTCATGCTCCCCTTCTGCACTTAACTCTCAGTGGTAATTGTGTTCGAGCAGACCAAGGCTCCCTCGGGGGAAGTGTGGATACAATTTAGTGAACACAATTTATTACTCTAAAAGCACACAGTAATGACAATAAATCAACATCCAGTCAGATACTTATTTTTATATTAAAAATAAGCATTTTATTTTTAACTCCATGCAATCAAAATAGTACTACCACATTCATAAGCATCTAAAACAATTACTTACGATCAGGGCTCTGGTGTCTCTCTGGCATGCCCCCATCCCATCCACTCTTCATAAGGTGTTTGGGGTTATTGTTGATTCCCTGGTGAGCGCAACCAGGGAATGGTCACTAGTAGACCTTACTCAAGAGTCCCCTCTGAGTTTTAAGCAGTAGTCAAATGTTTCTGTGGTGCAGCAGCCCCCATATCAGTGAGTCACCCCAGGCCCTGTAGGTCTGTATCAAGTCTTACTCACTCAAGCAGCGAGAAAACATCCAGCGTCTCAGTTGGTATTCTAACCATGGGCGTTTGTGTTGCTGCAGTTCTGCTCAGTCGAGTTGGGCTGTACATGGGAGGCGCAGCAGTACCCGGCAGGACTGGGCTCTCTGAGAGCTTGCGGGTCTGGCTCTAGAAGTGATCAGAGGTGCTCAGGCACTTCCTCCTCCAAGGTAAGTTCAGTGCTTCTCTTCTGGAGGGGAAAGCAGAGTTGATCCAGGCGCTCTTAGCATATAGGGTCATCGCAAAGGTGCGGTACGAGCTTCACGTCCCCTGCACAGCACTTTCCTAACAGCTATCTTCAAGGCAGCCCTCTCCTGAAATACGGCGGTTGCCAAACTGGTTCTGAACATGGGCAATGCGTTGGGTGGAGCAGCCGACTCCTCGCACCAGGAGTCCTCTTGATAGGGCTCCCCGCTGAACCTTGCTCCCTTTAATTCCCTTCGCCCCCTCACTGGGCACACTGGCATTGGCAAGAAGGGAGGCACTGGTGCTCCGGGCTCCAGAACAGGTGGTCTTGGTCCCTGGGTGACGTCCCCTAACCCGGAAGGGAGACTACCAGACCTTCACTCCAAGTCCTGGTCACAGGCAGAAGTCTTTCAGAGGTTTCCTTCCTCACATAGCCCCTCTGGCTGCTAAGCAGATGACCATTTTTGGGTCTCAACCTCCTCTACAGTCCATTTCCAGACACCAAATGTGACTTAGGGTTTGGGTCTTTGACGTTTTATGTTGGAATTCTGCTATTTTTGAAGCATACACTTTTCTTTCTCTCTCTTCTTTTTGAAAGACTGTCTGTCACAGCAGGAGAGTCTCCTGAAGCCAACAGTCCCACACACAGGCCATGGGAGAGACTAGAGTTCACATCTGGATGTCAGCCACAGTGATATGTGCTTCAAAAGTTAATCCCGGGCCCCCAGCCCTACTCGTCATGATTCCGCTATCAGCCCCATCTTCTTCCTGATATGTGCCTAGGCCCTTTCCTTGAGCTCTCACTGAATCAAACAGCAACCATTGAATTGTACAGGGGGGTCACTCTCTCCCTTCTCCAGTGTACCCTACCCAGCTCACAAGAATGCAGTAATACACAAATCCATCTAGGGGTATTCCTCCACTCGTCATTTCTTCACCAGGCAGGCCTGAGCTTCCCAAAATGGACCCAGGTCCCCCATGTAATGTACCACTTAAGCAGTTCTTTATTTGTAAGATAATGAGGGCTGATGCCCAAAGCGCTGCTCAGACACCGACAGCTGGTGCAATAAAATGTCCGAGCGCGAATAGCAAGGTTGCGCCGCCCTGGATCCACCTCAGGCCTCTTTAATTCACTGCCAGGCACTCACTGCCCCATTATCTCAGCCTTACAAGTGTCTGCTTTCTCCGTTGCGGATGGATTTTCTGTATTTCTTTTCCCCCGGCTTTTCATTTTGTTTGTTCTTTCCTCTGTTGGCCCTGGGAAATGTCTGATGCAGAAGAGTAAATGCCGGTCCCCAAAAATCAGTAATGATGCTCCCCACCGGCAACCACCAGCTCACAATAAGCCCTGCATTAAAGGTACACAGCACACATACTCTAAGAAAAGAGCAACCAGGCACTCCAAACAAAAGAGTCCAAAAGTCGGGTGACTTAGTGTGGAAACGTTTAATCCTCAATGATCGGTCGTTGATCGGTCGTTGATCGGTCGTTGTATAGCAGGTTACAATAACAAACTGACTCCTCAGAATGAACAAGTATAGATGAGCAACAAAACAGCCAACACGTGTTTCGTCCTCTCAGACTTTTTCAAGGCTCTAGATACAGCCATATGGTAAAACGGCAGCGCTATCAGACGCTGAAGTGGCAAGTACATACGCCGTCGTTACTCACTTCCCGGACTCTACGGTTATAAACAGACAGGGTCTATTTAGACTTTTTCGTGTGTCTGCATGTCCCATACTGGGGAGCATGCATTTTGGAATTTGAAGTCACTACGCATAAGGAACACCCGGTATTGATTTGGAAGGAACATGTTCCAGTACTTTGGATCTTTTTACTTTTGTCAGAATTATTTCATCGTGTGGATGTCTAACTGAACACCATCAGCCACTCTTCTCTAAAAAGTGTATCTAGAGCCTTGAAAAAGTCTGAGAGGACGAAACACCTGTTGGCTGTTTTGTTGCTCATCTATACCTATTCATTCTGAGGAGTCAGTTTGTTATTGTAACCTGCTATACACTTTCTCATATGTGGACTCAAACATCTTTGAACTATGATTCAACGACCGATCATTGAGGATTAAACGTTTCCACACTAAGTCACCCGACTTTTGGACTCTTTTGTTTGGAGTGCCCTGGTTGCTCTTTTCTTAGATTCTGTAACCTACAGCGCATGACATAGGTGTTTGCCGCCATCCACCTTTGTGTGTGTGCACCTCGAAACCCTTGGTGGTTGGGTTTCTTTGCACCAGATTGGCACCCGCCACAGGACTTTCTGATGACATATTACTTTGTTATTTGTTTCTTGGTTTCAGAGGTGCGTCGCTAAGCATCAACCACCTTTCTTTCAGTTTTATAGTTGTACAGCACACATACTGACCAGTACTGTTACCTCCATGTATTGTGTCACACCAGACACACACATTCACTCTTCTTGCACTGCTCAGTACTGTAGCCTATGTATATTGTACCATGGTGCGCTACTTGCAAACACACATACTTGCAGGCCACATTCACCATACATGCGCTGCACAACACTTCACTCTTCATGTAGTGAACTTTGTGAAGGACACTCACATCCAGCACATGCTTTCATCACATATGCCGTGCACAGCACTAAGTTTTCATGAAATGTATCCGTTGCAGGTATGCTCCCACTCAGCACATGCACTCCCCATCCATGCACTGCCACTTGTGCATCCAGTGCATCCAGTTCAGAGTCACTACTTTTTCACTGCTCAGCACTTCACATCCAACCAATGTAGGCTAAGGGGTGAGTTAAGCACATAGCAGCAGAACTTTAAAAGGTGAGTGAGCCTGTAGGCCTCACTCCAGTCACAAGGGTTAATAAATAGCTGTTCACTCCTACTAATCACTACATTTTGAGGGTGGGTAGTGCATTGGGTGCCCCTCTTGGTCCAACAAGGCTGCAATCCATGGTACATGCCAATGTCATGGCACACATGCATGATCTGTGTTTGCCTATGGCAACAAAAATCAACATTAAGGAAAAACACAACAATACCGTTGGGCACTAAGGGCAGGGGTATATGTTCCGTACCAGGCATATGACTTGTCCGTCCCAACAAGTCTATGAAACAATCTGCAGAAAAGTATATTTAACCATCTTTAAATTAAAAGAGATTGTCCTGATTACTTTAGCCCATTGAATTACAGATCACTCTGATTACGTGCTATGTATAGGAATGCAGAAAGTTATTCTGGCTCCTGTTCTTGTTACAGAAATACATAGCTAGGATTGATTTACCCTGCGAATAAAGGAGGTTACTCAGGTTGCATAACGCTGAATAATTTTGGGACATTATTATAATGATTACTTTGCACAGAATCTATTTGCAGAAGGAAAATGCACAAATTATAGACCATTACTTTGATTACATTGCATTAGATTACAGAAAGAAATTGTGATAGCAGCTTTCGAATATTCTAAATCTAGATGTTATCTGCTGGCACAACTGCACCTTAGAGAGGCTGACAAGACTTGAGTGAATACTTTGCTCAATGCATCCCACTGAAGCACCCAACTTCTAGCTCCTTTCCATCATTGTCAACGTGTTCTGTGCAAGACAAATGCAACTTCATCAATTTTATCAGTTTAGAGCCTGTTGAGAAGTCATTTAGGGCTAAATGTACTATGTACTGCTCAAATACTGGTCTCGATTTGCGACCCATATTTTTGTGGCCAGTAAAAAAAAATCAAAATCTACTTATGCACAAATAAGCCAGTTCAATAAATTCAGATTCTGAGTGTGTTGCAGTCCGACCTTCCTTATTGATATTCATGAGGTAGGTTGCAAATTGTGTCTCGCTACAATTGAAGGTCATCACAAGGATGGAGGCCTGCTGGTGTTAGCAGAACACCATTTGTGTGATTGCTTTCAATAAAGTAACCTTTTTTTTAATGCAGCTCATTTTCCTTAAACAGAAAAGTTTATTTTTTTTGTTTGATTGAGAATTGGCTGTGGTCCCGTGGACTACACTGCTATTTTCAAAATCACAAGGTTTACAACATCAAAGTGGATTTTAGGAATGTATTAAACTAATTTTTCTAGTCTCAAAAGCCTCTTCGACTGGTGAAATGGACTTAGACACTTATTTGTAAATAGGAAGGGATGTAAAAAGGGGTGTCCCATTCTAATTGTGATTCAGTATGGCATCTATCAATGTTCTGTTACCTACCCCCAAATTCAACAAACATCTTATGCTACACCTTTATTCAAATGTGCTCGGTTTGACCCTAGAACTGCAGTGCTAGATTTTAATTTTGTTTTTGACATGTGACCAAAAACCATGTGATAGTGGGGAAATTGACATATCCCCTGTACCTCATATTGTAAAACATTTTTAAGCTTCCCCTTCTGTTCCTTTTCCTTCAGGTATGTGTTTATTATCCAAAAAGGATACCAAGCACGGGAGACTGGGCCTGAGAGTTCTGTTATAACTAAGGTGAAGGGTCTCTCGCATTCAGAAGTAGCCGGCATTGGAGAGAAGGTGTGGGACGTGGCGGAATATGTGAAGCCTCCAGAGGTAAGATGACAAGCTCTGCATTGATTGGAGGGAAAGCATGTGAATCTCACAGGGGCCAAAAAATTGGCAATTTTGTACCTTAACCATAAGCAAAGCCCCCTGCACTGAGGCCTCAACCTGACAAGTGTTTTGATGGGATAGTTTGTGCAAAGCTCAGTCTTGTGTTGCCTGGAATTGTCAATGATGTACTTGAACGGAGAGCGGAGCTCTCTGCAGTGAGGCCGGCAGCTCCACAGAACTTTGATGGACAGTATGTAAAGCCCGCTGAGGTCAGCCATGGACACTGGAATACTTGAATAGTGATCAAAGTCTTTTGAGACGTGGATTCAAATACCTAAACATTGATTGAAACCCTGTGCGGGGAGGCCTGCAGCTCATTTTGTGCTAGATCGAAATATCTGCCAAGGAATTATTTACAACAGTAGCTGATATATCCTGCTGTGAGGCTTGTGGAGAATTGAGGAGAGCATTGGTACTGGAAACTGCGATTATGTTTGAGCTCATCATTATTTTTCGCAAGCAATGAGCAAAGTCTTCAGCTGTGAGACTTGGGGCTCATCAGTGCATTGGGTGAGCATCATGTATCACCCTCAAAGGGCTTACTCTCCCGTCTTCTTGCTGCCGCTTAATCTAAGAAAGATAGCAAGATGGAGAGGGAGTGAAGATCGACTAACAGCCAGAAATAAAGTGTTCTTCTCTTTCACTCAGTCTCCATGCATGTTTCAAACTCAGATCACTTGGTTCTTTTTCTGTTTAATTTTATGTCTGCTAGCTTGTTTCAACTTTGCTCTTCTGATTATCTGTCTATTGCACTCTGTGTTCTTTTATCAGTCTGCCTGTTTCACACTTTGTACTTGTGGTTATATGTCTGTTTATTTTTTTTTGTTCTTCAGTCTCTTTCTCGCTGCTTTACTCTTTGCTCCTCTTGATGTCTGTTTCTCCATTTGCTCTTTGGTGTTTCTGTCTGTTTCACACTGAGTTCTCATCCTTGCTGGCTGTTTCACTCAGCTCTTGCACATGTTGGCCTTTTTTATTCTTTGTTCTTCTAGTTCGCTTTCAGTTTCACTATTTGTCTTTATAGCTGGCTGCTGGTATCACTCTTTCTCTGCTCTCCAACTGTCTATTTCACACTTGTCCTAGACTTGTCCTTCATGCTTTTTCTCCTTGTACTCTCCCTTCTAACTCTTTGCTGTTGTGGCTTCAGTCAAACATGTCCTTGTTTTTTCTGTTTCGGCCCCATTGTTTCATAGACACCTCTTTCCCACGTCTAGCTTCTTTTGTGTGTATCATGCTCTTGGTTCCTCTGGATTTGTTAAGTCTTGACTTTGGTCCATACCACTGAGTATCTGTTCCATTTGTCATTTTTCTTGCTCTGCTACTTGTCCATCTGTCCCAGAGTGTATCCAGCCCCTCCTTGTCTCTGTATCACCTGCCACCTCTTCCTTCTTTGTCTCTTTATATCTTGCAGGGTGGCAGCATCTTCACCATCATCACGCGGACAGAGAGCACTGCACTGCAGACCCTGGGGCGGTGCCCAGAGGTAGGAGGAACAGGGATGGAAACCCTGGGCGGGACAAGATTATGCCTGAGGAAAGGGTGGCTGGGAGGTAAGGGTGGGGGGCTAAGTGATACCTCAATCTTGCTCACAGGCTTTAAGGATAGAATTCCTTATGTTTTTGTTTGCTGACATTTTAAAGATAACATGCCTATCCTACACTCATTCATTCTTTCAGAAGAATGTAGTTTGATGATGGGAGTGTTGAAACTGGGGTAAGCATGACTTCATTAGAGTTTGCTTACAAGCCCCACAGATAAACTTTCTATCAATCTCAATTGAATAATTGGATAAAAGCTTACGGTGTGGCTTCAAATTCAAATAATTGTCACTTGAAAAAATGCCAGTCAAAAATCCTTTTCTAGGAAACATAACTCTTCTTTTAAATAAGTCAGGATATAATGGTAATCTTTGTTCCGGTTATTGGTCTACCAAATGTCTGTGTCAGATAATAAAGCGACTTTGGAACCGATGCTGTTGTATGTGACTGCAGCTACCACAAGTGTTTCCGGGTTACAACTGAATGTTTCACAAATATTCCACAATGTTACCAATTTTAGTGGGTTGTTTCTAAAGCAGTGTTTCTTAGCCCTTAGGCTTCAGTAGACTCCCAGTGAATCATTACTAGAATCCAGGGACCCCAATTAGTCAGTTTTGGAAACCGAGGACCCCTGGCCTAAGCAATATCTATGATTTGAACTTCAAAACAATACACAAAACTAAAAAAACAAGTATACTTCAAATAAATGCTCAAATATTGAAATACTTTGTTTAATTCACAAGCAAATATAGAAAAAGTTGTTTCCATATATTAATTTTGCTTCTATATTTGTATATACGTTATTATTTTTATTGTATTCTTTTTAATATAATTTCATTTTGTAACAGGGTTGCAGACCCCCTCAGTAGGCCTTGCAGACCCTTTGGGTCCTACGTCCACAGGTTCTGTTCAAAAGTATTTCCGGGTGCTCATACTAATTAAAGGTGTGCAAAGTTCTGAAGATTTTCTTTCCCAAACTTCATGAAGTCTACAAACTTTAAATTGCAAGTAAAAAATCTGCAAAGAGATTTTGCGAAAACACGGGCAAAATCTTAAATTTACTGATGCAAACTCTCTGCAGTCCATCTTTGGGCTGAGGGTCTTTAACTGGCTTTGCCTGCGCGGGCCGAGAGAGCCTACACTGGTCGCAAGGGCATATGTTTGTAATGGTGTGTGAGCGCTTGCTCCGGTCTTTGAAACTAATTCCCCCCCAAGTAACCACACGCGTTAGGAATAGATGTCAGAACCAAAAACCGTGTCCTCAGAGACCCACTAATGCGCCCTACCCTTCTCATCCACCTGCCCACTTCTCTTCCCATCTCCTTCGGCTTCTGGTCCTCTCTAATCCTATTCACTTCAACTTTGTTTTATTCATCTCTTCCCTCCTGTTTTATGTCTGTCACCTGTGTCTCTCTCTCTCTGTCTCGCTGCTTCTTGGTTCTTTGCGCTCCTCGATGACTTTTTCTCCATTTCACCTTTCTATACCTCTCCTTTCCTTCTTTGTCTATTCATACTTCCGTCCCTTTGCTCTTCATTCTTCGTGGTTGTCTGCACCTCACGCCCGTCTGTCCCATTATCGCACACACCTCTTTTCCTCTGGGTCTCTCTTTGTACTTCTCACATTAACCTCCGCCTCTTTTTCAATTCTACTCATCCCCCCCCCACCCCGCCCCCCACCTGCTATAATTATAAGTCCCTCTTTAATATAACCCTCTTTGTGCTGCTTACTTCTCTTCAACACATCTCCTAATGACTCTCGCCCTCTCCCGTCTCCCGTCTGGCTCCCCCTGTCCCACTCCCCTGTCATCTGTCTCTTTCAGAGCAGCAGAGTAGAGAATGCCAACTGCAGCTCGGATGCTGACTGCAAGCGAGGGGAGATGTACATGCTGGGGAACGGTAAGTGATGAAACTCCATTAGTATTGAACGACTATGAGAGGAAATGACTGTGTCTGGTCTCTGGCTTACACCTGAACCTGGGCGAGAATTCTCAGAGTCAACACCAGACCCCGGATAATGCGAGCGAGGGTAGTGGGTCAAGCCATCAACTTAAACACATGAAAAACAAACAGTTTTGGTGTTTTGTGGTGAGAAATAAGCACAATTTACCAACCGAAACCGCATCCGGTGGTGACTGCAGCGCTGGCCCTTGCACTTGGGCCAGCCCACCCTGCACTGTTTTGCAGGTGCCGACCATAGGATACCCCTCATGCGTGGGCATTATGTAATTTCCCAGGCATGACGCATCCTAAGGTACATAAGCGCGGCGTGAAGGTGCAATAGTTTAGTTTTATGTGCAATGCATTTATGCGAGCGAAGAGCGACAATGAAAGATAGCGTCCAGTAAACCGACCAACGGCTTTGGTGTCATTCTTGGCCAACACCGCAACAACCCAACAATTGGCGATGAGGAGGCGAAGCCCGCTGCCTCACCTGCTCCAGGTCGTTACCCCTGGCTCTCCGCGCTCCTTTTCGGAGGCTGCCGAGGCGCTGCATGATCAACGGCGTTCCCGCAAGTGTCTCCGGCCCGGGCTGTCAGCTGCACTCCTGCTGGCCTACTTGCGGCGGCTCAGCTCCGCCGGCCCCGCCCTCCTGCAGTCCCCATGGAGCTGCGGAGAGTGCAGCGCGCTCCCCCGTCTGTGGCCCTGCACGGCCAGACCCATGCTGCTGTGGGTGTCGTTCTAGACACGTCTGCCGGCCCCTCCTATGGCCAGGGCGCACCGACAGATGTCCCATGCCCTTTCACTGCCTGACTCTCCCAACTAGCAGGCTCACCACTCCACGTGCAACGCCTGCATACAGTGGCTGCCTCACCCCAGCGCTTGCCTGCAGCTGAAGAAAAAGTCTGCCCACAACCCATCCTCAAGCACCTGCTCAGTCTGTTTCCGGTGGGTGTTAAGATTTTTTTTTGTTTGTCTTCTCTTTCACTCACCTTGCTGCTCTGAGGGCCTGGTCGTCTCCACCTTTTCCTGACTGTAGTGCCCTGCGCTACTCTGCCCATGTTGGTCGGCACACCTGAAGTCAACGCCATGGCAGGCATCCCGGCCCTAGAGCCATTCACCGTCACCGGTGCCCCGCCCACCCAGACTGCTAGATGGAAGGCATGGCTGGAACACCTCGAAACCTATTTCGAGCCCCTTGAGGTCAAAGATGAATGGAACAGGCCCCTACTTCTCCATTTAGGGGCGGACATCCACAAGATTTCCAAGTCTGTGCACGAGGCGAAACCACACACGTACCTCATGCTGAAGGAGGCAATCACTGCACAGTTCAAGCCCTACGCCAACCCATACTACGAACGCTTTCTGCTCCGTCAAGGCTGCCAAACCACCAACGAGTGAGTTGACGTGTTCTATGCACACTTTAGAGAGCTAGCCAGCCCGTGCACTTTGCCCGACAAGGAAGACGAAATTAGGGCTCAATTCATCCAAGGCTGTTCCTCGTCCAAACTTCAGGAGCGCATCCTACAGGAACAAACATGCAGATGAGAGACATCCTCACCCTTGGCCGCTCACAAGAGTCGTCCAAGACGAGAGCAGCGCACATGGAACAGGCACCAAGCGTCTAAGTAAAGACAGAACCGGTCAACGCCGTGACAGCAGTCACACATAAAAGTGAGACTGACGCCCCGAGAGGTAAGCCCAGAGACAAAGGGGCTCATTCCGACCCCGGCGGTCAAGGACCACCGGGGCCGGGGATGCGGGAGCACCGCCAACAGGCTGGCGGTGCCCCGCAGGGCATTCTGACCGCGGCGGTTTGGCCGCGGTCAGACCAGGAAAACCGGCGGTCTCCCGCCGGTTTTCCGCTGCCCTGGGAATCCCCCATGGCGGCGCAGCGTGCTGCGCCGCCATGGGGGATTCCGACCCCCTCACCGCCATCCTGTTCCTGGCGGTTCCGACCGCCAGGAACAGGATGGCGGTGAGGGGTGTCGTGGGGCCCCTGGGGGCCCCTGAAGTGCCCATGCCATTGGCATGGGCACTGCAGGGGCCCCCGTAAGAGGGCCCCACTTTGAATTCCAGTGTCTGCTCAGCAGACACTGGAATTCGCGACGGGTGCAACTGCACCCGTCGCACCTTCCCACTCCGCCGGCTCCATTCGGAGCCAGCTTCCTCGTGGGAAGGGGTTTCCCGCTGGGCTGGCGGGCGGCCTGCTGGCGGTCGCCCGCCAGCCCAGTGGGAAAGCCAGAATGGCCTCCGCGGTCTTTCGACCGCGGAGCGGCCATATGGCGGTTCCCTCCAGGCGGGCGGCTCCCGCCGCCCGCCGGGGTCTGAATGACCCCCAAAGTCTGCAAATGGTGCAGCAACCTACTACCTCACCCAGAAGGCTGCCCAGCCCGAGGAAAATCGTGTAGTGCGTGTGGCAAGCTAAACCACTCCACAAAAATCTGCTGTTCCGCGCCAAAGGCGCCCACCACCAGGAAGACCGTCCATGCAGTGACTGCATCGCCCAACACCTCATCCGACAGCAACATGGACGACGACCAACAGGTAGTTCATGTTGTATACACTGTCGGCTACCGACGACTGCCCACGTGCCACGTAGAGCTGCACCATAAGCGTGTTTCCACCCTAATCGACACCGGGGCGTCAATCAACCTCATGGCCGACGACGTATATCGAAACCTCACAGAACCACCACCACTGTAACCCACCGCAGTGCAGGTCCACGCTTTTGGGAGCAGGCGCTTGCTTGACATAGCCGGCGTTTTCACCACAGACATCACTCACAGGGACTCCAAGATCACAAACAAAATCTATGTGTCACGAGAAGGGACAGGATTCTTGCTCAACTGCAGTGCTGCTCAAAACCTCAACCTAGTGCAGTTCGCGTTCAGGGCTAGAAAACTTACTAAATGACTTTAGCCCGCTGTTCGAGGGCATCGGATGCCTAAAAGGCCCACCCCTCAAACTCCACATAGATGAGTCAGTAGGCACATGCGGGTAGCCTTCCATCTACAGCCCAAAGTCGAGAGCAAACTCCTCATGCTAGAAAAGGCTGGCATAATCGAACGGGTGTCTGGGCCCACTCCATGGGTGTCCCCCATCCTTGTTGCGAAGAAACCCAAATAGCCAAACGTTGTCAGAATCTGTGTGGACATGCACCTCCCCAACCAAGCCATCAAGAAGGGAGAGGCATCTGACCCCAACCATCGACGACATCATGGGAGAACTCGCAGGGTCCAAGTGGTTCTCCAAAATGGACCTTCGGTCGGGATACCACCAGATTGCCCTTCACCCTGCTTCACACCCAATCACCACATTCTCCACCCATACAGGCCTCTGGAGGTACACCTGCTTAAATTTTGGCATCTCCAGCGCCGCCGAAGTGTTCCAACACACAATCAAGGAAGTCCTAGGAGGACTCGTGGGAGTCCTAAACGTCAACAATGACATCCTACTTCATGCCCCACTCTGGAGGATCATCTGAAAAGAGTACGTGCTGTGTTTGAGAGGCTGCAAGAGCGAGACCTAATGCTCCACAAAGACAAGTGTGAGGTCCTTAAGAAGGACATTAGCTTCTTCGGCTATCGCTTCTCGGAGCATGGCATCTGCCCAGACCCCCTCAAAGTCTGTGACATCCAGGAAGCCCCAGCACCCACATCCGCCTTTGGAGTGTGAAGTTTCCTGGGGATTGTCACATACTGTGGCCGGTTCATAAAGAATCTATCGGACCTGACTGGCCCCCTTCGATTGCTGACCCAAGCCGACCACCCATGGGTCTGGAACACCGAGCACGAGAAGGCCTTTGAGGACACGAAGAAGGGCCTGTCCGTGGAAACCACCCTCGCCTTTTTCGACCCCAGACAAGAATCACAGCTGGCGGTAGATGCCAGTCCCACCGGACTAGGTGCCGTCCTGGAACAGAAACAGGAGTGCCGAGACTGGGCCCCCATCGCGTTCGCCAGTCGGACCCTCACTCCGACAGAACAACGATACTCCCAAATAGCGCAGGAAGCCATCGCCATCCACTGGGGGTGTCACCACTTTCACATCTACCTTTACTGGAAGGCCTTCACCGTAATCACAGACCACAAACCGTTACTACCAGTCTTCAAGTGTGACTTCAAGGTCGAGTATCAACTGGGCACCCGAAATCCAGCTGACTTCCTGTCCCGTCATGCCCGCCCAGCTTCCCAGCACGAAGCGGAATAGGCACAGGAGACAGAAGACTATGTCCGACTAGTGGTTGACCGGGCTCGCCCACTGCCCATAGCCCTTACGGAAGTGGTGCAAGCTACCAACAAGGATGGTTGCCTGCAAATGGCTATAGAAGCTGGTAAGTCAGGAGACTGGTGCCCGCTGCAACACCCAGCAGCCTTCCGCACTGTAGATGCCCAGGACAAGCTCCAAGCACTCTTCAACGTCAGGCACGAGCTGTTCGTGAGCGAAGATGGATGCCTGCTATGAGGATCCTGCCTTGTACTGCCCACCTGCCTGACATCTAGAGCAGTGGTTCTAGCTCATGGAGCCCACCAGGGAATCGTCAAGTCGAAGAACAGGCTCAGGAGCAAAGTCTGGTTTCCTGGCCTAGACCAGCAAGTGGAGGACGTAGTCAAGGGATGTGCAGTCTGCCAGGCCAATGAGCTACCTGATCCCCCAGCGACAGTCATCACAGAAGATGGCCCTACCACCCCGTGGGAGAGAGCCAGTGTGGATTTCGGGAGTCTGCCGACGGATCCCACATGCTTGTAGTGGTGGATGACTACTTGCGTTATCCTGAAGTGGAAATCGTGCAGTCCACATCAGCTATGGCAGTCCTCCCGAAAATGGAGAAGCTGATGGCCACACACAGCCTATTCAGCAAAGTCTGCACTAACAATGAGCCCCCCTTCAACAGCCGGGAGTGAGCCGAATTCCTAAGATCACGAACAACCGACACCGCTGCATCACACCCAGATGGCCGAAAGCTAATGGGGAGGTGGAACGATTCGTAAAAACCCTAACGAAGGTGACCAGAATCGACATGGCCGAGTCGCAGAACATCGAAAGCTCCATTTACACATTCCTCCGGGAGTACTGGGTCACCCCCCATGCCACCACCAGGGTTGCACCAAGCCAACTCTGTTTTGGTCGGACTGTAACAGACACCATACCACACCACCCATTGTGGGCAGCACAACCAGAGCCCCACAACCACTCGGCCCAGAGGAGATCACACACCAATGCATATTCCTCGAGGAAGCGGCGAGCCTGCCTGCTATCAGTCCAAGTCGGAGACGCCATCATAGTCAAAGACCGCCACCCAGGAGGGAAGTATCGTACACATCGCTGAGTGTTTTCACCCAGAGGAGACAAAGTCAGCCTATCCTCAGGCAATGTATTTGTGCAGCATGCAGAGGTAGTTTCAGTAGATTGGTATAGGTCTTGCTCAGGATGCCAATGTTCTATGGAACTCTGCTCTTTTATGACGAGAAGTCGATTCGTATGAGCACTCAGGATAAGGGACTTAGGTTAGAGTTTATTTAATTTTCTTTAGGATTTTCACTTACTGCGCTAGATCAGTTTGCATCAGCGTGTGGTACAGTGAAACAACATCATGCAATGGCATTTAAAGAGACAAATGAAAAATGCTATACTGACAAACAACGAAATGCAACTTTGTGGGCATCATGAAGCAGGACATGAAATAGAGCTAGAGAAGGGAGAGGCTGTCAGGAGACTGAAGAATTTTAAAAGATCAGTGAAGAGAACAGAAAAACAATGTGTGAGTTAAATGAGGACTAGGAGTACAGCTGGCAATGTTAACCTAGATATAGATGAAACAGGCAAGGTTTCTGTTTCTTATGATGTTGTATTAGAGTTTCCACGCATCTAAGTTTAGTTTGGAAAGAGTTCCATAATAGTGGAGCTGCTCCTGAGAATGATTGTCGGGCACAACAGAATTTCTTAGATTTTACAGTTAAGTTTTGCATGCTTAACAATTTTCTAATAGTTCGTGTGTGAATATAATCAGGTTGGTGCAAGTGTGAGGCTTTGTAGAATAATGAAGTCAATTTGAATTTTTTTCCTGGCTTCCAGAGCTATCCACTGTAAGTCAATGATTAAGGACTTGTCTGATGTGGTTGAATTTCATTGTGCAGGAAATCAGTGTAGCCAAAGAAACAGTAATGCTGGAAACTGTATCTGATGTTGAAATGCCACCTGGTGTGATAATCAATTCTCAAAATAAATAATGCTTATCTACGTGACGGAAGTCACGTAGGAATTGAAAAGTTTCAATTTTCTTGATTAAGGGGGTCATTACAACATTGGTGGTAAAAGCCGCTTACCGCCATGCAGAAGACCGCCAACACACAGCTGCGGCTGCGGAATTCCGCCACAGCTATTACAACCCACAGTTGAGAATCCGCCAAAATCCAGACACCCACACAAGTCCGCCACACCAAAGGTCAGTGATAAACTGGCGATAACAAAACCTCCACCGTCACGCCAACGGGAATACGCTCACACTATCACGACCCACGAATCCACGCAGCGGTCTTTCAACCGCGGTATTCCATTGGCGGTACACACACCCGCACTCAAAATACACATACATTTACAAAACACAACCACATTGGACAATTCCAAATACACACACCTGATACACATACACACACCTCTCCCACACACTCAATACAATATAAAACATACACCCACATCACCCACAAACCCTTACTCCCAGAAATTTAGACGAAGGCCAGAGAGACAGCACAGCAAAGACAACCCCACCATACAGAGGTACACAACACCATCACACATAAACATTCACGCACAAAACACCACACACCCCTAAACATCATCCCACACATAAAAACACACACCACCTCACACATCACCCACACCACCCCATGGCACCGCAAAGACACCACAGGTTTTCTGAGGAGGAGCTCAGGGTCATGGTGGAGGAAATCAACCGGGTAGAGCCACAGCTATTCGGATCACAGGTGCAGCACACCACCATAGCTAGGAAGATGGAGCTATGGCGCAGAATCGTGGACAGGGTCAACACAGTGGGACAGCACCGAAGAACTAGGGATGACATCAGGAAGAGGTGGAACGACCTACGGGGGAAGGTACATTCCGTGGTCTCAAGACACCACATCGCGGTTCAGAGGACTGGCGGTCGACCCCCACCTTCTCCCCCACAACTAACAACAAGGGAGGAGCAGGTCGTGGCTATACTGCATCCTGAGGGCCTCCCAGGAGTAGCTGGAGGAATGGACTCTGGTAAGTCAAATCTTTAACTACTTCATCCCCCACCCTACCTGCATGCTATCACATACCCCCGCCCTCACCCGCATCACTCCAGCTCCTCACATATGTCCCACCATCACAACCCACCCATCCCAACACCAAGCCCTGCATGCAACACCAAAGCATGGACACCCATCACCAATGCATGGCCACTGCACATACCCACACACACCCCTAAACAATTATCACACAGGGTCACCCACCCATTGCACACCATGGCACACAGAGATGCAATAATTATGCCTTTACACCCCTGCAGGACCCCTACCCAATGTCACCGGACAGGAGGTTCCAGACATGTCCACTCCCCCCACAGAAGAGGCCCACAGTGATGACAGCAGCTCTGTCCAGCTGGATCTAGATGACCAGCCCGGCCCATCTGGGACTTCGGGACAGTCGGTTCCTCTCACACTGGCACACGCCACAACAGAGCCTCCCCCCTCTGGAAACACCAGCACAGCACCCACCCAGTGGGTCCATACCTCTGTCCCCAGCACACGTCAAGCAGCGGTGTGTCCACCACTACAGGGAACCCAGGCTAAACCACCACCCCAACAACAGCAGGGACCTGGGGGCAGTGGCAGTGGGCACACGGTTCAGGGAACAGAGGCCCAGGAACACAGGGGAACTGGGAGGGCTGCTGTGCGACGGGGGAGAACAGGCCCAGGGAACCCACTCTCCATGAGGCCCTCTCCAACATCATGGGAGCCTACCACCATTCCCAGGAGACAATGGCAACGGTACTGGGCAAGTTTCAGGAGACCCAGCTGCTGCAGGAGGAACAGTATTTGGGGTTCAGGGAGGAACTCAAAGCCATCAATACCATCCTGGGCACCATTGTAGGGATGCTGAAGGAACTTGTGAACACCAGGAGGGACACTGTGGCACAGCAAGGGGCCCCTGACACTAGCCTGGATGATGAACTGCCCACCACCTCAGCCGGCACTAGTGGACAGGAGGCACTGCCACAGGACCACGACACCAGCACCCTACCCCCTGCAGATGGAGAACCACCGTGTAAGCGGTCCCTGAGATCCAGGACAAAGACAGAGAACAATACCAAGACCCCCGCCAAGAAATGAGACCACCCTGATTGTCATCCTTTTGTTCCACTTCGTCACCCTGTCCATCCATCAACTGCCCTAGCTCTACTTCCTATGCCCCTTTGGACAATGCACCTGTGAGACTAATAGACTGGACTTTGCCATGGACATTCCTCCACCATCACCCCTGACCATTTTACAACCCCCTCCACTATTTAGCACTAAAATAAACACCCTTAAATCACAAAACTATCTGGAGTCAGTAGGTGCTTTCGAAAATGTGTATTTGCAATAACTGAGGAAAAATGCAATATGCATTGTATTGTCAACATACCTATGTCACACAGCTCTAGTCCACGAGGAAACAAAGCAGATGTCACACAGTGGGACCCACATCTGTGAAATCGAAAGGGAAAGTGACAACTCAGGGTCCATACACTGGGTGAAAGTGACAGACATATGAGAGGTAGAACAAGTGTATCAGATGTAGCAGGAAGTGATGTCTTCTTACCTGTGTCTCACTGGAAGTATTGATGAATCACTGTGTTTCTGTTGTCGATATCCTCTTCTTCTGCTTCCTCGTCTTCACTGTCCACAGGCTCCACAGCTGCCACAAGACCTCCATCTAGACCATCCTCCTGCATAAAAGACATCTGTCGTCGCAAAGCCAAGTTGTGAAGCATACAGCAGGCCACGATGATCTGGCACACCTTCTTAGGTGAGAAGAACAGGGAACCACCTGTCATATGGAGGCACCTGAACCTGGCCTTCAGAAGGCCGAAGGTACTCTCTATAACCCTCCTAGTTCGCCCATGGGCTTCATTGTAGCTTTCCTCTGCCCTTGTCCTAGGATTTCTCACTGGGGTCAGTAGCCATGACAGGTTGGGGTACCCAGAGTCACCTGCAAATGTCGAGGGACAACTGTTAGACACACACTAACCCTTAGGGACAATCCCAGACCCAGACACCTAGTCACACTGTATAGGGTCCATGTCCTCACCTAATAGCCACACATGGTGCCTCTGGAGTTGCCCCATCACATAAGGGATGCTGCTATTCCTCAGAATGTAAGCGCCATGCACTGAGCCAGGAAACTTGGCATACACATGGGAGATGTACTGGCCGCCAAACACACCATCTGCACATTCATAGAATGGTAACTCTTCCGGTTTCTGTACACCTGTTCACTCCTGCGGGGGGACCAAGGCCACATGTGTCCCATCAATGGCACCAATGATGTTAGGGATATGTCCCAGGGCATAGATGTCACCTTTGTTGTAGGCAAATCCTCCACGTGAGGGAAAACGGTGTAGCTGCGCATGTGTTTCAGCAGGGCAGACAACACTCTGGACAACACGTTGAAGAACATAGGCTGGGACATCCCTGATGCTATAGCCACTGTCGTCTGAAAAGACCCACTTGCCAGGAAATGGAGTACTGACAGCATCTGCACTAGAGGGGGGATACCTGTGGGATGGCGGATAGCTGACATCAGGTCGGGCTCCAACTGGGCACACAGTTCCTGGATTGTGGCACGGTCCAGTCTGTAGGTGACAATTACATGTTGCTCTTCCATTGTCGACAGGTCCACCAGCGGTCTGTACACCGGAGGATGCCGCCATCTCCTCACCTGCCCCAGCGGACGTGCTCTATGGAGAAGAACAACGAGCAGAGGGTCAGCCAACACTGAGGTACGAAAACACAACTTTATTGCACACATTTTTCAATCCGCCATGTCCCTGTCTTAATGTGTATGCAAGACCTAGATATGTGTGACGCATTTAAAAATAATGCCATGTGGCCCCCTGAAATGGCGGCTGCCTGACCTGTATTGTGGGACAAGGGGATATGAGGTAACTGCGCTGGCGTTGTACACTGTCGCGGTAGGCGGTCAAAGACCGCGGCGCAATTCTGCATTGGTTAACATTGGACCCTACGGGTCCCAGGAGCCAATGACGAGTTACGCCGGCTGTGGCGGTATGCACCGCCGCGGACGTGACTGCCGTTTTCTATCTGTTCACTCACTTGATACCTGATCTTCGACAGTAGAGGATCTACACTGCAAGTGCTGCTGTGACCTCAGTCTGGAAGAGACAATGGCTCATGTGTCTGGGGAAAGGGCCCCTGCCTTCACCACAGAGAAGTTGGAGAAACTAGTGGATGGGGTCCTCCCCCAGTACACGTTACTCTACGGTCCTCCAGACAAACAGGTAAGTACACTGTGAACATGCTGTATGGGCAATGCCTGTGTGGAGTGGTGTGGATGGAAGATAGGGGGGGAGAATAAGGAGTGCATGAAACGATGGTGAGTGCATGTGCGTCATGGCAAGGGTAGGAACGTGGGCCAATGACTGTGATGGTCCGGACGGTTATATATTCTCCTTTTCCCCTGCACTATTCCTGTAGGTCAGCGCCCACCAGAAGAAGGATATTTGGCATGCCATCGCCAAGGAAGTCTGGACCCTGGGGGTCCACCACAGACGGAGCACCCAATGCCGGAAAAGATGGGAGGACATTCACCGCTGGAGCAAGAAGATTGCGGAGGCCCAGCTGGGGATGGCCTCCCAACGTGGGAGGGGTGCCCATCGCACCATGACCCCCTGATGTTCCGGATCCTGGCGGTGGCATATCCGGAGTTGGATGGGCGCTTGAGAGCATCACAGCAGCCACAAGGGGGTGAGTACACTCTCATTCAGCTGAATCAGCACGCATTACGAGGTGTCTGTTTGTGGGAGGTGGGCTGTGGATTCCCCTAGGCCAGGGGGAGTTTTAGTAGGCAAGGTCCCTTCATAAGGCACCCCACCCCACCAGTGTTCAGAGCCAACTACACCTAGTCGGGCTCGTGTGACTTCCATGTGTGCAGCAATCGGGCATAGGTCTTGTACCCTATGTCCCTGTGATTAATTAGGGAACTCTGAGTGCACGGCGTAGTGCAGAGGTCTTCTGTGTCTGTAGTGTCCACCAACAGTAGCGGTATTGCATGCACTCAACATGTCTTTTTTCTGTCTTTCCCCCCACTTTTTTTGGTCTCCCTGTTCTTGTGTGCAGTAGCATCATCAGGTGGAGGAGCAGTGGCACCTCAGCCCCTGCCCCTGTCAGCCCTGCTGCCCTCAGTGAGGAGGCCATTGACCTCCTCAGATCCCTCACTGTTGGGCAGTCTACCATTCTGAATGCCATCCAGGGTGTAGAGAGGCAGTTGCAACAGACGAATGCATACCTGGAGGGCATTCATTTTGGTCAGGCAGCCCAACAGTGAGCTTTCCAGACTCTGGCCTCAGCACTGATGGCAGCCATTGTCCCTGTGTCCAGCCTCCCCCCTCCAACTTACTCCACCCAGACCCAAACTCCTGTAACTCAGCCTATCCCAAGCACACCATCAGACCAGCATGCACACACCTCAACACACAAGGGAAGCTCTGGCAAACATAAGCACCACACATCCCACAGGCACTCACACAAGCATCATACCCATGCACACATACCAACAGCCACTGCCTCCACTGTGTCCCCCTCCTCTTCGTCTCCCTCCTCCCTCCCTGTCACGTCTCCACTCACACCTGCATGCACTACATCTTCATCCACTACGTCCATCACCAGCACACCCATCACCACACACCGCTCACGTGCACTACCATTCACACATCCTCTGTGTCCTCTCCCAGTGTGTCTGTGAGCCCACCTCCCAAGGTACACAAACGCAGTCACACACCCACCCAACAGCCATCCACCTCATGACAGCCTCCAGCCCATGCACCTTCACCCAACGTCAGCAAACGTACACATCCTACAACCACTACCTCTTCCTCCACTCCCAAACCCCCTCCATTTACCCGTCCCAGTGTGTCTAAAAAACCTTTTCCTGTCCAACCTTGACCTCTTCCCCTCACCTCCCCCACTCCTTCAGTCCCCTAGGGCACGCCTTTCCCGGTCCCAACCCAGCACCTCAGCCACCACATCAGCGGGAACAGTGGTGCCAGCAGTAACCGGCTTCTGGAGTGCGCCAAGCAGCAGGGCAGCCAAAGTGCCAAGGAGCCAGACCACGGACAGTCCCCCATCTCAGAAGCATAAGAAGTTGGCCACTGCCCAGAGGGAGAAGGGCAAAACACCTGCCACCAAGGCCTCTCCCAGGACTACAGTTGGGAGTGGGAAGACAGCTGTGCCACCATCCAAGGTGGGGAAGGGACACAGAAAGAAAGGGAAGTCGCCTCCAACCTGCACGGCGGACAAGACCGCCACCAGCACCACGGCCAAGGACACCGCCGCCACCAGCACCGCTGCCCAGGACACCGCCGCCTGCAGCACGCTCACTGAGCCACCCACCAGCACCGCAGGCCAATGAGCACCGCCGCTACTGAGGCCGCCACGAGCAGGATGAAGCACTCTGGGCACAAAGCCCCCTCCAGAACCAGTGGCGAAAGGCATCCACTACCTCTGTCCTTGGCAGGATGAAGCACTCTTGGCACAAAGCCCCCTCCAGAACCAGTGGAGAAAGGCATCCACTACCTCTGGACTTGGCAGGATGAAGCACTCTGGGCACAAAGCCCCCTCCAGAACCAGTGAAGACTGTTATCCAATTGTGAGACTGTGGCTTTGCACTCCCCAGGATAAAGCAGTGGGCAAACCACCCACTGGAGAGACTTGAGAGACTGTGGCTTTGCACTCCCCAGGATAAAGCAGTGGGCAAACCACCCACTGAAGAGACTTGAGAGACTGTGGATAAAGCAGTGGGCATGGAGCCCCCTGTGGATCTGGCGTTGTGCACTCATCCAGCTGAGGTGCCCCCCCTTCCCTTCCCCCTGAGGTGCCTGTTGTATTTCTATCTGATGCCCCTGCAGTGTTCTCTCCGTTTTGATCGGGTATCTTGTGTGGGATTCGCCCATGCATTTTGGGCCCAGTGGTCCACGGACTATAAATGGTGCAGTACCTGGACTTGTATTCTTGGTGTATATATTTGTTAATAGTGTATATATATTTTTGAGTACTGGATTTTAATTGATTACAATCGTTACAATCATTTCCTTTTGTCTTTGCATTCTTCCAGGGGGGTTGGGGGGTGTAACTGTAATGTATCAACATGTATTAGTGTGTGTGTTGTAGTGGTGAGGGTGGGGGTGGGGGTGTTGCGTGTTACGTGTGTGTGTCACTCTCTTTTCCCTCCCCCCTCCTCTGTGTCATAGGTGCAGTACTCACCGTGGTCTTCGCAGCCGGCGTTCGTGCTCCTGGTAGAGGAGCAGGAAGACAAAGTCAGGTAGAATATGGAGTTCTGGCTCCATGGCGTCCTGGTTCCTCGTGGGGTGTGTAGAGGTGAAGCGTTTTCCCTTTCAACTCCTGTTTCCACCGTGTTTTTGTTCTCGGTGAATCCGCCCCGGAAAAGGTGGCGGATTGGCCTGTTGTAATACTGTGGGCGGTACATTGTGTTCCGCCTGTCTGTTGGCGGTTACTGCCGCGGTGATTGTTTGTACCGCCGTGGCGGTCGGAGTGTTAAAGGGGCTGTCTATGTTGGCGGTTTCCGCCGTGGTCGTGATTCAATTTTTTTTTTCCGCCGGCCTGTTGGCGGTTTTACCGCCGCTTTAACACCGACCGCCAGGGTTGTAGTGAAGCCCTGGCCTTGTCGATGGTCTTCTCAATATGTGTTGCCATTTTTAGGTTTGACTCTAGTCATATTCCTATTGACCTTACCTTTTTGCATAAGGAAGGCAGCATGAAATATATTTTATAATTCTGATTTCAATTTTATCGAGGTTGAGTAGCACCTGCCAAGTACCGGATGACAGTGTTGAGGGTGAGTAACAGAGCGGCAGCAGCAGATCAGCCACTGGAATGGGAATGTGCATTAATATATTCACACTGATGTTTTAGCTTGTGTTTGACTTCAAAAGTGCCTTCAATCTTCCCATATATATTTTACTATCCTGTGATTCAGTGCTTGTTCCAAAGCTTTCTTGCCCCTTTAGATGATCTGTTTGACTCCGTGTTGAGTGTGGTGCCTGGCACTGTACTTTATTGCAAGAGCTTAGCACAGTCTACGGTAATAGGTAGTTGTTGAGCAGGCGCGTTGCAGAACTCTGTATGCTGCCTGCACAGGACAGTGTAAAGATACAGTTAAAAGTTGTGTAGTCTGAACTCACTGAGCAATGTAGGCTGCAGAAAGTAAATCTGCTGAGACTTATCTGTGGAAGGAATATAGAGGAACTGAACTGTAGAAAACAGGAATCGATGCCTCACTACATTATATAAACACTGAGACTTTAAGGGATACTGTTACAGTGCTCAGTGGCTGCTGTTGAATCATATTTTGGGTCCCAACTTTCCAAACATTAGTATAAACGTTCCCAAACATCTGGAACACCAGTTGGTAAATGCAGAGCAATGACCTGGAAGAAAGGCTTGACTTCACTGACAAGCAGTGTAGACTATGGATGCAGGTGTCTGGTTATATATACAGCCTGGCTGAAGCGGGCAGAGCCATCCACCATCCACCATGCTGTAAGGAGTGTTCATGTGGAGCTCTCTGATACCCCGATGTCTCCCGGCCTATCCTCGAGCCTGGGCCACCTACTTTACTGTCCAAGGCTTGTTGCGCTCCAACGTCTGAAGCAGGTGACCTGCAGCGAGGCACCTGGGGCCCTCGTAGCTGCCTTCCCTGCTGCATGGGACTTCACAGTGGGTACTATGCAGAGAGAAGCAAGATGGTGGCCCCAACCTGGCTGGGGCTTCAAAGCACCAGAGACACCATCTGAGGTAGCCGGTGATGTTTTATGTAGCTTCCCCCTGCATTGGGGAGAACCAGTGCCCCTCTCCCCCTCATGTCAGCTTGATTGCACCACATTTCCTGTACAGACCTAGCAGAGTCCAGGGCGGGGCCTGGCGGCTGCAAAGATGGCCTCTTGACTTCAATAGGGTTAGGCCTAGTGGCTAAGGATCTGCATTGTTTGGAGGAGGTGCCTGGTGCACCACAGTGATCAGTGGTGGCCTTCATTTTCAGAACCAAGACTTCCTGCTTCGACAAGTGCACACCACAGGTCCCTTCCAAGTGGAAAATGCAAAGGTTTCCATCCTTCCTGACTGCATTGCAGCTGTGCAGGGGGACAGGCATCATTCATCATTCAGGCTATGGAACGGGCATCATTCATCATTCAGGCTGTGTGAACTGTCCATTCCCTATGCTCTGCTATGTGTACAGCTCGATGGACAAACCACATTTTTTTGATACTCTCACTGAGGCATAGAACTGACTCAACACCTATGATACCTTCGTCCACCGAGAACGATTGCAGGACCCTCCTGCAACTGTAAGACACAAATGACCCTGCTCAAAGAGATGCAGGGGAATTTGCCCAATGGCACAACAGGTTCAGGCTAGCCGACATCCGGCTCTAGCGGCCATGGTGCTGGTCAGACAGCCTTCTGGAGGTGGGGGACTCAGGGCTTCCTTCAATGAGGAATGTGGCTCCAGAAGGCACCCAATCTAACAAATGGGTGGGTCTTTCTCAGGATAGTGACATAGACAGGCCAGAACCATTACCCGTTGAAAGGTTCATGTCACCAGAACTATGCCCACCAAATTTGCAGCAGGACACCTCCACATCACACTGGAGGCAAGGGACTCAGGGCTTTCTTCACTGAGGAATATGGCTTAGGCACCCGAGAGTAGCCTTGGCTCTGATTCTAGCATGCACTTCATCGAGTCACAGCTCAGGACATTATCCTAGCAATCTGGGAGGCAATTCAGCTGTTGCACCTCGACTATTCATCTGATAGAACAAGGCCAAGTTGCTCTTTTATCCTCAGAAATACCTGCTGTTTTTTCTGGGGGACTCTAGGGCTGGAGTGCTCTATTCCCATGCCTCTGTGCTGTGTGTTTCTTCCCTCTTTTTACTTATCTTGAGCGCTAGTTCATTGTGGCCCCACTGACAATGTGTTTTATTATGGAAAGATATGGTTTGGACAGAGCGCCGTGGCGCAGCTGTCCCTGGGGGGTACAGTTAAGGTGTTTTCTTGTTGGTTGCCCTCTAAAAAGAACTGTTTAGTTTCTCTACTGTTCCAACATTTTAAACCTTCAAGCTGAGTAGGCTGTATGGGGATGGGCGACCTCCCCGAACTGGACTCTCTTTGCTGCATTGGCAGGCACTGCTCCTACCCTGAGGGTAATCACTTGGAAAGTGTGAGGCCTTAATTCCCTGAATAAATGATATAGAGTACAAACCTTTCTCAAAAGGATTAAGGGCCAGGTTGCACTCCTTCAAGAGACCCATCTTACTAAAATGGGAATTCAGGCACTACAAAAACACTGTTGGTGTAAGGTTTACTCCATTTCTTATGCCTCATTTGCCTGGGTGTGTTGATTTAGATACTTCCTTGGAATCCCTTTTTCATTCAGGTCGAGATCATTGATCTGGAGCGGCAGTATGTTGTTGGCGAGCAAATTGGACGGTAAGGATATAGCATTCATTAATGTGTATGCCCCAAACACAGACCAGCAGACTTTTCTGTCCTACAGCGCGCCACACATCACCACTGTATTACATTTCCCTCTAGTGGTGGGTGGGACTTCAATTGTGTGGCTGATGCTAACCGTGATAGATCATAACCCCCCCAGATCTCCATTAAATAAGTGCTCAACTCTTTAACTGTTTGATAATTGAATGGGGCCTCATTGATTCATGGAGAGCTTGCAACCCTAGGGGCACTGTATACTCCTACCTCTCTGGCATGCACCACCTATCCGTCTACTTGGACACCTTCCTGTGCACTGCAGTACTACATGACCGGGTGCTACAAGCTGAATACCTTATGGAAACTGAATGTTGCTGCCCGGGATGACCTGGTCTTTGATTAGATATTGGAGATGCAATTCATAATTACTTCACCAAAAAAATAGAACATAACATCTTCTCCACTGGTGTAATGGGAGGCATTCAAGGCAGTCATCCGAGGGCACTGTATCGCTAAGTCGGCTGGTGTCAATGCCCAGCTGCATGCCGAGATCACTCGACACAAAAAGATCTTGACAAAACTGGAGCTGCCACACACTGGCACCCCAGAATGATGAGCCAGAGAGAGGGAAACCCTCCAGGCACTGATAGAACAGCTCAAAATCTATGATTACAGAGTTTACATTGTTAAGACTCATAGTAAGCTCAACAAGACTGGGAGTCTATTAGCGTGGCTGGCCAGTGGAGACCTATGGAGCTCCCAGATCCTACAGATTCACGATACCACCAATGGGTTTGTATCTTCCCACACCAAGATCAATGGAATATTTTTCGCCTACTATACTCAAGTTTATGCACATCAAAGGGAGCATCATTCTCAACCCGTCCATGACTGTCTTGAACGCTGGAACCAAAAGACTGCCTGCCACAGTGGCAGCATCTCTAGGAGGATTTATAACAGTCCAGAAAGTGAGAGAGGCCATCGAGGCATAGGCCTGGGGCAAGACTCCTGGCACAGATCACTTGTCCATTAAATTCTATTCAGTGTACGCTGATACCCTTACAACTATCCTAACCAAATTCAGAAACGAAGCCAGGTTTTCTGGCTCAGGCCGTTGTGTTAATTGGAATAAATACAACGCATTTCCAATGTGCAACCGGACCTAACGGGTCCCTCCCCCTGAAATGGGTTTGGTTCAGAAACAATCACATTCCGGTACCTTGGAATCAAATGTACCATACTGAAACTGACTTAACTGAGGGTAAAATCAAGGCAGCACTGGCTTCCCTATGAACGCCAATCTGTAGGTTTCTAGCTATCCCTTCCATTGTTTGTGATGGGCAGGGTCAGTTTGTCCAAAATGATAAGTATCCCCCATCTCCACTATTACTTTGCCACCCTCCTAATTCATCTCTTTAAGTCCCTCTTCATCAAGGGGATTGACCTACATACTCAACTCATTTGGGGAGTGAAATGGTGCTGGATCACACTAAATACATTGTGGCTTCCCACAGAGAGGGCTTGGTGGTCCCAGGTATGGAGTGCTACTATCTTGCAATAAAGTTAAAACGGGTGGCATACTGGAGAGCTAGGCACTGGATTGAAGTGACTGAGGGATTGAGATTTATTCCGACCCATACCACCTTACAGGCCTATCTGCTCACTCCGTAGCCTAAGCAACGCATAGAAATTGAGCGTCATCTGCTCAACCTCCTTCGGTTCGCAAGGATCCAGGCATTTTAGCACATAGGAACTAAACTTCTATATGTGCAGGACCTGCCCTTGACAACCCTACTGCACTTACTGCACAAAGGTAGCTGGTCTGGCCTCCATGACTGGAAAAGGAGGGGCCTGGCGTCCCTGTGAGATTAGTACACAAATGGGCAACTGCGGAGATCCCACAACCTGATGGATGACTATGCCCTACCTTTGGGACGCTTTCTACTGTATGGTGTGGTAGTGGTCGTTCCTTAATGAGCATGGTGGGCTGAGGTGGGTCTGGAACCCCCTGAACATGGTTGTCTGAAGGACATCTGTATTATAACTGGACAGGTGCGAACGATCACCCTCCTTTACAGGTCCCTTCTTTCCCAAACCAAATACGAGCTCCCCTGTCCCTCTGTGTGATGGGATGCCAAAATGGACCTGTAACTTACTGATACTGACTAGTCTAATGTCCTACCAACAGCCTTTGCACTACTCACTCTGACCAATTTAAGCAAATTCAGGATTATTACCTACATAGGGTGTACCTAACCCCTAAGCGCATTAGCAAAATGTTCCCAGAAACACCGGCTTCTTGCCCCAGATATTGGCTAGATTGGGTAGACTTTTATAAGATGGTATGGGCTTGCCCGGCCTGGCCCTTAGCACATATTGGGACACAGTTATATGCTTGATCAATGTTGCAACTGTCCGGACCCTGCATTAAACCCTGGCTGCATGTCTGCTGGGAGTGTTCCCTAAGCCCAACTCCAAGTCACTTGCCACTAAAGTTGCTGACCTTGCTCTCGTCTTGGCCCGCCGACATTGGTCTGTTTTGGAAATCTCTCACAGGTCCCACCATATAGGGACTGAGATGCGAGGTGACCAAATAGTCTGAACGAAAAGGCACCCTACTGAAGCCAAATGCGCAGCAGGGTCAGCACAGTCCTGACCTCGCATAGGCTTGGGATTAGATATTGAGTGACTGCCTGCTCATCGCTGATTACGTTTGGTTGCTCTCCCACTCGGGTGGAGAATCCTCAGATGAGGGATGAGCCAGTGGCCCTGAAGATGGACACTGTCATGCAGAATTTGCCTCACTCTGACTCCATGTGCCAGAACTGGAGACACAAGATCACGTCCTTGTGACCCCAGTACTGCCCCCTCACACCTCTAGGATGTACTTTCCGAGCCCTCGGTGGCACTTCAGTAACTGTTTGGGTGTTCGAATTCTTTATTTGATTTCCAATTTATCTGTATCCCCCCCCCCTTGGCTACCTCTAATGCATGTAGTGTTCTATCTCGCACACTATGACGCCAGGTACTTGTACTCCTGATCGAGATGGGCCTTTGCTGGATTGCCGAGTTCATGTATACAACTAAATTATTGACGTCAATGTCAGTGCTACTGATGCGGGATCATATGCTACACGTCATTACTCCTGTTGTAGAAGTGCTTAACGTGCCTAAAACTTTAATAGAAAAATAAGAAAAAAAATATACAGCCATTCTTTGGGAGGTGGTCTGTAACTTCTGTTGCAAAGTCATACTCGAAACTGGAATTTGCTGTCATAATTGAGGATGTAAATGTATCCTGGTGGTGCTCTCTGTGAGCTAATGTTGTTGTTTGTGCTGAAATATTCCTATTAGAGTTTATTAAAGAGAATATTAAAGTTACTGAACTTTAACTCCTAAAACTAAATCTAACAAGGGTAGCTTTTAGAACACATGGTCTGTAGCTTCCAAAACTAGATTCAACAAGGTAGCTGTTTAGTATAAACCTCTTTGTTTTTTAAAACTAGTTTAAACACAAATGCCTGCTTAGAACACATGCTATTTAATTTTGAAAACTAGATTCGACAGAGACAGTCAATTAGAATACAGGCTATGTAACTTCCAAAACTACATGAAACACTTGCAGCCACTTATAACACATGTCATGTAACTTCCAAAACTAGATTGAAATCCCTTAGCCGCTCAGAAGATTTGCTATTTAGCTCCCAAAACTAGATTCAATATATGCTATGTTGCTTAAAATACATGTTTTTTTAACTTCTAAAACTAAGTTCAGTATAGGCAGTGCTCAGAATGCAAACTGTTTAACCGTCAAAACAAGGTTCAATATAGGATGCACTTACAACCCAATCTATACACGACTTCCAAACCTAGATTCAGTACAGACAGGTGCTCAGAATATTTATTAACTACCAAAACGAGATTCATCACACGCAGCATCACCTAAAATACACGTCTTTGAACTTAAGTCAGCAAAGGCAGGTCTTAAAATACCCGCCCTTTAACTTCCAAAACTGCACTTTCAACGCATTCTATGTAATTTCCAAATCAAGGCCAGATGTATGAAACTTTTTTGCACTCGCAATCGGTGCAAATCGCAAAAATCGTCCCTTTGCGGGTGCAAAAAAGTGGTCTTCGATGCATGAAAGGCATTCGCAGACAAAAAAAAATAGGAAATCGCAAAAATTGTGATTTTTTCCGTTGCGACCTGGTTTTGCGAGTCACAATTTGCGAGTCGCAAAATCCAAATCGCAAGGAGATGCAGCAAAAAAAAATCGCAAATTGTGATTTTTCGCAGAATGGCATTTTGCACATGCAAAATGCCATTAAAAGAACCCCGGTGGTAACCAGGTGCAAAATTTTAAAATGCATTTTTAAATTGTACATGTGAAGCACACATGCCCTTTTGGCATGTGTGCACCTTACATGTCCACAAAACATTTTTTGGGGTGCAGCAGAGGGGGCTTTAGGCCCCCAGCACCCTGGGGTTTTGCATTTCCAAAATTGCGATTTCTGGTTCAGAAATCGCAATTTTGGAAATGCAAAAAAATCGCAGATGCCCACAGCTGCAAATGGGGCTGGTATCGCAATTTGCGATTTCGTAATAGCATTTGCGATTTTTAAGAAATCGTTATTACCGAATCGCAAATGTGATTTCTTAAACATCGCTATTTCCGAATCGCAAAGGGCCGTGATGATACATCTGGCCCCTAGATTCAATACAGTCATTCATACAGAACCAACGTTGTTTTACTCCCAAAATAAGATTCAATACATAAAACATTCAGCATCGCTTAAAAGTCATCTTGTGACCTCCAAAACTAGAATCAAAACCCGGCTCTACTGAAAACATGCAGTTTAACTTCCACAATTAGAGTCAAGGCATGCACCACTTAGAATATCTTTTAATTTCCAAAAGTAGATTAAAAAAGAAGCACTTGCAATACATGCTATATAATTTCTAAAACTGGATTCAATCCAGGTAGTGGGTAAAACACACACTATTTAACTTCCAGAACTAGATTCAACACAGACAGCCGCTTAGAATGTGTGTTATTCAATGTCCAAAATTAGCTTCAACACAGAAAGTCGCATAAAATACATGTTGGAGGCCATTTCTGTTGCCTGCATTAGGGCCCATAGCACAACTGCTGCACCAGTGTACACTGCCACAGTCAAGAGAAGACTTGCACTACACAATACCAATACAATAGGAATAATAGTTGGGCTTGAAGTATCATTGGGCAAGTTGCAAACCTCTATGTGTACTTTTCCAACCAAGCATTTTGTGATGCAATTGATGACCTAATTATTTGCATTTAAAAAGTATGCTCTCAGATCGCAATACCTCCATCCTCATTAATATTAATGAGGTAGAACGCATGTTTTAATATCTAAAATGGTTCCTAAAGCAGATAAAGACTGGGACAGCAGACTTCCATTTCTTGCTTCAAATGACTATGTCAACATTCTTTTTTTCTACAGGCAGACAGTGTACTTTAAAGGCTCACATCCAAGAAAGACACTGGAGGGGGTGGAGCATGCAGTCCCCAAACCACTCTCTGATCTCTCCAAGGCCATCGGCCACCATTCATACAGGGGAAGCTGTCCTGCAGTGAATCAGTTACCATCCAACTCAGGATTCTGTAATTTATACGTTTTGCAACTACAATTGCAGTTACAGACTATTAATGCATGTAAATGCAACTCTTCAATAGAAGGGGGACTCTGTTTTTTTGTGCTCACTCCTATTTGTGATTCATAATAGGTTGTAAAAGCAGTTTTGTAACTCGGAAGGAATCTTCCATCCCACTAAAGGCCTTTTGTACATTGCACAAAAGGTGTTATGTGGTTGCAAATGTTGTGAGTTTGCGGATTGCAGACTTTCAACTGCAAAATCACATGGTACACCACTGCTCTAAACGAAGTATGGAAAGATCACTAAAATATTGTTAAATATTTAACAGTCCATCAATACTTGGACTACAATGTTTGATGAAGTGCCCCGGTACCAAATACTAGGTGGAATGTACCTAGAAGAGCAGGAGGTTGTGAGCATTAAACTGCTATTACACACAAATCTGAAATATTGGTGTACCTTTTCTCTTTTTTCAATATTCAAAGACTTTATGCATTTTAATGGACTGAGTGGAGTGTATCTGTGTTTTGCTTTTCAGCCCATAAGGCAATACAATTACAGCATTACCCATAGTCCCCTTAATAAGGAAAAAGGAGGGAAATTCGCCTGTGAGTAATGATTTGCAGTTGTGTACTCTCTGCATATCTGTCTTGGGCTACTTTGCATAGATAGTGCTAAAGGCTGTGCAGCTTCCCTTCCCTTCGCATGCTGTATTGGTAATGATCTTGAATTGTGCTAGGAGTATACAGAGCAAACCCCTTCATTGGCCTCAGACTGAAGTGTTCGAGGTCCATCCTGTTATTGTTCTGTGCATACAGCAGGTGCATCAGTCCTCTCTATTCCCAGTTCAGCCTGTATTACTGTCCGAGGAAGAAAAGGGGCGTTTGTATCCTGCCTCTCCTTGTTTGTCATGTGTCCAGAAAGTGTCAATATTCTGGGCCTCTTTTCTGTTATTTGGATCTATAGAAGGTGTCAGAACCAGGTATCCACATCAAGCCTTCCATCGATTGGGAGCTGTAGCTGGTGTGAGAGATAAGTGCTATAAACCTCTTATATATCGAAGAGGCTATCAAGGCCGGAAAGTTCAGAGTTCTTAGTCCCTTACTGTACTGCACAGATAGAGGAGATGTGAGTATCCAGTGTTTTCTGTCTCTTTTTTTCCATAATACAGATGGTGTAAATCCCCCAAAGTTCATCTTTTGTAATCTTTGCTCTCGGGAAATACAGAGGATAACAGCATTGAGGTACAGAGAGCTTCCTTAAGAATGCTATTGAACCATTTTAGTTTTGGAATTCCAGGAAAAATAACCAATCGTTTTAAACACATCTAATCCACCTTTCTTTTCATTGCAGGTTCTCTAATAATGTCCATGAACCAGATGTCAACGTTTAAAACATTAACCGTTGAGGTGTCTATGCACTCCTGTGAGAGACACTTTGGGCCTGATTCTAACTTTGGAGGACGGTGTTAAACCGTCCCAAAAGTGGCGGATATACCACCTACCGTATTACGAGTTCCATAGGATATAATGGACTCGTAATACGGTAGGTGGTATATCCGCCACTTTTGGGACGGTTTAACACCGTCCTCCAAAGTTAGAATCAGGCCCTTTTTCCACTTTTGCTCAGACCTTGTAGAAACATTGGAAGGGCCCTTTCCTTGGCATTTGTGCCTCATGCCCATCACACATGTATGCACACTATGGGCTTATTGTGTAGACATTTTTGTGCCATGTACATACATTAGTAGGGTAGTATAATGGTCAAAGAAGATCGATTTCTCCAGTGTTGGAGAACTATGTTATATTCTATTACTGCACTTCAAGAAAAAACAACTCTTCCCTGAACATACATTGATTTGCAATGGAGATGTTAACTACAATTCAAGAGCACATTAATTAAGGATTTTCTGTGTCTTAAATCAATCAAATTTTCAAACTAATATTCAGTCTTTTCACGTCCCATGTTACCCACTTCCAACCTATTACAATTCCAACTAATAATGGGTTATCCGATGCCTACCTTTAACATCAGGAGTAAATAAAATCCTATGTATGATGCAGGCATAGACGATTAGGATCCATAGAGAACTATTTCAGTTGCAATGTTGAAGAGGTCCAAGCTTCTTTTTCATCATCAAATAGCAGCTCATTGTTCATTTACCTTTAATTTTATGCAAATTGTTCACTTCCAGGAATCAGTGATACTTATCAATACATTTGATTACATTCTGAAGGCAGCGTCTTCAAAACAAAATGTTAGATTTTTCTATAAATGTTGAGGAAACTGTTTATTTTATCATTCTAAACACATACATCTCTTCTACACTGATATATAGACCAGTATACGCTATTTTATTTCTGGCAGACTATACTTTGTCTTCTCACAATATATCATTAGCTCCTTCCAGGTTAGTTTTATGCACAAAATAACTCACTTAACTGCTCATGCCCTGTTCATTTTTTCTGCATTGTTCTGTATACATGCCTCTATAATTATAAACATGTTTTATCTAAAGCATGTACTCATTTAAAATCATGTATCCTTTGTCTGCTCTCGTCAAGCCTATAATAATTTGTTTCTTTATCGATTCCAGAATGTCTCCCCGTTAATATGGTTGGCAGAGTCTCTTCCCTCTTGTGCACAGCAGGGACCAATTATATATGGGGATGGTTTATCAAGCAAATGAAAACAAAAAACAGTGATCTAAATAAATTCTGTGAATTTGGTAAAAGAATACTTTAATGAAATAAAATCCACTTCCTCCCATAATGACAGGTAATATTCTTTCCATCTTTCCCGAAGTAATTTCATGTTTTCAAGGATACCTTACATGGTTATATAAACTGTTTCCTGACAGTCTTGGGAAATGTGATTTAGAGGGTATTAAATGTGTCATTGCAAATCATTTAATCTCCTGGAATCTAACATGAGAATCCAGCAGCCCAAGCATCCCCATTGTCTTACACTTGTTTACATTCACATTATTATCCAAAGAGATCTGAATTTCTCCACAACATTCTTTTTTATATATTTGTCCTAGGGAGATATTGAAGGATATAATACCCTGTATTCCACATTCATCTCCTCTTATCTCTCTGTTGACAACAATGCCAATTCTTCTTTTGTCACTTCTTCTTCTGTCACTCCTTCTGTTGGTCAGATACAAAAATGGATAGCTGTCTTTTCTCATCAATGCTCCCGTCATTATAAAGATGCTATAGGCTTAGCTGCCTAGGGATATAGGAACCTGATCTTTCTCAAACATTCACTCTAACTCACATGGCGGCTTTTGTGGACATATTTGAGTTCAGACATTCAGGTATGTACTCTTCTCATGAAAAATGTCTAGCAGTGAAGGTTCATTTGTCTCTCTGTCATCACATCTTGCAGGTCAGAAAACTGGACGATGTGTTCGTAGAAAAGGAGATGGGGGAAGAGCATGTGAGATCTTCGCTTGGTGTCCAGTGGAGGATGAAACTGTTGTTAGGTAAAAAAAGTGTGATTTATTTTATTTGTAAATGGTATTTGTATGTGGATGTAGGAAGAGAAAAATGTATCTGTTGAACTGTCTCCTACTGTTGTGCAACAGAACATGATATCTTATGGCAATTTGTGTCTTATCACTTCCAGTTTCTCACTCTGTAAAATAAACCCTTCTAAACATTTGCCAGGCACTTATGATCCACTCTGTAGAGCATGTTAACCACATTTGAGCTCGGAGTCTGCACAATATCACTTCTAAGCATCCAGGGTGAACCCAACCACTTCCCCACACCCACCATGAAATTCTGAAGCCTCCATTCAACCTCAATCACTGATAAAGATAAAACCTTAAACTAGTGGCTTTTGACATTTATCCTCAAACTGATGAATTCTGTACACATCTAGTTCGAACCCAATCATCTCCTTACATCCAGCCATAACAATGTTTGCTGAACATCCATCTTGAACCGAATCATTTCTGAACATATAACTCTAACCTAATTACTACGAATTATACAATGTAGCCAACCAATCACTTCTGAATAATCATCCTGAAACACAAAGGCCCTCGTTATGATTCAGGTGCAAATTGAGTATTCCAAGTTTCGGAGACCTCGGGATGGTGGATAGCATCCTATTTGAACCTCTTTTTCTCTTTCTATTTGCCCATGTACTTGTGACGGGTTATCCATGTTAAAGATCAAGCACACCTAAAATAATTTGGGCTACAGTTGGAACTCTGATTCAGGAGCATATTAGAACTTGCACTCGAATCAGGAGTAGTAACACAATTCCCCAAATTCCAATTGGAATTCAGTCATCTTCCTACATCGAAAGTGAACCTCATCACTTCTGAACATTCAACCTGAACCCATCATTTCCATCACTTTCAAGCATGCAAAATAAACCACTTTACTTCTGTACATCCAACATGCACATTAAGTTTTACGAACAAGCTGTTTGAACCAAGATACTTTTATTAGGTTTGAAACTAATCACTTCTCAGCATCCTCGGTAAATGTAATCACTTCTGTATAACTAGTGTAAAGTAAGAGACTAAACATCCAGCATGAAGGCTTAACTGACACAAATATGTGTTGAACCTGCAGTCTCACCCTCTTACTCACTCTTTACTAATCCTGGCATACCTGTTTTCCTTATAACAACACTTCTACCTAGTAAGCCAGCTCCTTCTTTATGTTTTATGATCTGTTCCTGAAATCTAGACATCCTTAGGGAGGAACCCAGGGATGGCATCCACCTATCTCACCCTACTTGAGGGGAGGGTGATCCCTGTGGGAAAGAGCAACTATGATGAAAATTCATGACCCTCATTGAAGGTAAACACAACTCAAAACTCAAAATCCTTAGACGTCATCGTAAATTACATGGTACTGTTTCAGAATCAAGGTTCTATGTTTTTATTGGGTATGTGCATGTTATCATTACAATTAATACTAATTAACCTAAAAAATAGATAGCAGTGCTGAGGTTAAAGTTGAACGTACAGGTGTAAATGGATAAATTGGTTGCTTTGGAGTCACTGAGTTCATGTAAGTTGTACAGAAGTGATTGAATTTTCTGTGAAAGTGATTTGGTTCAGACAGTAAGAAAGTGAAGAGATGACAGAATGTTCTGGTTAAATAAGTATAGACATTTGTAGTTTCAGGAATAATGTTCATGGAATAATGTTCATGATTGTGTTAAAGCTGGATGTATAAAAGTGACTGGTTTCAGATTTAACTCAGATGATAGTGTTCATGTTAGGTGTTTAGACAGCAGTGATGCGGGTCATGGTGGATGTTTAGTCACATTCAGGGGCATTCTAGATATACAGAAGTGGTTTTTATCTTAGAAGTTCGAAAATAATTGGGTTCAAAATGAAAATCCAGATATAAACCAAAACACTTAGAGATTGTCATTGTGAAAAGATGATATAACTTTCAATAGGAAAAGGAAGCTAGACACTCAGCCAGAAGAGGAACCTCTCAATATGGTTCCTAACCTTTTGACTCCTGTAGAACCCCCACGGAATAACTACTGGAAAGCCAGAACCCTGCCTAAGCAATTTGAACCTAAAACCAGTACCCAAAAATACAGAATCAAGAAAACATCAAACAAATACAAATTATGAAATATGTTATTGAATAAATGAACAAAACAATTACAAAAATTGATTTCTTTTTTAAATGGGAAGGTTGGGACTTTCTAAAGTTTGGTTATATTGCTAAAAGCCAAATAGATATGCTAGACTGTAGACTAGAACTTTGGGCTTGATTTAGACATTGGTGGAAGGGTTACTCCATCACAACAGTGACAGATTTCTGTCCGCTGAAATCTAAATCCTATTGGATATGGTGGGATTTAGATTTTGGCAGATGGGATATCCATTACCATTGTGACAGAGCAACTCCACCGCTAATATTTAAATCAGGCCCTTAGTCTTTATTGCTTCTAATTCATGCTCTGTTTTTGTTGAGACCACCAATCATCATAGTAGATTCTGCTTGACGTACTTATGTTGCTCCCATGAATTAAGCAAAGGATGCCAACTCAATTTATAGCCTCCATTTCCAAATTCCTTCACATTTACTTAGTGTTTTTAAAATTTACATTTTATTTTTTTAGGTAAATATGTTATTAATCTACTAATTATATTTATTTTTCTAAACAATCGCTGAGTTACTGTATAGATGCCTCACACCCCCAATGGGTCCATGAAAGACAGGTTAAGAACTGTTGCATTAAGGCAGATGTCTTCAAACTGGGTGGCGGGCCCCCCTACCGGGTCCTCAAGTGATCCCAGGGGGGGCGCCAGACTCTTGCTAAAAGAAGCATTATACAGATAACAGGCCTTTGTTTTAAGCAGAAGCATGTTATTGCATATTTAAAAAGGTAACAGTACTTAACTGCAATGTTTAAATAGGTCTAGACATTTTAAACATTGCCATCTTTATGAAATAATTGTGAAAAATTCTAAGGGGGGCCCAATGATTTAAATTTTTCAACTGGGGGGGCACGGCATTAAAAAGTTTGGAGACCACTGCATTAAGGGATTGAGTGCAACATGTTGATGGAAAAATGACTGTCTCATTTGCAGAACCTCTTCAGGATGTCATTCATTCTCCACTCACTCTAAATATTGCAAAATTTGATATCTGAATTTAGGGAAATTACAATGTTCTGTCTCAATTTTAGGATTATTTAATAATCTTACACGCTCTCTTTTTCAAATGTATCCCTTGAGTATTTTCGATGGCTTCAGAGCTGTGACGCTGATTGTACTTTTTTTTTTTATGCAGCGAGTCACTTCAGAGGTTTGCACCAAATTTTACAGTTTTAATCAAGAACAATATCCACTTCCCGCACTTTGGATTCTCCAAGTAAGTACATATTGTTTCTTGGTATGGTGGAAGATGGGATAGTGGTGAGAACACAGTAGGCTTCAGGAGGGAAAATTGATGGTTTAGGACCAATGGTGTGCAACACAAATAACATCAAAGAGGCCAGGGGGATTTGCCACAACATAAAATTGATTAGAACATTAGACTGCTGAGAGCTTCATTTGGGATAAATGAGAGGAACAATAAAGGCTCTTGTTATCTTTCTGCCTTTCCCTGATACATTTTTAGAACATTCTATTCTCTGGGGTCAGAATAGTGATTCCGATCAGCTCTTATAATGGTCACTAAAGCCACTCTACCTTATAATAGAGCCTTGCCTGCAGCTTGGGGCTGTACACGCAGAGAGGATATTTAATGACTGGTATAGCCTGAGACAGAAGAGCTATAATGCTTCTTCAAAACACTGGAGTGCTAACAGCTCCATGAAAAAGACAATAGAGTGGCAGACGTCTACTATAAACACTTGTATGGGACCCCTGCCATCAGAATGCCCTAATCTACAGCCTGACTTTCCATCTCTCTTGCCTCTCCTCAGTTTATGTGGATTGTCCAGGGAAGAGAAACAGGAAGAGACTATGAGGGAGTTAAAACAAGGAGCTTTCCACCCTCTCAATGTCAAAGTGTCACTGGTATGCAGTGAAAGATGGGGGCTCTGAATGAGAGAGGGGGGATTCTCAATGGCCCTGTTGTCTCCCTCCCCTTTACCAAATCAAGAAAGAAATCTGGACTGGCCTAGAGCGAATCAGGGGCAGTAAACACTTGTTCCTAGAAGCTCATGATGTTCCAGTTATGGATGGTTACTCTTAGTCCTATTTGTCCTCATCCCAGTCATTACTTATGAGATGAAGCTAATCTCTAAACAGGAAAACGCCAGGAAAATGCTGCCAATGCAAGTCCTGCACACACCTAACTGGGAACAAGTCAAAACTATCTTTTCACAACCCTAATTCTAAGTATCATACCCCAAGATGATGAGCGATGTCTATAACAATCCCCTTTCTGGTCTTTGATCGCAGGAATCTTGGGACCCCGATGCATGTGCAAAGTCTTTTGCTTGTAATGGTCTGCTTTTGGCCTTGGGGTGCTTTTCTACTTTATTTGAAAACTGAAAATCGAATTCTCTCTGACAAGCGCTCAGACTAGCCAGTCCTGACAGCAATGGCCAGTAATGATCCACACGGCAGATTCTCCACCAGTACCTGAAGCAAACATGGCCACCTTCTTCATAGGGGAAGAGGGAAAGGACTTCTGTGGCCTGGTTCCCTCAGCCACAGACCAGCAGATGTAAAAATAGAAACTCTGATCAATTCCTTTGTAACCCCTCAGTTGTGACTACTGTCATCTCAGAAAAGTATTTGGCTCCCTGTGTCTACTTACTCTGGCAGCGCTCAGTTTGTTAAAGCACCAGTGCCTGTGCTCAAAGCTTTGCTCAGAAGCCCGCAGTCAGCACCGGTGCACAGACTGCCAAGCCTGCGTAGTCTGCAATCAACCTCATGCCTCCTAACCAACTTCCAGACACTCCCGCCCCAAGTTTCTCTATCTCCCTTTATGACGTATTTTCTGTTTTTCTCTTTCTAATTCTTTCTCTTTTGTTCATTTCCCTCTCTTGCTCTCGGGAAATGTTGGATGAGGGAAAATAGGTGCCAGTCCCAAAAAAATGAGTACTAGTGGCCCCCAGCGGCAACCACTGGCTCAAATTAAGCACTGCACTGTGGTGGTATATAGCCAGAATGAGATCACTCCCATAAGGAGAAAACATCGCCTTTTGAAAATCAACAGAGAATGTTATTGCATAGTATGGTTAGATTGTGTTTTATACACAATTCTATCAATGATTTACAGGTTCTCTTTGACTAATGCATACTTTGCCAGGTAATGCAAATGTTGTGTTTTGATCGAAGGCTTATTAATGGGGTTAGTCCATTACCAAACGTTTCCAAACAGAGCAGATAATGGATAATTATCCGTTTTGCCCATGATCACATGATGTGGATGAAGTGATATTCATGCATTTCCTTTCGTGGTTTCTTTCTCTTTCGTGTTCTTGGTGACAGCTCTGTGTTCATGTGATTGCAATGTGCATCCGCTGTGTTTTCCTGTGTATTGTGTTTGTAGATTGTTTTGCATTTTTTGTTTTTGGCTAGTTTATGTGTCTTCATCATGTGGGCATTTAATTTGTGCTTTGACTGGACCGGGTGGAATTTGGTGAGAATGTGTGTGTATTTGGGCACTCATGTCTGTGTGCAGACATGCGTGCTATGTGGGTGAAAGAGAAAGACAATGGAAACCTTGTAGTTAAGAGTATGTCTGTAAGTGGTATGTCAAATATGTTTATATCAGATTGTAATTTTAGGCATGTGAAGATGTTTTTGTGAAATAATGCTCCTCATGAGAGTGCAAATTCACAATATTGGGAACCCCAGGCTGTCTCTTGTTTATCTTGCAATGGAGAGAGAGAGAGAGAAGAGAGGGGGAGAGAGAGGGCGAGAGCCTGAGTCAGTTACGAGGCGGGTTCAATCCCTGATTTGGCTGCAAGGGGACGCACCTCACGCCCATCACTACCACTTGCTTGTGGGCTTGCCCTTCAAAAATCCTTTGATGACATTGGTAAATGGTATAAGTTTTTTCCATCCTTAGGGAGCTTTTATTACCGCCTTGGCCATGGCCCCTGTTACATGGCTAATTGCACTTTTGCCTATAAGTTTGACTGTGAGCGAACTTCTTTTTCCTTTTGTGTGTCTCTTCACGCTGATGCTCATGGCGGCCGTGGTGTTGTGAATCGACTGGTTTATGTGAAACTGTTTTACTTTTAATTTTCAGTGTATGTGGCAAGAAAAGACCGGTTAGCAGTTAACAACACTAATATCTCTAACTCGAGCAAATGCGAGACCCATTGCATTGCAAATGCTTGTTTTTTTCATTGTGCCTATAAATCTAAGGTTTGAACAATGCAAATGTTTGTGTGTCTTGTCACAAAGAGCAGCAAGTGCATGTTACGATTAACATAATAGCTTGGTGTGAGCCTTTGTGTGTCTTTTTACCCTTCACTGCATGTGCATGTTGTTGTGTATTATGTATCTACATGCTTAACATTGCAGCAGCATTGTGTGCATTTTCAGGGGGAACGTTCAGGATCACAAAGGCCACTACCTTAAAAACTGCGTCTTCCATCCCATCACGGATCTCTACTGCCCAATCTTCAGGTTGGGCTTCATCGTGGAGCAGGCAGGCGAGAACTTCACAGAGCTTGCCAACAAGGTACACAAATGTGTAACACCACCAGAAACATCTCAGAGCTAAGATACAGAAGTATACTCCAACCAGTCAACATTTCTCAGCCAGTTATAGGTTTACTCCCCTAAAACATTAAACGTATGACTTTGTAGGTATTTATTCGGTTTGCTCTCTTAAAATTGATGCACAAGGGTTGCAAGACCAAAAGGATCTCTACATCTAAAAGGCGTTGGAAATCTGGTGACAAACTGTAAAAATGAAAACAAGGAATACCCCAAAAGTAAACCTAAGGAAAATTTAGAGCCACCTATCATTGAGAGACCGGAAATACAATCCGAAATTTTACCTAAAACCATTGAAAGTTACCAGACTTGGAAAGTAAACCAAGTACACTGGGAAAACAGCAAACCTTAAGCAAAACTCAAATCACTCTTCATTAAAAAAAACTGGGACGGTCAGTCCAAACACACCCTAAAACAAGTTAACATTGGTAGACTTAGAAACCAAACCATAAAGCCAAATAACATTCACAAACTCATTGAGAAAGATCGGGAAATATAAAGAAGCAAAATGATTAACAATCTTTTTAAAAGGCTGCTCTTAATGTTCACACAGCAGGAGGGCAAACTCAACCAAAAACTAAAGCATACTTGTAAAGCACCCAAAGAAACATTTAAACTACATCAGATACTAAATATATCATACTACTACATAATCTAAGCCAAGAAGCTCTAGAACAGCAAATTAAAAGAATCACTAAAACTACTCAACATGATGGGATAGCAAAGCCAAGTACCCCCTAAAAGTACTTAACATTACTTTGAGAGTAAACCCAGCATACCTAAAACCAATTAATAGTGGAAAAAATTGATAAACCAGGAAAATAAACTCAAGGTGACCCTAACCATTAATTGTGGTGGGAAAGGAGAGCAAACCTGGTAAACGCTAAAATGATTTCACATGGTAGACTGAACCTCTAAGATCACTTAAGTACTAGGCAACATTGCCTTAAAGGGAAACTCTGAAACCACAAAACATTGATCCTGTAAGAGATTAAGCTAAACATAAAATGACCCAAGATAGAGTTAACCAAAGGAACCCCTATAATAAACTAATCTTGCAAGAGTAACAAAAGCATAAAACACTTAATATTCAAAGACTATGAGATTAACCTATCAGAAACCTTTAAACCAATTAAAAACAACATATATAAGGAGCAAACCCAAGAAACTCAAAACCATTTAATTCCTGTAAATTGGAAGAACAAACACATGTAAGACCAAACTCCATGCAACATAACAAAACAATGTAATTTGATAGTCTAGCAGAAAGAACTGAATGAAAATTACTTAAAATTACTTAACATGGAAGATGGGGAAATACTAAACCACTTAAACACAATAGAGATCAAGGATTGTAAGATGGGTTACGCAAACCCAGGGAGCCTGTAAAAGACTGGTATAGCACACCATCAAGGAAAATAAGTTAACAAGATAGACTTAGAAAGCAAAACTAAGGAAACTCCACATCAATTGACAGTAATAGACTGGGAGAACTATGTAACCACTTCAAATCGAAAGACTAGGAAAGCAGACTGGGAAAGTTAACTCCAAGTAACACCTAAACCGCACATTGATAGATTGGAAAAGTACCTACATTCAAAGAAACCTAAGATCACAGTAACACTGATAGACTGGAAAAGTAAACTTTAAAAAAATCTAAACTCCCAATGACATGGATAATATAGAAGAGCAAACCAGAAAAATGCAGAAATTACATAACCTATATTGGAGTAAAACAATATTCAGAAATTCCAGTGATCACTTATTATCTGAGGAACTGTGATAAATTGTCAAGTTGAGTGAATGGACCCAATCCAAGCACTGAGAACCAGGGAGGGTAAAATCAAGGAGTCCCCACTTAGAGTTCATAAACTGTGAAATGAGGATTAAAATTACCTCCATACACACAACACCTCTGAAAGACAGCATGAAAGTAACCCAAGCAAACTAAACTATTACATACTTAATATAGTAGAAGAGCATGGGACACATCGAACAATTTCCTGATGTATCAACAATTCTTAAATTTACTTTACTTATAATTTTCCCTTCTGTAATTTGTTGACATGTTTTATGTCTCTCATAACATTATGTTAGAACTGTTCTTTGGCATTCCCTCCATTCCATAAGGAGTAAAATGCCTAAAAATATTATAATACATTTAGAGAACTGTAGAGTATCTGGAATGTGAGTATCCAAACTACTCATCATGCTGGGCTTTCAACAGATCCAGCCTGAGGAAGACCTGCTACTTTACAGTGCAGTGAGAAGCAAAATCCTCAGCTTCTAGTGTTTTTTAAATAATAAAAAGGCCCCATCCTGGCTTTGTGCACTAGAAGGGCCTTCAAAGAACGCTCAAAGTAAAGGGTTGAGTATGGCATGCAAAGCATCTGGTATCACTTCCCCAATGCCTATATTAGCATTCCCCCCTCAATTCATTTTCCTTCATTATATCAACTGCGACCTAACTCCTCCTATATCTGTTCTCTTACAAGCTTTCATTCTCCCAAGTCATCTTTCACCTGTGACATCAGCTCTTGATCTGATTATGTCCCAAACTTCTTTCTCAATCTGTTATCACTTCTTCTTTCCATTACCCATTTTCTTACTTGTATTTGTGCTACACATTATTGGGGCAAAATATCGAGGACTAAAATATCGAAATGATAATGGCAAGGTAGGTACAGATTGACTATTCTTAACTCACCGCCTATGTTCCTTACCAATAGATATATAATTGAGGTACATAGATGTGGAGTTAAGTAAAGTATATATTTACTAATCTACATATTCCTAACTTGTCAATATTTTTATCCTCATGTTTTCTAATCATATTATTTAGTACGTTGTTTTTAAAATTATATTTAGGTAGAAATCCCTATATTGTCTCCTTAATTTGCTTGTCTGATCTTTTCCCATCTTTTGTTCATTCTACAATTCTTCTCGAGTTCCATTTCAATCTTTTGCCCTCTGCTTCCCTTCTTTCCCCTTCATTTGAAATTCTTTTTGCAACCCTCTCGTCTTCCCCATTTTGGTGTGCATCCTGAATATCGAATCCAGAATATTGAGGAATGCAAATATAGAGGGCAAAATATCTAATCCAAAATACCAAAAGGTAATAAGTATACATTTTCTATACCTAACTCCACATATATATACCTTGGTGATATATATATCTTCAAGGTACTTATATGTAGAGTAAGGAATTGTAAAGCTGAACTTCCCCACATGCACTCATCTTTCATTATTTTGTCTGTAGATATTCTGTCCATGTAATTCTTGTATGTAGATATTCTTGGGTTCAATATTCAGTAATACAACCTCCCTTTTCGATCCCACCCTTCTTGAATATATATTACATCTGACCACAAACTATTAGTTTGCTTACTTCATCAACTCATGCTTTTGTTTCTTCTTCCCTCTATCTCCACTATCTCTTTCCCACTCACATATCTCTTCAGCCTCCAAAGATGCTTTATTTGGAAGTTTGTAGCTTTGTTGCTCTTGTTTGCTACCATCTCTTACCTCGAATTCTTCAACTTACCGTATGACCAGTGTTTGTTCATACTCTCCATCATTCAGCCTTTCTCTCCCATTTCGTTCACCCTCACATTCCCACCCCGATTGCTCTCCATCATTCCTAAGTTTCCTTTCTGTCTATAATAGTCTGTGCCCTTCTTTTTTCAGGGAGGGGTTATTGGAGCTATCATAAACTGGAACTGCAACCTGGACTTGGATGCCTCTGAGTGTATACCTCATTACTCCTTCCGGCGGCTTGACCCTCGAAACAATAAAGCCTCCTCAGGGTACAATTACAGGTGAGTGCCCCGCATGCCCAATACACAGATAGTCAATGAAAGTTTAATTTTTCCCACTCACACGCAGAATAGTAGACAAAAGTACACAGCTATTTTTTGTACTTATGCGATTGATCTGGCTTGCATTAAGGAAGGCAAAGGGTGGCGCCTGAATCCCAAAGCGGGAATAGGAGAGAGCATTTCATTTCAGCATCAGCACCTGAAGAAAAACACGGGATGCACAGAAAACAAAAGCCATTTCCGTTCACCACGCTGATCTGGCTCTACACCTTTTTTTCATGGCCTGTGGGAGAGGTACTAATATCCTTATTCCCTACACCTATGTGGCAGTAACAGCTGTTATTGTCCTCTGGTGCAGGCAATAATGCTATATTGGATTGACTTCCTGTTTCGAACGCAGTAATGTACAATTAGGCCAAGGTAGTTGCAAAGACCTTTGGTACTCCAAGTAGCTTGGTATGCAACTTTATTGACAGAAATACTAAAAGATCATTGTTCCTGCAAGTTATTGGATTCACCTGTGCAGGAGTTGATCAGAACCTTGGGTTGGGAAAATGAGATTACGGATGCCTTATTTTTCAGCTCTTTTTTAAATGCTTAAAGAGCATTAGCGAGAGAAAAATAAAAGGCATTCAATTACTGAGCATGAAGCCATGTTTTTAGCAGTTTACAAAATGAATAGAACACAGATCCTGCTCAAATCGCAAAAGGAGGAAAATTGAGGGGGTGGGCTAGTAAATGGAGAGATCTTCTGCCCCTGTTGCAGGGCTGGCTTTACGGCGGTGCAGCCCCAGGGGCGCTAATCTGGAGGGGACACTGACCTTAAGGGGGCACCTTGTTTAGCAATAACTTACAATATAAAAGCACCTGCTGCAGAGTTCTTTGTGTGTCCAGCTTTCAGGAGGCAATAAAAATGTCAAGATGACTCTTGTGATTAATCTTCCTGCAATAGAGAGAGACTGGAGTTTTGCCTAGTGACAGTTTTGACTCAGCATAAAGTAGCACAGAGGGTTATAATATGCCTGCTGCAAAGAACAGATCTGTATTTGTTGTGGATAGCTGAGTGGATTAGTATAGCCAGCCTTTACCATTGCTTTAAAACAAATGAAAAGTATGTGAGAGAGGGGGCTATGGAGAGATGAGTGGCACCTTGGCCAGGTGGTAAAGAGGGAACCTGAGGAGGAGGACATGGGAGAGGTGCACCAAAAAGATTGACGCACCAGACTCCACCAGCGCTAAAGCTGACCCTGCCCAGTTATACAGCTTAAGCACTGGTGGAAGAACTTAGATGCCGGGAAGTACTATATTTTGTAAACATCTTGGAATAAAATGCCGTAGAACTGTTGTGGAAAACTTTATACATGAGTTAATCAACTTTAAAATGCTTGCACTTATTAATTGGCAGCTAATGTAGTTGGTTGCTGGTTGCAGTATTCAGATTCCTGGTCAAACATTTCCATATTGAATATCAATCTTGCCAACACATTCTCAGTCTCTGCAGCCTTTTTCAAGACTTTGTCTAGGGTGAGGAAGGCTAGATTCCCATACTCTGTAGGAAGACATCAGTGATAATCACTCTATATTGGAATGAGAGAAATGGAAAAAATCCTACTAAGCTACTTAACCTGGAATAAACACTGTTTTATGACCGCTTAAATCCGTGGCTCAATTTACAGTTTTGAGTGCAAAATGAAGGCCTAATTACATGCAAATTAGACTATTTCTTGGCAAGGAGGAGCTCTAGAAACAAGTGTCCCACTAATTAATCTTGTAGAAGACAGGAAGAATTAGTCTCACTTGAAATCAGTTTCAAGACGTCTCCATCCATGCATGTGTGGTTTCAAGTAATGATAGAAAATCAGCAGCGTTAATTAAACTACAAACAGACTGGGTCTGATCTACATAACAATATAGCTTTATTTGAATGTTATGCTGGATGTGAATCAGTGGATTTAGATATAAATTAAATTAAATAGCAGAGGGGATGAGAAGGTCCTTTGTTGCAAACTGCCAAGAAAGACTTCTGATACAGGAAAAAAGCAGTTGAGATAAATACTTTGAGCCCTGTTAAAGAGAGAAGTGAACAAGGCAAGGGCAGTGCCATTCATACTAAGCAAATCTATCTGATGCAGAAGCAGTGTAATACAGATGGCATCAAAGGCAGTGGAGACGTCAAGTAAAATTAGTACTCTCATTGTCTCCATCAGCAATCATGCTCAACTCATCTATGACTGATGTAATAACATAATCAAACAACGGCATGGTCTAAAGCCGACATGGAAATCATATAGTAAGTGTTTCTCTTTTGTAAAGTCTTGTGGCTGCAAAGTGATAGTTTCCTCAATATGTTTTGAAAAATATGAAGTGATAGGGTGTTAGTTTTTCAAGTCATCAGGGTCTACTTGTTTTTGTAAGGTGAGGGTAGACCACCATGTTTACATTTATGTGGAGAAATACCCAACTAGGGATAGAAATTAACAATAACATGCAAGTTGGGAGCTACTTTACCTTTAATAATTCTCCAAAGAATGGCCAACAGAGGATTAGGAGAGCTGGAAGCCCTACTGGATCAGCTTTGACCATTCATTAATCGAGATAGGCTTTACAAGATATTACCTTGACGATGTTTCATAACCAATGAGCTGCTAATGAGACTCAATATAGATCTATAATCTGTGGATGAGGGCAATATTTTGGCTGGTGGGACATAACTTAAGGTTACAGGAGATGAAAAACTAGAAATGGAAGCCATTTTTTTCTGAGAAAAACTCAGCCAAATTGTTGAAGAAACATTGAGTAAGAGCAATAGATTTAGGCATAGACATAAGATATGTACTATGTTTACTGGCTGAAAACAATTCTTTAGTCACATTTTTAACAGCCAAGGTATTTAAAGAGTAATCGGATATTTTAGCTGATCTAATCAAAAAACAATATTTCCACAGCTGGTTGCAGTATAAAGTTATAGCCTTGGAATTATAGAATGTACTCCACTTTCTTGTCAAATGGCTTAGAATTGACTTTTCCTTGTCTGAGAATTGGGTGTAAACCGTTTACAGGAAGCATGAGCCAGATGGACCTTTTTGCTGTGAAGGTGTTGTCCCATCAACCGGAAAAGGAAATAAAAGAAGTGTGTCTGCTTAGTTACATTACTATCCAACCGTTACATTACTATCCAACCAGTTTCGTTTATATTTCCTGCAATTCTGTCTGGACAAGGTAGCTGAATCAATTAGAATTGGATTGGAATAGGAAAGGCAATTACATGATGATAAGACCAAGATATATCAATAGTAGAAATAAAATAATCTCAACTTGTGGAAGTGAAAATTGGTCCAACCAATGTTTTGTGAGTAGGACCCTGAACATGATGACGCAAACATGTTTGGGTCGTACTCACAAAAAATACTATTTTGAGAATATAATCATTAGGACTTCTCCCTAAACATTAAAATCTCCCGGAATAAAGAAATGGGTCTGGTGTCTGAGGGACAGTAGAATTAATTCTTCTAACTGAAAGAAATATTTAGTGGCAAGGTCTGGAGGGCGAGAATTCAACAAGCACCCTATGGGCATCTATAAAACTCAGAGGACATTCTCAGCCCTGGGAAACTGAGAACAGAAATGCACATCAATAGTCATGCAATCTTTATATAAAATATATCTGCCGTGACCCCATCTACCAGGAAGGACCAAGCCTTCAATAATAGGGATATGAACCTCTGAGAGCCACGTCTTTGTGAGGAACAGTAAACGTGGCCCATTATCAGACTGAGATTATTAATACCTGTTCTATGTTTCATTGCCAAACTCAAATTTCAGAGGCAGGCAGAGAACATCGGCTTATTCATGTTATGATGATTAAACATCCCAAAGTGAGATGCCACATGTCTAAGGGGGAGCTATGACGAAGGCTCTCTTTGGTTAATATGCTATCAGTAACTCAATAAGAGTACTGAAACAGGCAGTGTGGGTTGCCGATGCCACATCCGGGTGTGGAGAGGTGCAGATGGGCTTGCCTTGGACACACCTTCGATGTGCTGCCTGTGTGTCCACTGCATAGACATGCAGCCAATTTCCTTTTCAAGGCACCTGCCTTCCCACGCATGCTCAGATTGTCTCATGACTAGACCGCTGAGTGACAACTCTACGCATGGAATAAGAGCAGCAAAATCAATATAAAAGAAAAAAAACACTCAAGAAATAAAGTGCAGTATTGGAATAATAAAATGGACCATTGCTGTAAAAAGTGTAAAGTGCAAAACTATTAACAGGCTTAAAACAGGACTTGGGTTAAGTATAAAACAAAGGCATACAAACAAAGTGTCTGCCAAAGGCACAGAGTGCTGCCAGGCAAGAATCGCAATGTGTTACTGCTGCAGTCAATATGTCCCCAAAGGATGAAAAAGATGTAAGCAGGCATATGTATCCATTGATAATTATATAGCGAAGACTTAGTTGAAAGCAATGGAGCTCTGCACATTAATTGAGGGAATATGAGATGCTTTAGAAGATTGTGTACAACAAGCATGGGGATTGCACTAACACAATTTACACATTACGGTTTACATTTTTTTCACAGAGAGATTACATAATTTGCCCAGAATCACACAATCTTGTGTGAAGTGCCAGGCCAGGATTCAGACCCATACGCAGCTGCTCTATAACACATCTCCAAGCAGAATAATCTCACAAGGATCCCACAGGGAAAACTGCTCCAGAAAAATGGAGCAAATATCAAGGGCAAAAAATATCTAAGGTGGCCAATGAATGCGACAAGAAATAAGATAATCAAAACCATTACTACATATCCTTTTCAATCCAAGCTCCCTTTTATACAAGTAGAAAAGGAAGTGATTTGACAGGAAATGTTCAATTGAAACTGTCAGTACAAACTGGGAAGATGGTCATCTTAATTAGGAATGAATATAACCTCAACCACACCCACTGTCACAGGAAATAGGCATTGATATGCCCATAGGTTGGCAGGTGCAAGATTAGATATTGTGAGCTTGACATCCTGCTCTTGATTGAGCTAGTGTCTCTGGACGACCATACAACCAAACTCTTTCCTCCAAAGTCTCAGCCTGATATCCTGGACCATGCAAAAGAACTATCAGCAGAAACCCCTACAGGACTTCCATGGCTGTGTGCGTGCCACTGCCAGCCTGCAGTTTTGATGGTAGCAGAAAGGTAATCCTTCCTGCACATCAAGCATGCTGCCTTCCCATCTGCAGATACAGAATCAGATTGCCTTGTTATTGCCTCCATGGACATACGACACAATAGTATGAGGCCTAGATCAAAAGATCAAAAAGTATTTGAGCAAACCCACTGGTGAAAATGAATAGAACAGCAGAGCTGCAACTGTTGGCGTTAGTTAAACACATTTGTTCTGATCGTGGTCAAAAAAGAAATCCAAAATGCACACCTGGGAATAGGTGGCTTTAGGCATGCCATATCTTTAGCAGCTATCTGAAACCATGATCATCAGTCGTATCTTGTATGGGTTGAGCGCCCTAGCCGGTTTCTTTAAATCTAATTGGCTATTTCACCCCAGCGGTTGCCAGGTTGTTAACCTGCAGCCAGTGGTCAGACGTGGGACAAGTCAGTGATAAGACTGTCATCTGTATACTAGTGAAACTGCTGACCAAATCCCCTGACTTTAGACCAGAGGTGTAGCGTCTTCATTGAACATGACCAGAGATGGTACTGACATGATATTCATCGGTAAAAGCCAAAGCCCTGGGAATTTTGTAGGATAAAGAGCTTTCATTTATAAGCTCACTCTCCTCGACTAGTTTCCATGTGATGTATCTTCTAGGAAAGATTCTCCAATTTCTGTGTGTTTACAGACTGTTGTAGAAGTCTCTACCCTGGCCTTTCAGGCAGTAATCAGTCTAAACCTCAAAGAAAATATGCACTCATCTCTAACAAGCACAGGGCCCTTCACTGGCGCTAAATAATAAGGCAAATAATCAATTTTAAGACCCTTAGTCTCATGTATAAGATTTAATATTGTCCCTATTGCTCCTGAATGAAAATTTATTTTAGACTATGGCCTCGATTCAGAATGCCCCAGTTAATTGCAAAATATCCTTTTACCACACATATTGCAACTAAGAATTAGGCAGCACAGACTACATCCCACAATTCCCCACAGGTAGATATCAGAAGGTCAAACTTGCCGAGCTCCGAAGGTGAAAAAGTCCTAGAAAATACTGAAACAGGCACATTTTGTGCAGTAAGCGCCAAAAAACGCATGTTAATGTCCCATATTGACTGGTGAAACTGGTAATTGGATTAATGTATTTGGTCCCATAAATAGCGATACTGAGAGCATCAATGTCCATTAGATGCATAAACAGTGACCCAGCACCATCCAACCCTACGTAGAACTTGCAAAAGATTGTGCTCAAACTGATGTCTTTTATTGCAAGTCGCTGCCATCAAACGCTCGTGTGTGGGTGGAGGGTCCATAAGTTATCTTGATCACAAGGTTTTGAATGATCTTCCTTTTCAAACCACTGTCTTGAGAACCACTTAGTTTTTAGAAGAACTCCTATGACTTGTGTGTTCTGTTTTTTGTTTACCTTTCAGGTTCGTTGTGCGTTTTCTCTTTTTGCAGTGGGTTTCTTTAGTTGTTTTATTTTGTTTATCCCTTTACGATTCAGTGACAGGATGCCCCTTGTGTTGAACCTCGAGCTGTACAGATATTAAAGCAGATCCTAAGGGGTTGCCGTCCAGATCCATCCCACTCCTTGAGTAGGGATGTGACCACAGGTGACATGTGGGAGAACATACCTACCTATTTAGTACTGTCACTTAACAATGAAGTTAGCTTTACGCCACTTGGCCCCATATGTTGTAACAACCGCTACCTTAATCTCAAGATGTGACCACCCATCCTTCCTTTATGGCGGCCTCTGTGCCCTACTTCTATATTGTTTCTTCCCCCTTGAGTTAAATTTTCCATTTCCTCTCCCTACCTCGCTCACAGGGTTTCACACAGTGTGGTGATGCTCTTCGAATGACCGTCTACTTTGTTCATGAATTAAATTAAACAACAGAAAAAAATTCATTAAAATGCATCTAGGTCTTCCTGTATAGTCACATGCGCTGTGGGCCACTGAGGGCCAATATTGATGGTTGCGATACAAAGCCTGTGCATGCCTAGTCTTCTGTGCACTCTTCTCTGTGGAACAAATGCCTGTCGTGCAGTCCCCGTTGTCGATTAATTGTTACTTCTCTGGGATATTTCTGCTCTTTACTCCATGTATTTCTGCTGTGTAGTTCTTGCAATACTCAACATGTGTCTTTCCTGTGCAGTTTCTAGTGTCCAGGGCCCATTGCTCTCCTTTGCAGTCTCTGCTCTTCAAGCCATGTCTATCTCATCTGCAGAGTCTTTGCTGTCCAAGGCATTTTACTCCCTCCTGGCTGTCTCTGCTACTCAAGGCATAGTTGGCTCCTGTGCTGTGTGTCTGCACTTCAGCGTATGTGTCCATCCTATGCAGCCTGTGTTGCCTAGGGCACATCTCTGTCCTGAGAAGAGGCCCTGCTGTCCTCAGTATCTCTCTTACATAGGCAGATTCTGTGCTGCATGGGACCACCTCTCAGCTGTGTAACACCTTTGTCCCAGTTAGAGTCTCTCTGCTGGGCAGAGACAGTGCCGGATTTAGGATAGTGCGACCGGTGCCACCGCACACCACATTCAGAGGCGCCGCATTATGGATCTTCTTATGAGGCTAAAGGCACCTGCTGCAGAGTTCCTTGCGTGCCCAGCAATTTTCAGGGGATAAGACAAACTGCAAGGTAACTCTGGTGACTAATGTAGTTGACGGAGAGATCCTGATTTTGTCTAGTCACACTTTTGACTTATCATAATGTAGCGCAGCGGGATAATGTGCCTCCTGCAAAGTACAACCTGTAACATGCATATCACAGAATTTGATTTCATCTGGCCAGCTCAGTGGGTTACAGCTTTTGTCACAGAGATACTTTTGTTATTCACAGTTTATAAATTATAATTCTAATACATTACAGTGAGCTGTGAACACAGACCCAAATAGCAGCATACAAACTGCAAGATATGGTTTAGAAACGTACTGTTTTCCCCAATATTTTGCTATTCTATGGTTGTTAAAAAGGATTCACTTGGATAGTAATAAATTCTATGTTACTTTTTTAAAACCTGAGTTTGCATATCTCCAGACCAAGCACTCATAACATATAGGCCCATATTTATACTTTTTTAGCGCCGCATTTACGGCATTTTTTGACGCAAAAGCGGCGCAAACTTGCAAAATACAATTGTATTTTGCAAGTGTGCGCCGCTTTTGCGTAAAAAAGCGGCGCAAATGCGGCGCTAAAAAAAGTATAAATATGGGCCATAATGCCTACCAGTATGGATGATATGTGACTTCTACATATCGTAGTCCTCATTGTCTCATGTAACATTTCCTAAACATTGATCTACACACTTGGATACGTCACAGTCTCTGAATAATATGCACATACTGTGTGTAACCGTAAAGCACTCTGACAACCTATAATGGGATGAGTAACTAAAAAAGAAACTAAATACCTGCCAGAGAGCAGCTATGGAGAGATGAGGGGCACCGTTGAAGGGTGGTAGTCAGAGAATATGCGGAAAAGAATGTCAATGGGGGCGCCAACAAAGATGGTCACCGCCTGACTTTCTCCTGTGCAAAATGACTGCTGCCTGGGTCACAGTCCAGTGGTACTGAATCTCCCTTCCAGATCTTTCCTGTTCATGCAGAGGTGCTGCACACAGTACCCGTTATAAAGAACATGCATGTCTTCTGCCCAGAGTCTATGTTATCCAAGCCAGATCGCTCTCTTCTCTGCATTTCCGCTGCCCATGCTTTGTCTCTCTCATGTGCAAAGTCTCTCCTGTCTAAGACAATTCTCCCTCCCGGACAGAATGATTGTTGTCTTTTTACTTCTTTGCTGTTTCTTTTGAACAGAGCATCCCGCTCTTATGTGCTGAACCTATGCCATCTCTGATATACGTTTGTTGGCTGTCTGAGGCACAAATCGATTGTGCCACGTCTCAGCTCCCTAGGCACACCTGTCTCCTTTGCACATATGTTTCTCTCTTGTGCTGGTTCCCTGCTGCACATGCCATGTTTCTAGCTTGTGTGCAGTCTCTGCTTCCTATGGAATTATTAACCTTTGTAAACTCACTACAGCACTAGTCATGTCTCCATTCTGTATAGTGTCTGCAGTGACTGAACTCTCTCTCTCTCTCTCTCTTTTGTAGAGTCTACGTTGACCCAGGCATACAACCCTCCCATCTAGAATCTCTCCCCTCTGTTGGGTCTCAGCTCCCTTAGGAAGTCTGCACCTGTACAGATTACCTGCTAATAGGGTGTAGTGCCCCGTGCTGCTCTGCCCCTAATTTCACCATTTCTGGCTGACTCCTTACACTTTTCCGTGCAGTAGTCTCTTGATACAAGTCCCTTGGCACGTGCTCTACATGATTTTGTTATGGTTCTCCACAATTAGATGAAAGGAGGGTTCACCTAAAATGCTCCTTCCAGGTCCGAGATATGACATGATGACATTACGCAGGGCTGGTGCAAGAATATTTATCTTAATGGGGTGCAAGTGTTTTCACCTGCACCATTGGTTTAGCATGTGGCCTACCAGGCATTTGTGGTAAAGCCATGCAGTCTGTCTCATGACTCTTTACCTTTCCCACGCAAGAGAAGTATGTTTGTACATTTTTGCATGTACATATAGGGCTGTGGTGGCTCAATTTATGGGTCCCTATTCATTTGTGGGTTGCCATTACGAAAGCTGTAGATGTTGCTGGCACTTGTCTCCCCTCGGTGTCCCTGCATGCGCCTGCATTGCTTCTTCTGCCCCCCCCCCCCAGACACAGACTATTGTAACTTGAGGTGGTGGGTGTCTTGCTCTGTTTGGTTCAGATCAACAAACTTTGGGGGGGAGACAGTGGGGGTCTTTGTGTTCCTCTAGATCCATATATTTTGGTTGCATTATGGGTCACTCACCATCGCAACGGTGCTAGAGACACTGTAAACATTCATGCATATTCTTTAATATGGGGGTGAACTACATACATTGCAATATGCACCTACTTGTTTGGTTTAATCCGAATAGTAATGGGCTGCTCCTTGCCTGAGGGGCTAGTTGCCTGTCACCCACTACCACTGATTCAGAATATAAGCTGGCTTGTGAGGCAGGTGCGAGATACCCCTTTTGTACTGCAGAAGGGCTCTGCACTCCAATACAGAGGAGAGGACTGTTGCAGGTGCAGTTTCTTTGGCTGCCTTCCTGTAACAGTGGAGACCAGACTTACTGGTGAAGAAAAGCCTATTGCTGCTTGAACATGATCCACAAGAGGCCGACTGCCCTATGAGAGCCCTGCCCTAACTCCACAAAGAAGAGCCACTAAGACCTTGAAGGCCTGCTGTCTGAGGGGAAGTCACTTGCCCGGAACCTGATCGCTGCTGTGCATTCTATCCCAGCCCTAGAATAATAACACTGTGAAAGAGATTCTCTTCTACCTCTCTCCATGCTTCCATGCAAGTGAGACCCCAATTGCAATGGAAGATCCTCCAAGGAATGTCACTGGCTTTCTGTGGGTTGCCTAGCATACTCTTCCTCTGTTGATCGGAGGTGCCAAGGGCTTTCACATCTTCTCTTCTTTCATAACTTCTTGTTGCTGCCTTTTGATGTGCCCTTCGCTTTCTACATGTCTGGAAAGCCATTGCGTAAGTTATGTACCCTATGTGCACTTCCTGGCTCCAGATGCCTACCCTTGGCCTAGCTGCTGACCAAAAGCTATCGGGAAGCGACTCGTATGAGGACCCTTTCCCTGCTGCACTCTCATAAAGAACTGAAAATGTAAACACATAGAAAATGCCTGCTTCCTGGCAGGTTTTACATGCAGGACCTAAGATGTGATATACCTTACTAGGAGGACTTCAGGCCACACTCTGCCTGCGCTGGGTAAACGTTTGTTAACATAATCAGGCAGTGAAAGAATCCTTAGCTTTGTACTGAATCGTTTTCCGGGACGGACTGGCTGTGGCAGGCATCAGGCATTTCCCTATTGGGCTGGAAGGGTGGGGATGGTTTTTCAGTGGTGGAGGCTAGTTTTGTTAGTGGGGCTGGTTTTGCAGCAGTGCGGCAACATTGGCCCCCAGTAACAAAAGAACAAGTGCTTCGCCATCGCCCCCTCGCTCGGGGGGTTGCTATGACAAATTTGCCAGGGCTGCTTTGGGTTCCTAGTCCGGCCCTGATCATTTTAACTATGGAGCTATCATGTTCATCCTAAAGGATTGGACCTAATTGTGAATAAAGATGTCTCTCCTTTTAGAGGCTATAAAACTAACTTGACAATATAGTTAATGAGTATATGTTTATGTGTTACTTGTAACCTGTATCTCAGCCTCCATCATCCTTGAAGAGTAAGCCTTGACTGTTCAACCTTACCACTTTCTGAAAGTCAAAGCCTAGCACACATTGGCAGAGCCAGTAGGCCTGGCATCCATTCTGAGTCCTGACTAAAACAAGCCTTCAGCAGTGACAGAAACAACTCAAAGAAATACTGTTTTCTTTGTACCACGCATTTATACAATAAAGAATTTTATGTGTGATGTTTCAGTGTAGTATGAAGATGTAAAAAAGTCCCTTGTGCAGGGAATTGTGAGTGCTCACGGGGAGGTGGACTGAATACACCCAACAGCCAATGGTATGTGGTGAGAGAGTATTACTCCTTTGGTTGGAGCCAAAGCCAGATCCCAATATATTTTAAATAATCTGTAACAATAGATCCTGCAAACAGCAGCACCATCAAGCCAGAGATAAAAAGTAATTTCTTGGTTTCAGTGAGCTCTTTGTAGTATCTGGTTCCAGGAGGCAACAGATAATACTTGTTACAAAGATTGCTCTGATGCCCCTAGTTTTCTAAACCCCTAAAGGACTGGCTTATTCTCAAGATGTGCCTATCTCATGAGAAAAGCCTCTTCAGTCCAGGAACTGATCTCCTGTGTTGTGTCTCTGTTGACATGTACCTCTCCTGTGCAGTTTCTGATGCCCAGGGACTAGGTTGCACAAAGTAACAGCAGGCCACAAGATACCTCACTCCTGTGCAATGTCTCGGCTCATCGAGCATCTCATATTTCTCTGTGGTGACTCCTATGATCCTGTGCTGTGTCTCTGCTCTTCAGGCATTTCTTACTTCTCTGTGTTCACTGCTACCGTCCTGTGTTGTGCCTCTTCTCTTCGGGCATCTCTTACTTCTCTGTAGTTCCTGCTATGGTTCTGTTCTGTGTCTCTGCTCTTCAGGTATCTCTTACTTCTCCATGCCACTCCTATGGTCCTGAGCCATATCTCTAAACCCCAGAGATTTACTTTTACCTGCGGACAAAGTACCTGGTGTATTTTTGCTATCGGAACATACCTTATGTATGAGTATTCTCGCCTATGCCATGTTTATCTCCTGTGCCAAGTCTGTGGTCTCCAGTGCATCTATCTCTTCTGTGCAGTCTCTGAAGCCCAAACCACATTCTTTCTAATTACCTTGTGCAGCACGTCTGCATTCTAAAATATGTCTTTTTAGGACCTGGATGCCCCCAGTTGGACCCAGCCCCAACACCAGCCCAACGAAAACTGACAAATAAAGACTGACTTTGACAGTGGAAGAGTTTATATACAAAATTGATCATAGAACTCCAAACAACACTGGGCAGGTTCAAATGTAATAAGTCAAGTTCAAACTTTCAACTTCATAACTAAACAGAACTAATCAGAACAAAGGATACACACATAAATCTGATGAATTGGGCAAAGCAAATTTCTGTTAGGCAATAAATCGTACTGAGCAATTAGTGTATCGTTACCACCCACAACACCAGGAACCTCCCACCTTCCTGAACTCCATTGGACCACACAGGTGAAACCGTACCTCACCTCTATCTGTGAGGGGGCATTTCCCAACACCTCACCATCCCTTGGCCTCAGGGTTCTGCCACCCCAAACACCAAGCTGCCATGGGGGTGCAGTGGGATGGCCAGGAGCCCCGTGCCCATCCCAGTGATCTGGGCACCCTAGCCCCCAAGCTGGTGTATACATCCGCCAGTTGGTTCAGGACTGCGGGACCCTACCCGTGATGTTATCCAGGGGACCCTGCCTTGGGGACCCTTCTTTTGCTTAGGGGTGAATTTATTATCTCAGCTGTCGCCACAAGGGCGACCAGGTGCCAAGAGGTCCTTTGACCTCCCACGACTATGACCTCCGCCAGCCGCTGCCGCCTAATCCATGAGAAAGGGCCGAGGGCCGATCTGGAGGGCACCTAAATACCCTTTTGTGGATGCAGCACTGGCAGGCTGAAGTGTCGTGCCTCTTGCGCAACTCCCGGCTTCCTTCTGCCCCATGGTCTTGTGAGGCGAAAGGAACAACGCCAGAATGGTGCACAGACCCTGGGTCCTAATTGCTGCGTCACCCCAACTGGAGTGGCATTTTGTCATAATCCGCAGATTCCCGCTCTTCGGGAAAGCTATCTTCCATGCAGCCTATGTTGTTTATGCCATGCCTCATTCATGTGCGGCTGCTGTTGCACATGGCATGCTCCTTTCACGTGCAGTCTCTGCTACCCGTGCAATTGCCTCACTCATGTGCAGTCACTGCTTTTATGCCATGCCTCATTCATGAACAGTCTATTTAATGTGTTTTCTGCTGTCCACGACACGCCTCTTTCATCTAAAGCTGTGCTAACCACAACACGCCTCTTTCACCTGAATCTATGCTGTCCAAAACAGGCCTCTCTCACCTGAACATATGCTTTCCAGGACATGCCTCTTTCAAGTGCAGTCTCTGGTCACCATCCCATGTGTGTTTCATGTGCATTCTCTGCTGTCCATACCATGCCTCTTTCATGTGGAGTCTCTCATGTCCATGCCATACATCTTTTTTGTGCGTTAAGGACATGATATGCCTCTTTCACAATCAGTCTGTGTTGTCCATGCCATGCCTCTTTTACGTGCAGCCTCTGCTTTGCCTCTTTCACATGCAGTCTCTATTTTCCTTGGCATGCCTCTTCCAATCTCTGCTGTCCATGCCATGCCTCTTCCAATCTCTGCTGTCCATGCCATGCCTCTGACAATCTCTGTTGTCCACTGCACACCTCTTCCAATCTCTGTTTTTCACGGCATGCCTCTTGCAGCCTCTGTTGTCCATGGCATGCCTCTTACTGTCTTTGTTGTCCATGGCATGCTTCTTGCAGTCTCTGTTGTCCATGGCATGCCTATTGCAGTCCCTGATTTTCTTGGCTCGCTACTTGGGCTTGGGGTCTCTGTTGTCCATGCCATGCCACTTGCAGTCTGTTTTCTTTGGCATGCCTCTTGCAGCCTCTGTTTTGCTTGGCTTACTTATCGCAGTCCCAGTTGTCCATGGCATACCTGTTGTAGTCCCTGAAGTCCATGGCATGCCTCATGCAGTCACTTTTTTCATTGGCACACCTCTCTCAGTCTTTGTTGTCCTTGACATACATCTTGCAGTTTTTGTTTTCCTTGCCACGCCTCTTGCAGTCTCTGCTTACCTTGGCATGGCTTGTGCAGTCTCCAGTGCGTAATTTGAGCCAGTGGTTTCCGGTGCGGGGTACCAGTATTTATTCTTCTGCCGCAAGCATTTCCTGCGAGCAAAGGCACATACAGGAAAGACGATGGAAGAGAAAAACAAAAAAGTGTTAGGAAGGAAGAAAACAGAAAGCTGCATGAGTGAACTGAACTGGCAGAGAATGGCTCTAAATGAATTAAAGAGGCCCGAGATGGCTTCAGGATTACGCTGCCTCAGTATTCCGTGCTCGCACATTTAATTGCAGCAGCTGCGAGTTTCAGAAGAGGGCTTTGGGCACCGGCACGTTTTTATTTACAAATTAAGCACTGGCAGTCTCTGTTTCCCTTGGCATACCTCTTGCAGTCTCTATGTTCCTTGGTATGCCTTTTGCAGTCTCTGTTGTCCGTGGCATACACTTTGAAGTCTGTGCAGCGCATGACTTACCTCTCGTAGTCTCTGTTTCCCTTAGCACACCTCTTGAAGTATCCGTTTCCCTTGGCATACCTCTTGCAGTCTCGGTTTTCCTTGGCATACCTCTAGGAGACTCTGTTGTCCATGGCATACCACTTGCAGTCTCTGTTTTCCTTAACATGCCTCTTGCAGCCTCTGTTGTACATGGAATGCCTCTTGCAGTCTCTGTTTCCCTGGGCATGCCTCTTGCAGTCCCTTTTGTCAACGGCATACATCTTGCAGTCTGTATTTCCCTTGGCATACATCTTGCAGTCTGTATTTCCCTTGGCATACATCTTGCCGTTTCAGAGTCTGCAAGAGGTATGTATGCCAAGGAACACTTGTTCATGGCATGCCTCTTGCACTCTCCGTTCCCCTTGGCGTGCCTCATGCAGTCTTTGCTGTCCACGGCATGCATCTTGCAGTCTCTGTTTCCCTTGACATGTAGTCTCTGTTTTCTTTTGCAGTCTCTGTTTCGCTCGGCATTTCTCCCCATGTATGAATCTCCTATCTCCATGCAGCGACCTGCCTAATGCCCCTCTCATCAGATCCTCCTGGCTATCCTACCCCTTTTTCCCTTGTCACAGCTGTCACGTGTGGTTTGTCTTACAGGTTCGCCAAGTACTATGGGCGCAACAAGTCGGAGTCTCGAACGCTGATCAAGGTTTACGGCATCCGGATTGACGTCATCGTACACGGACAGGTTCTTCCCACCCCTTCCTATGCCTAGCGCGAGCCCCTCCCCCAGCTAGCAGCTGCCAATCATTGTCCAACCCCCTGGGGTACATGGGTTACGTTTGCACTCTTAACCTCTTTAGCACTAAAGCTGACACACAGCAAGCACGGCTAACTGAGCACACTTCTAGGATCTGTTCAGTGAACATATCAGTATAGTCTTAATCTTAATGACCTGATCTGCACGATGTACAGTGCACTGTTATCACACCTCTGCAGACTCACGCAAACACTTCGCGTCCACACACCCCTCACATGCACACGCTAAGACCATTGCTCATAAGCGCCCTTGTCCTGATACTCATATTAACACATATTCCATCACTACAGTGCAGGGGCGGCCCCTCCAATAGAGCTGAGGACCGTTGCCCCCCCATCAGCAGTGGCAGCTGCAAAACCTTTAACCTCGTTTACTATCCTTTTCTTTTAAAAGGGTGGGGCCACATGGGTGAAGAGCAGTGAGGGGGAGTGCTCAGCACTCCCCCCTCAGAGCGCATGTATGTTTGGCCGGCTGTCTCAGGCCAGCCAAACATACATGTACAGTAGGCTCTCTCAAGCCTGGCAACACAGTCTTGAGAGAGCCTGCACAGGCTGCCAGTCTGCCTGGGAGCACCCTGGCTGGGTGCTCTCAGCCAATCCTGACACTGCTTTGAGCAGCGTAGCTTCGGGATTGGCCGCAGGGCAGGCTGGCAGCCTGTGCCTGCCTGTCTAGTCTGGTGCGATGACAAACAGAGGAGCAGCGCGCAGCTGAGAAGGTGTTATTATTTTTATTATTTAAAATATAATTTTCATATACAACCCCCCTTCCTGCGTGCGCGCGTCAGCCCGCCCCTTCTTATTATCAGGAGCCGCGACTGCTACAGTGAACATACCAATACTATCATGCAAAGCACACAGCACCTGCATCAGCAGGCAAGAGACCAGGAAGTGGAGTAAAAAGACTAGACAAAAACCTTACTCCAATTATACCCCAAAAATGTAAAGGAGCCCCGCAAACCAAACCACCCACCACCCCTTCATCGCTGCCGCAAGCAGGTCAAGACCTTGCTCTTTAAGCAAAATTTCATTCTAGTGTAGCATGTAAATTCCTGGTTTATCACAAGAGTGTGGTCCATTTAATCCATCTCTATGTCCCCTACCTTCGTGTGGTGTTGCACCCTTTTCGCCCCCACTAATCGCCTCGGCGCTACACCTTCCCTTATGTTCACCCAGTCTCCTCGACATTATTTCCCACTCTTCTGTACCCCACACATTCCTTGCTAGTTAGGTTCACGCTTTACAAATCCACATATATTCACACACCACCATTGCCACGTGCACACTGACACCATCACACTGAAGCGCATACTGGTCATTGCTGTCTTGCACATACTGACACCATTACTGCTTGCACACATTGGCACTGTTGCCTACGCTAACATTGTTACTGATGCATACACTGATATCAGCACTGCAAACACGAATCCTTTTATAGACTTATGCACACTAGAACAGCCCTTTGCCTATACATGCTAACCCCATATGTGGCCTGTGCCCGCTGACACCATCACTATCAAAGAAACACTGACATCACCAGCAGCCCACACTAGAACAATCCATGGCCTGTGCATAATGACATCATCTCTTCTATGCACACATTAGTACCATTTATCAGGTACACAAAATGACACGGACCACTAGTGACAATGCTCACATTCATATGCTGACAACATTCGTGCCATGCACTATCTTGTACCATTGCTCACATGTACGGATGCTAGCAAGGCCATGCCGACTCTGACACTATACCTGATGTGTGCACAGTGAGATCACCACTGCCATGCACACACTGACACTATCATTGACGTACAAACAGTGACATTACCACTGCCATGCACACTAAAACTATCATTGACGTGAAAACACTGAGATCACCACTGCCATGCACACTCTGACACTATCATTGATGTGCAAGCAATGACATCACCACCGCCATGCACATTTGACACTATACCCAATCTATGTAAAAACTGACATCACCTCTGCCATGCACAGACTCTCACTTCGTGTGTATACAATGACATCAGTGCACACATGGACATCACTGCTGCCATCCAATAATTTGCAATGTGGTTATTTAGTGTTAGATATTTCATGAAGTCTGCAAAATAACATTTTGTATGCACCCGTGGTGCTCGCCTATTTTTGCTACAAGGGTTCTGCATCAAGAATACTGTTTCACTTGCTAGATAAATCACTTACAAGGTAAATACTGAGCATAAGTTGAACTGGCTTTAAGTGATGGGCCCCAGGGGTCACCGGTTCATTTACAGATCATTAATCGGTTACAATTTAACAATAGACCTTTGTTTATTTCAGTTATAGTTTAATACCAGTGGCTTCTTTGTTGTAGAATTTCCCATATTTGTATTAGAACCATACCACTCATACAAACTCTGACACCAGCGCGGACAAATCTACTCTGCCACTTCCACTGGAATGCACACATGGGCATCACTACTGCTATGCCACTCAGACATAATCACGAACATATGCATACTAGTGCCATCATTGACATGCATGCACTAGCATCACTGTTTCCATACGCTGTCACTGACGTGCACACTAGAACCATCCTTCACGTACTCCCACTGATATTATCAATGACGTGCACATCAACACCAGCATTCCTGCATATGCTTGTATGATCACTGCTATATACACGGAGACTATTCCTATTACACTAGAACCATTTCTTACATAGGCACACTGACACCACCACTGCCATCCGCACAATGACGGCATCACTGCCATGCACTCACTGATACCGTCAGTCGCATGTTCACACCGACACTGTCATTCCTCCAGGCAAACACTATGGCTTCTCTGTGCACACACAGAACTCTCATCTCTTACCGCCATGTCCAAACCTGCTGTATACAGTCCACCAGGGCCTTTCTTGATTTCAGATTGTCTCAGATCGTTTCACGTGCTGTCTCTGGGGGTCACTCTGTCTGTAATGTGCATCTGTTACCATGGTCTTACTTCTGCCTTTCTCTTGTATCTGCGCCCATTCGCTTTTCCTCCACCGTCCCTCTTTAATCATCTGCTCTTCCCTTGCCTGTCACTCTCCGCTGCCACACTCACTCCTTGATTTACTTCTCTCCTTCTCTTCTCTACAGGCTGGGAAGTTCAGCCCGATCCCCACAATCATAAACCTGGCCACAGCTCTCACTTCCGTTGGGATTGTAAGTATCGTGCAAGCTTGCGCAGTCAGCGGTGCCTGACTGTCTTAGCAATGTCTTTCCTGTACGTGTCCACAGTCCTCAGGTCTTCTGCACGTTCGTTTCTCTAAGACAAGGTCAAGTCATGTCTTTTCTCTATGTGCCCTCCAGGTCTCCTGCATGTTTGTTTCTCTAGTTTAAGGCAAGGTCAAGTCATGTCTTTCCTGTATGTGTCCTCTGTAGTGTCGCACCTGTGAAGTAACGGGAACGCGGGCACTACCATGGAGGAGCAATAGAGAGGGGCGTTGCACAGGCAACCCCTGTTCTGAAGAATACTTTGGTGTGACCCAATGGTCACATGGGTTTGTTAATAAAAGGTGAGGTCAGTGAAGGAATCGGATGTAGGAGATTGACCTGCACCTCCGGCTCGAGCGCCCAACATACAGCGCACTCAGGTGTCCGAGTAATAATTTCACCCGCAGAGCGGCCCCCATTACAAGACACAACACTGGCGACGAAGGTGGGCAACACCGACCTGTTTGTAGTGAAGCGGCAGTTCGGTGCTGTTGCAGCGCGCGGTGCTCGTGCCTACGCCACACCCACCTCCACGTGGTGAGGCAGGCGCTCGTTGCCGCGACAGCCCGCGGTGCTTGTGCTTTGGCCCCCAAGTGCAGAGAATGCACCGAGGATCCTGCGGGGCAACAGAGACTGCCGCGCGAGAAAGCCGGTAAGCAACCCCCTCCCCCACCCCGAGTGTAAAATAAGGCCTGCGCGGTTGCTGCCTGAGAATCACTGACAGGCCACGCCCCCCTAAAGGCTCCAAACAGCATACTGGCCACACACTCCTAAAGGCTCCAAACAGCATACTGCCCTGCCTCTTGGACAGCTGGAGGCTGACAAGCCACGCCCCAGGCATCATCTTAAAGGGACAGTACACAGTTTCTTCTTAAAGGGACAGGGCACTGAAGAATAAGGAATGCCAACTGCCAGAGACACTAGTTACCAACCTCTCAGAGGCCACAAGATGAACTCAGTACCCCTCACTGAACCATTTATAGTAGAAGGGGCCCGTCCACACAGGCCTCGCGATGGAATGAGTGGGTGGTGGAGCTCCTGTTGTTCTATTTTGAAGCCACAAAGACTGAAGATGAACAAAAAAGGGCGATGGTGGTGCACCTAGGTGGAAAAGACATCTATTGCATATCAAAAACAATAATTGAGGCGGAACCAAAGATGCACTTAACACTCATTGCAGCGCTCCGTACACACTTGGTCAATGTTGATTATGAAAGATTCATATTCCGACAAGCTCGCCAACATACTGATGAGTCCATTGACATGCTCTACATGAGGTTAAAGGAACTTGCTGCTACGTGCGCATTCCACAATGAGAATGACGAGATCAGAGGCCAAATTATTCAGGGATGTGCATCATCTAAATTGAGAGAATGTATCCTCGAGGAATCAGGCTGTTCCTTACCGAGCATTCTAACAATGGAAAGAACTATCAAAGGCGAGAGCGTCCCATATGGAAGCGGCCCTCCAGACCCAATCAAGACGGAACAGGTGGCGGCAATGATGCTGACTTCCTCCAAGCCAAGGTTGCAGAAGCCCCCACAGTCAAAGAGAACATGTGAGAGATGCAGAGGAGTGAACCATCCCCTTGCGAGTTGTCCTGCCAAAAGGAAGAAAATGTGTAGGTTGCGGAAAACTCAACCACTTTGTCAAGGTGTGCCGGTCAACAAAAGGCACAGCCGCCCAAACCACATAAACACTGCTATTGAAGTACTATCCCATGGCAGTGAAAAGGATGATGATGAGGAAGAGACACAAGTAGTTCATTCCCTCTTCACCATTAGCACGGCTACACATCAACATGAAAGATTGCCCAAATGCAAAATATAAGTGGCCGGATGTCCAGTACTAGTCATAGTGGACATTCGAGCGTCCATTAACATTATGGCACAGGCGACCTACCAAACATTGAACCCACCTCCGCCTATGAAGCCGACACATGTCAGAGTGTTTGCAGATGGTCAAGTGAAACCACTGACAATAAAGGGAAGATTCCATCCTACTGTGGCTCACGGGTCTCAAGAGACAGAGGCGTACATCTATGTAGCTGAAGAAGGACAGCAAACTCTCCTATGGTGTCACACTGTGGAAGCCTTAGGTATTGTAACTTTCACCTTCGGGATTATATGGAATCACTCACTGACATTCTAGAGTCGTATGCCCATGTCTTCGAAGGCGTAGGGTGTTTAAAAATCAAAGAAATCACACTACACATCGACAGATCAGTTCAACCAGTGGCTCTAAGACACCGAAGGATAGCGTTTCACCTCAGACCCCTAGTGGAGAGAGAGTTAAGCAAACTAGAATCTGCAGGGATCATCGAGAAAGTAAATGGCCCTACACCATGGGTATCTCCGATCGTGATAGCGAAAAAAAAAAAACAACCCGGAGAAGTTAGGATTTGTGTCGATATGAGACTACCAAATGCGGCTATAAAGCGAGAACAACACATCACACCCACCATCAACGATCTTACAGGGGAACTGAGTGAGGCAAGGTGGTTTTCAAAACTGGACCTAAGGTCGGGGTATCACCAGTTGGTCCTGGCAGGGGAGTTCAGGGATATTACGACCTTCTCCACCCAATGTTGGACTTCACCGCTACAAGAGATTGAATTTCAGAATCTCAAGTGCAGCAGAGGTTTTCCAAAATACCATACGAGAAACTTGAAGGGTGTCAGCAACGTCAGTGATGACGTTCTTGAATGGTTTTGGCAAAAATTAGAATATCATACCCAACTCAAGAAAGTTCTCCAGTGCATTCATGAGTCAGGTCTCACCCTTCACAAAGAAAAGTGTGAGCTCTTAAAAGAAACAATACAATTCTTTGGATATACTTTTTCATCAAATGGCATTGCTCCTGATCCTGGAAAAGTGGCGGACATAAAGAACGCTCTTCCCCCAGCGACGGTGACCGGAGTCCGAAGCTTTTTGGGTATGGTGCATTACTGCGGTCGTTTCATAAAAGACCTCACGTCACTAACCCAACCTCTGAGAGACCTCACAAAAGCTACAGCGACCAGGTCCTGGGGCCCGGAACAAGAGAATGCCTTTCAGGCAACTAAGGAAGCACTGTCAGTGGATACTATGCTGCAATACTTTGATCCCCAGCCATAAACTTCCATTGCCGTGGATGCTAGTCCGATGGGGCTTGGGGCTGTACCCCTCCAGAAGGTTCAAGTTGATGACTGGGCCCCTGTTGCGTATGCGAGCCGCTCGCTGACAGATACTGAGAAAAGATATTCCCTGATTGAGCAAGAAGCGATTGCCATCCACTGGGGGTGCAAACACTTCCACCTGTATGTGTATGGGCACCCATTCGTTGTCACCACAGACCACAATCCACTGGTACAGCTCTTCCAAGGCACTGCTTCCAAACCACCTCCACGCATTGAAAAGTGGATGCTCCAGTTGCAAGAGTACAACTGCAAAGTGGAATATCGCCCAGGGGCAAACAACCCAGCGGATTATCTTTCAAGGCACTCCAGACCTGCCACCCCTGTTGAAGAAAGTGAAGCCCTTGCAATGGAGGAGTATGTGAAGTACGTAGCAGAGAGATCCTGACCTCTACCCATCTTGATGGACACCAAAAGACAGGCCACGGAAGCGGATGATAACCTTTAGAGAGCGACGCACGCTGTGAAAAATAACAACTGGCGTGCTGGACAGAAACAGTGGCAGTCTCTTACCCCTGACGCACGAATGGTCATGGAAGGGTTGCACAGAGTACAGCAAGAGCGATGTCATACCGCATCATGAATCGTGAAAGCCCGTCCCTGTCAATGAAGGGAGGGAATACTCCAAAAGGAAACGATCGAATGACTTGGCGAGCTGTCACAGGAGATCACGTCCATCGGATGTTCGAGTTGGAGACTCTGTACTAGTCCGAGACAGGTTCCCAGTGAGAAAATTCCGTCTGCCGTTCGAGGACAAACCATGGACAGTCACTAAGCACCAGGGTTCACTTGTGGTGGCAGAAAGAGAGACCGAACAAGTTGCTCGGAATATATCCTGGTTCAAGAGATTTCAACCTCCTAGAGAATCACCTGGTGCCGACCTAGAACAAAACCTCCCGGCGACAGAATCGGAGGAATCTGGGGAGGAATATGAGCCCGAGAATACTCTGATTAGCCAGAACCCAAAAAACACTGACCACTTACCAGATAGACTCGACAGTGAACCAGTCACAAACCCCAGTGAGATGGTGTCATCTAAGTTTTTTTACAACTGAAGGCTGAAAGGCTGAGGGAAGCTGCTGGGATTCGAACCTATGGCCCCGGGTCCAACACATTCTTGATTGTGGCTTTCTTCACAATTCTGCAAAGATCTGCCTGTTTATCCTACTTTTGTGAGAAAACATTAAATCATATTGATCAGACCTAACTATTTCCTTCCTCTGCCCATGGGACATATCTACCAACAATTTGGCAAAGTCACTTTCTGTAATAAAAACCTCTGATGGAAAACCCACCAAGGGCCCCCACTGCTGGCAGAATGTCTCTAAATAACCGTGGGCAATTATCTTGTGTTCCTAGATTGCTGTATGGATTGGCCTCCAAACATGCATAAAGGTCCGCCACCATTTCTCTGCTGAGATACCTCAAACAAACATGGTAGCTGATCTGGCACCCTAGATTGGATACTGGATACTCTACCATATTTTGCAAAGTTAATTCAGAACTTTGCCAGAGTCGAGAAGTCTCCACTGGTGGCATATCCACCATGCAAGGGGCAATAACTCCTGTGGGCATACCATAGTAGGCACGAATGGAGAATTTGCTAGTTTAAAAAAAGATTCTGTTACTACACTCTAAATCAGATCCTACACTATTACATTAGTGCAACAATTGAGTCATAAAAGGCATTTTTTATAGACAATAGCATATTTAAAATACAGAGATTGATCCAGCACTGCTAGAGCACCCGAGGTCAAGTCCCAGCTTCACCACTGTATCTCAGAATGTGATCCTGGGCTTAGCTCACTAGTCCCATGTATCTCACGTCCCTTCTCTGCACAAACTGGGCATCTCTAGAAATACGAGTGATGCTACATAATTGGATACAATAAAAATGGACATGCATCAGTGTTCAACACAGTTGGAACGCAGTGTGGGGTAGGCCTCAGCGAGTGGGGCTGTGGGGAGTTGGCGTTGCTTTGCCCAGTCAGTGCTCATACACAAGGCTGGCTTTAGCGCTTGTGGCACCCAGTGCAACAATCTTTTTTGGCGCCCACACCAAATTACCACCTCCTTGGATTCCCTCACTACCACCCCAAAAAAGTGCTCCTCATTTTTCCATTGCCTCTCTCTCACATACATTTCATCTGTTTTATAGTGCCTGCAAGGACAGGCTTTACGGTTTCACTCAGCTATACCCATAAAATACAGATCTGTTCTTTGCAACAGGCATATTAACCCTCTGTGCTACTTTATGGTGACTCAAAATTGCCACTAGATAAAACTCTAATCTCTCTCTTTAGCAGGAACATTAATCACAAGAGTTAGCTTGAAATTTGCTGCCTGAATGCTGGACACACAAGGAACTCTGCAGTGGGTGTTTATAAAAATCATAAGTTATTGCTAGACACAGCGCCCCCATTCAGGTCAGCGCCAGTGCAGCCACAACAGTTGCACCGCTCTAAAGCCAACCCTGCTCACACAGTAGCATCCACTGCTGTCAAAAAATGTAGTCCTTCCTCCACTTTATTCCATTCACAATGGCAGAACACAAACCATTTGTTTAAAAAAAAAACACACAAATCCTACAACACTACAAGTAAAAGAAAAACTGTAGTGCTAAATAACAGCCACTGAAGCGTCCACACTATCAGTTATTTGGTCCTCCCTTTGAAAGGGTGAACAGCCTCTGAGAATCTGTAAATCCAGGAAGTAGAGGTTGTTTTGACTGCAATAAGCTTTTCAACAATTTAATATTATAAAAATTTGATTTCGAGTTAAAACCAATAATAAATAGTTTGAAATTGTGTTTTGTTGAAATAGAGCATTACATTAAGCACTTTGGGTCTGATTTATACTTTTTTAGCGCAGCATTTGTGTAAAAAAATGACGCAAATGTGGCGCTAAAAAAGTATAAATCAGGCCCTTTGTGTGCTGAAACCTGCTGTCAGTTTCCAAAACCAGGCGTTTGGTTACCCTCTTCCTCCTTGGGCCCCCTCTACCTCCAACATGCTTGTGTTCCGGTGGAGGCCACCATGGTGGCAGTAGGTGGCCAGAATGTGACACATTTCTTTTAGGAGTAAAGTAGTGTCATGTGGTGCAGCTTCACTGATTGTATGAAGAGGTGCATCATGTTTGTTCAAGACACTGTCTGTGCTCCCCCTTCCAGGGCTCGTTTCTTTGTGACTGGATCCTGCTGACCTTCATGAACAAAAACGAGATGTACAGCGGGCGGAAATTTGACCAGGTCAGTGCCTTTGTCCTTTCTTGTGGTCTGCTACCCATGGTGAATGTGGAAGGATGTGACTGGAGGAATCTCATTGAAACAGTGACCGTGGAAGCAGAGTCCCACTAGCCGGAACCAAGTGGTAGAAGTGGAGTGATGCAGCAAAGAGTCAGGACTTGCCATCAACAGGGGGAGAGTGAAGAAACATAAGTATGAAGTCTCTCATTATTAAGGAGATAGTGTTGGAGGATGATGGTGTGTGTGTCTGTGTGTGTGTGTGTGGGTGTGTGCCTGGTAAGACTTATCAGAGCGAGACTACAAAAGGAGGAGGAGATCGGCTCTTGGCACATACCAGAAACAATGACAGAAGCACCAAATACTAAATGGTATGAGCAATTCCTGTAAGAGTGTGTCTGAACCCTTGTGCGTCCATATTGTTTGATGAAACATTTCTATTCAAAAGAACAATTTAAGCAGGAACCTTTGTTCCTTGATCTTCATATCTTCTTCATTCCACGCTCCTACATTGAACATGCATCTCTCTTATGAGTTGTTACCATTCACCCCTGGTTCTCAGTCATATTTTTTCTTGCACAACTCTCTTCCCTATGTATCATCTCTAGTAATTTCCACCTTGCCCACTTACTCTTGTTCCCATTAAGTTGTAATGTGCTGCTTCAATGGGTGGTCTGATCCTACTATCCTCATATACATACTCGCCTGCTCTCATCGCTCCTCCAGGTGTTCTCTGAAACCTTTAAACTCATTGAAATAATTACTGCCTATATGGTCACCGATTGATTGCATAGCATACCATCTAGTATTAGTTTAAGACACTATTCTGATACGTGTGCACAATGCATGTTAACGGTAACCTGAGACCTCCGTCTCCTCGGTTGTTCCAATGTAAGGCACATATAAGTGTTTCTGTTATAGAAAATTGTACAATAAATAAAGTGGAGGTATGTGCTGTAAATGTGCTAGAGGTGAGAAAGTGTCCTCAGTGTCTACCACCGGCGGCAGCTCCTCCGTTATGGCAGAGGAGCATCGACTCCCCCCCCCGCCACCAGCAACCGCTGCAAATCCTTTAACAAACAAAAGGATAATAAACAAAGTTTATTATCCTTTTGTTGTCAAAGGGGTGGGGTTTGGGGTTGACAGGAATGAGGGAAGTGCACTGTGCACTTCCCTCAGTGCGCATGTGTGTTCTCGGGCCGGCCAAACACACATGCGCACTGTGCTTTCTCCAGCCCGGCATTGTGTTGCCCGGCTGGAGAGAGCAGGCACAAGCTCCCAGTCTGCCTGGGAGCGCCCTAGTTGGGTGCTCCCAGCCAATCCTAACGCTGTTCCGAGCAGCGTCAGGATTGGCTGCAGGGCACGCGAGGAGCCTGTGCTGCCTGCTGAGAAGACGGAGGATCGCTGGTGCCGCGTGCAGGTACTTTTTTATACATTTATTTTTTAATATTATTAATATTCCTTCCTCCATCATGCGCCGCCCCTTGTAGCCCCCACGAGCTGTGACTGTCTACCACTAATGATAAGGTTTTTTATAAGAGTCTTCCCATCACCCACGTACCCTCCATAGGAAACATTAAAAAACCAATATCCATCTAGTTACAGAAGCAAATCAGCAAGAGCTATTGTCAATGGAGTTATCAATTCAGCTACAACCACCCTGCAGTTCTATACAGTACGCCAAGCCAGAAGGGTCCTCCAACTCCCAAGACAAACCCACATCACCCTAACTTCAGGGAACTCCACTGACTCCCTATTAAGAAAAGACACCAGTTCAAGCTCCTGACCTTCTCAATCAAGGCTCTACACAACTGCAGACCTGTCTATATGAACCACCGCCTGACCTTTCACCAGCTGCCTCCCTCTCGCTGGACCACTCCCCCTGCCTCCAACTAAGCAGCAGCAGGGGGCTCTCTTTCTGCTACCTGGCAGCGAAGGCATGGAACAAACTTCCACTACATCTCTGGACCTATCCATCTTTTCTGGAGTGCCATTGAGCTTTGAAGACCTGGTTCTTAGGCTGACCATCTGGACCCTGCTGGTGCCTGGATACCCTTGCGAGTGACAAGCTGCACTCTATAAGTCGACTGACTGATTGACTGAGCCTGGAAACCACTACTCTTCAAGTAGTGCACAACACATTCCTAATCAGTGAGGGAAATGGTCCCAATCTGATGATGCTGCTTGACCACTCTACAGCCTACAATTCAATCAATCATCAAACACTAATCCACACCCCGGAAACACATCTGCTCTTTTCTGACAAAGTCCTGCACTGATTTACGTACCAAGACACTAATCACCACCAAGGTATGCAAAAACACAAGATTACTGGAACTCCTACTCTCTGAAGAGTACCTCAGGTCTCTATACTCCTCCCCTTTATCTTTATCTTCCACATGGAAATTCTTGAATCCATACTCCCCAACAACAACACGGATGTCCAGTAGGATGCCAGTAATAATCAACTCTACCTCAAAATCGTCTCAACAAACGACATTCTGTGACTCAAAAACTACCTTGAAAACTAATCGAGGATGTCAGGCACCTAAATAAGCTCAACACAATGAAGATTGAACACCTCTTTTCACCTCTAGCTTCAAACAACCACAGATTCAGGCCTGCTAAATCACTTGGATTCACCCTAGGCATAGATGTCCCATTCAGAATACATTGGCAAGAAAACCAAGACATCGTACCAGTGCAGACATAGATGACACATTCAGAAGACATTGGCAAGAAAACCAAGACATCAGGGTACGACCTCTCCCTCCTGAATAAAGTGTAATACTTTCTTTTGAAAACCAACAGTGCAAGACATGGTCGTCTTACACCTGGATGGATGCAACGCTCTGCACAACAGTTTCCCCAACACCACTTTGGCACTCTTCAAGGACATTATACGTTCAGCAGCATTGCTTATCAAGGATTTGAAGTTCGTTCTCAATCACACCATTGTTGATGGAGCTAAACTGGCTTCTCCTTCCAGACCTGTGTTATTTCAAAGACATATTGCATCACCTGCAAGGTACCCGATATGGTACCTTAGCATGCTTTGCCAAGAATCTAACCAATTTAGACACACACCAGAAAACAAGATATCACCACTTAATGACAAGTTAATTGGATTCACCTTGGACACCAACTTCACCCTCAAAGAACTCTTGGATAAAAAACAAAGATGGCCTGGTGCCAGCTCTCTCTTCTGAAGAAAGTGAAAATATTGCTTCCAAAAAGCAACATCAGAATTGCTTTTCAAGCCTTCCTTGTGTTGTATCTGGATGTGGTAACACACTGCTGCACACTGACACTCCTTAAGGGCATCATACCTGCCATAGTACGTCTCATTCACTACCATAATGCTGATCTTTGACCATAAACAATGCTCCATTGCCTTTTAGCTAAGTTTGCACTTAAGGAATACCACACACATACATACCTACAAACACACCAGACTGGAGATGGAAAACTGCAAGGAGACCAAATACAGAGGTAGGCCTTTTTCCATTTACACACCCAGCATATGTACATCTCAAGTGACATCAAAAGTGGTCTAACACTCCTGCAATTCATAAAGAATCTGAAGAGAGATTAGGACCATTAGCACCCTCCACCCAACTCCCCGTAGAACTTACTTGGTGCCTGAGTCAGCATAAATGGTGCTGCTTCAGGCTCTTGGGCTCTCATGCGTGGATTAGTACTTTGTTGCTTCCCAGGTTTTGTCACACTGCACAAATGCCTCTGCATAGATACATCAATACAGATAAGCCTTCCAGCACTAGCAAGAGCCCAGTAGAACAGCACCAGAAAAACCTTTAAGCTCTAACGTGAGACTGCCAGAAAGGCAGCAGAGAAGCCCTTTAAACCTGTATAGAGCGAGTGGTAGAAATGTGTCAAGGCGGTCTGGTACCGAATATCAATTTAAAAATATTGTCTGACATAAATATTGTGTCCTAAAAATCTCTGCAAAATACCACTTGAAGGTAATAATAAAACGTATACACCTAATTGAACAACATTTTTGTAAACAATATTTAGGGCAAGTGTTTATGTCAGACAATTTTTATTTAAACGAAATTCTGTCATAAAACTGTCAAGGCGTACATGTACCGGAGACGCATTCCAGGACTAAGGAGAGCCTGGTAGTTTAGAGCAAAGGTCCAGCACCAAGGAGAAATGAAAAGGATGCCAAAGTGGTCTTTTTCACCAAAGAGAGACTCATAGAAGGGTTGCAGGCAAACTAAGGAGTGGCTGGCACAAATGGGTCAAATTAGCCTTCCAGTACTGGCAGATGGTTAGGCGATTAGCACTAATAAGTATTTCATATATAGCACTGGGCATCTGGTTTGAAATATGAACTAATGTGATGCGACTGATGCACTAATCAAGGGTTTCTGTCAGTGAAGCAGGCTGAGGCTCTTTAGGCAGAAAGCTAGTTGTTCTTCAAAGTCTACATGGGCTCAGGGGAGCGCAAGGTTGGCAGACGGGCCACCTATTATTTTTGGTAGGTGCTCCTCATCTGCTTCTGAATGACCACCACGTAACTAACTGAATGATGCAGATTTAAACTGCAAACTCTTTCACCTTGCACAGAGGATGCTGTTACTATGCAGTCAGGATGTATCATGGACTCTGCTTGAGGAGAGAGATGTTGATTCTACACGGAGAAGTAAATCACATGGTTCTTCCACTGGCAGAGATGTAGTTTGTACAAAGAGGGTTTTTCCAAGGATCTCTGTGGAGGTGCTGTGACTGGTTCGGCCTTTTATATGGGGTCTGGTGGAAAGAAAGCATCCCATTCTCCTCTTTTTGGAGAGAGGTGTATGCTGAACACCATGTAGTGGAGAGGTTAAACGCATTTCATGCATGCTGTTATAGGGAATGTGTAGCCTCTCAGAGTCGAGCAGAGGCACTAACCAGCTGTTAAAAATGACTATTATGGAGACAAGCAAGAAGAAAGAAATGGGACATGTCTCTGCCTGGGATGTTCAAATTATGGAAGTGTAATTGAAGACCAATTCTGAAATATCTAAAAGTAGCTAGGGCATCAAACGCTACATCTAATATAAAATATGCAATTCAAATAGTGGAACATCCATGTGGAAGACATATCTGAGACAAATGTCAAGATGCATGAAATCAAAGTTTGAAGTAAGGATATGCTGTCAGCAATACCAGGGCACTTTGGAGGCTTTTCATAATATTGTATAAGAGACGAGTACACGGGGAATATTCTTCAAATCTTTTATTGAGAAAAGATAACGGCGACTTTCATGGTAAAAAGGGGCACAGAGAATAACTGCTTCCGAAGAACCATGACATCACCACATATTGCTCAAATGAGGTTTCAGATTTCTGAAGTGCTCAATATCCCGGAAGGAATTCGAATATATGCATCATACTTTACAGGGAGAATGTCGGTGGATGAATTTTACTGGAGTCTATCCAACGGCATGGATTAAATGAAAGATTAGATCCTTGTACTATAACCTGGTAATACAATAAAAGGTAATAAATGTTTGGGAGTCTGTTGTTAAAGAAAAGACTTAAGAGCAGCCAGAGGTAAAGAAAACATGGAAGACCAAGATACTATTTGTGACAATATTTGGGAGGGAAAGATCCGGAACAACGCGTCTGGAACCACGCCTGCATTGTTCACGCAAGAGGAATGATGCTTGCCTGAACAACGCAGGCCTTTTTCTTTGCCTAAACCACGCATTTACTGAACAACTCACATGCGTGATTAAAGCAGAAAAAAAGGAAGATCCATCGGGAGAGGACGAGGTCAGGTAAGTGGGGCTGGGGCAGGGTTGGGGGCAGTTTTTAAGGGCGGGGTGAAGGGGTTGGGGTGGTGAGGTTATTTTTTTTTTTAAGGGGCGGTGTTGGGGGGTCGATAATATAGTTTTTAGGGTGGGGGGTCAGGGTTATTTTGTTTTTAGGGGTGGAAGTGGGGGGTTGGGATAATTTTGTATTCTGTGGGGTCGGGATTTGGGCTTTTTAGGGGCAGGGCAGGGGGGGTAAGGGTCATTTTTTATTAGGGGGGTTGGGTAATTATGTATTTAGGGTGGGTGGGATTTTAGGGGTGGGATAATTTTGTATTTAGGGTGGGGGTGGGTTTTAAGGAGTGGGGGGGTCGGGGTAATTTTTTATTTAGTGAGGGTGGGGGGTCGGGTTTTTAGGGGCGGGGGTTGGGGTAATTTTGTATTCAGGGCAGGTGGGGGTCGGGTTTTTAGGGGCAGGGGTGTTGGGGTAGTTTTGTATTCAGGGCAGGTGGGGGGGTCGGGTTTTTAGGGGCGGGCGGGTGATTAGGGGTGGGGGGTCAGGGTAATTTGTATTTAGGGCGGGGCGGGTTTTTAGGGGTGGGGGTCAGGGCAATTTTGTATTTAGGGCGGGTGGAGGGGTTCGGGTTTTTAGGGGCGGAGGTTGGGGTCATTTTGTATTTAGGGCAGGTGGGGGTGGGTTATTAGGGCTGGGGGGTCGGGGTAATTTTGTATTTAGGGCGGATTTTTGGGGATAGAGGGTCAGGGTAATTTTGTATTTAGGGTGGGTGGGGGGCGGGATTTTAGGGGAGGGGCTGGGGTTTGGGGTAATTTTGTATTCAGGGCAGGTGGGGGATCGGGTTTTTACGGTTGAGGGTGGGGGTTGGGGTAATTTTGTACTCAGGTGGGGGGTAATTTTGTTTTTAGGGTTTGGGTAGTTTTTTTAGGGGTGTGGGGGTCGGTTTTACGATTCAGGGTGGGTGGGGCGTATCAGGGTAGTTTTTAAAGGTGGGGTTCGGGGTACTTCTGTTTTTAGGGGAGGGGGTGGGGGGTCAGGGTAATTTTGTTTTTAGGGGTTGGGTTGTTTTATTTTTGTGGGGGTTGTTTGAGGGCTCAGGGTGGGTGGGGGTATCAGGTAGTTTTTAATGGTTGGGGAGTCAGGGTCTTCTGTTTTTAGGGTTGGGTTGGTGGCATGTGACAACCACGCATGCCATTTCCACACATGCCTTTATTAGGCATGCCTTTACAACGTAAAATAGTTGTAAAGGCATGCGTGGTAAAGGCATGCGTGGAAACAACGCGGTCGTTATTCAGACATGCGTGATTCCATCATACAACCTATTTGGGAACATGGTCAGTTATATACGGGCAGTGTTGGTCATGCTTGAAAGTAAAACACGCATGGCAATTCTTATAACCCAATGTTGAATTTTCAGGGGTGCAGACCTAAATGAGTTATAACTGTGTTTTATTTAACTTTGATTGGAAATGTGAGCTAGAAAATGTGAGTTTCGGTATTTAAATTTCAATAGATATGATACATAAATACATCTCCTGATGAAGCAATAAGTGTCTATCCCAAAAAGCGTAGAGATTTGAACTATTTATGGATTGTTAGACCGGACATTATTGATGTGGTCTTCCCCCAAATGTTCTGCTTTCACACTTCCTGGGTTCTGAAATTGGCATTAGGACTCTGTGCACCTTACCACTGCTAAACCAGTGCTAATGTGCTTGTGCTCTCTCCATAAAACATGGTAAAATTGGACTACACCTGATGAGCACATTTAATTTACTTGTAAGTCCCTAGAATGCAATACCACATGTACCCAGGGCCTGTAAATTAAATGCTACTGGTAGGCCTGCAGCACTGTTTGTGCCACCCACTTAATGTAGCTCTCTAAAAACTGTCTCAGGCCTGCTATAGCAGTCTGTATTGTAGGTTAAACTGCAATTCCGATCTGGCAAAATACACATCTTGCCAGACCTAAAACCTTTTTTTTTTATTCATATAGGACACATTTAGGGTAGACCTAAGCAGCCCAGAGGGCAGGGTGCATTGTATGTAAAACGGAGGACATGTGTTTTTAAGTTTCACATTTCCTGGTAGTGAAACCCCTCTAAATCTGTTTTTCAATTTTTTCAATGTTGAACAGCCTACTTATTTCATAGGATAACATTGGGTTACATTTAATACATGCTAACTTTTAATTGGTAGGATATAGGGCTTTCAAATTTGGAATTCCTTTTAAAAAGGAATGCTCTTGCTCTAATCATTTGATACCTGCTGCCATTTTCCTAGGTCAGAATGAATGTGAATGGCTTAGCTGTTTTCTTTTGTCTATTCCCCCCAGTCAGTGTGACAAAGGAGAATAGGTGCTGGCAGGATGAGCCATCCTGTAAGTATCACTTCCCACTTACACTTCAAATGGCTGTCTCCAACAGAAACACAAAGGAACCAGACACTAGCCTTTTGTCACCCCAGACTTATTGGAGCCCTGACAGGGGAAATAAAGAACTTTCCAGAACTGTATGTGGGGGTACCATAGGAAATTCAACCACTACAAAGGCTGGCATTAGGTATAAATATTGGACCCTCGGAACGCATCTTGTTCTTCAGTACACTCCTGGACCTGTAGAAGTCTTCAGAAGGATGACCTTGTACCTCAAAGGACTGCCTAGTTGTTTGAAGCATGCCATGCTCCCCAGAGAACTGCCCTGCTGCTTGAGGCCTTCCTTGCTGCTTGAAGGAGAAGTGGACCATCTCCTTGAACCCAGGACTACCAGACCAGAGTGACTTCAAGGGCTAGTTGTCTGACTTCCTGTGTCGGCTACAGGGACATGGCAAGCTCCAGAAACCTTGAACCCTGCACCTGGCCTCTGCTAAAGTGCGTCCTAACTCCCCAAGCGGTGCCCCCCCAGGTCCTGGACTCTTGAAAGTGGTGATAAAGGTGCTACTCCTGCCTAAAACTTGGGACTTGGAAACATTTTCACTAAAATATTCCAGAAGAACTGACAGAAGACTGGGACCTACCTGCCAGCCGATTGACCCAAGGTGCATTGCCAGAGGGCATGACTTTGCGGTCGCTCCAACTACATTCTTTTCTTAGCAGCAAATTCTGTTCAGCAGCACCTCTGTGAAATGGTATCCAGCCTCATGGAGCCTTCTTCGATTACAGCTTGCAGCTTTGTCCATCAATAGGTTTCTAACTTCCAAAACGTTGTCTTAAGTCCCAAGATAAAAATCTTCACCGAGCTTGACAACAGGCTCACATCTGAAGACAACAACTTCCTCAGTCTCAAAATCCAGCTAGCCTGCTCTGAGATTTTTCTCGCCATCATCGACAGCTGCGCCAGGACTTCGTCCAGCACTCCCCAGTGATGACAACGCTTCCTCTGACACAGCCTGCTGCCATGCCCTGCTGAACAATACCTTCTCCTCCACTTTTCTTCAAACTTTCCTCTAAGTCTGAAGGTAAGCTAAAACCGGACCAATCTATCTCAACTACCCAACCCATGCTCCATCGGAGTTGACCTTAACTTTTGACTTTGCCATGGTTTTGCTCAACCAGGTACCTGTGGTTAGCAATCTGATCTGTTCATAGCTAGGTTTCACTAAAAACTTTAAACATTCATAACTCATGCTCTCCCCGTTGGATTAGTTTCGTTTTTGTGTAGCTTGATGTATTAAAATGTACTTTTTCCAAATTGGGTTGGCATTTTTCTTGAGTTGTGCTTACTACTGTTTATCATGTTAATCATAACTGCTTTCATGCCAAGCTAGCAGAGGGTTAAGCACAGATTTATTTAGTGACTTTTGTAGCTCACCCTAACAAGGATTGTGGCTGTTGCTTGAGTAGTGTTTTACACCCCTCAATCAATGATCCAATTTCTTACAGTATGAATTATTTTGATTGACTTAGGTTATGAATTTTGTGATGGCAAGTTATTTGAATAAATAGATTTCAGGTCCTTCAAAAAAGAGCCACGTTTGTTCAGATAGGAATTCCGAGGGAAAGAAATACTTTGAATATTTAGCTGACACATTCACTTGCTTTTCTATCTTCCCTCTCCTGTAGATCTGGAAAACTGTAGAGGAGCCGTCGACTACTGTTACAAGCTGCAATGATATATCTATGCTGGAATCCACCCCGATGGAAATCAAACACAGTCTCCAGCTCTGACAACAACCTTGTAATGTCAGCTGCAGGAAGGGCGGAGAAAGGGAATTTAACATTTATCCAGGAGTGCTCTTCAAGGCCAGAAAACAAACCCTAACTCTGGTTCACAAACCAAGAATGGACTGGACAATGGGGTGGGATTTGATGGAAGTGCCAGATAACCCAAACCATGGTGATTAAGGAGAAAAATAAAGAGAAGAAGCCCTGGGTTTTTGTTGCTGCCAGATTAGCATGGGGCCTGGGACCAAACTTGCACAGGGGCTGGGACCAGGTGCGAACAGGAATTGGGGCTAAACATGTCCATGAATGGTGACCACACTCGTTCAGGGACTAGGACCGGACTGGTAAGGGACAAACTTTCACAGAGGACGAGACAATTCTAACACAGTGACTGTGGCCGGACTTACACAGGAACAACGCTCACACCGAGGTGGTACCAGACCAAGAGGGACTGGGGCCAGAGACACACAGGAACAAGTACCACACTGACACTAGGACTGGGGCCAGAAGCACACGAGCCTCATTGACACCGGGATTGGAGACAAACATATAGCGACCACACTGACACTAGGACTGGGCCATATACACACAGGGGCAACACTGACACAGGCACTGGGCCTGAGGACAGGCACACACAGGCACCAGAATAACACTGGATCCAGACACACAGGTACAGGGACCACACTGGCACTGGGGCCAGACTTCACAACTGGGACTGGGGCCAGGCGTCACCGAGGCCGGGACTAGACTCATGAAGGTTCTAAGACTAGATAGATGCAAGGACTGTAGAGGAACTGGGACCCGACTCCCGCAGGGACAGGACTAGATGTGGGACAGTAACCCAGACTCCCATTCAGATTCAAGCTAGACTCACACATAGACTAACACCATTCTTGCACAACCTTTAGGATGACACACCCTCACAGATGGGTACCACTGGCATCCTATCTTTGGGATTAGAGTCTCACTGGTTCTGAAGTCAGACTCTATCTTTTGGTAGGCTCAGGCTGGTAGTGCGGTACTGATATGAGATACTCGCTGGTAGATTAGTTCTAAGATTTAAACCCTCAGTGTGACAGTGTCTAAAACAGTTTGTATTTGGGTTAATAAATTTTATTTGGAGACAAATCTTCCTTATATGGGCTCTTATAGTGTTTGGGTCTCGATAGTTTATCGGTCCCGTGAGGGCATAAATTGTGTTCGGGTTTGAAAAAGGTCAATGTAGCTTTTTTTAAGTCTTGCAAATATAATGTGGCAACCCTAGCTGGATGTGATCGGAATGTCCAGAAGTGAGAATGTTGCCTGTCTCGTTAGTGCCTCTCCAGTGTTCAGCTCCCTTAGACTCCTACATTGGTGCTCTCAATCTCCAGACATCCTTGCTGTGCCCACACTGCTCCATTTCACCCGTGGGCTTCTTCTCTCCCCTCATGCATCAGAGCAAAACCTGGTCAAAGCACTGCCAGCACCTTTCTTATCCCATCACCTCTCTGTGAAAATTAAGGATCCAAATGCCATGTATGGGCTCATACAACCAGGCATCTTCTGTGCCCAAGAGATGCAAACTCACTCTATGTCGACAGAACATCACGAGCCCACTCACGGGATGTCAGACTGACAGTCTGAATAAAGAGTTCTGGGAGTTGAGGGCCTAGTTTGCCCCAAATGAACCAAATGTTCCCACAGGATTGCCCTCTAGAGTCACTTCAGTATCCTGACACACTATAGGGACCGCCGTTCTTAGCACCCCCTCAGACAGCAGCCTTTAGTTTCCTTAAAGTTCATTCTTCTGCAATGACCCTTGTTACCACCTCATTGTACTTGCTTTCTAGAGACCCTCATCATTCCCTCTTTGGTACTGCTTCTCTCCTGCCTCCACACAATTAATAGACTCTTTCAGCTTTTTATGTGTCTTGGATCCCCAATGACCCTCACTGTTTCTTAACTTGCATTTCCCTGTATACCCTCCTCCCGTGTTCCAGCTCTCTAAAGCGACTCTCGATGGCTCAGTTTCCTCCATCTGCAGAGACCCATCAAGTCTCCCCTCCGGTGTCCCCACTCGTTACATTAACCATCAGTCACTGCAGTGTCGCTGCCATGCATTGACAGGATTTCTGCTCAATTGCCAGATATTTTAAATTGACCTTCATTATCAATGCAATGGCCCTGACCGCTACAAAAAAAACGTTTTATGTCCCCAGTTTCCTGAAACCTTACTCACACTTATTGCACATTCTCAACCTTTAGAGACTAATGCTGAGACAGTGGTTCTTCCAATTTTCACAGCATATCCTCTTCTCTTAAGAGTTGGTCATAGCCACCCAAGATGTTTACTCTCTACTACTAGTTTCTCATAAAACTCCAACTAAAAACTTGTCTCTTTGGACAGAGTCAGGGATGTGATCCAAAATGCGGGCCAGGAAGTGGTTTTGAATCACCCTTCAGTCACCTCAGAATGTACATGGAATCATCTTTATTTCACAAATGATAATATCAACCTCCAACTTAATACATGTTTTTAACTACAATGACATGGCTTTGTTCCTTATTGTTGGTAAGGAAATGTACCTCCACACAGATTCAAAATCTTTTCAGCCCCTTTTTCTTAAATTACGATTCAATTTTTAGGTCGAGCCTAAGCAGCGCACATGCACGGTCTCTCGACCTGTTGTAATTTACTTCTGAGGCCTTTCACCACGTCCATCATTTCATTCATTCCTTGGTCTGCCTTTCAAAATTCCTTTCATTCCTTAGGCAAATGCTTTACGTTTGTCCCATCTTGAGTCTGTTTTGTTACCTCTTTGGAGACTGACCCTGTTACATGGATCGGCCATATACCATAGTGTCGGTGCACTACCTTTTTCTTTTGCCTCTCTGCTTCGCACTCCGGGCGGTATGTTGTTTCTTACTCTTCCTTGTTTTTGGGCATCTCGCTGTTTCTTTGCGGTGTCTGTGCCTGAAAAAAGGCTGCAAGCTGGGTGCGGGGGGGGTGATTCTTTTTTTTGTTTGTTTTGCAGTTTTATATAGCGCAAACTCGATCCGAAGGTATTTGAGCGCTTTACATGAGCACCGTTTATATTAAGTGATTAGCCCAAAATCAAACGATGTTGAGCTGACTCCGAGACTTGAACCTGGTTCCCCAGCTCCAAAGTTGGCAGCTCTGGCCTTTATGCCACATCCTGTCTCCTAGGCTTCTTTGTCTGGTGCGTATGCGTGTTGGGGGTGCATGGCAGTCGGATCGGCAGCTGGTTCTGTCCTTTCTACTTATATTTGGAAAATAAGGAGCAACAAAGATGTGTAGACTTTGGCAGCAGGTCTCTTGTTGATACACAGTGTGGTGAGAAATATAAGTCGTTATAAAAACTGAGCAGTATAACTGAAATCTGCACCTGAAATGTGGATTCCAAGGGAAACCCAAAGCAGAACAATATTGTTAAATTAATGATTGTTTTATGAGAGCGGGCGGAAAATTAATATGGGGGCTGACTACCTATGTGATAGGACTGAGCTAAAATTGGAATTCTAAAGGTACAGGTCATTATTTTAATCGAATGATGCCTCATTAAAGTTGACTGTTGTACGATATACCCATTTAATCCACGAAGAGGCGTTCAATTGAGTTTTAAGTGTACTGTTATTTAGATCTCATTGTCTAATCGTGTATGGTGCACAAGGTGTGGTTTTCATCAACTAAAAGGAAAAAAAATTAACTTCGTTTTTTCGTAGAGTATTTTTCTGAGATTTTTCCAGAGTTAACGTTTGATTAACATTTTTCATGTTTGTGCATGAGTGTGGAAGGCTGGCAGGCAAATAATTTGATTGAAGCAATTTACAGATCTGTTTGGCATCAATTTTGCTTTCAGGCCTGGGATTATTTTAGCTTCCTACACACCACTGAGCCTTGTTAGAAGAAATATGTGGTTCGTTCAGGACAGAAATGTATTAAGCCAAGTAGGTAGATGTTTCGTATGGTACGTTAAACCTCGTTAGAAAAGAACCAAACAAATTAAAGAAACCAGTGAGTATGTCTGTGTGTGTTCATTTTATATACAGAGGTCACTGTAGTCTTCTTTTGATACATTACTTATGACAAAAAATTAAAAGCATCCACTGTATGATAAAATTGTATAGTCACTCTATGCTGAACCGAACCAACAATTGCAAATGCTTCTGCCTTTTTAAAATTACTTTGGTTCATTAGGTTCATTAGATAGAAACAGCTTCCTTATGTCCCTGATGCTTGTAGTGGTGATTATAAAAGCATTATTTGTCACGCATCGCACACAATTTCCTCCGAAATGCACCTTCTTTTTCCAAGATTACTTTCTATGTGCACTTTTCATTTTAAGCCATAATATCCACGTTCTCTTCTTCCTCTGTTCTTCCTTCTCCATTTAACTAGGCTCTCCATTTATCAGTTTCTTCCTTTCCATAGAGATCCACTTCATTTTCCCTCTTTTGTCCCCTCTGTTCTGAAGAAATCGTGCCCCATTCTGTTCCTCTACTCGTTCTCCTCCCCAGCTTCCCTGCTGTTTTCTCCTTTGCCCCTTCTCCTCTTCCCTGTTCTCTACTCATTTTTACTTTCTCTGTAACTTCTCATTTCCCATCTTCCTTCCCCTGCTGTCTTCCGTCTCCTCCATTCTTGATATCTTTCTCACCTTGACTCATCTTCTATGTTCACTCACCTTTGCCCAACATTTCATTATTTCACCACTTTACTGTAATTTCCTATTTTTCTACATTATACAGATTCTATATTACCACCACTCCTCCTCACATCAGCCACTTTTCTCATCAACCTTTTCAATGCACTCATTCACATCTGCCAGTTTTTTTATTCTCCTTGCCGTCTCTTGTCTCCAGTTCTTTCCACCTTCCCCACTCTTTCTGTTTGAACTCTTCCCTTTTCATCACAGTGCATCTCAGTGCATTCTGTCCTCGTTTTGTTTCTATTCTTTGTCCTTACTCTTTTCTCACTAATAACTATTTCTTCACTTTTAGTCCCTCCCCACTTTTGTCTTACAACCTTTGCCTCTGAATTGCTTCTCACACACTTTCATTTTCTTTGAGCTTCTCGTTTGACATTACAACGTTGTTTTAGTTAGTGTTAAGGTACTGCATAAAGGATGTAGGGCTGGTCGGCTGTGAGATGCCTTTTCAACAATTTTTTCTCTTGCCTAACTTTCTTATAGTAACTTTTCAACATGCTGCACAACAGCTACGCTGCTCTACAACATAGCTTAAAGACATTGGCAAAGCCAATAGCTCTGGCTAAACACTTATAAGGCCCCATAGACAATACCTATTGGCTATGCAAATGCTTGTTTCTCCTGTAAATGTGTGTATTTAATCATAAGCATTAAGGAATATGACACAGAGTCTTTGAGATGCTCTGAAACTGTCTTGTTTCCTACAAATGTCAAAGTGATATCACTGTCACTGCCTTTCAATCATGGTGCCTGATTCACCTGAGATGGGTCTGAATTGGAGAGGAACCAACCAGGATGAGATGCGGCATGGAGGAGGCTTCGCAGGTTCAAACATTGTCTGCCTTTATTCTAAGCTGGAGCCCAAATTCTATGCAAATTGTTCCTTGCTGTGGACTCTCAGCAAATCACTGAGGTCTTGGCTTTTAAAAAGAAGATGCAAAAGTAATAATTTTGCCTAATTCTGTCTCTGAAATACCGTGAATGAGAAATTCCTATAAACCACATGTTCAACATGTAAGAGAATGCTCCTCGCTTCAGTGACACACTGCAGGCTCTTGCCCTAGGAAGACAAAATGTGAACATTCCTTCCTTTTACGAAGTGATGGAACAAATACGTGTGTTTCTACTGTCAGAAACTCTCAGCAGTGGACCAAGATTTTCTTAAGAAATGTTAGTGTATCTATCAAGAGACCTTTATAAATGTTGAGAATTACATGTTCCCGGTCTTAACTGAGCATAAATATGACATCTTAGACCTTGACTATCCTAAATGTTTGCGACCTGCACAGGGACTCGGCTCCCCCATGGGCTGATACATACACATGACATCAATTCTACGTCACCACCATATGTACCCCAGAAGATTGGTATTCGAGATTATATCTTGTCCAGTCCCTTTGAAGTACAAAACTTTGAATGCACTACTTGGGTACACAAATGTGGGGGCCTCGAGCAGTGCTCATAAAATTCATGAGGGGCGCGGGGGCTGGAATGTTATGGAATATGAAGTGTACTGCTACACTAGGGAGTTCTGGCACTAAATAATCACATCCAAGATCAAGAGGCAGAGTAGGTTCAATATTTAGGAAAGAGCCGGGTGTAAAGTCCCTTTCTAACAAGAAAAGTGAGTCTTCTCGGCTCTTAAACTTAAAGGCAACGCCTTGGACTCTTCTGCACAAGGACATTAAATGAATGGCTTCCCGCCCTACACTCTTTAACGAGCGTTGATAAAGTCAATAGTTCTGCCGCTGGGTGTGCGTCTTCTATCAGTTCTCGTTTTGTTTTTTCATGGATTTTGTAAACCTTGATGGTTTGGAAATATGCCGAGACCTCATCAATGAAAAAAAAAAAATATTTGCTATAGGCAAAAAAGCTTTTTTGGTCTCCAAAAAATACATTACAATAGAACTCCTTGGCACTGAAAGGAGCTAATCTATGTGTGAAGTGATCCTTGAGAAAGGATGGCATGACTCCTAGTGAAGTCAGCCAATGGCTGAAGTGGGCTGATACATTGCCCCTTAATGCATGCTGGAGTGGGTGGAAGAAAAAAAAAAACTAAAGACACCAACTACAGACTATGGAATGAAAACTGGCTGAAGCCCCTAAAAGGTTCATGCAACATTCATAATTTTAGTAACATCAAAAGGTCTTGGCCAACGAACACCTAAAAAAAGGCAATCAGTCTGGCATTGACTGAAAGTCTCTTGCTTTTAAGAAAGAAAGAAAAAAAAAAGAAAAGAGAAGAGGAGAAAGAAGGAAAGAAAGAAAAAAGAAAAGAGAAGAGGAGAAAGAAGGAAAGAAAGAAAAAAACGAAAAGAGAAGAGGACAAAGAAGGAAAGAAAGAAAAAAAAGAAAAGAGAAGAGGAGAAAGAAGGAAAGAAAGAAAAAAGAGAAAGAAAGAGAGAAAGACAAAGAGAGAAAGAAAGAAAAGAAGAGGAGAAGGAAAGAAATAAAGGTAAGAGAAAAGGAAAGAAAGAAAGAAAAGAGGAAAGAAAAGAGAAAAGGAAAGGAAAGGAAGAAAGAAAGGAGAAAAGGAAAGAAAGAAAAGAGAAAATGAGAAGGAAAGAAAGAAAGAAAGAAAGAAAGAGAAAGAAAGAAAGAGAGAAAGAAAGAGAGAGAGAAAAGAGAAGAGAAGAGGAGGGAAGAGGAGAGAAGAGGAAGAAAGAATGAAAGATGGAAAGAGAATAAACAAGAGAGAAGGAAAAAGAAGAGAGGAGAGGAAGGGGAGAGGAGTATAATGGCAAGAATGAAGGCAGAATAAAGAAAAAAACAACAGAGTAAGAAAAGGTAAAGAAAGCAAAACAGGAAAAAGTGGTAAGAAAGAAAAACATAAGGAAGAAAGGGGAAGAAAGAAAAAACATAAGAAAGATAAAAGAAAGAAAGAAAAACATAAGAAAGGGGAAAGAAGGATAAAAGAAAGAAAGAAAAACATAAAGGGGAAAGAAAGAAGAAAGAAACAAAGAGAGAGAAAGAAAGAAGAGGATTACTTAATACAGAACAGTTTCACATGGACACAATCTGATATACTCTGCTGTAAAAAAGCAGCAGTCAGAAAGCAAAACACTTCAAAGGCAACAACAGCACTGGCAGGAGATGGGATGTGATAATAATGGAATGTGCATCAGAAGCGTACTGCTATTAAATCATGCTCTACAAACACAAAAGCAACACTAAAATGATTATAAAGTAAAATAAAAACACTAGCTCTGAAGGGGAACTAGTGTGTGTGCACGAGTATTCCTTATGAGAGAGCAAAATGCAGTCACTCAAAGTGAAGTTAACCAATGGATCAAGTAGACTACCTACTGCCTCATCCCATAGGCTGTAATGGGAGGAAGCAAAATGTGACTGACACAGACCGAGAAATGTCATTACTCTTTACTCTGGGCTGAATGCCTCTATATGTAAGTATATTATACATATAGTACATTCAAAAGGTCTTGGCTAATGTCAGACCTAAACGGGGGACGAGGCTAAAACCAAGTGTGTGGCGTAAGTGCAGAGACTGGGTAATTGACAGTAATGTCTCAATTGTGATTGTAAGTAAATAAGTGTGTCATGTAAGTATGTTATTACAAAAACACAGTCTTGGGTTCTTCATACTGGTGAAGGCATTCTCAAGATACAGAAACAGTGCTCAGCAGCCCTCTGCCTCCTGTTCCATCCCAGGTACTTTCTAACTGCAGCATATTGCAGTCACACAGCACCAACCACTGAACATTTTAAATTTGACATCATAGGATGGAGTCACCAGCTCAGTGTAGCTGATACCCTCACTTCCAAACACATCCAGAGGAAGTGCTGTCCCAGGAATAAATATTCACAGAGTGGCAATCACTTCTGTGCTCAAGAGCTTTCATTCTCAGCTTTACCTGTGTTTTTACCGCTCGGCTGTTGGTGCACTTCACTCTACTTGTGTATCTCTTTATTGCTCTGTCGCGGTGTACTGTGCCCTATTAACGTCTTCTTACTGTTATTTTGGAGGTGTGCTGTGCCCTTCACATCTGATGCGTTAACACTGTGTTTGCGGTGTACTCTTGCCTACTTATGTCTAGTGAAAGCTCTTAGAGATGTACTCTGTCCTACTCAAATGTCCTGGTAAAACTCTGACGAATGGTTACTTTGTTTTAGTCGTATGTTATATAACAGGCTCTGTTGGAAGTATGCTCTGTCCTGCTCATATGTCCTGTTGAAGCTTTGTTGGAGATGCATTCTGCCCTCCTTACATGCCTTGTTAAAGCCCTGTGGGTGGCATACACCATCCTTCTAATATCTTGTTAACACACTGTTAGAAGTGAACTCAGTCCTACTTATTGTATTGCCAGCACTCTTTTGTAGGTATCTTTTTAAAGCTCTTTGGAAGCTACACTCTCTTGTGCTCATATTTCGTGCTATCACTGTTGAACGTGAATTCATTCCTCCTCATGTGCCTGACTAAAGATCTGTTACAGATGTAATCTCTTCCACCAGGGTGCATTGTCAACATTCTGCCAACGTCTTACTCTGACCTTCTCTTTTGTTTCGTTAAAACTCTTACAGGTGTAGTCTTTTTTATGGATTAGTCTTATTAAAACCTTTTTTGAAGTGTACTCTCTTCTGTCCATGGGCACTGTTAACATTCTTCCAAAGTTTTACTTCATCCTACTCATATCTCTTGTTAAAACTGTTTACGGTGTAGGGTGTACTCTTTTTCTACTTGTATGTCTTCTCGCAAATTTTTGGAGGTGTACACCCATGTGTGATGTCAACATTCTTCCGAAGGTTTGCTCTGTCATACTCATATGTATTGTTAGAACACAGTTTGAGGTGTACTCTTTCCTTCTCAATAATCTTGTTAAATTTCTTTTTGAGATCTAATCTTTCCTATTCATAAGTCTTGTTAAAGCTCTGTTGGAGGTGTACTCTGTTCCATCCATGCATACTGTTAATATTCATTTGAATTTCTACTTTGTCCTACTTAAATGTTGTATTAAAGCTCTGTTGAAATGTATTCTTGGCTCTTATTAGTACTTTGATGGAGACATACTTTGCCTTACTCATCTATCTTTTCTAAGCTTTATTGGAGGTGTATTATTTCCTACTCATGAATCTCATTAACATTGCGTCAGATGTGTTTTCTCTTCTACTCACATCTTGGTAATGTCTACTGGAGGTGATCTATGTTCTACTTATATCTTTTGTTAACTATGTTGATGGTGTACTTTTTAGCACCCTTTTATGTAAGCTACGTTTTACTACTTTCCTTCTTTGATACTTGATTTGCTCAGGTCACCTATACTGCCCTGATTAAGAAAAGCGATTACTCAATTATTGCCTTGTGCACCCCTGATACTAATAGATGAATTCCTTTTTTCACCTGCAATCTACTGATCATGGTAAGTTTTATCCATTCACCATTTAGGGAATATTAATCACCAAGGTTATTGAGAGGTGTGCAACATTTTTTTGGCATGCAAAGTTAGTAAAGTAATCAATGTCATTACTTCATATTCTTGCTTAGTTTGTCTCTTTCACAAATGTAAGTGCCCTTTATTCTTCAACTAAGGTATGTTGACCTAGTTTGGAAGGTGTACTTTTACTGCATTGTCAGTGCTCTGGTTACGAAAAGATAGAGGTGTTCCTTCCTAATAAGAATCCCTTATTAATAATCAATATTGACCATATTCTCTTTGCTAGAACTGAGACAATGGTAAATTGTCTAGATCAAGAATGTAAATAATGACTTGATTGTGAACCATGCCCATAGTCAAAGTTTGTTTTTGCCATTACAACAGAAAGTTCCCATGTAAATATACAAGTGATGAGCTCCAAGTACTCTCAGAGTACAGCTATTTGGAAATAATAATAGACAAAGGACTAACTTTGAGGGATCAAAAGAAGCAATGACTAAGTCCATAAAGTCAGGAAAAACAAACAGAATGATACACACTCGTAACAAGGCCAGTAGTGATTGCATTTATTTCAAGTAGATCCAATAATAAGAGCCACCACTATGGGTCCACACTCTACTATAACCTATTGAAAACCATGCTGATTAAAGGACATTTTTGTGTTGAGTTATTCTAAGAAAACATCTGATGTGATCTGGTTGGGTGCCCAGGCTGGATTTTAAGATGCACAAAGTGCAAAGCATTCAAAACTAGAATTGATTTTTACTCCTATCTCTTACATGATGGTAAGAACAAATGGTTTTGAAACATCTTAGCTGCAACTCAAATTATTGTGTGTGTGTGTGTGTGTGTGTGTGTGTGTGTGTGTGCTGAAGTGTCCCTGGAACATGCTGTAACTGGGAAATACCATCTTCCTTGCATGAAAACGAGAGCCATTAAAAAGCCTGATGCAACATATCCTATTGCCAGACACTTTAAGACATCCCATGACCAAAATCCTGATCTGTTACAATTCTTAAGTTAACAGGTTTGAGCTAAATGAGAAAGAAGATGGCCACAAAAAAATGCTTAAGATGACTGGAAAGAAAATAGATCCTTGATCTCAATATGAAACAGCCTCAGGGACACAACGTTGATGAGGAGTTAGCAATCTTCTTATAACACTTCAGTCTCCCTTTATTGAGTATCTTGATTTTTGCATATGGGTATGTTGTATGTACACTGATTCTTAATGGATACGATTTGTGTCATGATTTCCAAAACATTTATGTTATCCGCATACGATGTATTTGATGGGTACATCAAACCTACTTGCGTGTGATCTGTTGTAAATATATGATTTGTTATATTGACTTGTAAATGAGGAGCAGGCACAGTAATTAATAAAATGATGTTGCTGCCACTTTGTTGTGTGGTGCATTTATATTTGGATTTAACTTTATACTAATAGTGATTTTATCATATCTTTGTGAGAAATTGTTTTCTTTTGCTCATATGTTCACATTAGAGTACTTCCTGCACTTTAGGACTTACATGCATGAATTCGATCACACATGATTGTAATATGATTTGTGTATCCGCGAGCATTACATCAGTGAGTGAGTTGGGAAACAGTATGTAATTGGACCTGCGTAGCTGGTGTTTTGTAACTTGTCCGGATCATTGGAAATTAGTGGAAGTATATATTGAATGGTGATTTCATTTTATAGCAAATACCATGTGTGATCTTATGTATAATACAACATGCTTGTTTAAGATGAGTACTGCAAGTTAGGTCCCTACGTTGACGAGATAATGTCATCATGAGAATTACACATTTTAAAGTATTCCAATAGTCCACACATTTTTTGACCAATAAGATTGCACAATAGCCATTTGGCCAGGATTTGAAAAAATATATAATTTGAATGTGATTTGATGTTGTTTTCAATACAACGCTATAATATACTTTGGGCCTGGTTAGCAGTGAAGGCATTATTTATTAATAATTATACCAAAGGGTACGTTATTTATTGGGTGCAATAAATAACACCTATTTCGAGTTCCTGGGGAATAACATGTGGATTTTGGTGTTTAAAGCGCCAAAATCTGCATGTTACAATAAATACCGCATGTTTTCCCTCATTACATTTCAGCAGGTATGACCTCCTGAAATTTAAAGTAGGTTGAGGTATTTCAAGCTCTTCATATCCGATGCATTAAATAAGTTCAAACTCATAATTCCGACCCAGGTATACACAGGACTTTACGCATGGGTTGGAATATTATGAGGCACACATACTTAAGCTCCTAGTGGCCATCAATCACTCCAAGATTGTGGTCACATTAATATAAATGTGGAATGTATGGTAACAGTGCTTTTTTAATGTTGCCTGTGAGGCACTAGTTGCGTGATGAGGCATTCGGGCACAAACAAGTTTTTCAAAGACTAACACCAAAATGTGCCACCACTTGAAATAAAATGCTGAAACGTGTGAATCCTGAAGTGCAGGTTTTTGTTTGCAGGGGGGGGCAACATAAAAATTGGATACTTTATGATAACTGTGCCTGTAAGCTGTCTTCGGCTTTGTAAGCGTGGATGTGGCGGGCTGTTGCAGCAGCTGGAGAGAGTGTGTATGTATATGTATATATTTATATATTTGTTTTTTTTCCTTCTTACCTGTCTGTGAACGCTAAAAACCCTTACATCCTTGTACCCTTAGCCATCCTTTGACCCTTAAAGGACCTTACACGCCCTAATTCCATTAATTCTATCATTCAAATATATTTAAAATCACTTACTTGCATGGTAAAGTCCCATGTTCTAAAGTACCAGAAAAAGGCATGCGTAGTACTTATCTGCATGGTAACTGTTGCGTGGTAAGTGTAACGTGGTAATGCCTGCATTGTAAAGACTACTAACCCACATACAGTGCTGGCGCTATTGTAAGAAGGTGCTCCCTCATTTCTATGGGGTTGTCACCCCATGCAACCGAGGGTACGACTTTGCCTCTGCACCTGCGCCACATTATGGACGTGAATCAGCAATCCGAAAGGCTTGTGTACAAGTGGCACTTTGAAAAACTAAGGGTCTGTTTCACTCAGCTACTTCGCATTTCACTAGCCGCAAGTTCGAGTCTGTCCTAGGGGCATTGCACTATATGTAATAGGGTACATTCCCCTGCTTGCTACTGGAGCACCAATGTGAACGTGTGGCTCTGATGCAGTCACTCTTTATGAACTTCTGAAACAACGAGCAGGCACGAGCTCAAGGTCTGGATAAGCCAATCTTGATTGCTGCCCTGTGTCTGTCCAAGGCCAGTGTCAATCCGTTTACTGCTTCTGTCCCATCACTTCTGCTGAGAGTTCTGATGTCACATGTTTTCCGTTCCATGTTTTAATAGTTGCAGAAGTGTGCGGAGTTCATAAAGTGTCTCCTTATGGGGGCATTTGTGTGCATTATTGTTGGGGCATAACTCCTAGAAGGGGCTCGGGGTCCTTCTCTTCCAGTTGTGATTCTTTTGGGTCCGAAGAAGTCATAAGGCTGGGAGCAACAGTTTGTATACGATTACAATATTCCTGTATCTAATAATCAGTTATATCTTGATAGGAAAGAGTTATCTAAACTTGTTTCATTAGCTACTTCAACAAATTGGACTAAAACCTCGGGCTTGTGGGATACATTAAATTGTTTAATCCTGGTCACCGCTTTGAAACTATTATGAAGAAGACGTGCTCTGTCTGACTGTAAGTTATGTAAGAGGACAAAACTGGTGGATCACATTACTCCGATGTACTAAAATCAAGGAAGGTGAAATTGAATTTATTATAGCGCTGATTAATGGATCATTGAATGTTAAACGTTATGAAATGCTTGAACTGTTACTGTGTACTGGCGGTGAAACGCATATGGTAACTTATACATGTTGCTGCAAATACATTTTTTAAATAAATTAAACTGTGTGAAGTACATAAATAATGTGTTTGGCTGTGTGCAGCATGCTTAATGGTGTGGGATAAACTATTGAAAATGAATTCCTAGAGGAGGTTAGCTGTAATACTTCAAGCCGAAATTACAAATACCTCGATTATCGGTAACCCCATGCTTGGTAATGCTTTCGTGCATTTACCATGGCAGACCTAATGGTCCTTTAGAAAGAAGAGGAAACTCATTTCCATAGCTTTAACATTATTTAAAGAGTAGACCACTGCATATACCTCGAGTAGCACGCTCCCAACTGGAAACCATTAGTCTAAATGTGGTGTTCTGGTTTGAAATGCTCCCTCGGTCGATTCCGAGCCTCATGTGTGTTTATTGTTGAGATAAAACATTAGGGGCTCCTGTACAGCTTTGCCCTGCTCTCCCACGGGCCTCCACAAACCGCAAGCAGCTCATAAACGAAGCTAAGCGGAAGAGATTCACGTAAATGGGTTCTCACTGAAGTGGCTGCCGCGAGGCTGAGGGGCGGGTCAGAGTCTGGGTCTCGGCGCCTCCGTCCTGTTAGTCTGAGCGCTGTACACGGCCCCGTCCGGGAGCGGGTCCTGGCCCAGTGCACTACAGCGCCCCCTCCTGTGGGAGCACCCCTCTCTCCCAGGAACCTCTGAGAGTGGTTCCCGGCCCAGTGCACTACAGCGCCCCCTCCTGTGGGAGCACCCCTCTCTCCCATGAACCTGTGAGAGTGGTTCCTGGCCCAGTGCATTACAGCGCCCCCTCCTGTAGGAGCACCCCTCTATCCGGGGCACTGCCGAGTGTGGTTCCTGGCCCAGTGCACTACAGCGCCCCCTCCTGTGGGAGCACCCCTCTATCCGGTGCACGTCTGAGAGTGGTTCATGAACCAGAGCATTACAGCGCCCCCTCCTGTGGGCGAACCCCTCTCTCCCAGGAACCTCTGAGAGTGGTTCCTGGCCCAGTGCACTACAGCGCCCCCTCCTGTGGGAGCACCCCTCTATCCGGGGCACTTCTGAGAGTGGCTCATGGCCCAGTGCATTACTGCGCCCCCTCTTGGGGGAGCACCCCTCTCTCCCAGGCACTTCTGAGAGTGGTTCCTGGCCCAGTGCATTACTGCGCACCCTCCTGTGGGAGCACCCCTTTATCCGGGGCACTGCCGAGAGTGGTTCCTGGCCCAGTGCACTACAGCGCCCCCTCCTGTGGGAGTACCCCTCTATCCCGGCACTTCTGAGAGTGGTTCATGGACCAGAGCATCACAGCGCCCCCTCCTGTGGGAGAACCCCTCTCTCCCAGGAACCTCTGAGAGTGGTTCCTGGCCCAGTGCACTACAGCGCCCCCTCCTGTGGGAGCACCCCTCTATCCGGGGCACTTCTGAGAGTGGCTCATGGCCCAGTGCATTACTGCGCCCCCTCTTGTGGGAGCACCCCTCTCTCCCAGGCACTTCTGAGAGTGGTTCCTGGCCCAGTGCATTACTGCGCCCCCTCCTGTGGGAGCACCCCTTTATCCGGGGCACTTCTGAGAGTAGTTCCTGGCCACAGTGCATTAGAGCGCCCCCTCTTGTGGGAGTACCCCTTTATCCCAGGCACTTCTGAGAGTGGTTCATGGACCAGTGCATGAGAGCGCCCCCTCCTGTGGAAGTACCCCTCTATCCTAGGCACTTCTGCAAGTGGTTCCTGCCCCAGTGCATTACAGCGCCCCCTCTTGTGGGAGCACCCCTCTATCCAGGGCACTTCTGAGAGTGGGTCCTGGCTTAGTGTATTAAAGTGCCCCCTCTTGTGGGAGCACCCCTCTATCCGGGGCATTTCTGAGAGTGGTTCCTGGCCCAGTTCATTAGAGCGCCCCCTCTTGTGGGAGCACCCCTCTATCCGGGGCACTTCTGAGAGTGGTTCCTGGCCTAGTGCATTGCAGCGCCCCCATCTTGTGGGAGCACCCCTCTCTCCCAGGCACTTCTGAGAGTGGTTCCTGGCCCAGTGCACTACAGCACCCCCTCTTGTGGGAGCACCCCTCTATCCCAGGCACTGCCGAGAGTGGTTCCCGGCTCAGTGCAGTACAGCGCCCCCTCTTGTGGGAGCACCCCTCTCCCCAGGCACTTCTGAGAGTGGTTCATGGCCCAGTGCATTACTGCACCCCCTCCTGTGGGAGCACCCCTCTATCCGGGGCACTTCTGAGAGTGGTTCCTGGCCCAGGGCATTACAGCGCCCCCTCCTGTGGGAGCACCCCTCTATCCCAGGCACTCCTGAGAGTTGTTCCTGGCCCAGTGCATTACAGCGCCCCATCTTGTGGGAGCACCCCTCTATCCGGGGCACTTCTGAGAGCGGTTCCTAGCCCAGTGCCCTACAGCGCCCCCTCCTGTGGGAGCACCCCTCTCTCCCAGGCACTTCTGAGAGTGGTTCATGGCCCAGTGCATTACTGCGCCCCCTCTTGTGGGAGCACCCCTCTATCCGGGGCATTTCTGAGAGTGGTTCCTGGCCCAGTGCATTACAGCGCCCCCTCTTGTGGGAGCACCCCTCTATCCGGGGCACTTCTGAGAGTGGTTCCTGGCTTAGTGCATTGCAGCGCCCCATTTTGTGGGAGCACCCCTCTGTCCGGGGTACTTCTGAGAGTGGTTCCTGGCCCAGTGCATTACAGCGCCCCCTCCTGTGGGAGTACCCCTCTATCCCAGGCACTCCTGAGAGTGGTTCATGGCCCAGTGCATCAGAGCCCCCCTCTTGTGGAAGTACCCCTCTATCCTAGGCACTTCTGAGAGAGGTTCATGGCCCAGTGTATTACAGCGCCCCCTCTTGTGGGAGCACCCCTCTATCCGGGGCACTTCTGAGAGTGGCTCATGGCCCAGTGCATTACTGCGCCCCCTCTTGTGGGAGCACCCCTCTCTCCCAGGCACTTCTGAGAGTGGTTCCTGGCCCAGTGCATTACTGCGCCCCCTCCTGTGGGAGCACCCCTTTATCCGGGGCACTTCTGAGAGTAGTTCCTGGCCACAGTGCATTAGAGCGCCCCCTCTTGTGGGAGTACCCCTTTATCCCAGGCACTTCTGAGAGTGGTTCATGGACCAGTGCATGAGAGCGCCCCCTCCTGTGGAAGTATCCCTCTATCCTAGGCACTTCTGAAAGTGGTTCCTGCCCCAGTGCATTACAGCGCCCCCTCTTGTGGGAGCACCCCTCTATCCAGGGCACTTCTGAGAGTGGGTCCTGGCTTAGTGTATTAAAGTGCCCCCTCTTGTGGGAGCACCCCTCTATCCGGGGCATTTCTGAGAGTGGTTCCTGGCCCAGTTCATTAGAGCGCCCCCTCTTGTGGGAGCACCCCTCTATCCGGGGCACTTCTGAGAGTGGTTCCTGGCCTAGTGCATTGCAGCGCCCCCATCTTGTGGGAGCACCCCTCTCTCCCAGGCACTTCTGAGAGTGGTTCCTGGCCCAGTGCACTACAGCACCCCCTCTTGTGGGAGCACCCCTCTATCCCAGGCACTGCCGAGAGTGGTTCCCGGCTCAGTGCAGTACAGCGCCCCCTCTTGTGGGAGCACCCCTCTCCCCAGGCACTTCTGAGAGTGGTTCATGGCCCAGTGCATTACTGCACCCCCTCCTGTGGGAGCACCCCTCTATCCGGGGCACTTCTGAGAGTGGTTCCTGGCCCAGGGCATTACAGCGCCCCCTCCTGTGGGAGCACCCCTCTATCCCAGGCACTCCTGAGAGTTGTTCCTGGCCCAGTGCATTACAGCGCCCCATCTTGTGGGAGCACCCCTCTATCCGGGGCACTTCTGAGAGCGGTTCCTAGCCCAGTGCCCTACAGCGCCCCCTCCTGTGGGAGCACCCCTCTCTCCCAGGCACTTCTGAGAGTGGTTCATGGCCCAGTGCATTACTGCGCCCCCTCTTGTGGGAGCACCCCTCTATCCGGGGCATTTCTGAGAGTGGTTCCTGGCCCAGTGCATTACAGCGCCCCCTCTTGTGGGAGCACCCCTCTATCCGGGGCACTTCTGAGAGTGGTTCCTGGCTTAGTGCATTGCAGCGCCCCATTTTGTGGGAGCACCCCTCTATCCGGGGTACTTCTCAGAGTGGTTCCTGGCCCAGTGCATTACAGCGCCCCCTCTAGTGGGAGCACCCCTCTATCCGGGGCACTTCTGAGAGTGGTTCCTGGCCCAGTGCATTACAGCGCCCCCTCCTGTGGGAGTACCCCTCTATCCCAGGCACTCCTGAGAGTGGTTCATGGCCCAGTGCATCAGAGCCCCCCTCTTGTGGAAGTACCCCTCTATCCTAGGCACTTCTGAGAGAGGTTCATGGCCCAGTGTATTACAGCGCCCCCCTGTGGGAGCACCCCTCTATCCAGGGCACTTCTGAGAGTGGGTCCTGGCTTAGTGTATTAAAGTGCCCCCTCTTGTGGGAGTACCCCCTGTCCCAGGCACCTCTGATAGTGGTTCCTGGCCCAGTGCATTAGAGCACCCCCTCTTGTGGAATTACCCCTCTATCCTAGGCACTTCAGAGAGTGGTTCCTGGCCTAGTGCATTGAAGCGCCCCATCTTGTGGGAGCACCCCTCTCTCCCAGGCACTTCTGAGAGTGGTTCCTGGCCCAGTGCACTACAGCACCCCCTCTTGTGGGAGCACCCCTCTATCCAGGGCACTTCTGAGAGTGGGTCCTGGCTTAGTGTATTAAAGTGCCCCCTCTTGTGGGAGCACCCCTCTATCCAGGGCACTTCTGAGAGTGGTTCCTGGCCTAGTGCATTGCAGCGCCCCATCTTGTGGGAGCACCCCTCTCTCCCAGGCACTTCTGAGAGTGGTTCCTGGCCCAGTGCACTACAGCACCCCCTCTTGTGGGAGCACCCCTCTATCCCAGGCACTGCCGAGAGTGGTTCCCAGCTCAGTGCAGTACAGTGCCCCCTCTTGTGGGAGCACCCCTCTCCCCAGGCACTTCTGAGAGTGGTTCATGGCCCAGTGCATTACTGCACCCCCTCCTGTGGGAGCACCCCTCTATCCGGGGCACTTCTGAGAGTGGTTCCTGGCCCAGGGCATTACAGCGCCCCCTCCTGTGGGAGCACCCCTCTATCCCAGGCACTCCTGAGAGTTGTTCCTGGCCCAGTGCATTACAGCGCCCCATCTTGTGGGAGCACCCCTCTATCCGGGGCACTTCTTAGAGTGGTTCCTGGCCCCAGTCCATTAGAGCGCCCCCTCTTGTGGGAGTACCCCTTTATCCCAGGCACTTCTGAGAGTGGTTCATGGACCAGTGCATTACAGCGCCCCCTCTTGTGGGAGCACCCCTCTATCCGGGGCACTTCTGAGAGCGGTTCCTAGCCCAGTGCACTACAGCGCCCCCTCCTGTGGGAGCACCCCTCTCTCCCAGGCACTTCTGAGAGTGGTTCATGGCCCAGTGCATTACTGCGCCCCCTCTTGTGGGAGCACCCCTCTATCCCGGGCATTTCTGAGAGTGGTTCCTGGCCCAGTGCATTACAGCGCCCCCTCTTGTGGGAGCACCCCTCTATCCGGGGCACTTCTGAGAGTGGTTCCTGGCTTAGTGCATTGCAGCGCCCCATTTTGTGGGAGCACCCCTCTATCCGGGGCACTTCTGAGAGTGGTTCCTGGCTCAGTGCATTACAGCGCCCCCTCCTGTGGGAGTACCCCTCTATCCCAGGCACTCCTGAGAGTGGTTCATGGCCCAGTGCATCAGAGCCCCCCTCTTGTGGAAGTACCCCTCTATCCTAGGCACTTCTGAGAGAGGTTCATGGCCCAGTGTATTACAGCACCCCCTCTTGTGGGAGCACCCCTCTATCCAGGGCACTTCTGAGAGTGGGTCCTGGCTTAGTGTATTAAAGTGCCCCCTCTTGTGGGAGTACCCCCTATCCCAGGCACCTCTGATAGTGGTTCCTGGCCCAGTGCATTAGAGCACCCCCTCTTGTGGAATTACCCCTCTATCCTAGGCACTTCAGAGAGAGGTTCATGGCCCAGTGCATTACAGCGCCCCTTCTTGTGGGAGCACCCCTCTATCCAGGGCACTTCTGAGAGTGGGTCCTGGCTTAGTGTATTAAAGTGCCCCCTCCTGTGGGAGTACCCCCTATCCCAGGCACCTCTGATAGTGGTTCCTGGCCCAGTGCATTAGAGCGCCCCCTCTTGTGGGAGTACCGCTTTATCCCAGGCACTTCTGAGAGTGGTTCATGGACCAGAGCATTAGAGCGCCCCCTCTTGTGGAGGTACCCCTCTATCCTAGGCACTTCTGAGAGTGGTTCCTGGCCCAGGGCATTACAGCGCCCCCTCCTGTGAGAGCACCCCTCTATCCCAGGCACTCCTGAGAGTTGTTCCTGGCCCAGTGCATTACAGCGCCCCATCTTGTGGGATCACACCTCTATCCGGGGCACTTCTGAGAGTGGTTCCTGGCCCCAGTGCATTAGAGCGCCCCCTCTTGTGGGAGTACCCCTTTATCCCAGGCACTTCTGAGAGTGGTTCATGGACCAGTGCATGAGAGCGCCCCCTCTTGTGGAAGTACCCCTCCATCCTAGGCACTTCTGAGAGTGGTTCATGGACAAGTGCATTAGAGCGCCCCCTCTTGTCGGAGTACACCTCTATCCCAGACACTTCTGAGAGTGGTTCCTGGCCCAGTGCATTACAGCGCCCCCTCTTGTGGGAGCACACCTCTATCCGGGGCACTTCTGAGAACGGTTCCTGGCCCAGTGCACTACAGCGCCCCCTCTAGTGGGAGCACCCCTCTATCCGGGGCACTTCTGAGAGCGGTTCCTGGCCCAGTTCATTACAGCGCCCCCTCTTGTGGGAGCAACCCTCTATCCGGGGCATTTCTGAGAGTGGTTCCTGGCCTAGTGCATTGCAGCGCCCCATCTTGCGGAAGCACCCCTCTATCCGGGGCACTTCTGAGAGTGGTTCCTGGCCCAGGGCATTACAGCGCCCCCTCTAGTGGGAGCACCCCTCTATCCGGGGCTCTTCTGAGAGCAGTTCCTGGCCCAGTGCACTACAGCGCCCCCTCCTGTGGGAGCACCCTCTCTCCCAGGCACTTCTGAGAGCGGTTCATGGCCCAGTGCATTACTGCGCCCCCTCTTGTGGGAGCAACCCTCTATCCGGGGCATTTCTGAGAGTGGTTCCTGGCCTAGTGCATTGCAGCGCCCCATCTTGCGGGAGCACCCCTCTATCCGGGGCACTTCTGAGAGTGGTTCCTGGCCCAGGCCATTACAGCGCCCCCTCTAGTGGGAGCACCCCTCTATCCGGGGCACTTCTGAGAGCAGTTCCTGGCCCAGTGCAGTACAGTGCCCCCTCTTGTGGGAGCACCCTTCTCTCCCAGGCACTTCTGAGAGTAGTTCATGGCCCAGTGCATTACTGCGCCCCCTCTTGTGGGAGCACCCCTTTATCCGGGGCATTTCTGAGAGTGGTTCCTGGCCCAGTGCATTACAGCGCCCCCTCTTGTGGGAGCACCCCTCTATCCGGGGCACTTCTGAGAGTGGTTCCTGGCCTAGTGCATAGCAGCGCCCCATCTTGTGGGAGCACCCCTCTCTCCCAGGCACTTCTGAGAGTGGTTCCTGGCCCAGTGCACTACAGCGCCCCCTCCTGTGGGAGCACCCCTCTCTCCCAGGCACTTCTGAGAGTGGTTCCTGGCCCAGTGCAGTACAGCACCCCCTCTTGTGGGAGCACCCTTCTCTCCCAGGCACTCCTGAGAGTTGTTCCTGGCCCAGTGCACTGCAGCGCCCCCTCCTGTGGGAGCACCCCTCTATCCCAGGCACTGCCGAGAGTGCTTCCCGGCCCAGTGCAGTACAGCGCCCCCTCTTGTGGGAGCACCCCTCTATCCTAGGCACTTCTGAGAGTGGTTCCTGGGCCAGTGCATTTCAGCGCCCCCTCTTGTGGGAGCACCCCTCTATCCTAGGCACTTCTGAGAGAGGTTCATGGCCCAGTGCCTTACAGTGCCCCCTCTTATGGGAGCACCCCTCTATCCAGGGCACTTCTGAGAGTGGGTCCTGGCTTAGTGTATTAAAGTGCCCCCTCTTGTGGGAGTACCCCCTATCCCAGGCACCTCTGATAGTGGTTCCTGGCCCAGTGCATTAGAGCGCCCCCTCTTGTGGGAGTACCGCTTTATCCCAGGCACTTCTGAGAGTGGTTCATGGACCAGAGCATTAGAGCGCCCCCTCTTGTGGAGGTACCCCTCTATCCTAGGCAGTTCTGAGAGTGGTTCCTGGCCCAGTGCATTACAGCGCCCCCTCTTGTGGGAGCACCCCTCTATCCTAGGCACTTCTGAGAGTGGTTCCTGGGCCAGTGCATTTCAGCGCCCCCTCTTGTGGGAGCACCCCTCTATCCTAGGCACTTCTGAGAGTGGTTCCTGGGCCACTGCGTTAGAGCGCCCCCTCTTGTCGGAGTACACCTCTATCTCAGGCACTTCTGAGAGTGGTTCCTGGCCTAGGGCATTACACACACACCCCCTGTGAGTGTGCCCCTCATACACAAGCCCTTCTGGAGTGGTTCCTAATCCAGTACATTAGAGACCACCCTCCTGTGAGAGGGCCTCTTGTACACAAGCCTTTCTGATTGCTTGTTCCTGGTCCAGTGCATTGGAGTGCTCCCTCTGTGAAGCTGAGTGCCCACAGTGCACAGACCCTTCGGGTAGCTGGTCCCTCATACTATCGATTAAAACACTCCCTCCCTTCATAGGGTGGAGCTCCCTGGACACAGACTTCACATAAAGGGCCTTTTCTTTTGTCTAGGGCAGTGGTATTCAAACTGCCCCCCCCCCAGTGATGGAAAAAAATCACTGCCCCCCCCCGCTTAGAATTTTTCACAATTATTCGATTAGGTTAGCAATGTTTAAATATGTCTAGACTTATTCAAACATTGCAGTTAAGTTCTGTTACCTTTTAAATGATACAATACCTTTTTTCTGCTTTAAACAAAGCACTGATATATGCATGATGCTTATTTTGGCCAGCGCCCCCCCCCCCCCCCCCCCCAAGGGATCACTTGAGGCCTCCTTTCGGGGGCCTACGTCCCAGTTTGAACTGGTGCATCAGGTGCAAACAGGGACAGTGCACCCTATTACATGCAGTGTGTTACTCATTCAGAGGTGCCCGAAGGGCAAAGCTTTGGTGAAGCAGCTGCTGCGTCAGGCGGCAAATGCCTGCACTTCAAAGGCCAAAGAGCGAATGCACCTACCCGACTGGGGGTTCATGGGACCTCCTTTCTCCCCTTTAGAGGGCTGCCTTCTTGAGGCACACTAACTGCTTTTCAAAGCGCCGTGAAGCTTGGGGTTTTGAAGGCTGAACACAAGCAAAACAACCAACAACATTCTCTCACCAACTACAAGACAATTTGAAATTTGTTGGTTTCTTCTTCCCTTTATTAAATCCCCCAAAGGCACTGTTAGGAAGTCAAATCGTTCTGTGTGTGCAGTCATACCAGCAGTGAGGTGCAGTGGGCGTGGTTAAGAAGGTGACAATGCACAGACAACATCCACACCCTATGTTTCCGAATTGATGTCCTGGGGAGTGGAGGGTATTTGTGATTACACAGATGTGCTTTCTGTGGAAATCATCTAAGGGAGGTGGGAGGTATCCTGCCGGTGCAATATATAGGACTGCCGTTCTCTCATCCTTGCTAAGTGCCTTAAAGCTTCTGGTAAGTCAATTACTCAGTTCCTGTGATGTAATGGAGCGTCCACAAGGAGGCCATTTCGAGCAGGAATTAGATTCCCCGCATTCGCCTAAACCCAGCAGCATCGCAGCGTCCCCAGCGGACGCCCCCGCCCCACCCCACCCCACAGAGCCTTCTGCTGTCTCAGGATGAGACAGACGGCGAGTGTGAGACACCGAGAAAGCCCCTGATAGAGGAACTAGCAAATAAAGACCCTGAAAGTGTAGGAATCGGACAGAAGCTACCAGCAAGGAGGCCAGACAGTGGCGTAACAAAGGCCCCCGCAGTCCCCTAGGTGCGGGGGGGGGGGGGGGGGGGGGGAGGGGGGCGGGGCACTCTCCAGGGGGCACCCAGCACAATACCCTGGCCAGAAGGCACCTTATTGAGTTCGGAGGAGGGCTCTCCGTGTACTTTGCAATGGGCGTCCCCTCAAGTTTAGTTACGCCACTGAGGCCAGAGAGAGAGAGGGCCGGCAGCGAAGGAAAATGAGAGAGAAACTACCTGAGAAAAGACAGAGAGAGAATAATACCTGAAGGTGGACCTGTTGCCCTGGTGGAAATATCAGTTGACCACAGGCAAATATGTTCGAGAGGGAAATGCCAACAAATTCACAGAGGCAGAGCACAGCCGAAACCGAAGTCTGGCTTCGCACAACTAACGAAATGTGATCTGACACATCAGAAGTGCCTTGTAAAGAACAATTGTTGATTTGCAGTTAGTTCATGTTAGTACAGTAGAGCATATAACACGTGTTAAAGTGCAAGATTTCCAGTGAAAACTCCCATGAGATAATATTTCCGGCTCCCTCTCTCAGCAGAATTCCCTAGTGGCATCCCACAAGTGAACCAACACATTGTGATGAGCACTCTACGATGGGCGATTATTATTATATAATGAGGCACAATATGCTATTTTAAACCATGTAGCCACAGCCACTGGAATTATGCAATTGTGCGGCTGCAGGGTTTTTCGCATACATATGGATTGCCACATTTGCCACATAACCCATCATCTGCTGTGTATGTAAAATGCAGATTTTAACCAGAAACAAAAACGCGTTTCTAGCTCAAACGGTTGAAAAGCTATTTAAAACACAGCAATACGTTTTGTCGTGCAGTGAAAGATGGTTGTATGACGGAACCACGTATGATGAAACTATGCATGGCAGAACCACACATGGCTTAACAACGCAGTGAGGACCGCTTCTTAACCACGCATGCCTTTACAATGAATTTAATTGTAAAAGCATGCTTATTAAAGGTAACTTTGGTAATGCCATGCGTGGTTGTGTGATACAACCCCCCACAGCCCCTTGACCTAAACCCTAAAACCTACTCTGTCTTAAAAACTAGCCCACCCTGACCTAAAGACTGCCCCAAACCCCCATCCTTGCCCTAAACTCTAAAACCTACCCTGTCCTGTCCTAAAAAACTCCCCCAACCCTCCGCTCACACCCTAAACCCTAAAACCTACCATGCCCTGTCCTATAAACTACCCTGACCCCTCGCCTGACCCTGAAACCTACACCCCATCCTAAAAACTACCCCAATCCACCCGCCCCACCCTAAACACTAAAATGTACCTTGTCCTGTCCTAAAAACTACCCCATGCCCTAAAAACCTATCCAGTCCTAAAAACGACCCCACCATCTCCTAAAAATTATGCCCACACGCCCACCCCGCCATAATCCCTAAAACATACCCTGTCCTGTCTTAAAAACTACCCTGTCCCCGTGCTAAACCCTAAAAGCTACCCTGCCCTGTCTGAAAACCTACCCCGCTGTGTCCTAAAAACGACCCCAACCTCCACCCTAAAACCTTCCCCGTCCCATAAACGACCCCATCCTGTCCCAAAACGACACCAACCCCCAACCTAAAACCTACCCCACCCTGTCCTAAAGACTACCCCGAACCCCTGCCCCTGCCCTAAGCCCTACCGCATCCTGCCCTAAAATCTAGCCCGACTGCACCCTAAACCCAAAAACCTACCCTGTTCTAAGAACTCCCCCACCCTGTCCTAAAAACTACCCCAAATCCCCCACTCTAAACCCCCAAACCTACCCCACCCTTAAAACTACCCGACCCCTGCCCCCACCCTAAACCCTCAAAACTACCCTCTCCTAAAAATGACCCCACACTGTCCTAAGAACTACTCAACTCCCCACCGAAAACCCTAAAACCTACCCTGCCCTGTCCCAAAAACTACCTTGACCCACGCCCACCCTAAACCCTACACCACTGTCCTCAAAGCTATCCCACCCTGTCCTAATAACTACCCCAGCACCCCACCCCTGCCCTAAATCCTAAAACCTACCCTGTCCTAAAAACTCCCCCACCATGCCCTGAAACTCCCTGCCCCCGCCCCCACCCTAAAACCTACCTCGCCCTGTCCTTAAAACGACCCAGACCCCCATACTAAACCCTAAAACCTACCCTGTCCTAAAAACGACCCCACCCTGTCTTAAAAACTGCCCCCCCTAAACCCTAAAACCTATCCTGTCCCAAAAACTACACTGCCCCCTTGCCCAGCCCTAAACCCTAAAACCCACCCCACCCTGCCCTAAAAACTATCCTGCCCTGTAGAAACTACCCCACCCACCCGCCTTGCACCCTAAAACCTACCCTGCCCCAACCCAAAAACTACCACGCATGGCTTAGCAACGCAGTCGGAACCATGACCGCATCTTAACCATGCACGCCTTTACCACACATGCCTTTGCAACGAATTTCATTGTAAAAGCATGCTTAGTAAAGGTATATTTGGTAACGCCATGTGTGGTTGTGTGATACAACCCCACTGGCCCCCTCATCCCGCCCTAAATCCTAAAACTTACCCTGTCCTATAAACAACCCCACTCTATCCTAAAAACCACTGAGCCCCCGCCCTAAACCCTAAAACCTACCCTGGCCTGTCCTAAAAAAAAAAAAAAAAAAACAGCCATCACCCTAACACATATCATGCCCTCTCCTAAAACCTACCCCGCCCTGTCCTAAAAACTACCCCAGCATTAAACCCTACCCTGTCCTAAAAACGACCCCACTTTGTCCTAAAAACTACATTGACCCCCGCCCCAATCCTAAAACCTACCCACCCTGTCCTAAAAATGACTCCAACCCACCGTCTCACTTTAAACCATAAAAGCTACCCTGCCCTGTCCTAAAACCCACCATTTCCATCCTAAAACCTACCCGAGCCCCCACCCCGCTCTCAACCCTAAAACCTACCCTGTCCTAAAAACTACCCCACCCTCTCCTAAAAACGACCCAACCCCCCCACCTCTGCACTAAACCCTAAAACCTACCCTAAAAACTACCCTGTCCACACCCTAAACTCTAAAAGCTACGTCTCTCTGTCCTAAAACCTACCCCAACACCCACCTTGCCCTAAACCCTAAAACCTACTTTGTCCTAAAAACTACCCAACCCTGTCCTAAAAACGATCCCTACCCCCTGCACCGGCCCTGGACCCTAAAACCTACCCCACCCTGTCCTAAAAACGACCCTGCCCCGCCCTAAACCATAAAAGCTACCTTGCACCGTCCTAAAAGCTACCCCGCCCTGTCCTAAAAACTATCCAACCCCGCCCTAAACCCTACTTTGCCCTGTCCTCAGAACTACCCAACCCCTTCCCCTTCCCCCACCCTAAACCCTAAAACCTACCCTGTCCTAAAAACTACCCTGATCACCCCACCCTAAACCCTAAAACCTACCCGCCCTTTCCTTAAAACTACCCCCACCCAAAACCATAACACCTACCTTGTCCTAAAAACTACCCCACTCTGTCCTAAAAATTACCCTGACCCCTGCCCTAAACCCTAAAACCTACCCCACCCTGTCCTAAAAATGATCCTGTCCTGCCTAAACACTACCCGACCCGGTGTGCATTCCACCCAGACAGCCATAAATACCGGACACTCAGCTGAATCCACATTCATCTGCATACTGATGAGTCTTCCTGGGCAGAAAGGGTGGAGGGGCCTCACTTACACTAGTAGTGGCTTGACCCCACACAAAGGACTGATAACCCCTCTCCCCCACAGATCTCCTTGCAGATAGGGCTGGGTTGAAAGTGGAACTGGTGCACATCAAAACCACTCTTTGAAGTCTCCTGCCCTTCAACTGCACATTTGGGTATATATATGCTAGGTCAGTGACAAGTGGCGGGCCGTCCTTTAGGGCGGAGGGGCCACCCCCCCCCCCACCTTGTGCCCCTCATGAAGAGTGTCTGTCAGGCTGAACAAAGGCCAGCCTGACAGACTCTCTCCATTTTCAGCTCAGACAGCCAGGAGTGAGCTATGGGAGATTTGCGCAGACTCCTGGCTGCCTGAGCCGAACTTTACTGGGCTGAGGAGGTCACAGCTCCTATGGGCGTGACATCCTCAGCTCAGCAAAGGTGCCTCGAGGCCCTCCCCTGGGTGACGAGGAAAGCGTCACCCATTGACACTTGCCCTGGGCGCTTCAGGTTTAAGCCCTGAAGCGCCCATGGCGAGTGTCAATCAGTGACACTTTGTCACAGAGTTGGGTGGGGTCAGCAGTCTCACTGACCCCATCCTACTCTGTGACGAGGATGGGACTGCTGCCTTCCCTCATTGGCTGACGTAAGGTCAGCCAATGAGGGAAGGTAGCAGGCCCAATCCTCCTGGGACCTGGAGGCTGAAGGTAAGTGTGTGTGTATGTGTGTGATGTTTGAAATTGAATGTTTGGTGTGTGCATGCATGTTTGAGTGTTATGAGTGTTGTTAATGGATGTGCGTGCGTGCGTTTGTGTGTGAAAGAATGAGTGTGTGTGATCTTTTAAATGAATGTTTGGTGCATGCGTGCATATTTGAATGTTATGAGTGTTAATGGATGTGCATGCGTGTGTGAAAGAATGAGTGTGTGTGATGTTTTAAAATGAATGTTTGGTGCGTGCATGCATGTTTGAATGGTATGAGTGTTGTTAATGGATGTGTGTGCGTGCATGTCTGTGTGTGAAAGAATGAGTGTGTGCGTGTGCTTCCTGCCCGCCCCCCTCCCTCCTAAAGCTGCCAGCCGCCACTGTCTGTGACCCCCCTAAAAATCAGACACTTCCGGACCTACAAGTTGACTCTTTCAGAAGCGCTGCAGTGCTGCCCAAAGGACTTAACTGGACTGCTTTTTTGGAAGGACTACTCTGCTTGTTGCCCTGCTCCTCTTCGACTCTGCTGGATGGACTTTGCCTTTTCACCACACATGATCTCCAAGGTCTTGTCAGCTTGCCTCCTGTCGAGAAGTCTCAGGGCCATCAAAGACTAAACCTAAAATAAAAACTCCATGCCTCAATGTGCTGCAAATAAAATGGCACAACACCTGTCTCGTGGTTGATAAATCGATGCAACACCTGCAGAATCAACACAGTCCTTGTGTTGCAGCTAAAAAAACGATGCAGCACCTGCAGAATTGATGCAGCGCCTGTTTCACCTCAGTTCCATCATTACTGCACATCTGGATTTTCCACGCATCATCCCTGGGAGTCAATTTGTCATCAACCCTGCACTGCAGTAAGGAACCAAGGCTGCATGTCCATAAAGCGATGCATCAGCTCCCATGCCAGTAAGAAACTGATGCATCTTCTCACTTGTGAGGAAAGGATTGACGCATCACCTCTCCTGCACAGTAAGGAACCAACACACCATTTTGCTTTTCCAGTGCCTCACCTCCCCTGTGGCTCGCATCGTCTTGGTTTCTGAGGCATCTTAGGTACTTTGTGCTAAAGAGGTACATCTATTGATTCCTATGGATTAAGGCTTACTTAAACCCCTAACAAGTGATATCTTGACCTATGTTTATTGTACCTTTGTCATTTTGGTTCTGTTTTATTCAGAGAAATATCTATTTTTCTAAACTGGTGTGAAGTACTTTTTGTGGTTTTCACTGTTTTACTATATGAGTTTTTGCACAAATAATTTACACATTGACTTCTAAGTTAAGCCTGCCTGCTCTGTGCCAAAATACCAGAGGGTGAGCACAGGATAAATTAGGTTGTGTTGGGACTTTTCCAGACTAGGATTGTGGTCCCTACTTGGACAGGGTGCATACCTTTGCCAACTAGAGATCCAATTTCTAATACCTGTGGCATAATTTGCCCCCATCACATAATTCCAGCTGCTCTGCATATAGCATTTGAGCTTTAGGTTTTTTTTAGTTCGCCCTTTCAAGTGAATTACTTCCAGGACCTCAGAAATCTAGTAGTCAAGAAAAATGAGGCAAAGCTAAGCAACATATTTTGCCTAGGATCACACAGTTTGATCAAAAGGGGAATCCAGAATTTCCTTCCAGCTTCTGTGGCCACATTCTGCATGCAATTGACCCATCAAGCAATTTCTCCTCTTCTCTCCAATTTCACTCAAACAACACTTTATGCCTGCTTACCTCTAAAGAGCTAACTTAGTACCATCCCCCCCAAACCCTAAAACCTACCCCACCCTGTCCTAAAAAATATCCCGCCCTGTCCTAAAAATGACTCCGACCCCTCCACCCCACCCTAAACCCTAAAACCTACCGCCCTTTCCTTAAACCTACCCCAACCCCCACCCAAAACCATAACACCTACCTTGTCCTAAAAACTACCCCACTCTGTCCTAAAAACTACCCTGACCCCTGCCCTAAAACCTACCCCACCCTGTCCTAAAAACTATCCGCCCTGCCTAAACACTACCCGACCCGCTGCCCGAACCCTAAAACCTACCCACCCTGTCCTAAAAACTACCGGACCCCAAAAACCTATCACACTGCGTCCTTGAAAATCCTTCTACCGGTCCCAACCCCACGTACCCGGCCGCAGCATTCCTCTTCCGTCTGTTCCATCTGTATGCCTGAACCATGCAAATGCATGGTGCCTGAACCATGCATTTGCATGGTTCAGGGCAAGCGTGGTAATGCTTGCATGCTTACGGCCTTGTTGTAGAGGCCAGTTCCTGTGAAAGACCCTTTGCAAAGGTTGACTGGCCACCTTTCTTGATTATTGCTACATTTAGGTGTTAACCTGGTACCAATGAGGTGCAACTTACGTGTAGGAAGTGTTAGCAAGTGTGAAAATGACAAAAAATGAAAAAATACTATCACAAAATGTGCTGCGTTATGCCGCATAATTTGCCTTTTCTTGCTGCCTAGTTTACTCAACTTAGCTCCAACTTTTTACCTGCCTCCCTCCATTTTTCTGATCACATTTTTGCTGGTTGTATGACTCTGCACACTTTACAACTGGTGACCAATGCTAAAGTGCTTGTGCTCTCTCCCCTAATCATGGTAACATTGGCTCCTACCCAATTGGCATATTTGATTTACCTATAAGTTAATAGTAACGTGCACTATATGTGCCCAGGGCCCAGTGCTTAATTTGTGCTTTTTGTTTCTGGTGCTGAGCACTGGCACTTATTTGTGAGGGCCGGGGCTTATTCTTCAGCCTCAAGCAATTGCTGCGAGCAAAAGACACATATGAGAGAAACGGAAGAAGGAAAAACTAAAAAGCGTCATAAAGGGAGAAAGTAGAAAGTTGCAGGATGAGCTGAAGGAGCATGGGTGGCCGTAAATGGATTGAAGAGGCCCGAGATGGCTTCAGGATTACGCTGCCTCAGTTTTCAGTGCTGGCAGATTTGATTAAAGCAGTCTCGTGTTTAAGAGAAGGGCTTTGAGCACCGCACCTCTTTATTTACAAATTAAGCACTGCCAGGGCCTGTAAATGAAATGCTACTAATGGGCCTGCAACACTGATTGGTGCCACGCACATAAATAGCCCCTTAACCATGTCTCAGGCTTGCCATTGCAAGGCGCGCGCGCGCGTGTGTGTGTGTGTGTGTGTGTGTGTGTGTGTGTGTGTGTGTGTGTGTGTGTGTGTGTGTGTGTGTGTGTGTGTGTGTGTGTGTGTGTGTGTGTGTGTGTGTGTGTGTGTGTGTGTGTGTGTGTGTGTGTGTGTGTGTGTGTGTGTGTGTGTGTGTATGTGTGTAGTTTCACTGCCACTTTGACTTGGCATGTAAATCTTCTTGCCAAGCCTTTAACTCCCCTTTTATTACATATAAGTCACCCCTAAGGTAGGCCCTAGGTAGCCCGTAGGGCAGGGTGCTATGTAAGTAAACCAAAGGATGTGTACGTGTGAGTTTTACATGTCGTGGTAGTGAAAAATTCCCAAAGCGGTTTTTCACTATTGTGAAGCCTGGTCCTCTCATAGGCCAGCAATGGAAATTCTCTTATATACGTTTAAGTTGTAATTCCTGACCTGAAAGGAGTGTCATTGTCATGTTTGGTACGTTTGGTACGTTTGGAATGGTAGTGAGAAATCTTGCTTACTGGTGAAGTTGGATTTAACATTACTATTATAGAAATGCCACTTTTAGAAAGTAGGCATTATTCTGCACGTACTGCTCTCTGTGCCTGACAGCATGTCTCCAATCCATGTTTCATTTGGGCTGGTTGACAGGTCCCCTTGTGCATTCCACCCAGACAACCATAAATAAAGGACACTCAGCTGAACCCACATTCATCTGCATACTGATGAGTCTTCCTGGGCAGAAAGGGTGGAAGGGCCCTCACTTACACTAGTAGTGGCTTGCCCCCACACAAAGGACTGATAACCCCTCCCCCCCACAGATCTCCTTGCAGACAGGGCTGGGTTGAAAGGGGAACTGGTGCACATCAAAACCACTCCTTGAAGTCTCCTGCCCTTCAACTGCACATTTGGGTATATAGATGCTAGGTCTGTGACCAGTGCCGGCCCGTCCTTTAGGGCGAAGGGGCCACGCCCCCCCACCTTTTGCCCTTCATGAAGAGTGTCTGTCAGGCTGAACAAAGGCCAGCCTGACAGACTCTCTTCATTTTCAGCTCAGACAGCCAGGAGTGAGACATGCACGATTTGCGCAGACTCCTGGCTGCCTGAGCTGAACTTTGCTAGGCTGAGGAGGTCACAGCTCCTATGGGCGTAACCTCCTCGGCTCAGCAAAGGTGCCTCGAGGCCCTCCCCTGAGTGGCGAGTAAAGCGTCACTCATTGACACTCGCCCTGGGCGCTTCAGGTTTAAGCCCTGAAGCGCCCAGGGTGAGTGTCAATCAGTGACACTTTGTCACAGAGTGGGGTGGGGTCAGCAGTGTCACTAACCCATCCCACTCTGTGACGAGGCTGGGACTGCTGCCTTCTCTCATTGGCTGACCTAAGGTCAGGCAATGAGGGAAGGCAGCAGGCCCAACCCTCCTGGGACCTGGAGGCTGAAGGTATGTGTGTGTGTGTGTGTATGTGAGTGATGTTTGAAATTGAATGTTTGGTGAGCGCGTGCATGTTTGAGTATTATGAGTGTTGTTAATGGATATGCGTGCGTGCATTTGTGTGTGAAAGAATGAGTGTGTGTGATCTTTTAAAATGAATGTTTGGTGCATGCGTGCATGTTTGAATGTTATGAGTGTTAATGGATGTGCGTGCGTGTCTGAGCGTGAAAGAATGAGTGTGTGTGTGTGCTTCCTGCCCGCCCCCCTCCCTCCTAAAGCTGCCGGCCGCCACTGTCTGTGACCTCCCCTAAAAATCAGACACTTCTGGACCTACAAGTTGACTCTTTCAGAAGGGCTGCAGTGCTGCCCAAAGGACTCAACTGGACTGCTTTTTTGGAAGGACTACTCTGCTTGTTGCCCTGCTGCTCTTCGACTCTGCTGGATGGACTTTGCCTTTTCATCACACATGATCTCCAAGGTCTTGTCAGCTTGCCTCCTGTTGAGAAGTCTCAGGGCCATCAAAGACTAAACCTAAAATGAAAAATCCATGCCTCAATGTGCTGCAAAACAATTGGCACAACACCTATAGCGCAGTTGATAAATCGACGCAACACCTGCAGAATCAACACAGTGCTTGTCTTGCAGCTAAAAAATTGATGCAGCACCTGCAGAATTGATGCAGCGCCTGTTTCACCTCAGTTCCATTATTACGGCACATCTGGATTTTCCACGCATCATTCCTGGGAGTCAATTTGTCATCAACCCTGCACTGCATTAAGGAGCCAAGGCTGCATGTCCAGAAATCGATGCATCAGCTCCCATGCCAGTAAGAAACTGATGCATCGTCTCACTTGTGAGGAAAGAATTGACGCATCACCTCTCCTGCGCAGTAAAGAACCAACGCACCATTTTGCTTTTCCAGTGCCTCACCACCCCTGTGGCTTGCATCGTCTTGGTTTCTGAGGCATCCTAGGTACTTTGTGCTAAAGAGGTACATCTATTGATTCCTATGGATTAAGGCTTACTTAAACCTCTAACAAGTGATATCTTGACCTATGTTTATTGGACCTTTGTCATTTTGGTTCCGTTTTATTCAGAGAAATATCTATTTTTCTAAACTGGTGTGAAGTACTTTTTGTGGTTTTCACTGTTTTACTATATGAGTTTTTGCACAAATAATCTAAACATTGACTTCTAAGTTAAGCCTGCCTGCTCTGTGCCAAGCTACCGGAGGGTGAGCACAGGATAAATTAGGTTGTGTTGGGACTTTCCCAGACTAGGATTGTGGTCCCTACTTGGACAGGGTGCATACCTCTTCCAACTAGAGATACAATTTCTAATACCTGTGGCATAATTTGCCCCCATCACATAATTCCAGCTGCTCTGCATATAGCAGTGAGCTTTAGGTTTTTGTGTAGTTCGCCCTTTCAAGTGAATTACTTCCAGGAGCTCAGCAATCTAGTAGTCAAGAAAAATTAGGCAAAGCTAAGCAACATATTTTGCCTAGGATCACACAGTTTGATCAAAAGGGGAATCCAGAATTTCCGTCCAGCATCTGTGGCCACATTAAGCATGCAATTCACCCAACAGGCAATTTCTCCTCTTCTCTCCAATTTCACTCAAACAAAACTTTAGGCCTGCTTATCTCTAAAAAGCTAACTAAGTACCATGTTCAAAAAATCACATTTGACAAATACACATTGTAGGAATTGGATAATTGGTTGAGGGGAGTAAGTACCCACCTTAAGTAATAATCACAGTCTTTTTTGGGGTAAACTACTAAAGCCATTAAATGAGCCTAAGCTCAACTCCCCAGGTAGCTATTGCAAAGAGCAGGCAGACTCAACTTAGAGGTAGTGCATAAAGTATGTATGCACTACTAAAACAGTAATAAGGCCAAAATGCAAAACAATAAAAATCCCAAAATGAATTACAAATATAAAGCAACATTTACTAAGCAAAATGACAGAGAAATGACAAAAATCCAATCAGGGGAGCCAGAGATATATATTTATAAATGTTTAAGTAGAAATAGCACCACTAAGGCCAAAGTGCCAATGGTGGCAGTAAAACAGGACTTAGGAACAAAGTTATGCTGACCGCGATGGAGCACTGGTTGATTACACAAACCTGGTTAATCCTGGTAAAGGATTTTACCTTCGAACGTTAGTCCTTTAAGTCCCCCTCCACCACAGAAGTGCACTTTTAAAACCTTTCAGGACCTCAGGGAGGGACTTAGAGACTCACAGGGTACGAGGTAAAGTCAGGTCCAGATACCACTTATTTGTTGGACAGTTATGACATGGCCTCTTTGAGTTTGTTGTGTTCCTGTACCTCTAGCAGGAAATCAGCCTTATGCAGGGCTTTTAGTAGGATGAAAAAAATGTGGGGGGGTCCTCAAGTGGGACATGACTTAAACAAACTTAATTTCTGTGATTGGCATAATATGCTACACTAGAAGTGTTTTGGTTCCACTCTGAGATTTCAGTTATTACATCCAAATATATACACAACAACCACATACACCTAAAACCAGCCAGGGCTATAGGCTCTTTCACTGGTTGTAAGCTGTTAAAGATAACTGAGTACCCCAAACAAAATGTTGTTGTAATTAACTAATATTGAACATGTTTCAATCATGAAATTGTGAGACTGTGAATTAAACATTACTGAGGCTCGTTGAAAGTGTAGTGGTCTTCAGATTGTGCCAGTCACTCATGCTATGTTCGCTTTATGTTAGACATGTTGGCCCTTTTTCTCTCCACATCTCTGCCAAATTTGTACCTTATTTCTTTTCTCTGCAGCACCCTCCATTGACTTCCGAATGCACTTCTTCACATTTTCTTTACTACACCCGCACAAAACACACAATGCACAAACTCATCTGTAAGCAATACATTTTCTTTTACTTTTGCCTTGTCGATATTTTGAAAACTGTGTACTTGCTTCACACATTTGCACTGAATTACAATTGCAACTGAAATATGTGACTATTGCTCTGTGCACTCTGCAGAGAAGCCAAGGATTGGATGACCACATATTCTGAACCCTTTTTTGACCCACAGACCCATACTGTGGGAAACTTGTGTTGCCTTCAGCCTCATCTCCTGAGCCCTTAATCATGGCCTGTTGTAAACATCTAGAGATGACTCAGTTTAAAGCACGCACCATACAAGAATATTATTCCTCACAAAAAATACAGAAACACAACATCCAAGAAATAACCAACAATCTTAGGGAATGTAAGAGTTACAAAAAACGTGAAGTATAAATAGGAACTAAATCGCTGACATGGATTACCTAAATGTCCCTTTACATTCATTGTTCAGAAATCCATCAGTGATTTTGCCTTTAAAGTTAAGGGGGGAGAGAGAGAGAGGAAGAGAGAAAGGAAGAGGGCAAAGGAGAGGGAGAGCGAGAAGGAGAGAGGGGGAGAGAGAGGGGAAGAGAGAGAAGATCCACTCCTTTAGGGCTCTTCTCATGTCCAGAAGTGTTCTGAAATAGGTGTGTGGACATGCCACATCTGTGCCTGGCATGAGCCAGTGGGTTGTAATGGTCTCTGCGGGTGCCCTAACCAAAGGGTTCAGGACTAATCCTACCTAGGTTGGACATTTTCAATATGTCCAAAGTTCTCAGCCATACTAAACTTAGACTCCAAGGGCTGCTGGAGTATGAGAGAAGTGCAACGAACATTCAGAAAAGTGGCTAAATGGGGGTGGAACATAATTTATTATTCTAACTCTAAAATCATTGGAGAAAGTGTAATAATGTAAAATTTACTATTCTAACTACAGTTCAACAAAGGTTGTGGAAAGGTATACACCCGGGGAGGGTGGCGGGGGTCAGATTTACTAAACTAATTCCAGTCTAATAAGCACTGGGGAAAGTGTATACATAGAAGTGTGCGATTTACTGTTCCAACTCCAGTTTAAGAAACACTGAAGAAAGTGCGAGTAATGGGTGCTGGGTATGGTCAGAGTTGCTTTTCCCACTCCAGTGCTACAATAACAAACAGTGTGGAAAATGCATAATCTACGATTTACTATTCTAAATCCAGATCAACGAACTTTGGAGAAAATGCATACATTTGGGATTGTGTGTGTGTGGATGGGGGGTTTGGGGGTTAATTTATAATACTAATTCTAGTCTATCGAACAATGAGAAAAGTGCATATTTTTGGGGGGTGTAGGAGTTATATTCACTACAATCATGTAAATTAAATATCAGTTTAAAACATTAAAAGTATAAATATATCAGAATATTATAGATCATAATATTAACATAGCTTTTAAAAACTAAGGCCCTCATTACAACCCTGACAATAGCACCGCCATCTGGCTGGCGGTGCAATCTTGCGAATTACGACTGAGGCAGAAGCGCCGCGGTCACACCGCCGGGACAGGTGGGTTTCCGACACGTTGGTCCCGGCGGTTGTAATCCTCCAGGGCAGCACTGCTTGTGAGTGACTTATGAGTCCCCCTCCCGTGCTGCGGCCAACATACCCCCTGGGCCGGCGGGCGGAAACTCAGTTTCCGCCCTCCAGCCCAGCGTGGATGTCGTAATGGCCACCGCGGGAGTGCGGCCGCATTGGCGGCGGTACGGCGGTTATAACTTGGCGGGTGGCGGTTGCCGCCCGCCAATGTTGTAATGAGGGCCTAAATCTTTTACAGTAACTAAAGTATTAGTTAAAAGAACAAACAAAATATTTTCTAAACAATAGACCTCAACTCAACAATAATTTTGAAAAACATAATTAACATTTACAATATATTACAATTAGCACAATTAACAATATCACAATTTGATATTGTAGTAAAACATGTAAAAAACGATATACTTACCTTCGATATTGTTGTTCACAGGATTTTTGTAGCCACAATCTTTTGATCATAATATTATGGGAAGACAATATTTTTAATGTAATATTATAGTGGAAAATGCATATGTTGGTGGTTAATAGCTGCACTTATGTTGCGAGAGGAGTGAAGTAAACTGAAAATAATTGCACATGTAGTCATACTTATCATTCTTGAGCATGAACAGGCTCTGGTTCTTCCTAAAGGAATGGTGATAGATCATCTGATAACTATACTTTTGTGGGTGATAGAATGTCACTCTGCATCATGTGTTTGGGAAGAGTCAAGTCTTTACTTCCTTCATGAATTACAAGTAATATTAGATATTTCTTGTCTGGGCTTGAAGGAATTCCATACTTTTGCTGTTTGTTTGGAGAAGCAGGTTCCACCAATATGTTTCTTCTGGTGGAGGGATGCAATGATCAGCCAAAGTGCTACACTAGAACTAAAGGCCCGATGTACGATGCCTTATTGCAGTCGCAAAAGGTGAAAATAGACGTTTGTTATCGCAAAAAAAGGCCAGGTACGATGTACCATCCCTATTTTGTGAGTCAGTATGCAGTTTACCAACTCACAAAATAGGGATTGCGACTCGCAATTAGGAAAGGGCATCCCAAAGTCATCCCTTCCTAACTGCGAGACGCAGTGGTATGTATGATTGTTTTGTGACCGTAAATGCAGTTGCAAAACAATTGCAGTTAACACCAATTTCAAACTGGTGTTAACCCATTTGCATGGGACTCCTTCCCTTTTGTGAATGTATGCAAAAATATTTTTTTCAGAGCAGGAACTTCCTGAATATTAATAAGGTAGGTCATTTGCGACCCCATTGGGAATCGCTAAATGTCTCTGAGACACATTTGTACATTTCATTTTGGGAGTCTCTAATTGCGATTCTCAATGAATTGCAATTAGAGACTTGCAAAATAAAATGGTCGTACATCTGTCCCTGAGTGTTTTGGTCTGTGAGTATATTTGAAACTTTTCGTTGATAGGCAATGGGCTCTTTCTCTATGTGGACCTTTGGACAGTAGATTGTGTCTTCAAGGTGGAGTGTCTGGCTGTAGGGAGCCAATAAAGCTCTTCCAGCACATGGGCAAAGGTCTAGAAATCACCTCACTGCTGTGTCCTTTGCAGTTTTCAGAGCAGGAAGGGCATACAACTAGGTAGAGAACATTAGTGTTGTCTAGTCAAAGCATGCCAAGTGGAATAATGGTCTGCAGTTTCTGAGGGCAGCCTATGTGAAGGAAGATACAGCAAAGAGTTAACATGGTTTAGTGGGTGCATTTTGTGGCTTGGTTCACTTGAGAAATCAGGAAGAGGTTGGAGTCCATAATCACTCCCAGATTTCTTAATTCCTTTGGTGTTGTTGGTTGAGTGTCAAGATCCTGTGACCAGATGGTTTTAGGTTTGTAGTTTTTACATTCTCCATGAGTTAGGATCTCAGTACAGCAACAGTTAAGTTTAAGGTGGCTACTCAGTGTTGATTAGTCTACTACTCGGAGGCAGTGGTAAATCCTCATGAGTCTTACTCCTTTCAATTCTCCAGTTTTACATTTGTGTATTCAAAGTTATAGAAGATTAGGTTGAAAGGTCATGATGAGGTCTAGTACCGGAGAGAGATAAAGTTTAATTAGGAGCAGAGAGATGATTGAGCCTTGAGACACACTACAGCCAGTGGTAAAATGAGCTGACATGAACATGAAAGTGGGATGAACCTGCAACTTCTGTAAACCTGTAACGTACTTGCCAGAAGCCTTCTCCTCAGCAAGCCACTGCAATTTTCTTCCTTGCAAAACACAAAACCTCATCATGGAAGTCACAGAGTGGGCTGTACCATGTATTCTGGTCTCTGCTGAGAAATTCCTGGCCATGTTAAGCGCCAACCCAAAGCTAGAAGTTTGACCAGAGCCATGCTCAAGCCTTCATCGACACCTATCATGTATTTTCTGGTGGAACCATTCGCAGCATGTGAATGTTTTGGCTAGATATGTCCAGCAGAAACAAGACAAGGGAATTTATATAGGTGGAAGACATCTCCTTTTTGTGGAAGGAGTTGTGCTATGAGTCAATAGAAGTTCTATGGATTGTGCTATATGTACTAACAGCAGTCGCAACATTACTTGAGTATATACACAATAGTGATGTACTAGATACAATCACATCTGCTGTCTAGCATCGTCATTAAAAAAACATAAGTTGATTATTAATTGCATTTGATCTTAAAATATATTGTATTATGGAATCTATGATTGTGGTGTTATTTCATGATTAACACCACATAAAATAAAGTATTAAAAATAAAAAAGACCAATTGCAATCAGTAGACACTGTAATAAACCAATATCCAGTGCTATGATACAATGGAAATCAACAAGAATTTTCTCCATAGCAGTTCATTAAATTGCAATAACCTGAATGCCAGGAACCAGCCACATCCTTGGGGATTCCCCAAAATCAAGACGATTAAAAGTTGTTAGATGAGCAGATTTTAAATGCGAGTAGGCTTCTTCTCCTGTCCTGATACAACATATAGAAGGCAGGGTCAGAGGATTTGCTGGTGCAGGCCTGAGTTTCACAGCAGTGGATTAGAGTTTACAACAAAACAACAGAAAGGCTGGACTTGTGTCCAGAACTAATTTATGACTAATACATAGAGCCTTAATAAATATGCAATTGTGCACCAGTTGCCAGTGAAAATTGTGAAGATGCTATGTATGATGAACTCTTCAAAACAGGCTGAGCACAAGGTGTGCTGGCATATTATGTATGACTTGAAAACGAGGGATTGATGGTAGTCAACACAGGACACCTTTAAACTGAGTCAACAGCCAGTTTCATATAGTTTGGAGCAAATGTGGCCACTCCAGGTGGTGCTGCCAACAGAGGAATCTACCCTTGGGGAGCAGCATAAAAGATAATGACTGACCCCCTGTGGTCACGCAGGTGAGACTAATTGGAGAGGAATTTTGAATGGAGATCCGAAGGTCTTGGACAGAAGGGCAAAAGAGATGCACGTACTGGGTGGTGGTCCTGCCTACAATTCTGCAATGAGATCTGTGAATATGATTATGCACTGGGGCCTGGGACAGTCTGGAGAGCCTGACAAGCTTACAGAGAGCTCTCTGGGATCACAAAGAGCTGACGATCCCTCAGATCCCACTGAGGGTTGTGATGATTTAACTCCATGGTGGTTTGCTGCTCCATATCTTTCCTGACAGTTGGCAGCAACATGGGTCTCTACCATCAGGAGCTTCTGCAAAGGGCATAGCTTGATCAGTAAGATTGGGAGTGGGAACTTCAAATTTCCCAACAATCACGCTGGAGTATCTTTTGTATTGTATTGTATTGTAATCGTATTTATATAGCGCTTACTACCCCTGACGAGGCGTCGAAGCGCTTTTCGATGAGTAGCACGCTACTCCGGTACCCAACAAGAATTAGTGATGGATTAGTATAATTTAATAAGGAGTACAGTTTTAGTATTATTATGAGTTAATTTGAGTTGCGGATATGAGAGTTTGTTAGTTAGATTGACTGGAGTAATGGAGGGGTGGAGGAGGAAAGAAATCCAGAAGTGTTAATTGGGAGTTTATCCTTCATTTACTCAATCCAAAGGCTTGAGATGAATAAAAGGGGGAGCGGAGGGGAAAGAGGATGTGGAAGGGTTAGGGAGAGCATAGTAGGAGGGTGAGATGAATGCAGGAGAATTTAGTAGGGTTTGGTGAGTTAGATGTGGAGGTGGAGGGAAGAGCTTAGGCAGAGATATTTAGGAGATGAAAGTGGTCGAAGGGATTTGGGATGAGTCCGAGTGAGAATGGAGGATAGTTTGATAGAGACATGACATAAGAGTGATGAGTAGATAAGTGTGATAAAAGAGAGCAGAAATTCATAGATATCTAGTATAACAACCCAGAAAACCAGGAGCCATGCAAAGATCCACAAACATGCCAGGCACAGAAACAACATATATACATACATACACATATATATATATATTTATACACACACACATATGAATACAACACACATATGCACATATAATACATAATTAGAATCATGGGTAAAAAATACTTAGTCATCCATCCATCATCCTGGTAAAAAGGCGGGAATTCCTTTACCTACTTCGAGGGTGGACGGGGTGTGGCTCAGCGGGCGGAGCTTACAGGTGCTTTATAAAGGGAGAGCCTTCTACTCTGTGTCTCCAGCAGAGGAAGATAGAACCCGCGCGTCTCAGTCATATACAGATTACGCTCCAGTACATCCTCAGTTCACCTCCAGAAAGGATTCTAGATCTTTTCTGCTATGGGATCTCTGAGCGCACAGCCTTGCTTTATCTTTGCCAAGTCCAAGAGTTAGGGTGGCTTGTCCTTTCCAGAAGGTGAGCTTCAACTGCAGCATCTGCTGCATTTATATTGTACACTAGGGGTACGTGATGGGCCATGGGGTAAACGTCTCCAGTAACCTTGTGTCCCTTTGGCAATGTTATTGTAACTAGTGCGTCTTTGTGGAGATGTCCTCGTGCTTCTGAGCATCAATAACGCACCACGTGAATGGGCGGTAAACGCAGTGGGGTCGTTTTGGAAGGATGGCCATCATCCTGGTAAGAGGCGGGAATTCCTTTACCTACTTCGAGGGTGGACGGGGCGTGGCTCAGCGGGCGGAGCTTACAGGTGCTTTATGAAGGGAGAACCTTCTACTCTGTGTCTCCCGGAGAGGAAGATAGAACCCGCGCGTCACAGTCAGATACAGATTACGCTCCAGTACATCATCAGTTCACCTCCAGAAGCTAAGCTTCAACTGCGGCACCTGCTACGATTATAATTGTAAGTACTTCCTTTGAGGATTAGTTTCTGTAAAATGAGCATCGTGGCCTACTCAACCGGAGTATTTTCTACGAGTATGTCAGTAAGCGTTACCTAGCATGTTTCATACGCCCCGTTTATATTGTACACTAAGGGTACGTGATGGGCCACGGGGTAAACGTCTCCAGAAACCTTGTTTTCCTTTGGCAATGCGATTGTTATTAGTGCGTCTTTGTGGAGATGTCCTCGTGCTTCTGAGCATCAACAACGCACCACCGGAATCGACGTTAAAAACGCATTGGGTCGTTTTGGAAAGCTGTCCATCATCCTGGTAAAAGGCGGGAATTCCTTTACCTACTTCGAGGGTGAACGGGCGTGGCTCAGCGGGCGGAGCTTAACAGGTGCTTTATGAAGGGGGAACCTTCTACTCTGTGTCTCCAGGAGAGGAAGATAGAAACCGCGCGTCACAGTCAGATACAGATTACGCTCCAGTACATCATCAGTTCACCTCCAGGAAGGATTCTAGATCTTTTTCTGCTATGGGATCTCTGAGCGCACAGCCTTGCTTTATCTTTGCCAAGCCCAAGAGTTATGGTGGCTTGTCCTTTCCAGAAACTGAGCTTCAACTGCGGCACCTGCTACGTTTACATTTGGAAGTGCTTCCTTTGAGGTTTAGTTTCTGTAAAATGAGCATCGTGGCCTACCCAACCGGGGTATTTTCTACGAGTATGTCAGTAAGCGTTACTTAGCATGTTTTATATGCCCCGTTTATATTGTACACTAAGGGTACGTGATGGGCCACTGGGTAAACGTCTCCAGCAACCTTGTGTGCCTTTGGCAATGTGATTGTTACTAGTACGTCTTTGTGGAGATGTCCTCGTGCTTCTGAGCACGAACAACGCACCACCGGAATCGGCGGAAAACGCGGTGGGGTCGTTTTGGAAAGCTGTCCATCATCATGGTAAGAGGCGGGAATTCCTTTACCTACTTCGAGGGTGGACGGGGCGTGGCTCAGCGGGCGGAGCTTACAGGTGCTTAATGAAGGGAGAACCTTCTACTCTGTGTCTCCAGAAGAGGAAGATAGAAACCGCGCGTCACAGTCAGATACAGCTTACGCTCCAGTACATCATCAGTTCACCTCCAGAAAGGATTCTAGATCATTTCTGCTATGGGATCTCTGAGCGCACAGCCGTGTTTTATCTTTGCCAAGCCCAAGAGTTAGGGTGGCTTGTCCTTTCCAGAAGCTGAGCTTTGACTGCGGCACCTGCTACGTTTATATTTGGAAGTGCTTCCTTTGAGGTTTAGTTTCTGTAAAAAGAGCATCGTGGCCTACCCAAACCGGGGTATTTTCTATGAGTATGCCAATAAGCGTTACCTAGCATGTTTTATACGCCCCGTTTATATTGTACGCTAAGGGTACGTGATGGGCCACGGGGTAAACGTTTACAGCAACCTTGTGTGCCGTTGGCAATGTGATTGTTACTAGTGCGTCTTTGTGGAGATGTCCTCGTGCTTCTGCGCATCAACAACGCACCACGTGAATCGGCGGTAAAAACGCAGTGGGGTCGTTTTGGAAAGCTGTCCATCATCCTGCTAAGAGGCGGGAATTCCTTTACCTACTTCGAGGGTGGACGGGGCGTGGCTCAGCGGGCGGAGCTTACAGGTGCTTTATAAAGGGAGAACCTTCTACTCTGTGTCTCCCGGAGAGGAAGATAGAAACCGCGCGTCACAGTCAGATACGGATTACGCTCCAGTACATCATCAGTTCACCTCCAGAAGCTGAGCTTCGACTGCGGCACCTGCTACGATTATAATTGTAAGTGCTTCCTTTGAGGTTTAGTTTCTGTAAAAAGAGCATCGTGGCCTACCCAACCGGAGTATTTTCTACGAGTATGTCAGTAAGCGTTACCTAGCATGTTTTATACGCCCCGTTTATATTGTGCACTAAGGGTACGTGATGGGCCCCGGGGTAAAACGTCTCCAGAAACCTTATTTTCCTTTGGCAATGCGATTGTTACTAGTGCGTCTTTGTGGAGATGTCCTCGTGCTTCTGAGCATCAACAACGCACCACCGGAATCGGCGGTAAACGCATTGGGGTCGTTTTGGGTGGACGGGGCGTGGCTCAGCGGGCGGAGCTTACAGGTGCTTTATAAAGGGAGAACCTTCTACTCTGTGTCTCCAGGAGAGGAAGATAGAACCCGCGCGTCACAGTCAGATACAGATTACGCTCCAGTACATCATCAGTTCACCTCCAGAAGCTGAGCTTCAACTGCGGCACCTGCTACGATTATAATTGTAAGTACTTCCTTTGAGGTTTAGTTTCTGTAAAATGAGCATCGTGGCCTACCCAACCGGAGTATTTTCTACGAGTATGTCAGTAAGCGTTACCTAGCATGTTTTATACGCCCCGTTTATATTGTACACTAAGGGTACGTGATGGGCCACGGGGTAAACGTCTCCAGCAACCTTGTGTGCCTTTGGCAATGTGATTGTTACTAGTGCGTCTTTGTGGAGATGTCCTCGTGCTTCTGAGCATCAACAACGCACCACCGGAATCGGCGGTAAACGCAGTGGGGTCGTTTTGGAAAGCTGTCCATCATCCTGGTAAGAGGCGGGAATTCCTTTACCTACTTCGAGGGTGGACGGGCGTGGCTCAGCGGCGGAGCTTACAGGTGCTTTATGAAGGGAGAACCTTCTACTCTGTATCTCCAGGAGAGGAAGATAGAACTCGCGCGTCACAGTCAGATACAGATTACGCTCCAGTACATCATCAGTTCACCTCCAGGAAGGATTCTAGATCATTTCTGCTATGGGATCTCTGAGCGCATAGCCGTGCTTTATCTTTGCCAAGCCCAAGAGTTAGGGTGGCTTGTCCTTTCCAGAAGCTGAGCTTCAACTGCGGCACATGCTACGATTATAATTGCAAGTGCTTCCTTTGAGGTTTAGTTTCTGTAAAAAGAGCATCGTGGCCTACCCAACCGGAGTATTTTCTACGAGTATGTCAGTAAGCGTAACCTAGCATGTTTTATATACGCCCGTTTATATTGTACACTAAGGGTACGTGATGGGTCACGGGGTAAAACGTCTCCAGCAACCTTGTGTTCCTTTGGCAATGTGATTGTTACTAGTGCGTCTTTGTGGAGATGTCCTCGTGCTTCTGAGCATTAACAACGTACCACCGGAATCGGCGGTAAAACGCATTGGGGTCGTTTTTGGAAAGCTGTCCATCATCCTGGTAAAAGGCGGGAATTCCTTTACCTACTTCGAGGGTGGACGGGCGTGGCTCAGCGGGCGGAGCTTACAGGTGCTTTATAAAGGGAGAAACCTTCTACTCTGTCTCCAGGAGAGGAGGATAGAACCTGCGCGTCACAGTCAGATACAGCTTACACTCCAGTACATCATCAGTTCACCTCCAGGAAGGATTCTAGATATTTTCTGATATGGGATCTCTGAGCGCACAGCCTTGCTTTAGTTTCCAAAGAAACTATAAATAAATAGAAATATACATATAATCTGAAAAAAATAATTATCCACATAGGCATATGCAGTTCATAGTTGTTTGAAAAAGGTGGTTATGAAGGAAAGAGCCAACTCTTGAGTAGTTTCCTGAAAACAAGAAAGTTATCTGTGGCTCTTATAGTTGGGGGTAATGAATTCCATAGTTTGGCTGCTTGGACGGAGAAGGATGTACCACCTACGGTCTTTTTCTTGTATGGTGGTGTTCTAAGGCGGGGTGCCAGTCTTGAGCGGAGGGTTCTTTGTTGGATGTATTTGGTAATTTTCTTTCTGATGAAAAGCGGTCCTGTTCCATGTATAGCTTTGTGGGTGATACAAAGCAGCTTGAAAGTGCATCTTCTGGCAACGGGTAACCAGTGTAGTGCTCTCAAGGCAGGGGAGATGTGGGCTTGCGGCTTTATATGTAGTAGTAGCCTGGCTGCGGAATTCTGGATACGTTGTAGTTTTTTCATAACAGATAGAGATGATCCATGGTAGAGGCTATTGGCATAATCCAGTTTGGATAATACAAGTGAGATAGTAGCTTGCACCTTGTGTGGAAATCCGAGGTGAGGGAAAATGCGTCGTAAAGTCTTTAAGGTGATGAAGCTTGTGCGTGCTAATTTGTCTACTTGGGTATTCATAGTTAGTTTGGAATCCATGGTGATTCCTAGGTTTTTCACTTCCTTGGATAATTGAGGAGGTGGTCCGAGATCGTCAGGCCAGACGCACAGAGGGTCATAATGTTTCCAGTCACCACATGTGAGTATTTCAGTTTTGGAGGTATTTAGTTTGAGATGGCTCCAGGTCATCCACTGATCAACGGCTCTGAGGCAACTGAAGATTTGAGAGTTTTCAATGTTTTTGGGGTCTTCTAATTGAAGTAGTATTTGTGTGTCATCTGCATAGTTGTAGCATGTGAGATGGAAATCATTGATCAGTTCTGGTAAAGATATCATGTAGATGTTAAAAAAGCAAAGGTGAGATGATTGACCCTTGGGGGACCCCTGTTTTTGTGAGGTAGGGTTCGGATGAGAAGGGGGGTGAGTGGATGATATTTGCTCTTTTTTGGAGATAGGAAGTAATCCAGTCGAGCGCAATCCCTTGTATGCCGGCTTCGTGGAGTCTTTGAGTTAGGGTGTCATGGTCAACCGTATCAAAGGCAGCTGAGAGGTCCAAGAGAAGTAGTGCAGCAACTCCATTTCGGTCAACTGTGTTTTTAAGATCGTCCCAGATTGCCATGAGTGCCGATTCAGTGCTTCTTCCTGGGCGGAATCCAGTTTGGAAGTCTGAAAGTATAGAATTGTCTTCAATGAATTGTGACATCTGGGCGAATGCTGCTCTTTCTATCAATTTGCCCAGGAAAGGTCCATTTGTGATAGGTCTGTAGTTGTTGGGGTCTTGCGGGTCTAGGTTTGTTTTCTTTAATAATGGTCGTATGTATGCCTTTTTCAGGTCTGTAGGAAAAGTTCCTGAAGTTAAAGAGTTGTTGATGATTCTTCTTACAGGTGTGGCAGCGGAAGTAGATAGCAGGATGTTCTTGAAGATCTGTGGTGGGCAAGGGTCAGAAGGGCAACCAGAAGGTCTGCTTGCTTTGACCAAATCCATAAATTCATCCTGGGATATTTGTTTGAAGGACTGTAGAGGTTGGGATGGTTTATTCTTAAAGGGTATTTTAGTAAAGGGGTTGGTGCTGATGGTTTTCTTCTGTTTTAAATAGGAGTCCAATGTGTCTGCCTTGGTTGTGTAGTGAGTTGCCAATTTGTTTGTGAAATCTTGAGTGGTGGGATGACTTCCTTCCATGCATGTGGGTTTTCGAAATTCATTGAGGATTTTGTAAAATTCCTTGGTTGTAGATTGAGCATTTTGAATTCTGTCTGATTAGTATCTTTTTTTAGCTTTTTTGATTGATGATTTGTATATCCTGTTAAGTTTGTGTAGCTGAAGTTTGTCTTGACTGTTGTTTGTTTTGAGCCAGGTCCGCTGCAACTTTTTGATTTGTTTTTTAATCTTTTTAAGTTCTGTGTTTCTCCAAGGTGTTGGTTTTCTTTTGTCATGTTTAGTTTTTCTGAGTGGTATTAGGACATCAAAAGCTTCCTGTAGCCACTCATAAAGTTTAGGTACAGAATTGATTGTATCTAGATCTGTGTTTGCTGTTAGTTGTGTTTCTAAGTGATCCAAATTGAGTTTTCTCCATGGTCGATAGGTGTATGTATGTAAGTGGTTGTGGGGTGTGTTGATTTGTGGAGTTGTCTGTCGGAAAGTTATCAGATGGTGGTCTGACCAGGTGGTTGGTGTGATGCTATGAATAGTAACAAGTTCAGGCTTAGCAAAAATTACATCTAGGATGTGACCAGCGATGTGTGTGGGATTGTGTACAATCTGATGTAGATTCAATGCGAGTAGGCCAGTGGTGATAGCTTTTGGATGGGGCATATTGGGTTTGTCAAACCAAATGTTTAGATCCCCAAGAATGCATAGATTGGAGTATAGTGTAATAAGGTTTGAGACTATGTCAAGAAAGGCATCTGGGAAAGTGGAGTTGTTAGGTGGAGGTCTGTAAAGGAGGAGAAAGTTACAGGTGGAAGTTGGAGTAGGGTGGCATCTGGTAAGGAGGGCTTCACAACCTTGTATGGAGATGTTGTCTGTTTTACTGAGGTTTATTGCCTGTTTGAATATAATAGCTAGTCCACCTCCTCTCTTGCCTATACGGTTTTGTGTGATGGTTTGATAGCCTGGAGGAAGGGCTTCGTGCAATACTGGTGCCATGTCATCTCCCAACCAGGTTTCCGTAATGAATAGTAAGTCAGGTTGTGTGTCTGTGAGCAGGTCGTAGATGTGGTGCTTGTTTTTTGAGAGTGATCGAGCATTTATGAGCTGGCAGTTTAGATAGGGTGTGTTAGTGGTAGTGTTGTTTTGTTTAGTAGAAGGGTAAGTAGTATAATGTGAGCTTGAAGCAGGAGTGTTGATAGTTGTGTTAACTGTTTGAGGCTCACAATAGTCTTGCTTTTCAACATAGTGTTCCTCTTCCAGCAGGTTAAGGAGGCATTTTGTTGGGTCTGTGTGTGTGGGTGGTGAACTTGGTGGCTGAGAGAGCCATGAGGAGTGTAGTGTTTTTTGTAGGGTAGTTTTATTATGAAACAAACAAGGGGATGCGAGGTTGCTATGAGTGGCATGTTTTTTATTTTGTTTGCGTTTGTTTAGTGTGGATGGAGTATGGGTTAGGGGTGGTGGAGGAGCATGTGGATCATGATGTAAGGCTCTAAATTGTGCAATGGAGGAGAGGCGAGTGAATGAAGGTTGCTGGGATGGGGTGCTTGTGGGAGGTGTTTGTGAAGAGTGGGGGGGTAGGGGTGGAGATAGGGTGGAATTTGTATCCTTTGTGTAGTCTTGGGGGTGAGAGTGGGTATGATGATGAGTGTAATGTAAGTTTGTGTTGCTTTGATGTGCTGATGTTTGTGGTTGGTATTGTTTTTGTGGAATAATGAGAGGGGCTATTGGTGTAGTTGTTTTTGGTGAGGGACTTGTATGTGAGTTAGTGCTGTTAAGTGGAATTTGAGTGTTAGATGGGGTGTTGATGTGTTTTGGAGATGAATGTATGAGGTGTATCTGGGGTGATGGATGTGTGTCAGGGAGATAAGTATTAGTTGAGATGACTGGAAGAGGTAATATGTGTGGTGGAGTGAAATGTGGGGATTGTATGGTTGTGTGTAATTGGTGAGCAGAGGGGAAGAGTGTGTGTAGATGATGTGTTTGAAGGCAGGGTTTTGGCATTGTTATGAGTTCAGGCGGTCTGTGTGAAGCGAACAGCGGATAGTGTTTTTGGTTTGTATGTGTAGAGAGTGTGTATCTGGGAGACTGAAACTGAGAGAATTGTATGTTGTAGTTTTGTATTGTGTGGGCGGTGGCAGGTAGTGTTAGTGGGAGGGGATAGAGTAGTGTTTGCTGTGAGTATGAAGGTGTTTGACTGTAGTAGTTATGGGGTGTATGTGTATATGTGTTGTATGTAGGGTATTGTGTTGGGTGGTGGGGCAATGCAATATGTCTGTGGTCAGTTTCTGATGCATGAGTTGGATATCTTTGCAGATAATGTGTTTGCATGTTGAGGGATGTGTTGGGGTATAAACCATTCCTGGTGAAATATGAATTGGGCAGCATTTCTGGCCCTAGTCCCTAGTCCCTACCTGTCCCGAACAGACCCAAACAGACAGCTGCCCTTGTCCTCTCCGCCCTTTGACAAGACCCCCCGGGCTCAGACACCCTGAATCCTAGCCTTTTATAGCCCTACTGGCCAATAAGAAGCTGGTCCTAACCCTAGCCAATCCGATTTTAAACCCTGATTTAGCCAATTAATGGGAGACCCAGCCCTAATCACCGGTCACAGCCCTATTTCCTGACCCCCAATCACAGCCCCAGCCCTAGAACCAACAGCCAATCAGGATCCCAGCCCTATCCACCAATCACAGCCCTAGAACCAACAGCCAATCAGAATCCCAGCCCTATCCACCAATCACAGCCCTAGAACCAACAGCCAATCAGAATCCCAGCCCTATCCACCAATCACAGCCCTAGAACCAACAGCCAATCAGAATCCCAGCCCTATCCACCAATAACAGCCCTAGAACCAACAGCCAATCAGAATCCCAGCCCTATCCACCAATCACAGCCCTAGAACCAACAGCCAATCAGAATCTCAGCCCTATCCACCAATCATAAATGCATCCCTGGAGCTAGCAACCAATGAAACACCATCTCCCAAAAAAAAACTAACATTACAGCATATGCAACAACCACGAGGAACCTATAAAAGGGAGCAAGTTAACTAAAGTCCAGTCCCTGGGGCCTGGGGGGAGGTTACTGGTGCTCTATTCAGTATCTCCTTGGATACAGACAGGCTGAATCCACACTTTCAAACTAGCAGAGTCTACTTTTCAGGTAAGGGGGAGATTGCTTAAGAGACAAACACTGCAATAGTTCTGGGCGCACACTCTAAAAATCGGGCTTTTTTAAGGCAAAAAATACAGGGGGGCAGACAGCTTTTAAGCACAATTTAAATCACACAAACAGATTAAAAAACAGTCTCCTAAAAACCACACTCTGAAAGATCTATGTAGTCTTTTTACTAAGAATAGGGGTGAAAAAAAGGGGGGCAGAGGGGGGGAAAATGGGGGGGGGGGGGAGCCACAAACTAGCAAGGGAATTCACACAGTCACAGCAAAAACGATTTTGAAACAAACACCACTTTTAAAGAGGCCAGGCTGCCTGAAAACACAGAGAGTCCACAGTAAAACAAACACTTTTTGAACAATTAATACTATTTGACTAGAAAATATCTTTGGGCTCCTTACCTAGGTCTCTTTGCAATCCTTGAACACTGGGCTGTATCAGGACACAGGAGAGAATGCACAGAGGAACACAAAATGGAGGTGCCTGTCTTTGGCCTTCCCTCCACAAACTTAAGGAGCCAGAGCATGTGGGGGGGGGCGGGTCTCAGGTGCAGCAGAGACTCAGGGAGCCAATCAGCTAAGTCCAGTCCCTGGGGCCTGGGGGGAGGTTACTGGTGCTCTATTCAGTATCTCCTTGGATACAGACAGGCTGAATCCACACTTTCAAACTAGCAGAGTCTACTTTTCAGGTAAGGGGGAGATTGTTTAAGAGACAAACACTGCAATAGTTCTGGGCGCACACTCTAAAAATCGGGCTTTTTTAAGGCAAAAAATACAGGGGGGCAGACAGCTTTTAAGCACAATTTAAATCACACAAACAGATTAAAAAACAGTCTCCTAAAAACCACACTCTGAAAGATCTATGTAGTCTTTTTACTAAGAATAGGGGTGAAAAAAAGGGGGGCAGAGGGGGGGGAAAATGGGGGGGGGGAGCCACAAACTAGCAAGGGAATTCACACAGTCACAGCAAAAACGATTTTGAAACAAACACCACTTTTAAAGAGGCCAGGCTGCCTGAAAACACAGAGAGTCCACAGTAAAACAAACACTTTTTGAACATTTAATACTATTTGACTAGAAAATATCTTTGGGCTCCTTACCTAGGTCTCTTTGCAATCCTTGAACACTGGGCTGTATCAGGACACAGGAGAGAATGCACAGAGGAACACAAAATGGAGGTGCCTGTCTTTGGCCTTCCCTCCACAAACTTAAGGAGCCAGAGCAGGTGGGGGGGGCGGGTCTCAGGTGCAGCAGAGACTCAGGGAGCCAATCAGCTAAGTCCAGTCCCTGGGGCCTGGGGGGAGGTTACTGGTGCTCTATTCAGTATCTCCTTGGATACAGACAGGCTGAATCCACACTTTCAAACTAGCAGAGTCTACTTTTCAGGTAAGGGGGAGATTGTTTAAGAGACAAACACTGCAATAGTTCTGGGCGCACACTCTAAAAATCGGGCTTTTTTAAGGCAAAAAATACAGGGGGGCAGACAGCTTTTAAGCACAATTTAAATCACACAAACAGATTAAAAAACAGTCTCCTAAAAACCACACTCTGAAAGATCTATGTAGTCTTTTTACTAAGAATAGGGGTGAAAAAAAGGGGGGCAGAGGGGGGGAAAATGGGGGGGGGGGGGAGCCACAAACTAGCAAGGGAATTCACACAGTCACAGCAAAAACGATTTTGAAACAAACACCACTTTTAAAGAGGCCAGGCTGCCTGAAAACACAGAGAGTCCACAGTAAAACAAACACTTTTTGAACAATTAATACTATTTGACTAGAAAATATCTTCGGGCTCCTTACCTAGGTCTCTTTGCAATCCTTGAACACTGGGCTGTATCAGGACACAGGAGAGAATGCACAGAGGAACACAAAATGGAGGTGCCTGTCTTTGGCCTTCCCTCCACAAACTTAAGGAGCCAGAGCAGGTGGGGGGGGGCGGGTCTCAGGTGCAGCAGAGACTCAGGGAGCCAATCAGCTAAGTCCAGTCCCTGGGGCCTGGGGGGAGGTTACTGGTGCTCTATTCAGTATCTCCTTGGATACAGACAGGCTGAATCCACACTTTCAAACTAGAAGAGTCTACTTTTAAGGTAAGGGGGAGATTGTTTAAGAGACAAACACTGCAATAGTTCTGGGCGCACACTCTAAAAATCGGGCTTTTTTAAGGCAAAAAATACAGGGGGGCAGACAGCTTTTAAGCACAATTTAAATCACACAAACAGATTAAAAAACAGTCTCCTAAAAACCACACTCTGAAAGATCTATGTAGTCTTTTTACTAAGAATAGGGGTTAAAAAAAGGGGGGCAGAGGGGGGGGGGAAATGGGGGGGGGGAGCCACAAACTAGCAAGGGAATTCACACAGTCACAGCAAAAACGATTTTGAAACAAACACCACTTTTAAAGAGGCCAGGCTGCCTGAAAACACAGAGAGTCCACAGTAAAACAAACACTTTTTGAACAATTAATACTATTTGACTAGAAAATATCTTTGGGCTCCTTACCTAGGTCTCTTTGCAATCCTTGAACACTGGGCTGTATCAGGACACAGGAGAGAATGCACAGAGGAACACAAAATGGAGGTGCCTGTCTTTGGCCTTCCCTCCACAAACTTAAGGAGCCAGAGCAGGTGGGGGGGGAGGGTCTCAGGTGCAGCAGAGACTCAGGGAGCCAATCAGCTAAGTCCAGTCCCTGGGGCCTGGGGGGAGGTTACTGGTGCTCTATTCAGTATCTCCTTGGATACAGACAGGCTGAATCCACACTTTCAAACTAGCAGAGTCTACTTTTCAGGTAAGGGGGAGATTGTTTAAGAGACAAACACTGCAATAGTTCTAGGCGCATACTCTACAAATCTGGCTTTTTTAAGGCAAAAAATACAGGGGGGCAGACAGCTTTTAAGCACAATTTAAATCACACAAACAGATTAAAAAACAGTCTCCTAAAAACCACACTCTGAAAGATCTATGTAGTCTTTTTACTAAGAATAGGGGTGAAAAAAAGGGGGGCAGAGGGGGGGAAAATGGGGGGGGGGGGGAGCCACAAACTAGCAAGGGAATTCACACAGTCACAGCAAAAACGATTTTGAAACAAATACCACTTTAAAAGAGGCCAGGCTGCCTGAAAACACGGAGAGTCCACAGTAAAACAAACACTTTTTGAACAATTAATACTATTTGACTAGAAAATATCTTTGGGCTCCTTACCTAGGTCTCTTTGCAATCCTTGAACACTGGGCTGTATCAGGACACAGGAGAGAATGCACAGAGAAACACAAAAAGGAGGTGCCTGTCTTTGGCCTTCCCTCCACAAACTTAAGGAGCCAGAGCAGGTGGGGGGGGGGCGGGTCTCAGGTGCAGCAGAGACTCAGGGAGCCAATCAGCTAAGTCCAGTCCCTTGGGCCTGGGGGGAGGTTACTGGTGCTCTATTCAATATCTCCTTGGATACAGACAGGCTGAATCCACACTTTCAAACTAGCAGAGTCTACTTTTCAGGTAAGGGGGAGATTGTTTAAGAGACAAACACTGCAATAGTTCTGGGCGCACACTCTAAAAATCGGGCTTTTTTAAGGCAAAAAATACAGGGGGGGCAGACAGCTTTTAAGCACAATTTAAATCACACAAACAGATTAAAAAACAGTCTCCTAAAAACCACACTCTGAAAGATCTATGTAGTCTTTTTACTAAGAATAGGGGTGAAAAAAAGGGGGGCAGAGGGGGAGGGGAAATGGGGGGGGGGGGCCACAAACTAGCAAGGGAATTCACACAGTCACAGCAAAAACAATTTTGAAACAAACACCACTTTTAAAGAGGCCAGGCTGCCTGAAAACACAGAGAGTCCACAGTAAAACAAACACTTTTTGAACAATTAATACTATTTGACTAGAAAATATCTTTGGGCTCCTTACCTACGTCTCTTTGCAATCCTTGAACACTGGGCTGTATCAGGACACAGGAGAGAATGCACAGAGGAACACAAAATGGAGGTGCCTGTCTTTGGCCTTCCCTCCACAAACTTAAGGAGCCAGAGCAGGTGGGGGGGGCGGGTCTCAGGTGCAGCAGAGACTCAGGGAGCCAATCAGCTAAGTCCAGTCCCTGGGGCCTGGGGGGAGGTTACTGGTGCTCTATTCAGTATCTCCTTGGATACAGACAGGCTGAATCCACACTTTCAAACTAGCAGAGTCTACTTTTCAGGTAAGGGGGAGATTGTTTAAGAGACAAACACTGCAATAGTTCTGGGCGCACACTCTAAAAATCGGGCTTTTTTAAGGCAAAAAATACAGGGGGGCAGACAGCTTTTAAGCACAATTTAAATCACACAAACAGATTAAAAAACAGTCTCCTAAAAACCACACTCTGAAAGATCTATGTAGTCTTTTTACTAAGAATAGGGGTGAAAAAAAGGGGGGCAGAGGGGGGAAAAATGGGGGGGGGGGGAGCCACAAACTAGCAAGGGAATTCACACAGTCACAGCAAAAACGATTTTGAAACAAACACCACTTTTAAAGAGGCCAGGCTGCCTGAAAACACAGAGAGTCCACAGTAAAACAAACACTTTTTGAACAATTAATACTATTTGACTAGAAAATATCTTTGGGCTCCTTACCTAGGTCTCTTTGCAATCCTTGAACACTGGGCTGTATCAGGACACAGGAGAGAATGCACAGAGGAACACAAAATGGAGGTGCCTGTCTTTGGCCTTCCCTCCACAAACTTAAGGAGCCAGAGCAGGTGGGGGGGGCGGGTCTCAGGTGCAGCAGAGACTCAGGGAGCCAATCAGCTAAGTCCAGTCCCTGGGGCCTGGGGGGAGGTTACTGGTGCTCTATTCAGTATCTCCTTGGATACAGACAGGCTGAATCCACACTTTCAAACTAGCAGAGTCTACTTTTCAGGTAAGGGGGAGATTGTTTAAGAGACAAACACTGCAATAGTTCTGGGCGCACACTCTAAAAATCGGGCTTTTTTAAGGCAAAAAATACAGGGGGGCAGACAGCTTTTAAGCACAATTTAAATCACACAAACAGATTAAAAAACAGTCTCCTAAAAACCACACTCTGAAAGATCTATGTAGTCTTTTTACTAAGAATAGGGGTGAAAAAAAGGGGGGCAGAGGGGGGGGGAAATGGGGGGGGGGGGAGCCGCAAACTAGCAAGGGAATTCACACAGTCACAGCAAAAACGATTTTGAAACAAACACCACTTTTAAAGAGGCCAGGCTGCCTGAAAACACAGAGAGTCCACAGTAAAACAAACACTTTTTGAACAATTAATACTATTTGACTAGAAAATATCTTTGGGCTCCTTACCTAGGTCTCTTTGCAATCCTTGAACACTGGGCTGTATCAGGACACAGGAGAGAATGCACAGAGGAAAACAAAATGGAGGTGCCTGTCTTTGGCCTTCCCTCCACAAACTTAAGGAGCCAGAGCAGGTGGGGGGGGCGGGTCTCAGGTGCAGCAGAGACTCAGGGAGCCAATCAGCTAAGTCCAGTCCCTGGGGCCTGGGGGGAGGTTACTGGTGCTCTATTCAGTATCTCCTTGGATACAGACAGGCTGAATCCACACTTTCAAACTAGCAGAGTCTACTTTTCAGGTAAGGGGGAGATTGTTTAAGAGACAAACACTGCAATAGTTCTGGGCGCACACTCTAAAAATCGGGCTTTTTTAAGGCAAAAAATACAGGGGGGCAGACAGCTTTTAAGCACAATTTAAATCACACAAACAGATTAAAAAACAGTCTCCTAAAAACCACACTCTGAAAGATCTATGTAGTCTTTTTACTAAGAATCGGGGTGAAAAAAAGGGGGGCAGAGGGGGGGAAGGAGCCACAAACTAGCAAGGGAATTCACACAGTCACAGCAAAAACGATTTTGAAACAAACACCACTTTTAAAGAGGCCAGGCTGCCTGAAAACACAGAGAGTCCACAGTAAAACAAACACTTTTTGAACAATTAATACTATTTGACTAGAAAATATCTTTGGGCTCCTTACCTAGGTCTCTTTGCAATCCTTGAACACTGGGCTGTATCAGGACACAGGAGAGAATGCACAGAGGAACACAAAATGGAGGTGCCTGTCTTTGGCCTTCCCTCCACAAACTTAAGGAGCCAGAGCAGGTGGGGGGGGGGGGGGGGTGTCTCAGGTGCAGCAGAGACTCAGGGAGCCAATCAGCTAAGTCCAGTCCCTGGGGCCTGGGGGGAGGTTACTGGTGCTCTATTCAGTATCTCCTTGGATACAGACAGGCTGAATCCACACTTTCAAACTAGCAGAGTCTACTTTTAAGGTAAGGGGGAGATTGTTTAAGAGACAAACACTGCAATAGTTCTGGGCGCACACTCTAAAAATCGGGCTTTTTTAAGGCAAAAAATACAGGGGGGCAGACAGCTTTTAAGCACAATTTAAATCACACAAACAGATTAAAAAACAGTCTCCTAAAAACCACACTCTGAAAGATCTATGTAGTCTTTTTACTAAGAATAGGGGTGAAAAAAAGGGGGGCAGAGGGGGGGAAAATGGGGGGGGGGAGCCACAAACTAGCAAGGGAATTCACACAGTCACAGCAAAAACGATTTTGAAACAAACACCACTTTTAAAGAGGCCAGGCTGCCTGAAAACACAGAGAGTCCACAGTAAAACAAACACTTTTTGAACAATGAATACTATTTGACTAGAAAATATCTTTGGGCTCCTTACCTAGGTCTCTTTGCAATCCTTGAACACTGGGCTGTATCAGGACACAGGAGAGAATGCACAGAGGAACACAAAATGGAGGTGCCTGTCTTTGGCCTTCCCTCCACAAACTTAAGGAGCCAGAGCAGGTGGGGGGGGCGGGTCTCAGGTGCAGCAGAGACTCAGGGAGCCAATCAGCTAAGTCCAGTCCCTGGGGCCTGGGGGGAGGTTACTGGTGCTCTATTCAGTATCTCCTTGGATACAGACAGGCTGAATCCACACTTTCAAACTAGCAGAGTCTACTTTTCAGGTAAGGGGGAGATTGTTTAAGAGACAAACACTGCAATAGTTCTGGGCGCACACTCTAAAAATCGGGCTTTTTTAAGGCAAAAAATACAGGGGGGCAGACAGCTTTTAAGCACAATTTAAATCACACAAACAGATTAAAAAACAGTCTCCTAAAAACCACACTCTGAAAGATCTATGTAGTCTTTTTACTAAGAATAGGGGTGAAAAAAAGGGGGGCAGAGGGGGGGAAAATGGGGGGGGGGGAGCCACAAACTAGCAAGGGAATTCACACAGTCACAGCAAAAACGATTTTGAAACAAACACCACTTTTAAAGAGGCCAGGCTGCCTGAAAACACAGAGAGTCCACAGTAAAACAAACACTTTTTGAACAATTAATACTATTTGACTAGAAAATATCTTTGGGCTCCTTACCTAGGTCTCTTTGCAATCCTTGAACACTGGGCTGTATCAGGACACAGGAGAGAATGCACAGAGGAACACAAAATGGAGGTGCCTGTCTTTGGCCTTCCCTCCACAAACTTAAGGAGCCAGAGCAGGTGGGGGGGTCGGGTCTCAGGTGCAGCAGAGACTCAGGGAGCCAATCAGCTAAGTCCAGTCCCAGGGGCCTGGGGGGAGGTTACTGGTGCTCTATTCAGTATCTCCTTGGATACAGACAGGCTGAATCCACACTTTCAAACTAGCAGAGTCTACTTTTCAGGTAAGGGGGAGATTGTTTAAGAGACAAACACTGCAATAGTTCTGGGCGCACACTCTAAAAATCGGGCTTTTTTAAGGCAAAAAATACAGGGGGGCAGACAGCTTTTAAGCACAATTTAAATCACACAAACAGATTAAAAAACAGTCTCCTAAAAACCACACTCTGAAAGATCTATGTAGTCTTTTTACTAAGAATAGGGGTGAAAAAAAGGGGGGCAGAGGGGGGGGGAAATGGGGGGGGGGAGCCACAAACTAGCAAGGGAATTCACACAGTCACAGCAAAAACGATTTTGAAACAAACACCACTTTTAAAGAGGCCAGGCTGCCTGAAAACACAGAGAGTCCACAGTAAAACAAACACTTTTTGAACAATTAATACTATTTGACTAGAAAATATCTTTGGGCTCCTTACCTAGGTCTCTTTGCAATCCTTGAACACTGGGCTGTATCAGGACACAGGAGAGAATGCACAGAGGAAAACAAAATGGAGGTGCCTGTCTTTGGCCTTCCCTCCACAAACTTAAGGAGCCAGAGCAGGTGGGGGGGGCGGGTCTCAGGTGCAGCAGAGACTCAGGGAGCCAATCAGCTAAGTCCAGTCCCTGGGGCCTGGGGGGAGGTTACTGGTGCTCTATTCAATATCTCCTTGGATACAGACAGGCTGAATCCACACTTTCAAACTAGCAGAGTCTACTTTTCAGGTAAGGGGGAGATTGTTTAAGAGACAAACACTGCAGTAGTTCTGGGCGCACACTCTAAAAATCGGGCTTTTTTAAGGCAAAAAATACAGGGGGGGCAGACAGCTTTTAAGCACAATTTAAATCACACAAACAGATTAAAAAACAGTCTCCTAAAAACCACACTCTGAAAGATCTATGTAGTCTTTTTACTAAGAATAGGGGTGAAAAAAAGGGGGGCAGAGGGGGGGGGGAAATGGGGGGGGGGAGCCACAAACTAGCAAGGGAATTCACACAGTCACAGCAAAAACAATTTTGAAACAAACACCACTTTTAAAGAGGCCAGGCTGCCTGAAAACACAGAGAGTCCACAGTAAAACAAACACTTTTTGAACAATTAATACTATTTGACTAGAAAATATCTTTGGGCTCCTTACCTAGGTCTCTTTGCAATCCTTGAACACTGGGCTGTATCAGGACACAGGAGAGAATGCACAGAGGAACACAAAATGGAGGTGCCTGTCTTTGGCCTTCCCTCCACAAACTTAAGGAGCCAGAGCAGGTGGGGGGGGCGGGTCTCAGGTGCAGCAGAGACTCAGGGAGCCAATCAGCTAAGTCCAGTCCCTGGGGCCTGGGGGGAGGTTACTGGTGCTCTATTCAGTATCTCCTTGGATACAGACAGGCTGAATCCACACTTTCAAACTAGCAGAGTCTACTTTTCAGGTAAGGGGGAGATTGTTTAAGAGACAAACACTGCAATAGTTCTGGGCGCACACTCTAAAAATCGGGCTTTTTTAAGGCAAAAAATACAGGGGGGCAGACAGCTTTTAAGCACAATTTAAATCACACAAACAGATTAAAAAACAGTCTCCTAAAAACCACACTCTGAAAGATCTATGTAGTCTTTTTACTAAGAATAGGGGTGAAAAAAAGGGGGGCAGAGGGGGGAAAAATGGGGGGGGGGGGAGCCACAAACTAGCAAGGGAATTCACACAGTCACAGCAAAAACGATTTTGAAACAAACACCACTTTTAAAGAGGCCAGGCTGCCTGAAAACACAGAGAGTCCACAGTAAAACAAACACTTTTTGAACAATTAATACTATTTGACTAGAAAATATCTTTGGGCTCCTTACCTAGGTCTCTTTGCAATCCTTGAACACTGGGCTGTATCAGGACACAGGAGAGAATGCACAGAGGAAAACAAAATGGAGGTGCCTGTCTTTGGCCTTCCCTCCACAAACTTAAGGAGCCAGAGCAGGTGGGGGGGGCGGGTCTCAGGTGCAGCAGAGACTCAGGGAGCCAATCAGCTAAGTCCAGTCCCTGGGGCCTGGGGGGAGGTTACTGGTGCTCTATTCAGTATCTCCTTGGATACAGACAGGCTGAATCCACACTTTCAAACTAGCAGAGTCTACTTTTCAGGTAAGGGGGAGATTGTTTAAGAGACAAACACTGCAATAGTTCTGGGCGCACACTCTAAAAATCGGGCTTTTTTAAGGCAAAAAATACAGGGGGGCAGACAGCTTTTAAGCACAATTTAAATCACACAAACAGATTAAAAAACAGTCTCCTAAAAACCACACTCTGAAAGATCTATGTAGTCTTTTTACTAAGAATAGGGGTGAAAAAAAGGGGGGCAGAGGAGGGGGGGAAATGGGGGGGGGAGCCACAAACTAGCAAGGGAATTCACACAGTCACAGCAAAAACGATTTTGAAACAAATACCACTTTAAAAGAGGCCAGGCTGCCTGAAAACACAGAGAGTCCACAGTAAAACAAACACTTTTTGAACAATTAATACTATTTGACTAGAAAATATCTTTGGGCTCCTTACCTAGGTCTCTTTGCAATCCTTGAACACTGGGCTGTATCAGGACACAGGAGAGAATGCACAGAGAAACACAAAAAGGAGGTGCCTGTCTTTGGCCTTCCCTCCACAAACTTAAGGAGCCAGAGCAGGTGGGGGGGGGCGGGTCTCAGGTGCAGCAGAGACTCAGGGAGCCAATCAGCTAAGTCCAGTCCCTGGGGCCTGGGGGGAGGTTACTGGTGCTCTATTCAGTATCTCCTTGGATACAGACAGGCTGAATCCACACTTTCAAACTAGCAGAGTCTACTTTTCAGGTAAGGGGGAGATTGTTTAAGAGACAAACACTGCAATAGTTCTGGGCGCACACTCTAAAAATCGGGCTTTTTTAAGGCAAAAAATACAGGGGGGCAGACAGCTTTTAAGCACAATTTAAATCACACAAACAGATTAAAAAACAGTCTCCTAAAAACCACACTCTGAAAGATCTATGTAGTCTTTTTACTAAGAATAGGGGTGAAAAAAAGGGGGGCAGAGGGGGGGGGAGCCACAAACTAGCAAGGGAATTCACACAGTCACAGCAAAAACGATTTTGAAACAAACACCACTTTTAAAGAGGCCAGGCTGCCTGAAAACACAGAGAGTCCACAGTAAAACAAACACTTTTTGAACAATTAATACTATTTGACTAGAAAATATCTTTGGGCTCCTTACCTAGGTCTCTTTGCAATCCTTGAACACTGGGCTGTATCAGGACACAGGAGAGAATGCACAGAGGAACACAAAATGGAGGTGCCTGTCTTTGGCCTTCACTCCACAAACTTAAGGAGCCAGAGCAGGTGGGGGGGCGGATCTCAGGTGCAGCAGAGACTCAGGGAGCCAATCAGCTAAGTCCAGTCCCTGGGGCCTGGGGGGAGGTTACTGGTGCTCTATTCAGTATCTCCTTGGATACAGACAGGCTGAATCCACACTTTCAAACTAGCAGAGTCTACTTTTCAGGTAAGGGGGAGATTGTTTAAGAGACAAACACTGCAATAGTTCTGGGCGCACACTCTAAAAATCGGGCTTTTTTAAGGCAAAAAATACAGGGGGTCAGACAGCTTTTAAGCACAATTTAAATCACACAAACAGATTAAAAAACAGTCTCCTAAAAACCACACTCTGAAAGATCTATGTAGTCTTTTTACTAAGAATAGGGGTGAAAAAAAGGGGGGCAGAGGGGGGGAAAATGGGGGGGGGGGAGCCACAAACTAGCAAGGGAATTCACACAGTCACAGCAAAAACGATTTTGAAACAAACACCACTTTTAAAGAGGCCAGGCTGCCTGAAAACACAGAGAGTCCAAAGTAAAACAAACACTTTTTGAACAATTAATACTATTTGACTAGAAAATATCTTTGGGCTCCTTACCTAGGTCTCTTTGCAATCCTTGAACACTGGGCTGTATCAGGACACAGGAGAGAATGCACAGAGGAACACAAAATGGAGGTGCCTGTCTTTGGCCTTCCCTCCACAAACTTAAGGAGCCAGAGCAGGTGGGGGGGTCGGGTCTCAGGTGCAGCAGAGACTCAGGGAGCCAATCAGCTAAGTCCAGTCCCAGGGGCCTGGGGGGAGGTTACTGGTGCTCTATTCAGTATCTCCTTGGATACAGACAGGCTGAATCCACACTTTCAAACTAGCAGAGTCTACTTTTCAGGTAAGGGGGAGATTGTTTAAGAGACAAACACTGCAATAGTTCTGGGCGCACACTCTAAAAATCGGGCTTTTTTAAGGCAAAAAATACAGGGGGGCAGACAGCTTTTAAGCACAATTTAAATCACACAAACAGATTAAAAAACAGTCTCCTAAAAACCACACTCTGAAAGATCTATGTAGTCTTTTTACTAAGAATAGGGGTGAAAAAAAGGGGGGCAGAGGAGGGGGGGAAATGGGGGGGGGAGCCACAAACTAGCAAGGGAATTCACACAGTCACAGCAAAAACGATTTTGAAACAAATACCACTTTAAAAGAGGCCAGGCTGCCTGAAAACACAGAGAGTCCACAGTAAAACAAACACTTTTTGAACAATTAATACTATTTGACTAGAAAATATCTTTGGGCTCCTTACCTAGGTCTCTTTGCAATCCTTGAACACTGGGCTGTATCAGGACACAGGAGAGAATGCACAGAGAAACACAAAAAGGAGGTGCCTGTCTTTGGCCTTCCCTCCACAAACTTAAGGAGCCAGAGCAGGTGGGGGGGGGCGGGTCTCAGGTGCAGCAGAGACTCAGGGAGCCAATCAGCTAAGTCCAGTCCCTGGGGCCTGGGGGGAGGTTACTGGTGCTCTATTCAGTATCTCCTTGGATACAGACAGGCTGAATCCACACTTTCAAACTAGCAGAGTCTACTTTTCAGGTAAGGGGGAGATTGTTTAAGAGACAAACACTGCAATAGTTCTGGGCGCACACTCTAAAAATCGGGCTTTTTTAAGGCAAAAAATACAGGGGGGCAGACAGCTTTTAAGCACAATTTAAATCACACAAACAGATTAAAAAACAGTCTCCTAAAAACCACACTCTGAAAGATCTATGTAGTCTTTTTACTAAGAATAGGGGTGAAAAAAAGGGGGGCAGAGGGTGGGAAATGGGGGGGGGGAGCCACAAACTAGCAAGGGAATTCACACAGTCACAGCAAAAACGATTTTGAAACAAACACCACTTTTAAAGAGGCCAGGCTGCCTGAAAACACAGAGAGTCCACAGTAAAACAAACACTTTTTGAACAATTAATACTATTTGACTAGAAAATATCTTTGGGCTCCTTACCTAGGTCTCTTTGCAATCCTTGAACACTGGGCTGTATCAGGACACAGGAGAGAATGCACAGAGGAACACAAAATGGAGGTGCCTGTCTTTGGCCTTCCCTCCACAAACTTAAGGAGCCAGAGCAGGTGGGGGGGGCGGGTCTCAGGTGCAGCAGAGACTCAGGGAGCCAATCAGCTAAGTCCAGTCCCTGGGGCCTGGGGGGAGGTTACTGGTGCTCTATTCAGTATCTCCTTGGATACAGACAGGCTGAATCCACACTTTCAAACTAGCAGAGTCTACTTTTCAGGTAAGGGGGAGATTGTTTAAGAGACAAACACTGCAATAGTTCTGGGAGCACACTCTAAAAATCAGGCTTTTTTAAGGCAAAAAATACAGGGGGGCAGACAGCTTTTAAGCACAATTTAAATCACACAAACAGATTAAAAAACAGTCTCCTAAAAACCACACTCTGAAAGATCTATGTAGTCTTTTTACTAAGAATAGGGGTGAAAAAAAGGGGGGCAGAGAGGGGGGAAAATGGGGGGGGGAGCCACAAACTAGCAAGGGAATTCACACAGTCACAGCAAAAACGATTTTGAAACAAACACCACTTTAAAAGAGGCCAGGCTGCCTGAAAACACAGAGAGTCCACAGTAAAACAAACACTTTTTGAACAATTAATACTATTTGACTAGAAAATATCTTTGGGCTCCTTACCTAGGTCTCTTTGCAATCCTTGGACACTGGGCTGTATCAGGACACAGGAGAGAATGCACAGAGGAACACAAAATGGAGGTGCCTGTCTTTGGCCTTCCCTCCACAAACTTAAGGAACCAGAGCAGTTGGGGGGGGCGGGTCTCAGGTGCAGCAGAGACTCAGGGAGCCAATCAGTTAAGTCCAGTCCCTGGGGCCTGGGGGGAGGTTACTGGTGCTCTATTCAGTATCTCCTTGGATACAGACAGGCTGAATCCACTTTTCAGGTAAGGGGGAGATTGTTTAAGAGACAAACACTGCAATAGTTCTGGGCGCACACTCTAAAAATCTGGCTTTTTTAAGGCAAAAAATACAGGGGGGCAGACAGCTTTTAAGCACAATTTAAATCACACAAACAGATTAAAAAACAGTCTCCTAAAAACCACACTCTGAAAGATCAATGTAGTCTTTTTACTAAGAATAGGGGTGAAAAAAAGGGGGCAGAGGGGGGGGGAAATGGGGGGGGGGGGGGCCACAAACTAGCAAGGGAATTCACACAGTCACAGCAAAAACGATTTTGAAACAAACACCACTTTAAAAGAGGCCAGGCTGCCTGAAAACACAGAGAGTCCACAGTAAAACAAACACTTTTTGAACAATTAATACTATTTGACTAGAAAATATCTTTGGGCTCCTTACCTAGGTCTCTTTGCAATCCTTGAACACTGGGCTGTATCAGGACACAGGAGAGAATGCACAGAGGAACACAAAATGGAGGTGCCTGTCTTTGGCCTTCCCTCCACAAACTTAAGGAGCCAGAGCAGGTGGGGGGGGCGGGTCTCAGGTGCAGCAGAGACTCAGGGAGCCAATCAGCTAAGTCCAGTCCCTGGGGCCTGGGGGGAGGTTACTGGTGCTCTATTCAGTATCTCCTTGGATACAGACAGGCTGAATCCACACTTTCAAACTAGCAGAGTCTACTTTTCAGGTAAGGGGGAGATTGTTTAAGAGACAAACACTGCAATAGTTCTGGGCGCACACTCTAAAAATCGGGCTTTTTTAAGGCAAAAAATACAGGGGGCAGACAGCTTTTAAGCACAATTTAAATCACACAAACAGATTAAAAAACAGTCTCCTAAAAACCACACTCTGAAAGATCTATGTAGTCTTTTTACTAAGAATAGGGGTGAAAAAAATGGGGGCAGAGGGAGGGGGAAATGGGGGGGGGAGCCACAAACTAGCAAGGGAATTCACACAGTCACAGCAAAAACGATTTTGAAACAAATACCACTTTAAAAGAGGCACTGGGCTGTATCAGGACACAGGAGAGAATGCACAGAGGAACACCTTATAAGAAAAGCAGGGCATGAGAGGGGCTTTAGAGGCAGTGTGTTAGGAGTACTTAAAGCACAGTATTTTTCAAACTAACCAACACTTTTAAGATCTTAAAAATTGAGATAAGGGCGTGAGTGTGTGTATGTGTGTGTTTTTGTCTGTGTGTATGTGAAAATCCCAGGTGAAATCAGACAGACACCTCACAATAACCAATTGAAAGCACTTGTTCCAACTATTTACCACAGAATACATTTTTTGGGGGGGTTAACGCCCCAAACACCCCTCCTGAAGCTATGCCCCAGCTTCTGCCACCTCTCAGCCCTCAACGCAGCCTCAAGGAAGCAAAATATGGTTTAGAGATAGCTGTCAGCTGACTCTGTAAATTGTGTATATGAAAATCCTATTGACATAAAGTGGCATACCAAAGCAAGAGACTTTAAATCTACCAGTGTGCTGGTTTGCTGTACTACTGGTGTCGTGCTCCAATCTTTGATTCACTTGGAAGGTGGGTTTATCATAATCTACATGACTCCACGAATGGGGGGGTCCTTTTAATTTTCCTTTGAGCCCTGTTTGTCTCCAGGGTGTTGGGACACAGGAAATAGTGTGTGCTGTAGGGGACCTATGCCCTGGTGGTGCAGGTGAAAAGACCAGTGGCTCTGTAGGATTAAGTGGGGCAGTTGCGAATGGTGCACCTTCCTGACCCTGATGAGGAACTGATGGTAAGCACTAAATACTTGAAGACTGATGGAGGTGGTTATTTTATCATGAGCAGAGACTGGTGAACACATCCCTCTCAGCAGTCTAATAGACTTGACAAATGCACATTTCTGAAATGACATAAAAACCTAAGCCTTCATTTAAAGAGGTGTTGCTGGCAGTAGAAAACTCCAGAATGGCTGTGGAACATAAGAATGGCAGGTGAATCTGCTGCATGGATTCTAAAATGTCATAATTGATTAAACAGCCTGAAAAGGAGCAACAAAATGTCATGAGCAATGTGAAACACAAGGTTGTGGCAAGCAGTAAATAAATGATTTGATGGTTCTACAACAGAAAGTGAAGATGAAGAGGGTCTATCCCGCCAGAGCAATTTTCACTTCATAGGAATCTCTGAGTCACCCGAGGGAATTAGGCTGAAATTACTTATAAAAGAGCAAATAACATCAGGCATAATTGTCACCGAAGATAGATTGTATGACCACAACCTCCATGCTCTACTGCTTCTAGGAAAATATGTCCCATTAGAGGAGACTCCCACTCTGTTTTCAGGGGTGAGCTAAATCATGCAAATTGATAACACTTCCTACATTTCTATACATAATAGAGAGCATTTCCTTTTGGATCTAGGTGGAGTTCTGAAAAGTGGATGCCATATTTAGTGGCAGCTCTGGTTATGAAGGTGCATCCAGATTATCCCTTGACACATTATACAGTGAAGTATGCAAAGATGGATTGTTCTCCCAGAAATGAACAAACATTACTTGGCCTTCTGGCGAATTCATCAAACGATTTAGCTATCTAGCCTCATTAGCAAACCTCCTTATTAATAGACAGGTCTGCTGAAGGTGACCAAGTCTATCTACATATATTTTATGATGGGTGCCCTTTGATAAAATGCCCCTCCCGACAAGGCAAGGGTGTGAGCATAGTATGCTGTCAACTCTTCAGCAGGCTGGAAAAGAAGGATTAGCAGATTAGCAGAGATATTCCCAATGGATGGAAGGGGTTTGGTAAATATGAAGTATTGGGGTATTTAAATGCTAAGGTCTGACAGGGATCTGAAAAATTAGTGATTTAGGGGAAACCAAGTCCACAAAAACATTTACTCAGCATGGGATTCAAAATGAATAGGTGGAATTTGTGGTTATTTACAAATCTGCTATGTATTTAGATGATACATAGATATGAGCGAGGAACTCTTAACAGCTCATCATTAGAAGATAGACTCTTATTTGTGTCAGTTGAAAAAAGCGGTCTTGTTATCTTAAAGAGCCCGGATATAAACAACTATGATACATACTTAGCAAATTGAAAACAAAACAGGGGAGGGACCTGGGTGAATTGAAGGACTGGAGATCTCACAGTGGACAGAGCACTTGTGTATCCGAGGGAGGGTCAAGTACATGCTGGGTTCCGCTAGTCCAAATGCAAATAATGGGTCAAATATACCAGAGCAGAACCCAGTGATTTGGTGTAGGAATGGAGTCAAATAACACCTTTTGGGCACTTGATGCTCAAACGAGGATTGGTGTATGTCTGCCGATAGGGCGGCATATGTTAGCAGTGGACCATCTGTGTACTTACTTTGGGCCTGAATGATCCAAGGTTAGTCACTAAGGGAGTACGAGAAGACCGATGTTACAAGACTGTGAAGGCGAAAACGTCATCACTACAGAACTTCATTGTTTTCTTTGACTTCATGTTGATGTATTTACAAGGTTTATTTGGGAGCAAATGACCAAGGCCTTCGATAGAATACCTTGTTACAATGGTTTGGTTGTCACAAACGAATAACATTTATTAAAAGTGATTTTTAAAAATGGGCTGGAAATGGTGATACAGCTATTTCACCAGGGCACTCAAATGTTATGTATGTTACAGAGGACACCCCATTTTACGAAGACTTTCCAGACACTTCACAGAGAGAAACGCCAAGCACTTGCCATGCCACTTTTTAAAATCCCTTCAATCGCCAAATTCACAGCCCCCGTAAGAATGCCAATTACAGAAGACATCCGTTTATCACAAGCTCTGAATCGCGGCAGAGGGCTACCAAATGTAGAGATTCTTGACAGCCTCGTGGGGATGTCTGTGCCCAAAGTGCACCCGTTGGTGCAGCATTCGCACTGTATACACAGCTGAATGCTGATCGAGCACCATGATTTTTTGGCCCTTCTGTCATTCTTTTATGTTTTTCTTACACAAATTTCCCACACAGAAGTTTGCCTTGGGAAGAAAAAGCAATGGGCCCGAAGCGCAACGGGCTTCACCCTCCATGTGTGGCCACAGTTTATTTTTTCCTAGAGGTATGGCGGCGCGTGCCACACAGTGACAGGCACACCAGCACCTCAGCAAGTAGGAGAAACGCCTGAGTCTTGCAGACTGTGGGTGCATATTTCACAAAACCTGCATCCCACCTCTTGTCCACAATGACTAGCATCCGAGCCACATACCTTTACCGACAGCCTACCTTACTCTGCGAGTGGCACACCACTGTTCATCTGGTAGACTGCCTACATCATGCGATGGTGGGCACGTTACTTTCTTTAGAATAATTGTAAGCAGTTTCAAGAAGTTTTTAAGACTGTTGTCCACGGGCCTGATCTCTGTAGAATTATTTAATCATTCACGCTAGGTGCACCCTATACCTTCAAATTGGTCATTGTGGCCAGCTATTTTATCTGGGCTCTATTTATAGTAACAAACATTGCTTCATACCTCTTCAATTGCGTCACCATGCAAATCCAGCAAGACATCATTTCGCTACCATGCTGCCCCGCACAAGCCATTCCAGCTCCAATTGAATGAGAGGAGTGGATCAAGGTCATTGAAAGCTGTACTCCAGCCCTAGGAGGCTTGAATTGTGTTTCTGGCAGGAAAAAAAACTTAAGGAAAGAAGGCCAGCACATATTAAAGTTTCTACCACCAGTGGCTGATGCTCAAGGGGTTATTCTTCGTTATTGTGTAAGGCAGCATAGGCAAGGATGGAAAGAAGGTTTGTCAAATCAGTCAATGTTGCCATGACTAGGCATAACTTTTACACTCGAACTCAAAAACAGCACGAAACAGTAGACAAGTCTTTTGTGTGATAGAGGGAGTTTGCAATCAAATGTCAGCTCGGGGAAATGATGGAAGAGTTCATACAGGACCACTTATTTGTCCGGTGCAGTAGCAAAAAGATGCCGGAAAGTCTGGGGCTGCCAGCAATCTGACTTTAAATGAGGCCATCATTATAGCAGCACTGGTGGAGGAACCTTATCTGTGTACGAGAGAAATGGAACAATTAGCTGGAAAGGGTAGTAAAGCCCAGCTCCCACCAAAACATGCTCTAGTAAATAGCGCATATCTCAGCACTTCCGCTACAAAATCTTCTGCATACCTCCACTCAACGAAAGCTCCTTGAAGTGGCATGATGTCATGCCAGGCTGCTTTTCCCCTGTGGGAAAGAAGAGTACCAACACCTTGTACAAGAGTTCTTCATCCAGAACTACAAGGACTACCATCTAGAGGGCCAGTTTTCTTAACCACAAAGAAGATGACCAAACACCAAGATAGTAGAAAGAGAAGGGGGTGACCTGTGTGTCCACACTGGCATACCTGAAAACCTCTCATATGCAGCTAAGGAGCAGAATCCTGCCATGACCTCTCATCAGGCAACGTCAAACCTAAAGATCCCCACCATAGCCAATTCTTATCTATGAATGCTTTAATCAACCCACAAAAGGCAAGCTGCTGTCACAGTGTTTGCTTAGTGAAAGCCTAGTCAAACAATGAGGAATAAGCCTCGGGCAACAGTATCGGTCCGTTGCTTCCCACAGTAACTGTCCAGACACTGTCACTGGCTGCCATGAAAATCATGGCATCCACACCAAGAGTCACTGAAGCCTTGCAGAGGCCAAACATGTTCAGTATCAGGAACTCATAGATCCACTGGGACACAAAGTCCATCCTGTTACCATCACACAAACTCTCAATTCACCATGAAAGAGCCTCTGTGAATCCACGCCCGAGCAGTGAACAAGCAATAGAAGTTACAAACAGTAATGAAGTTTTATATTAGGTATGTTTCACCTAAAACACCCTACGTGTGTCAAAGCGAACTGGCCCTGCTAACATCAATTAAACATAATGCAGGCATTCATGTCACCTGAGGGTGATGCAACTGGTACAACCATCCTGCCAGTTCCATTAAAAGTGCTTCATTGATAGTCTTGTGTAACCATTGCGTTTCTGATGTAGTTCACTGATCTTTCGATGTCTGAAAGTCTACATTGGTATTTGCATGTGTGATAACCTCTATTGGTCAATGAGTGTCTCAAGGTTCAGGGTTCATCTTTGTGTGTCGAATACTTTGATGTTTTGTGTTTGACGGAATGGGTTCGTCTTGGTGGTTTTATAGAGGCTGATGATCTGTAATTAACTGATATTATTAGTTTGCCTTTGAGTATACGATAATGAAGAGGTTACTAAGTGTTTGTTGGTGTTCATTGATTTTAAGCTCTCTGTTTCAAGGACAAGGAGCACGCTGCATTGTTGAGCAGATCTAACCAGGCACACACAAGGAGCACGCTGCAGCATTGTGCAGATCTAACCAGACACAGACAAGGAGCACGCTGCAGAGTTGAGCAAATCTAACCAGGCACAGACAAGGAGCACGCTGCAGCATTGTGCAGATCTAACCAGACACAGACAAGGAGCACGCTGCAGAGTTGAGCAGATCTAACCAGACACAGACAAGGAGCACGCTGCATTGTTGAGCAGATCTAACCAGGCACACACAAGGAGCACGCTGCAGCATTGTGCAGATCTAACCAGACACAGACAAGGAGCACGCTGCAGAGTTGAGCAGATCTAACCAGGCACAGACAAGGAGCACGCTGCAGCATTGTGCAGATCTAACCAGACACAGACAAGGAGCACGCTGCAGAGTTGAGCAAATCTAACCAGGCACAGACAAGGAGCACGCTGCAGCATTGTGCAGATCTAACCAGACACAGACAAGGAGCACGCTGCAGAGTTGAGCAGATCTAACCAGACACAGACAAGGAGCACGCTGCAGCATTGTGCAGATCTAACCAGGCACAGACAAGGAGCACACGGTAGTGTTGAGCTTGAGAACAGTATGGTTTGGTCCAGGATGCTTGGACTTTGGTGAGGTTCTAAAAGGGGAGGACAAAGGAAGAAAATGGAAAAGGTAGTGGTGTGGTTTTCTCTGGGTCGAAGTCAACACAGGACTTGAAGATATAAACTTGCATATCTATTTTCTGTAAAGGTGAAGTGCAGCAGAATTAGCAGCAAACAACGACCTGGAGAACGAACCCATATGTGTGAATAGTTGAAAAATGTTGAGGATTCTTTATTGAGATTGACGAGCATGCAGGACATTTTGAAAGAGAATCTGAATGCAAACCTACATGTGATTGCTGCACATAGCTACTGTAAGGTACTATTAACTTATTGAAGTGTGTGAAAAGATAGTTTACTGTGGAGCCATGGGTACTTGTTAAACCCATGTCGGAGTTCACAATGTACACCTTAGCAGGTGTAGGAACGCGTGAAGGAGCATACCAAAGTGTACACTGACTGAGTGAAGGAGCAGGCCATAGCATGCACTGAGATTAAACTGAGAAGAGGGGCACATGGTGACGCGTGGCGAATCACATGCATAACACAAGGGAAGTACCCGATCTCAATTCCAGCACTGTTGCGGTGATAAGGAACTGTGCTACTACGGCGCTTTCGCTGTACTGTACTTACCTACAGAGAAGGCAGAAACGAGAACCAAAGACTGAGGTGAATTTTCATGTTGGTAATAATAGCAACTAACATTATTATATCTGTGCAGAATTCACAAATAGATTTAAGAGGAGCTGTGTCCCCGTGAGAGTGTGCAATTCGTCACTATCAGCCCACCAGGGGGGTCTTTAATCACTCCTGGAAAACCTACTCTCAAATTAAGTGAGTGGAAAACATATCTTTTAAATTTTGTCAGCAGCTAACCATCAGATCAGATTAAAAGGGGAGTGTTACTGGTTTACCATTTTCATTACTCCTGAGGTATGCTTCCAGTTCAAAAAGATGCTCTTTGGACTAGCATCAGCTGCAGCTGTGCTTCAGCAGTTAATGTTTCAGTTGCGTGGTAAATTTTGTGATGTCATGCTCTCCCAAGATGATATTTTAGTGATGGGTAAAAATTAAGAACAACGTGACAAGAACCTGCACTAGGTTTTGAAGATCGTGGAATCAAAGGGTCTGATAGTTGAATTCTCAAAATGTTTATTTGCTACTGCTACGGTTACATATCTTGGACAAGAAATCAGCCAACACCTATTGTAGAGGCTATAAAAATCATCTTCAATACCTATGAATAACAATGAAATAAGATACGTTTTGGTACTAGTGGAGTTCCAAGCTAAATATGTAAAGGGATTTTAAGAGAATATCACATAAGGCAATTGCTGATTGCATGTTGATGATGAATGGGAGTAACAAAGGATTGGGAGCAGTATTGTCTCAATGGGATATTAAGGGGAAAGATTACATTGCAGCTTTTGCTTCACATTCATTGTCACTAACGGAAGAAAAATACTCTGTAACAAAGTATGAAGCATTAGTTTGTGTGTTGGGTATGGACGATTTTAGATCATTGATTTGGAGTAAAACATTTGAGCTGCATTGTGATCATAAGCCTTTAAATAAACTACTTACTACAGAAGGGAAGATTAATGTATCTCCACGTATACGTTGTATGACACAACCACGCATGCTGGAATCACGCATGCCTTAACAATGCGGTCGGAACCATGACCACGTCTTTTCCACAAATGCCTTTACAACAAATTTTGTTGCAAAAGTATGCTTAGCAAAGGAATATGTGGGAACCGCATGGATGGTTGTGTTATACAACCCTCCCTCTTAACCTAAAAACTACCCCCACCCACTCCGAGGCCCCAAACTACCCCAACCCTAAAAACCTGCCCCCGTTTCCATAAAAAAACGACGTCAAAATATAAGATACACTGTTCCAAATGGAAAGGGAGAGAGGATACTATAGCGGGGGTCCTACATTTTAGGAGCAAGAAACCTCACACATCCGGAAGGATGTCATGCTTCATCATCGGAGCTGCTCCTCGTCAGACCGGCACTGCAATGTCTGACGGGCACCACCCCGAATGGGGGGGGCTCTTTGCCAGAGATCTTTTCAAATAATGATGCCGTGACCCCAAGAGTGAGAAAGCAAAAAAAGGAGATAAAAAAGTAGTGGTTAAAATTGGCTCTCAAAATCTACACCAGGTAATTAATTTATTGGACCAGATGAGAGAAAAAGGCCAAGGTTAAAAATAGTCATAAGAGTGAAACAGAAATAATGATCAATCACTCTATATCAAAGAATCAAAAATGAGGGCGGGGAATTTCCAAACCATCCCTATCAAGGGTCAACATGTTTCGCATCCTGGTGGTCCATACGGATCCAGTGATGCTTCGTCAGGACCTAAATGACTATGTGTATCTCCTACATCTCCTGTGGAGACAGACACTCTACCTTTAATGATAATATGAGTTTTTACACATAGGTATGAGTTGTTGATCTATACTTCCATGGTTTTTGAATCAAGAATTACTTTGATGACCAATTGTTGTACATTTTGCATAATCTGTCTCGCACTTCTCCCTCAGATTGACTTTGCGCCTGACCACTGGTCTGTGTGGTCCTAGGAAGCGCGCTCCCCTAATTGGGATGGTAAGTTTAGATGACTTATATGTGCATATATTTTTCTTTTGCACTAATTGACACTCGCACTATGTAGCACGGTTGTCCTCTACCACCATTTCCCTACCTTGGTATTACGCATTTACTTTTCTCTTTTTTTGAATAACCTGTGTACCTTTATTTTTAGGGCGACAGTTAGGAACAATTTTTCACATATTAATGTAAGTGATTGGATACTCTTTTTTCTGATAATTTCTGGTGAATAGTTATCCAGACCCCCTTACGTCTAGGAGATACACATAGTCATTTAGGTCCTGACGAAGCATCACTGGATCCGTATGGACCACCAGGATGCGTAACATGTTGACTCTTGATAGGGATGGTTTGGAAATTCCCCGCCCTCATTTTTGATTCTTTGATATAGAGTGATTGATCATTATTTCTGTTTCACTCTTATGACTATTTTTAACCTTGGCCTTTTTCTCTCATCTGGTCCAATAAATTAATTACCTGGTGTAGATTTTGAGAGCCAATTTTAACCACTACTTTTTGATCTCCTTTTTTTGCTTTCTCACTCTTGGGGTCACGGCATCATTATTTGAAAAGATCTCTGGCAAAGAGCCCCCCCCATTCGGGGTGGTGCCCGTCAGACATTGCAGTGCCGGTCTGACGAGGAGCAGCTCCGATGATGAAGCATGACATCCTTCCGGATGTGTGAGGTTTCTTGCTCCTAAAATTTAGGACCCCTGCTATAGTATCCTCTCTCCCTTTCCATTTGGAACAGTGTATCTTATATTTTGACGTATCGTTTGGGAGGACATACACTGGACCATAACACCTTCCTATCCCTCTATTTTTTGGTCCATAAAAAAACTACCCTGACCCCCCCCACCTGCCCTGAGCCCTAAAACCTCCTCCACCCCTAAATACTAAATTACCCCGACACACCTGCTCGCCCTAGGCTCTAAAAAATAAACTACTCCGATCCCTCCACCCATCCCTAAAAAATAAACTACCCCAACACCCCCATCTGCCCTGAGCCCTAAAACCTTCCTCCACCCCTAATAACTAAACTACCCCGACCTCCCGCCCACCCTAAAAAATAAACCACCCCAACCTCCCACCCACCTTAAGCCTTAAATCCACCCACACCACTAAAAACTACCCCCAAACCCTGCCCCAGCTCCACTTTCCTCACCGCACCCTCTCCTGATCCTTCCTCCTCTCCTCCCTTCTCCCACCCTTCCATAAACCTTCCCTTCCTAAAAAATAAACTACCCGACACCCCACACCTGGGGGCCCTGAGCCCATACTACCTAAACTACCCCGAACCCCCACCCCAACCCTACAAAAATAAACTACCTGACCCCCCACCCACCCTAAGCCCTAAATCCACCTTCACCACTAAAAAGAACCCCCAACCCCTTCCCCAGTCCCACTTACCTCAGTGTGTCCTCTCCCGATCCTTCCTCCTCTCCTCCCTTCTCCCGCCCATCCTTAACCTTCCCCGCCTCTAAAAAATAAACTACCCCAAGCCCCACCCCTAAAAAAGAAACTATTCTGACCCTCCACCCTAAGCCCGAACAAATAAACTACCCGACCCCTCCACCCCGCCACAAAAAATAAACTACCCAGACCCCCCACCCACCCTAAGCCCTAAATCCACCCCACTTCTAAAAACTACCCCCCAAACCCTGCCACAGCCCCACTTACCTCACTGCATCCTCTCCTGATCCTTCCTGCTCTTTTCTCCGCATTACTAGACCGCTAACTGTCTTATGTCTGCTTTAACCACACATATGCGTGATTTAGGCACAAGCGTGTTAAGGCAGAGAAAAAGGCAGTCGTGGTTTAGGCAAGGGTTGTTCTGCTTGTGTGGTAAACGTCCATGTGGCTTAGGCCACGTTCTTTAGGACGTTTCCCCCAAGTATGACTAGATTTTCCATTTGTCTGCAAAATTTAATGTATAATATTCGTACCAGGAAAACATAATGTGATTGCAGATTTGTTTTATCATGTATGCCATTACAAATTAAAGAATGTGACAAGAATAAGAGGAATGATTCCCAAGTGGCTTTGGTGTGTGATGATGGATGAGTGCAGGGATGTTGAAGCATTGGTAATGGTAAAGAAGTTTGTAAGTAGTGGATGGTTAAATAAGAAGAAAATTGAGTTCAGACTTAAAACTTTATCAGGAGGTGACAAATGAAACTTCAGTATAAGGAAAATGCATCCTGATGAGAGGAAGCAAGGTTATTCCACCTAAAAGTTTAAGAGATAGGGCACTGAATCTGTGGCATGATGTATATTTAGGAATTGTTATGACCAACAATGTATCAAAAACCTTTCTTGGTTGCTATCATTGTATTCTACAATAGAAAGGAGAGTAAGGAATTGTGGTAAGTACGTTAATGCTGATAATACTCTTAAGACATTTAGAACAAAATGAGTGTGGATGAAGCAACTACTGAGCCATTGCAGACGGTGACTATCGATATTATGGTACCTCAAGGTGACCACGATATGTACATTGTTGTTATGATTTACTTATTTGCTAGGCGGCCTGGTGTTTGCTTGGTTGAGAGTGGATACTGACAATCTTAAATTTATGGGATGGTGTATTTTTAGAAGAAGAAATTCCAGAAGTGTTAGTAAGTGATACTGGGGTCCAATTTTTATCTAAAAGAGCAAAATAATGTTACAGAAAGTTGGGGATTGCACACAAAACAACATCTTTGTACTATCCCAATGGCAGTGAGACTGTGGAAAGATTTAATAGGGCTGTCAAAGGGGCAATTTAATGGACTATGAGGTATAATTCTGATTGGGAATTACAGATGAAAAAGACGATTTGGTGTTATAGGACTACTTTACGTGAGGTGACTGGTGCAGTACCGTTTGAGATAAAATAAGGAGGATTTCCAAGGTCTAATCAATGTCCTGGTTGGCTTTTTCCCATTGGGAAAAGTGATTTGTTGATTGAGGAGATAAGGAAAATGATTGAAGGGAAATGGGAGAGCTACATAAATTACTATGAGAAAAAAAGAAGTGTGCAGGACGTTGTGCAAGGTGGTTAGTGGGTAAGAGTGAAGAAACCGGGAAAGATACTTAAGGGTGGAAGTATGTATTTTGAACCTAAAAGAATTGTGAAAGTGCTAAGGAATGCTGTGAGTTATCGGATGGTTAGTTAAGGCATTTGAGTAGGGTTGCAAAGTGTGAGGAACCAAAACAAAATGAAAATCACGTGTGGCTTTGCAGGTTCACCCACATTTTGTGACTATTAGGTGCTGTTTTTATATTCTGAGAGTGAATTGGGGCCTGCTAACAAGTCCTCAGTGTCAGTGCTGTGACCCTTAAAAGTGTAGGTTAAATTGGTATACCTAAATGGGATAGAGTAGCTTATTTATAAGTCCCTGGTATTTGGTACCATATGTACCCAAAGCTTGTAAGTTAAAGTGTTCCTTGTGGACTGCAGCACTTATTTTGCCACCAAAGTGACAAAGTAGAAAATGTCTCCTAGCTTGCCACTGCAGGCCAGTGGCTGAGGTTAATTTAAGTATTCCATCCATCCCTTTTGTATATTGTATACTGTAACAAACAACAAAAAACGAGCATGCTGCCATAGTCATACCTATTTGAGATGTATTTCACACAACTGTGTAGGAAATCCCTTAGGTTTTTTTAAAGAACCCTCACCCACTAACCTAGTAGGCAGCATGCTTCATCACTGGGTTCTCACCCAAAACATGTAATGCATCCGGGTGTGCTGCCATTCCTGATTACAGCGGAGCGGGCTTTGTTTTTTAATGTCAACTAAGGAAAAGGTGATTTAAAATTGCTTCCAAGTTACCAACCAACGAAGGTGTTTGAGATCATTACCAACTCTAAGCGCACCCACCACTGTTTTTAAAATTTTCCCAAGGACATCATTATTGAAAACACCTTCATGCGTTGGTAACATACTATGGTAGCATGCTCACTTTTCGTTCTGTGTTGCATCAAAAAGGGAAGTGAGCGAGCTCTCTTATTACTCTCTGATCTTGTTATGTTTCTATTTTATACTGTAAACCAGTAGTGCAGTTTTAAACTGCTAACTCAGCTTTGCCATTTAAACTAATGACAAAGTCCACATCTTCCTTGTAATACATATAGAAAAGTCACCCCTAAGCTAGGCATGTAGAGTCTTAAGTCATGGTGCTGTATATTGAAAAGTAGGACTTTTTTTTTAATAAGTCCTAACAGTAAAAACCCCAAATTGTTGTTTTTACTGTAGAAAGACTAGCAGCCCCAATGGCAATTACAGGGTTACATGCTGACCACTCAGTTGTGCTAACTTCTGAATGGAACTACTAAAGTTGGTACTTGAAGGTACCAAAAGAACCTTTGGCATTAAACCTACTTGATGCCCAAGTCATATTTATTGTAACTTTTGAGTAAAAGGCATCTTTACAAAGTTATCACTCTGTGCACCCACGTTTTCTAATGCCAATTTATGGTTGCTGGCCAGGAGACAGCCTTTGCCCCGCAGGGAAGCAGTGTGAATGACTACCAGGAAAGGACACAATAGAGGTCGGCTATTGGAAGAGGAGTTACCTCTCCCTGGCAGGAAGGCAAACAGTATGAGCCCAAAAGGCGAGCTTCAAATGGGAAACTGCCTTGGAGGGGCAAATGGGGTACACTCATAAGAGAGGTTGCTCTTTGGTTCTCGTAGACAAGTTGGCTTCAGGGATGGGGGGGAATAGTTGTCAAACCAGTTTTTTCCATGGACGTGCAACCCTCAGGTAGCCACACTTCTAGGGAAGACTACCAAGCTCAACACACTGAGAGAGGGGTTTCTGCCATCTTTGGAGTAGGCATAATATTGCACTCTGTGATAGCTAGCTGCCATACTTTTCAATGGCCATCAGGCGGGAGGAAACCCATCCTTTGTGGGCATAAAAGTGGCACCCAGACCTCAGATTATGTCTGCACTGGAGAAAGGACTGAAGAAGGGCTGCCCAGCTGTTTCTTGGACCTGGCAAAAATTGGGCTGCACCTGCTGATCCTTGGGCTAGCAAAGAGAGAGAGAACTGTCCCGGGGTTGCCCAGCTCAAGGAAAGTCCTCCCATAGCCCCAGACAGAAGAGGTGAACTGCAAAAGCCAGTCGTCTAACTTCCTGTTACAGCTCCAGCACCACAAAAGCTGAAAACCTTGGTGAGCTGGTAGCCACAATCACTTGATTGCCACTGATCTATGAAGTGCAACCTGGGAGACTGCAGCCTGCTGCTCAAAAGTTGTACCCACGTTCTCTGGACCCTGGAGAGTCTCTGGAGTGGAGTTCGGTCCTGTGGCCGAAGTTACCCCGCTGTGTTAGCGGATCGAGGAGTGGCCCTCGCAAGACCTGCATCAACGGGATTAGCATACACAGCATCCTTCTGCATCCTCAGCATCCTGTTTTTCTTGGATTAGGACCCCTCCTTTGATGCCTAGAGTGATTTACACCCATACACCCTGTAACTAGACTAGCTACTGCTTTGACTGCAAGGTAAGTGTCCTGCTAAGTCTCACCGGCCCCTGTAACTTGCTCCCTACCAGATGTGGTTCCTCAGAGTGGGCCTGAGTAACCAAACACAATTCTATAAATGTTTTCAAAAGTAACGGCTAACTCCAGTAGTTGCCAATGCTTGTTTGCATTTTGAGTGAAAAGCTGTGATTTATGATTTGCTTAACAATTCATTTATCCGTAACTCTCTAGTGGAGTTTGTTCATTTTGATGTCTAAAAATGCAGAAAAATAAGATCATTTTTTATAAATTGGTGTTGGATTTTCTTTGTGTTGTGTTTCCTTCTTATTCAATTGTTTTGGTACTTCTAAATGCTTTGCACTTGTTCCTTTGTTAAAGTCTGCCTGCTCAAAACGACAAATACCAGGGTTGAGCGAGGTCTCATAGCCTTACCATATAATAAACCGCTTTCGTCACATTATTCATGTGATGGAAACGATGAATGAATGGAGGACGAAGTTCCAATGCATTAAGGAATTATGTAAATGGTGAGGAAGTATAGATTGTGGAACATGGTTCTGATAATGGAGTTTTTGAATGTGATGTTCGATGTGAAGAGGTCTCCAAACCCTCAGTCATGGAGGACAGCGTCACCCTGTTCCAGGAGCTCTGTCACAACCTCCCAGATTTCTTCCACGACAAGATCTCAACCTTTCATAAAAACTTCGAACCCCAGCTCAAGCCAACAGACTTCCCCAACCTACACATACCATAACTAGCACAGACCACAAACTGACCACATGGAGCCTGCTCACCTCCCAGGAAACCACCTCCATCATGAACTCCATCCACTCAGGGGCCTCCAAGAATCCCTGTCCACAGTGACAGAATCAACCGCAAACTCACTCCACTGCTCAACACCTCAATAGCCACGGCCATGTTCTCAGAAGACTGAGGTAAAACCCCTGCTCAAGAAGCCGTCAGCTAACCTCAGTGAACTCAAGAACTACAGGCCCATCTCCTTATTACCTTTTCCAGCCAAGGTCTCGGAAAAAGCCATCAACAAACAACTCACCAAACATCTCGAGCAGAACATCCTTCTCGACTACTCCCAGTTCAGATTCTTCAGGAATCACAGCACTGAGACCGCCCTGATCATGGCCACAGGTGACATCCGAGCCCTCCTTGATTGAGGAGAGACAGCAGCCATGGCCCTGATCCTTCTCAACCTCTCAGCAGCATTTGACACTGTGTTCTACCACATGCTTATCGCTAGACTACCCAACATCTGCATCCAAGGGCATGGTCTCAGATGGATCACCTCATTCCTCACTGGAAGAAGACAGAAAGTCTGCCTAACGCCTTTCACCTCTGAACCCAAGGAAATTATCTGCAGTGTCCCCCAGGGTTCATCTCTCAGACCTAACCTCTTCAATAACTACATAACACCCGTGGCCAACATCATCAGATCTCACAGACTCAACATCATATCATACACAGACGATACTCAACATCCTCTCCCTCCCCAAGGACCCCGCCATCACCAGAACCAGGTTCCACAGGTGCATGACAAGCATAGCCAACTGGATGGGAAACAACTGCCTGAAGCTCAACACTGATGAAATGGAAGTACTGATCTTCAGCAATAGCAACACTCATTGGAACGCTTCCTGTTTGCCTGCAAGTCCTCAGACCATGCCAGAAACCTCGGCATCATCCTGGACAACAAGCTCACCATGAAAACCCAGATCAACGTAGTCTCCTCTGCCTGCTTTCTCACTCAGCGATGCACTAGATGTACCATCACACAAACCCTCAAGACTGGACTAGGGCAACAATCTCCACTTAAGGATCCCTGCACACCTCCTCCAAAGACTACAAGCCATACAGAATGCCGCAGCCAGACTCGCTCATAACCTTCTCCAATGGACCTACATCACACCTCAAGGAACTCCACTGGCTCCCAGTACTGAAGAGTTGCCAGTTCAAGCTGCTGATCCATGCATGCACAGCTCTACACAAGCTAGGACATACCTACATCAACCACTGCCTGAACTTTCAACAACCATCCGGACAACTGCGCTCCTCCTACCTTGCAGCAAATATATGGAATGGCCTCCCCCGCAGCTCCAGATCTCCCCTTCTCTGCCAGAATTCTGAAAAGCTCTCAAGACCTGGCTATTCGACTGTGTCCCTCGATCCCTGCAAGCGCTGAACACACTTTTGGGTGATTAGCTGCACTATACAAATCAATTGATTGATTAAGAGGTGTGAATATAGTGAAAAAGACGAGGTACAGGGTGAAGAAATTGTGATACAGGAAGATGTTATGGAAAAGAGGACCACTTTTAAATGGAAGATTAATCTGCTAAAGAGGCTAGAAGACTTCATTTGTTCTTATGGTTTCGCTTGACATGAGTAATTGTAATTATTTTATATTGACTAGGACAAAAAAGATACAATTGTTTTTCGTGTTCTTTGCTATTCTTTAATTTTGATTTTGTTGTTGTCTTGCTTTTTGTTGTGTTGTAAAAAAGGGAGAAAGGTGTTCAGTGTTGTCCTTGGAAACTGTATGGGCTGTTCCAGTATGTTAGATCCTTGGTGAGGTTCTAGAAGTGGAAGGATGGAGGAACAAAATGGAAAAGGTAGCGGTGAAACTTTCTACGGGTCGTAATAAATAACAAACTTGAAGATATAAACGTGCATGTCTACTTTCTGTAAAGGTGATGCACAGCAGAAGCAGAATAATTTTAGGATAATCCTACAGGTAAAATGTGTGATTTCCACAAAATGGCTCATTTTACACATCTTTCGCTTTTGCCAGTTGTCATCGCGTTGAGGAAAGTACCGGAAGCTGCCCCTCAAGTACAAATCTCAGGAAAGACCACGCTGGCTTGCCCATGCGCAATTGCATTATGCTAATGCGGCCTGGCTGGTGATATCATCGGCACGCGATTTTAGCCAAATAAGGATCAGCGGTATTTGTCCAATGTATGCAATGCTGAGGATTTTCACACATACATGGTAATCAGTTCATCTGGGCCTTGGTATCTAACTGCATTGGTTTGCCTGTGTGTGCCGGATAGCGTCTCTTGGTACTTGTGATAAATGAGAGCTGCCGAGGAGGCCCTGTCACGATTCAGAGCGAGCATGAGAGCTACTGAAAGAGAACTACAGCCCGGCGTCAGTCTAGTCTCTTCAGCCACAAGCACTTCTCTCTTGCTCATTAAAAATAAAACACTTCTGAGGGTCTGGTTGCTCAAGCTAAGTGGAATTTTTATTTGAGATACTCCAACAAGGTGAGTTCTACACGTACGGGGAAATGAAACTTAACATCTGTAAGTAAAATGGTTTCTAGTGAGACCAGTGTTGGTATAGATCGCAAAACCCACGTATTCCTCATAGAATCTGATTTCTAGGGATTAATCGGCTGGCTACTATTAGCCATCGACCGCTTTAAGTAGCTGCGGATGGGACTTCCTTGTCTTATCACTCAGGGTTTAATGGCGCGCACATTAGGTGTTTGTGCCCCACCGCCAGCTGACCACTGGGTGATTAATGAGAGAGTCAGCATGTCCCTGGATGGATGAAAATGAAATATTGTCAATTGGTTGTAGGTGTTGCTTCCGTGTTCTTGTTTGCTTTTTTCACTAGCATTGTCTGAGTGGGAATAAATTCGATTGTAACATCACCCTCAATTTAAGACTTGCTGGCCACTTTGTTAAGCCTTGTATTTTGTGCTCCGGGAGGAAGAGAACGGCGAGGAAAGTATACTACAACAAGAAGAGCCCAGTTAACTTCTGTTTCACCTCTTCCATCCCTCTGAGCATTGCCCCCCGTGCACTCTCCCCTCACCCTCTCCTGCAGGCCTCGTTATTACTGCTTGCCTTAGGCGTCTGCGCGTGCGGTAGGAGAAATACTGCCAATCTACTCTCGGAAACAATCGGGCGTAGCTTCAGGGGGTGGGGGTCTGGGGTGTTACACACTCTAACAAATGTATTATGTAGTAAAGAGTTGGGAACGGCTGCTTTCAGTTGAGTTTGGTGAGATATATTTCAGATTTCAGCTAGGATTTTTGCGTGCACACATAGACTAAAACACACACTCCTCTCTTTTGTGAAGTTTTTTTAAAATGTTGGATATTTCACAAACTATTTAGTTTTAAGTACCATTACCCATCCGCACTTCTCTCCCTCCCCCACCATGTCCTGCTTCTCAGATAATGTATGTTAACAAAATATGCAAGTGTGAGTTTTTTGGGGAAATTTGAGTTAACCCACCCTTCCCTTCCCCGCCCCCGGTTTAATGATCAAGCTACGCCAATGGAAACAATATATATATCTTACGAAAATATTTTCATCTTTTTCACACTATTTCAGGGATGGCTGTAGGCGGACATGCCCATGCTGCGCAGGAAGGTAAACTATGAACAGTAAGTTAGTTAATCAGAGGTGCACACTGGAGCTTTCCCAGAAGATGTCTGCCTGGTTTCAATAATCACACTACCGGAGAGTTGTAAGGGAGATTAGAAACATGTATTTGGTGGGGAACGTCCCATACTAGCTCCCTCTTCAAAAGACTAGTTACCACAAGAAAGTATGGGGTTCACCGATGATGTGGAGCTCAGTTCACAAGATTATCCATGGGCTCCTGGACCTCGCTAGGTTTAGAAAATGCGTGGTGTGTGTGCTGTGTCGGGTGAGGGAAGGAAGGGGGGATTTCCTTTTACGAACTAGGTGGTCTCACACACTATATAGTGTCATGCTTCATCATTTGGCCACCTAGCCCCACCCAGGTAGGATAGTACTACCTGGGCGGACGCAACCTCGCCGTTAAAAGAACGGGAGAGAGTGCGTAAATATATTTTATCTGGAGATAATGGGTTCCAGCTAAGCTACAGGAATATAAAAGCACCTATGCAGTTACCTGTGTGCAGTCTACACTTTTAATAGTGGTAACTGCTGGTGCAACTAAAAACGGGGCGGGACACCACGGTGAGAATAAGGACTCACTGGGTCACCACACTAAAACTTGGCCGACATGTTTCTGTCCTCTTCTAGGAGCCGTGGAAGGTCTAGGGGCGTTCTTCAGGGCCTAGGATCCCTAACCATCATGCAAGGTGCAGATAGGTGAGACTCCCCTCGTAAAAAGGGGGGGGAATATAATATATTGATAGAGTTGGCCTACCTGTGGCAAGGAACTACCTCGCGGAGGCCCTAATGATTGAGGTAACTGGTCTCAGATTCCAGGAGGGGGAGTGTCCCCTTATAGTCACACTTACATCAAAGGAGGTGCTCGCTGTGCACCTATCCCGACCCCTCGCTGGACCGCTTGAGGCTCATCTATCTGCACCTTGCATGATGGTTAGGGATCCTAGGCCCTGAAGAATGCTACTAGACCTTCCAAGGCTCCTAGTAGAGGGCAGAAACATGTCAGCCAATTTTTAGTGAGGTGACCCAGTGAGTCCTTATTCCCACCGTGGTGTCCCGCCCCGTTTTTAGTTGCACCAGCAGTTACCACTATTAAAAGTGTAGACTACACACAGGTAACTGCCTACGTGCTTTTATATCCCCGTAGCATAGCTGGATCCCATCATCTCCAGATAAAATATATTTACGCACTCCCTCCCGTTCTTTTAACGGCGAGGTTGAGTCCGCCCAGGTGGTACTATCCTACCTGGGTGGGGCTAGGTGGTCAAATGATGAAGCATGACACTATACAGTGTGTGAGACCACCTAGTCCGTAAAAGGAAATCCCCCCTTCCCTCCCTCACCCGACATAGCACCCACACAGCGCATTTTCTAAACCCAGCGAGGTCCAGGAGCCCACGGATAATCTCTCGTGAACAGAGCTCCACATCCTCAGTGAACGCCATACTTTCTTGTGGTAACTGCTCGGTTTCAATGTCAAGATTCCATTGGAAGCGCCTGTGTGGGTACCGCTGTTGTAGCTGTCACGCATGGAAGGATATGTTCAGCGTGACAACACTGCACCACCCTACCCCACAACGCTTTGCCATGTTCCCTCGCAAAGTATAACGTAAGCTTTTGAAACAAGTACTGGTAATGCCGAAAGGTCTGATGATTCCAGTGTGCTTTATTTTTCAGATGTAAAATACTGCCTCATGCACTGCAATGTAAGCGCTCCATAAGTTTGGATTGATGCACAAAACAGCCAACAGCGTAGACCAGAGAGTGACACTGCTCGGAGTACATTCAAAGTCCACTTTGTATATTTTAAAGAACTGATGACAATTTATCTTGTAGGCAGCTGTACTGCAGCACATTGCAAGATGAGGATCTGCTCGGGGTAGAACACCTCTGTCAGTCTTGACATGCTACAGTGTTCTGAAGCATGCAAGCTGAGGGCCTGTTCGCGGCAAAACACCTCTGTAAGTCTAGACATGCTATTGCAGCCTGCAGGAGGGTGAGGGCTTACTTTGGTGGAACACCTATGCTATCTTGGCTTGTTGTAGTCATGGACGTCAATTCACCAAAATGCCAGGGGTAGCGAAAGTGACATCACACGTCAATTCATCTTTACTTTCACTTACACACATATGCTTACACAAACACACATTCACTCATACACACAATCTCTTTCACATATGCACACTCACCAGGAGTCACGCACACAAGATATCCTCAAAAGTGTTTTTTTACTGACTTCAGCCACCAAGGAGGATCATATCCCAACTAATTGTACTTCATTTTTATTACACTAATAGTGAATAACATTATTCACTATTAGTGTAATAAAAAAACAGATTGAAAACAAGAAAGTGGAGCCCCAAGCAACGTTCATTAGGACGAGTTGTCCCTGTACTCCTGGATCTGATTTTGCCACCTCTGAGCCCATGGGTCGCAGAGGCAGTGCCAGAGGTTGCAAGGGGGAAGTTGGAGGTCACAGCTGCAACCTCTGGCGACCCCTAAATGACGTCCATGGCTGTAGTGATCTGCTACATGCAAGATCAGGACCTGCAGGCGATTGAACACTTCTGCTAATTCAGAGATGCTATAGCAAACTGCATTACATAAGGTGAAGACCTAGTGACGGGGGAAAACCTCTGTTAACTTAGACATAACATAGCGATCTGAAGCATGCAAGGCGAGGAGCTGTTGGCATTGGAACACCTCTGCGAATCTAGACATTCTATAGTAGTCTGCAGTATGTAAAACGAGGAGACGTCTTAAGTGGATCATCTCTGCTAATCCATATGTTGTAGTGATATGCAGCATGTGAGGCAAGAATGTGCAGACAGTGGAACACCTCTGCTGATCTAGTCATGCAATAGTGGTCAACAGCATAAAAAGGCAAAGACCTGTTGGCAGTGAGACTCCTCTGCTGACTGCGATGTGGTGTGCCCATCTTCACCATGAAGGTCAAAGACCTCCAGACAGTGGAACATCTGCTGATCAAGACATGCTATCTAAAACATGCACAACAAGGACCTGCTGGCAGTGGAACACCTCTGCTATCTAGACATGCTATAGTGATCAACAGCATGCAAGGCAATTACCTGCTGACACTTGAGCACTTCTGCTATCTAGACATGCTGTAGAGATCTTCAGCACGCAAGGGAAGGACCTGATAATACCGGAGCGCCTCCGCTGATGTAGGTATGCTGAAGCAATCAGCAGCATTCACAGCAAGAACATGCTGGCATTGGACCACCTCTTATCTAGACATTCTGTAGAGATCTTCAGCATGCAAGGCAAGAACCTGCTGACACTGGAACACCTCTGCTGATCTACACAATTTATCTACAGCATGCAGGTGTAATATCATCTGTATTTTACCACTGCTCCATCTTGACCACTGACTCTTTTTTGTGCTTAACTTAGCTTCAAACACCATCACATTGGTAGTGCAGGTATTTTTCCATGCACAACTTATGCAACATGTTTTTCGGTCATGTTTTCACTTTTCATGCTCTTTCTCACCAAGGGCAGGGACATAACATGGTACAGTGAGGGTAAGAGAAGGATGTACCAGCAGAATGTTTATGGTACGGTAGGGAACAGCTCGGTCTTTGGAGTGCACCTTGGGATGTGGCCAAATCTCTAACGCGCTCTTTCAACACGGATTGATACAGGCAGTGTTTGAACAACAACTCACAATATGGGTGGGGGAGTTTTTTGAATTCTTCTCTCTAGCTTGTTTAAGGTATTCAAGAGGGAAACCTGATGACTGGGGTTAGAGACAGAACTCATACCAGGAAAGGGATGCCTTTGCCCGGTTCCCATTGAGGGTCGTTTTCTCTGTTTCAGCAGTCGTCTGGGTTCTCGACTTGAAGTTGCCAAAGAGATGATGTCCCTACCTCGCCCCATGATGATGCATTTTTAATTATTATTTTTAGCTTTGCACTGTGCTTTAATATATATTCAATATATGTATATAGATATATTAAGTGATGTATTTTCACTGTTTGTTTCTATGATCATCATTATTCTACTGCTGTGATTATTTTTGGAAGTGCACTTGTGTCTTGCATTTTACATTCAACATAACTGCCTTCCCTCTACAAACCTTAAGAAGTGCCTTAATAAATGCATTGCTCAGATTAAAAGCTCGGATTGTTGGAATTCCTTTTATTCGTGTTATATCTCAGTGTGAAGTAGAAGCAAAACAGCAGGTCAACGACATGCTGGCAGTTCAACACTTCTGCTGCTAGTCATGCATTAGCGAGCTACAGCATGCCAGGTAAGGACCCGCTGGCAAAGGGACACCACTGCTGATCTAGACATGTTATAGACATGAAGTGCATGAACCTGCTGGCAGTGGGGCACCTCTGATGATCTAAACATAATATAGTCATCATCAGCATGCAAGGCAAGAGCCTTCCGGCAGTAGGACACCTCTGCTTATCTAAACATGCACAAGGAATCTATAGCATGTAAGGCAAAGACCTGCTGGCAGTGGGACACCTTTGCTGATCTAGTCATGGTATAGCGATCAACAACATGCAAGGCAAGGACCTTCTGGCAGTGAATCACATCTGCTGATCAAGCCATACTATAGAGATGTACAGCATGCAAGACTAGGACCTGCTGGCAGTGGAAGACCTTTGATGATCTAGACATGCTTTAGACATCTACAACATGCAAGACAGGGATCTGCTGGCAGTGTGATGTCTCTGCTGATCAAGACTTGCTATAAAGATGTACAACATGCAAGGCAATGACCTGCTGATTTAGAAATGCTATAGCACGGAAGGCAAGAACTTGATGACAATTGGATAGCTCTACTGATCTAGGCATGTTGGAGTGATCAGCTGCATTCAGCGCAAAGACCTGCTGTGGTGGAACACTTCTGCGGATCTAGGAACACTGGAGCAATACGAAGCATTCAAGGCAAGACCTGCTTGCTGTGATGTCTCTCTTGAAGAACCAGTGAGCTCCCAGTGAGAGACATGGTCCAGGGTAAAAACTCTGGCCAGGAGTGTAGGATATAAAAACCTCAGGGTAAGAAGGACAAATGCCACAAATGCTGAAGTGCCATACATGAAGGACACTGCGCTGAAAAATGTTTGAAATTAAAGACTTATGTGCCTAGAATCACCCATTTGATTTAACAACTGCTGCTGTGGGTGGAGAGAGAACCCTGAGCCTCAGGAATTACTGGGCATTAGCAAACAGATTAATCAGTAACTGAAATACTTGTATTTCATGCTTCCAGAGAGAGGTAAGAACTGCCTGTTGCCCTTGTATACGGCTTCCCATGCTATACATCAAATATGAGAACATTCAAATGTTGAAGGTCACTAATGATTACATACAATAATACTATACGCCTCAAGGTCTGTGTCCGGACCACTTTAAAGTGAAAGCATGACAGCTTGTCTAAAAAGCCTTACAGAGCTTCATACAGGAGTGTGTTCTCCATGGGACAGACAAGATATGTGCAGACTAACTGTGAAAAAGACAACCTCTGTCCAACCTGTCACGATAAGTGAACAAACAAGAGGGCTCCTCCAGCCCTCCAAGGTTCTGCTCAGCGGTCAAAGGCTATTTCTGCCCACCCAAAACGTACTTTAACTCACGCACCTTCGTACAGTGTTGTCAACTTGCTAGCCAGACGAAATTAACTTTAACTCAGCACTCTACCATGCACAGTGTTCTTGTACATGATGTAATTTGAGATGTCATGAGTGTTATGAATACTATGATTTAATATGCTATAAGTGATGTAATATGGTATGGTTTAAGCACTGTTTGGCACGGGAGCAAGTTATAGTTAATGTAGACTTGCTAGCAAGTTGATGGAGAAGCATGAGTCATAGTAAGTTTGGGGGGGATTAAATTATAATTTAAGTTATAACTATAAATGTATTACTATAACTTCAGAATGTATAAGGTATGTGTAGCTTAAGTTGGGGTTGCATATAAATAATAAATTAAGTTTTCCTAACTACAACTACTTTTAAACCTGTGTTCTTCATTGAATTTGTATGTTTCTTTAATTTATTTCTAATCATATAATGTTGTTTATTATGGCAATAATCATTTAAAAATATTTTGGTACCACAGTACCTTTGTGATAGGTCAACGTTCATTATGAACATCAGCATCATCTTCCTAATTGTTTTGCTTTCAATAGCAGTTCCTCGATGGTGGACAATTATTTACCTAGTTTCGTTATTAAGTTGTTGGCATGATGTGGATTCCTAATGGCCAATCATTTAACTCTTTATATATTTGTTTGTCTGCCTCTCTGTCCTTATTCTTGTATGTAAGTGTATGTGCAAGATGGTTAGGATTTGGTTTGCTTTGCTGGGCACAGTTTCATTTGTCATATAAACATGTTTTTGTCGATTTCAATAAGTACTGTGATACTTTCAAGATAGCTTTGAGAAAGTATTGTCGTACATCGTAAACTTTAAAAAAATGTATAGATGAATAAATATACCTATACCGAACTCTATAGACTTTGCTAAATTGCCTTATTTCTTACTATGCATTATAAAAAGAGTAAAAAGCTATATTTCACATCAAAACACAGAGCAAAGTGTGGTGATTTCTTTAACCAGTAATATTGTGTCTCATTCCCTGCACCACAGTATGCCGCAAAGGTACAGTGGTATATCAGTACATTAACTATAACTTGTGCCTTCTCCATGCACTGGCTATAGCCCTGCATATTACATGAAATCATAGCATTTATAACACTACTTATGACATCTCCAATTACATAATTTCTGAGAACAAGGCAGAGTGTCGAGTTATAGTTAATGATAATGTAATGTGGCGAAAGAGATGACAAGACTGTACTGTGGTATGCCACAAAGGTACCGCAGAGGTACCACGACCCAATATATCACTAGGTTTTTGTCCCTTATTATTTGAAAACAACTGAACAATTTCATATCAAATAACAAAAAAGGACCTTCTCCATACCATTATCTATATTTCTGCTAATTATCATATCAATCCATTTAGGCATTTTGTTGCTACATCTGTCTAAAAAGTCTCTGGAAAATGTTTTGGGACCCCACCTTTCTTTGCAATTTCTTTGCACCCCCTTAACTAATCAATACAAAACTTTGCATCATCAGCCAATGTGGAAAAAATAATGTCTGTAAAGCTTCCTGGAGATTTAAAAAATCCGAGTAATTCCTCTCTCTGGGAATTCTAACTATAACTACAGAACACACACATATATATATATATATATATATATATATATATATATATATATATATATACACACACACACACACACACACACAGGGACGTTATAGTTAGGAAATAGAATAAAAAACAAACCTGAGAAATTCACACAAAAAAACAAGGGTTACAAGGACGTTATAGTTAGGCTCACATTTTAAACGTACGAAACCATAGATATTCGCCTAATATAGTTAGAGTTATCTCAAGTAACTATAACTCATGCCCTAAGGTAACTATAACTTGCGCCCCCGCAATGCACAGTTTTTTCGTCAAACATTGTATTGCAAATATTACATTGATATTATCAGTGATGTTATCAAAGATGTCATGAGTGAGGTATTTTTGGGTGTAATTAGCAGTGCATGGCTAGGGCGCGAGTTATAGTTACCTATGGTATTTCTAACATAAAATAATTTTCATTACTATAAGTTAATCCAGCCGCCGCCGCACACGGCCTTTGGCCACATGCGGCAGGGGTTGGCCACAGGGCCTGGCCTGCAGTCAGATCCTGTGGCCAATCTCCCTAACCACCCAGGCCACGCTATGTACTGCCCTTTGGCCGTGCATGGTGGGATTTAGACACGACCTGTCTCTCTGGGTGTGAGAATAGGTTTGAGAGGGTGTATCTTGGGGTGAGAGTGGGTGTGAGAGTGTCTTAGTGGGACAGTGGGTGCATCAGTGTCTTAGTGAGTGTGTCAGTGTGGGTCTATGAGTGGATGCGTGAGGGTTTTAGTGGGTCTGTGACTGGGTGTGTGAGAGGGAGTGGGTCTGTGTAGGAAGTTGGCTCTGTATGTGCTATTTCAAAGTAAGGAATAGCATGCACAGAGTCCAAGGGTTCCCCTTAGAGGTAAAATAGTGGTAAAAATAGATAATACTAATGCTCTATTTTGTGGTAGTGTGGTCGAGCAGTAGGCTTATCCAAGGAGTAGTGTTAAGCATTTGTTGTACATACACATAGACAATAAATGAGGTACACACACTCAGAGACAAATCCAGCCAATAGGTTTTTGTATAGAAAAATATCTTTTCTTAGTTTATTTTAAGAACCACAGGTTCAAATTCTACATGTAATATCTCATTCGAAAGGTATTGCAGGTAAGTACTTTAGGAACTTCAAATCATCAAAATTGCATGTATACTTTTCAAGTTATTCACAAATAGCTGTTTTAAAAGTGGACACAGTGCAATTTTCACAGTTCCTAGGGGAGGTAAGTATTTGTTAGGTTAACCAGGTAAGTAAGACACTTACAGGGCTTAGTTCTTGGTCCAAGGTAGCCCACCGTTGGGGGTTCAGAGCAACCCCAAAGTCACCACACCAGCAGCTCAGGGCCGGTCAGGTGCAGAGTTCAAAGTGGTGCCCAAAACACATAGGCTAGAATGGAGAGAAGGGGGTGCCCCGGTTCCGGTCTGCTTGCAGGTAAGTACCCGCGTCTTCGGAGGGCAGACCAGGGGGGTTTTGTAGGGCACCGGGGGGGACACAAGCCCACACAGAAATTTCACCCTCAGCAGCGCGGGGGCGGCCGGGTGCAGTGTAGAAACAAGCGTCGGGTTTGTAATGGAAGTCAATGGGAGATCTAGGGATCTCTTTAGCGCTGCAGGCAGGCAAGGGGGGGGTTCCTCGGGGAAACCTCCACTTGGTCAAGGGAGAGGGACTCCTGGGGGTCACTCCTCCAGTGAAAGTCCGGTCCTTCAGGTCCTGGGGGCTGCGGGTGCAGGGTCTCTCCCAGGTGTCGGGACTTAGGATTCAAAGAGTCGCGGTCAGGGGAAGCCTCGGGATTCCCTCTGCAGGCGGCGCTGTGGGGGCTCAGGGGGGACAGGTTTTTGTACTCACAGTCTTAGAGTAGTCCTGGGGTCCCTCCTGAGGTGTTGGATCGCCACCAGCCGAGTCGGGGTCGCCGGGTGCAGTGTTGCAAGTCTCACGCTTCTTGCGGGGAGCTTGCAGGGTTCTTTACAGCTGCTGGAAACAAAGTTGCAGCTTTTCTTGGAGCAGGTCCGCTGTCCTCGGGAGTTTCTTGTCTTTTCGAAGCAGGGGCAGTCCTCAGAGGATGTCGAGGTCGCTGGTCCCTTTGGAAGGCGTCGCTGGAGCAGGATCTTTGGAAGGCAGGAGACAGGCCGGTGAGTTTCTGGAGCCAAGGCAGTTGTCGTCTTCTGGTCTTCCTCTGCAGGGGTTTTCAGCTAGGCAGTCCTTCTTCTTGTAGTTGCAGGAATCTAATTTTCTAGGGTTCAGGGTAGCCCTTAAATACTAAATTTAAGGGCGTGTTTTAGGTCTGGGGGGTTAGTAGCCAATGGCTACTAGCCCTGAGGGTGGGTACACCCTCTTTGTGCCTCCTCCCAAGGGGAGGGGGTCACAATCCTAACCCTATTGGGGGAATCCTCCATCTGCAAGATGGAGGATTTCTAAAAGTCAGAGTCACCTCAGCTCAGGACACCTTAGGGGCTGTCCTGACTGGCCAGTGACTCCTCCTTGTTTTTCTCATTATTTTCTCCGGCCTTGCCGCCAAAAGTGGGGCCTGGCCGGAGGGGGCGGGCAACTCCACTAGCTGGAGTGTCCTGCTGGGTTGGCACAAAGGAGGTGAGCCTTTGAGGCTCACCGCCAGGTGTGACAATTCCTGCCTGGGGGAGGTGTTAGCATCTCCACCCAGTGCAGGCTTTGTTACTGGCCTCAGAGTGACAAAGGCACTCTCCCCATGGGGCCAGCAACATGTCTCGGTTTGTGGCAGGCTGCTAAAACTAGTCAGCCTACACAGATAGTCGGTTAAGTTTCAGGGGGCACCTCTAAGGTGCCCTCTGGGGTGTATTTTACAATAAAATGTACACTGGCATCAGTGTGCATTTATTGTGCTGAGAAGTTTGATACCAAACTTCCCAGTTTTCAGTGTAGCCATTATGGTGCTGTGGAGTTCGTGTTTGACAAACTCCCAGACCATATACTCTTATGGCTACCCTGCACTTACAATGTCTAAGGTTTTGTTTAGACACTGTAGGGGTACCATGCTCATGCACTGGTACCCTCACCTATGGTATAGTGCACCCTGCCTTAGGGCTGTAAGGCCTGCTAGAGGGGTGTCTTACCTATACTGCATAGGCAGTGAGAGGCTGGCATGGCACCCTGAGGGGAGTGCCATGTCGACTTACTCGTTTTGTCCTCACTAGCACACACAAGCTGGCAAGCAGGGTGTCTGTGCTGAGTGAGAGGTCTCCAGGGTGGCATAAGACATGCTGCAGCCCTTAGAGACCTTCCTTGGCATCAGGGCCCTTGGTACTAGAAGTACCAGTTACAAGGGACTTATCTGGATGCCAGGGTCTGCCAATTGTGGATACAAAAGTACAGGTTAGGGAAAGAACACTGGTGCTGGGGCCTGGTTAGCAGGCCTCAGCACACTTTCAATTGTAAACATAGCATCAGCAAAGGCAAAAAGTCAGGGGGCAACCATGCCAAGGAGGCATTTCCTTACACAACCCCCCCCCAAACGAAAGAGGATGAGACTAACCTTTCCCAAGAGAGTCTTCATTTTCTAAGTGGAAGAACCTGGAAAGGCCATCTGCATTGGCATGGGCAGTCCCAGGTCTGTGTTCCACTATAAAGTCCATTCCCTGTAGGGAGATGGACCACCTCAACAGTTTAGGATTTTCACCTTTCATTTGCATCAGCCATTTGAGAGGTCTGTGGTCAGTTTGAACTAGGAAGTGAGTCCCAAAGAGGTATGGTCTCAGCTTCTTCAGGGACCAAACCACAGCAAAGGCCTCCCTCTCAATGGCACTCCAACGCTGCTCCCTGGGGAGTAACCTCCTGCTAATGAAAGCAACAGGCTGGTCAAGGCCATCATCATTTGTTTGGGACAAAACTGCCCCTATCCCATGTTCAGAGGCATCAGTCTGCACAATGAACTGCTTAGAATAATCTGGAGCTTTTAGAACTGGTGCTGAGCACATTGCTTGTTTCAGGGTGTCAAAGGCCTGTTGGCATTCCACAGTCCAGTTCACTTTCTTGGGCATTTTCTTGGAGGTGAGTTCAGTGAGGGCTGTCACAATGGATCCATATCCCTTCACAAACCTCCTGTAATACCCAGTCAAGCCAAGGAATGCCCTGACTTGAGTCTGGGTTTTTGGAGCTACCCAGTCCAGAATAGTCTGGATCTTGGGTTGGAGTGGCTGAACTTGGCCTCCACCTACAAGGTGGCCCAAGTAAACCACAGTTCCCTGCCCTATCTGGCATTTGGATGCCTTGATAGAGAGGCCGGCAGATTGCAGAGCCTTCAAAACCTTCCTCAGGTGGACCAGGTGATCCTGCCAGGTGGAGCTAAAGACAGCAATATCATCAAGATAAGCTGTGCTAAAGGACTCCAAGCCAGCAAGGACTTGATTCACCAACCTTTGGAAGGTGGCAGGGGCATTCTTTAAACCAAAGGGCATAACAGTAAACTGATAATGCCCATCAGGTGTGGAGAATGCTGTTTTCTCTTTTGCTCCAGGTGCCATTTTTATTTGCCAGTACCCTGCTGTCAAGTCAAAGGTACTTAGGAATTTGGCAGCACCTAATTTGTCTATGAGCTCATCAGCTCTTGGAATTGGATGAGCATCTGTCTTGGTGACAGAATTGAGCCCTCTGTAGTCCACACAAAACCTCATCTCTTTCTTTCCATCTTTGGTGTGAGGTTTGGGGACTAAGACCACTGGGCTAGCCCAGGGGCTGTCAGAGCGCTCAATCACTCCCAATTCCAGCATCTTGTGGACTTCCACCTTGATGCTTTCCTTAACATGGTCAGACTGTCTAAAGATTTTGTTCTTGACAGGCATGCTGTCTCCTGTGTCCACATCATGGGTACACAGGTGTGTCTGACCAGGGGTTAAGGAGAAGAGTTCAGGAAACTGTTGTAGGACTCTCCTACAATCAGCTTGCTGTTGGCCAGAGAGGGTGTCTGAGTAGATCACTCCATCTACTGTGCCATCTTTTGGGTCTGATGACAGAAGATCAGGGAGAGGTTCACTCTCTGCCTCCTGATCCTCATCTGTTACCATCAACAGATTCACATCAGCCCTGTCATGGAAGAGCTTAAGGCGGTTCACATGGATCACCCTCTTGGGGCTCCTGCTTGTGCCCAGGTCCACCAGGTAGGTGACCTGACTCTTCCTTTCTAGCACTGGGTAAGGGCCACTCCATTTGTCCTGGAGTGCCCTGGGAGCCACAGGCTCCAGAACCCAGACTTTCTGCCCTGGTTGGAACTCAACCAGTGCAGCCTTTTGGTCATACCAAAACTTCTGGAGCTGTTGGCTGGCCTCAAGGTTTTTGGTTGCCTTTTCCATGTACTCTGCCATTCTAGAGCGAAGGCCAAGTACATAGTCCACTATGTCCTGTTTAGGCTCATGGAGAGGTCTCTCCCAGCCTTCTTTAACAAGGGCAAGTGGTCCCCTTACAGGATGACCAAACAGAAGTTCAAAGGGTGAGAATCCTACTCCCTTCTGTGGCACCTCTCTGTAAGCGAAAAGCAGACATGGCAAGAGGACATCCCATCTCCTTTTGAGTTTTTCTGGGAGCCCCATGATCATGCCCTTTAATGTCTTGTTGAATCTCTCAACTAAGCCATTAGTTTGTGGATGGTATGGTGTAGTGAACTTATAAGTCACTCCACACTCATTCCACATGTGCTTTAGGTATGCTGACATGAAGTTGGTACCTCTGTCAGACACCACCTCCTTAGGGAAACCCACTCTGGTAAAGATACCAATGAGGGCCTTGGCTACTGCAGGGGCAGTAGTCGACCTAAGGGGAATAGCTTCAGGATACCTGGTAGCATGATCCACTACTACCAGGATATACATATTTCCTGAGGCTGTGGGAGGTTCCAGTGGACCAACTATGTCCACACCCACTCTTTCAAAGGGCACCCCCACCACTGGAAGTGGAATGAGGGGGGCCTTTGGATGCCCACCTGTCTTACCACTGGCTTGACAGGTGGGGCAGGAGAGGCAAAACTCCTTAACCATGTTGGACATATTGGGCCAGTAGAAGTGGTTGACTAACCTCTCCCACGTCTTGGTTTGTCCCAAATGTCCAGCAAGGGGAATGTCATGGGCCAATGTTAGGATGAACTTCCTGAACAGCTGAGGCACTACCACTCTCCTAGTGGCACCAGGTTTGGGGTCTCTGGCCTCAGTGTACAGGAGTCCATCTTCCCAATAGACCCTATGCGTTCCATTTTTCTTGCCTTTGGACTCTTGAGCAGCTTGCTGCCTAAGGCCTTCAAGAGAGGGACAGGTTTCTTGTCCCTTACACAGCTCCTCCCTTGAGGGTCCCCCTGGGCCTAAGAGCTCAACCTGATAAGGTTCAAGCTCCAAAGGCTCAGTTCCCTCAGAGGGCAGAACTTCTTCCTGAGAAGAGAGGTTCCCTTTCTTTTGCTGTGTTGCAGTTGGTTTCCCAGCTGACTTTCCTGTTCTCTTGGTAGGCTGGGCCATTCTTCCAGACTCCAGCTCTACTTGTTCACCCTGTGCCTTGCATTGTGCTCTTGTTTTCACACACACCAGTTCAGGGATACCCAGCATTGCTGCATGGGTTTTTAGTTCTACCTCAGCCCATGCTGAGGACTCCAGGTCATTTCCAAGCAGACAGTCCACTGGGATATTTGAGGAGACCACCACCTGTTTCAGGCCATTGACCCCTCCCCATTCTAAAGTAACCATGGCCATGGGATGTACTTTTCTCTGATTGTCAGCGTTGGTGACTGTGTAAGTTTTTCCAGTCAGGTATTGGCCAGGGGAAACCAGTTTCTCTGTCACCATGGTGACACTGGCACCTGTATCCCTCAGGCCCTCTATTCTAGTCCCATTAATTAAGAGTTGCTGTCTGTATTTTTGCATGTTAGGCGGCCAGACAGCTAGTGTGGCTAAATCCACCCCACCCTCAGAAACTAGAGTAGCTTCAGTGTGGACCCTGATTTGCTCTGGGCACACTGTTGATCCCACTTGGAGACTAGCCATACCAGTGTTACCTGGATGGGAGTTTGGAGTGGAACCTTTCTTGGGACAGGCCTTGTCTCCAGTTTGGTGTCCATGCTGTTTACAGCTATGACACCAGGCCTTTTTGGGATCAAAGTTTTTACCCTTGTACCCATTGTTTTGTGAAGAGGCCCTGGGCCCACCCTCCTGTGCAGGTTTTTGGGGGCCTGTAGAAGACTCTTTACTATTTTTAGTTTTGGTTGTCTCATCACCCTTCCCCTGGGGAGTCTTTGTGACCCCTTTCTTTTGGTCACCCCCTGTTGAAGTCTTGGACACCCTTGTTTTGACCCAATGGTCCGCCTTCTTTCCCAATTCTTGGGGAGAAATTGGTCCTAGGTCTACCAGATGCTGATGCAGTTTATCATTGAAACAATTACTTAACAGGTGTTCTTTCACAAATAAATTGTACAGCCCATCACAATTACTTACACCACTGCCTTGAATCCAACCATCTAGTGTTTTCACTGAGTAGTCTACAAAGTCAACCCAGGTCTGGCTCGAGGATTTTTGAGCCCCCCTGAATCTAATCCTATACTCCTCAGTGGAGAATCCAAAGCCCTCAATCAGGGTACCCTTCATGAGGTCATAAGATTCTGCATCTTGTCCAGAGAGTGTGAGGAGTCTATCCCTACACTTTCCTGTGAACATTTCCCAAAGGAGGGCACCCCAGTGAGATCTGTTCACTTTTCTGGTTACACAAGCCCTCTCAAAAGCTGTGAACCATTTGGTGATGTCATCACCATCTTCATATTTAGTTACAATCCCTTTGGGGATTTTCAACATGTCAGGAGAATCTCTGACCCTATTTATGTTGCTGCCACCATTGATGGGTCCTAGGCCCATCTCTTGTCTTTCCCTCTCTATGGCTAGGATCTGTCTTTCCAAAGCCAATCTTTTGGCCATCCTGGCTAACTGGATGTCCTCTTCACTGGGGCTATCCTCAGTGATTTCAGAGGTGTTGGTCTCTCCTGTGAGGGAACCAGCATCTCTGACTATTATTTTAGGAGTCAGGGTTTGAGGGACCCTGTTCTCCCTAGATAGGACTGGTAGGGGGGAATTGTCCTCCAAGTCACTATCCTCTTCCTCTGAGTTGCCACCCTCAGAGGGGTTGGCCTTTTCAAACTCTGCCAAAAGCTCCTGGAGCTGTATTTTGGTAGGTTTGGGGCCCATTGTTATTTTCTTTATTTTACAGAGTGACCTTAGCTCCCTCATCTTAAGATGGAGGTAAGGTGTGGTGTCGAGTTCCACCACAGTCACATCTGTGCTAGACATTTTGCTTCTAAAAGTTGGAATACTTTTTAAGAATCTACAACTGGTTCTAGAATCTAATTCAAACTTTTACAAACTTTTAAACTCTAAAAGAAATGCTAAACAGGATCTAACACAAGGCCCTAGCAGGTCTTTTAAGAATTTAGAAAACTTTTCAAATTGCAAAAATCAATTTCTAATGACAATTTTGGAATTTGTCGTGTGATCAGGTATTGGCTGAGTAGTCCAGCAAATGCAAAGTCTTGTACCCCACCGCTGATCCACCAATGTAGGAAGTTGGCTCTGTATGTGCTATTTCAAAGTAAGGAATAGCATGCACAGAGTCCAAGGGTTCCCCTTAGAGGTAAAATAGTGGTAAAAATAGATAATACTAATGCTCTATTTTGTGGTAGTGTGGTCGAGCAGTAGGCTTATCCAAGGAGTAGTGTTAAGCATTTGTTGTACATACACATAGACAATAAATGAGGTACACACACTCAGAGACAAATCCAGCCAATAGGTTTTTGTATAGAAAAATATCTTTTCTTAGTTTATTTTAAGAACCACAGGTTCAAATTCTACATGTAATATCTCATTCGAAAGGTATTGCAGGTAAGTACTTTAGGAACTTCAAATCATCAAAATTGCATGTATACTTTTCAAGTTATTCACAAATAGCTGTTTTAAAAGTGGACACAGTGCAATTTTCACAGTTCCTAGGGGAGGTAAGTATTTGTTAGGTTAACCAGGTAAGTAAGACACTTACAGGGCTTAGTTCTTGGTCCAAGGTAGCCCACCGTTGGGGGTTCAGAGCAACCCCAAAGTCACCACACCAGCAGCTCAGGGCCGGTCAGGTGCAGAGTTCAAAGTGGTGCCCAAAACACATAGGCTAGAATGGAGAGAAGGGGGTGCCCCGGTTCCGGTCTGCTTGCAGGTAAGTACCCGCGTCTTCGGAGGGCAGACCAGGGGGGTTTTGTAGGGCACCGGGGGGGACACAAGCCCACACAGAAATTTCACCCTCAGCAGCGCGGGGGCGGCCGGGTGCAGTGTAGAAACAAGCGTCGGGTTTGTAATGGAAGTCAATGGGAGATCTAGGGATCTCTTTAGCGCTGCAGGCAGGCAAGGGGGGGGTTCCTCGGGGAAACCTCCACTTGGTCAAGGGAGAGGGACTCCTGGGGGTCACTCCTCCAGTGAAAGTCCGGTCCTTCAGGTCCTGGGGGCTGCGGGTGCAGGGTCTCTCCCAGGTGTCGGGACTTAGGATTCAAAGAGTCGCGGTCAGGGGAAGCCTCGGGATTCCCTCTGCAGGCGGCGCTGTGGGGGCTCAGGGGGGACAGGTTTTTGTACTCACAGTCTTAGAGTAGTCCTGGGGTCCCTCCTGAGGTGTTGGATCGCCACCAGCCGAGTCGGGGTCGCCGGGTGCAGTGTTGCAAGTCTCACGCTTCTTGCGGGGAGCTTGCAGGGTTCTTTACAGCTGCTGGAAACAAAGTTGCAGCTTTTCTTGGAGCAGGTCCGCTGTCCTCGGGAGTTTCTTGTCTTTTCGAAGCAGGGGCAGTCCTCAGAGGATGTCGAGGTCGCTGGTCCCTTTGGAAGGCGTCGCTGGAGCAGGATCTTTGGAAGGCAGGAGACAGGCCGGTGAGTTTCTGGAGCCAAGGCAGTTGTCGTCTTCTGGTCTTCCTCTGCAGGGGTTTTCAGCTAGGCAGTCCTTCTTCTTGTAGTTGCAGGAATCTAATTTTCTAGGGTTCAGGGTAGCCCTTAAATACTAAATTTAAGGGCGTGTTTTAGGTCTGGGGGGTTAGTAGCCAATGGCTACTAGCCCTGAGGGTGGGTACACCCTCTTTGTGCCTCCTCCCAAGGGGAGGGGGTCACAATCCTAACCCTATTGGGGGAATCCTCCATCTGCAAGATGGAGGATTTCTAAAAGTCAGAGTCACCTCAGCTCAGGACACCTTAGGGGCTGTCCTGACTGGCCAGTGACTCCTCCTTGTTTTTCTCATTATTTTCTCCGGCCTTGCCGCCAAAAGTGGGGCCTGGCCGGAGGGGGCGGGCAACTCCACTAGCTGGAGTGTCCTGCTGGGTTGGCACAAAGGAGGTGAGCCTTTGAGGCTCACCGCCAGGTGTGACAATTCCTGCCTGGGGGAGGTGTTAGCATCTCCACCCAGTGCAGGCTTTGTTACTGGCCTCAGAGTGACAAAGGCACTCTCCCCATGGGGCCAGCAACATGTCTCGGTTTGTGGCAGGCTGCTAAAACTAGTCAGCCTACACAGATAGTCGGTTAAGTTTCAGGGGGCACCTCTAAGGTGCCCTCTGGGGTGTATTTTACAATAAAATGTACACTGGCATCAGTGTGCATTTATTGTGCTGAGAAGTTTGATACCAAACTTCCCAGTTTTCAGTGTAGCCATTATGGTGCTGTGGAGTTCGTGTTTGACAAACTCCCAGACCATATACTCTTATGGCTACCCTGCACTTACAATGTCTAAGGTTTTGTTTAGACACTGTAGGGGTACCATGCTCATGCACTGGTACCCTCACCTATGGTATAGTGCACCCTGCCTTAGGGCTGTAAGGCCTGCTAGAGGGGTGTCTTACCTATACTGCATAGGCAGTGAGAGGCTGGCATGGCACCCTGAGGGGAGTGCCATGTCGACTTACTCGTTTTGTCCTCACTAGCACACACAAGCTGGCAAGCAGGGTGTCTGTGCTGAGTGAGAGGTCTCCAGGGTGGCATAAGACATGCTGCAGCCCTTAGAGACCTTCCTTGGCATCAGGGCCCTTGGTACTAGAAGTACCAGTTACAAGGGACTTATCTGGATGCCAGGGTCTGCCAATTGTGGATACAAAAGTACAGGTTAGGGAAAGAACACTGGTGCTGGGGCCTGGTTAGCAGGCCTCAGCACACTTTCAATTGTAAACATAGCATCAGCAAAGGCAAAAAGTCAGGGGGCAACCATGCCAAGGAGGCATTTCCTTACAGTCTGTGAGTGGGTGCGTAACTGAGTGGGTGTGTGACTGGGTGCATGAGGGTGTGAGTGGGGCTGTGAGTGGGTGTACAGTATAAGGGTCTGAGTGGGTGTGTCAGTGGGAGAAAGATTGAAAAAGAGAAATTGAGATAGAAAGAAAGTGAGAGGGAGTTTTTTTTAGGTTTTAGTCAATGATAGACTTAGAATGAGATATTTCTAGACAAATTGAAAATAAAAATGTATTTGTCAATTGAAAAGAGCGAGCTCACCTTTTAGTATGAACCTTAAACATTTAAAGTTTTAAATACATGAAAATAGGGAAATGACCATTGACATACCTGGACTAGATCCCTCAACTTTCAGTGCGAGGGTCTGTGACCGTAACCATTATGCCACAGGTGACTGCTTACTGTTTTTAAAGTCATTGCAGGGAGAGACCATTGCAATGACTCTTGCGCTCTTCCATCCCATTATGGATCCTATATCTATATCTATCCCCTCAGTGGTCAGTTCAATTTCAGCGCGCTTCACGGGTGCTGACTTTCAGAGTCTGACCATCCTCTGTGTAAAATCGCAATAACCAAAAGAAGAAGTCGCACTCCAGGGAGTAGTTTCTCACCAGTAATTTATTCACCACACAGGATGTTCCCACACCAACACGTTTCGACACCCGAAGTCTTGATCACAGCGTATGTGTCACATTTCGCTTTCACCTTAAATACTCAGTAGCCCACTAGCCCTTAATGAGACATTGTGGGACATGAAGTTTTAGTGCAACCCATACATACAATTTTTATTGAAAAAAGGAACTATGATAGTTGTCTTCAACATTTTATAATTTGTCATGCCTTTTTCTATTTTTATTTTACTTACTTCATTAGTTTATTCTTACTTTCATGGCACTTATTGGCCATTTAATATTTTGCCTTTAGTATTATGAGTTATGTTTGAGGGTTCCTGAGCAGTATTTATCAGGGCCCTCAGTGGTCTATTGCAGCACTTTTTTCTCTTATTTCTTCTAACACGGTTCTACAAGGATTCCCAGTAGGAGGATTCACACTTTTGTTTTCGCCTATTGTTATTCTTTTGTTTCCATTTAATTTCTATTGCTCAGTCGTTTTCTCATATAACTTATAAGTGTACATGAAGTCCCTCATCTGTATTTAGCCCAAAAGGCACCCTTGTTTGTAATTTAATAATGTAGGATGATTCCCATCTACAGAGTTTTTGTTCTCGGTTCTCCTGCTTTCATTTTTCATTACGTGTGCTATGCCATAGTATTGCATGCTTGTCCAATTGTCATCTGGATGTTTTATGTAGTGTTTTGCTACAGGATAGCTTGCTTCCTTGTTTGTCTTGCCCTTATACGTTCCAGGGTCTGTTTTTTTAGATTGCATGTTGTACTTCCCACATATGCATTGAAGAACCGGGAAAGGCAGGCTCACCTCTCCCAGCGGTGGAGGGGACACCCTAGGCCTTCAGGGTCTCTTACCAGCAAAGAACACAACAGGCGGAGTCACGACTGATGAGGAAGAGAAAAGTTTTATTAGCAAAACAGATAATAGCTCGAGCTGAGCACAGTGTCCCAGGACAGTCTGAATGACTTTCCTACGGAGGCTGGCTGCTTCATTCTGCAGCGTACAATCTTATATAGTTAAGCTGCCCCCCTTCAGCCAGGAAGCCACCCCTCCATATCTGGCGAACACAAAAGCTTCAAACAGTTCTCCTTTTAACCCGAGAGCATCCTGCTGACGTACATACATTTGATTAGTCTTTCCTGCTTGTACTCCCACTGTCTCGGGAGTATCCTGCTAATACACGGCAAAGTGACAGTTCATTTGTCAAATGTCAGTCTTATCACAGTTGGTTTGATAATTTACGAGGATATCCCTTGCAGGAGGCCCCTGGAATGCGGTGGGAAGAGGTACAGTTCTGTTCGTGCACAATGATAAGAAGGATACAGCTGTGGCTCGGTATCCTGAAAGTCAGCTTGGTTAGATAAGTGAAGAGGCCCAGAGAAGGAAATGGTTTTAGACAAAAACTGAGTTCACAGGGAAGTCAACTTACACAGTTTAAATGAAGAGTCAGCTTTGTCGAGCACATGGCAATATTAATGGAATACGCAGAAATAAAGTCTGAGGCAAATACATCTCGGATTATTATTTAACAATCCCTCCTTTTGCCATTGCGAGGCAAATTTCTGTTCAGTTCACTTCTATCTTTAGAAGCTCATCAATTTGTTGTTGAAGCATTAGTCGCTCAGTATGCTCTTTGATATTGGTGGGTTTGGGTGTTAACATCGAAGCACAGACCCCACACAATGCAGGACCACATTGTACGCATAGACAGCATGTGAAGAATGTGGCAGCTATGATAGCCAGGAATATCAAAACCTTCCAACCCCAGGAGACCAACACCTGCCACAGACCTGAAGTCCAAGACCAAGGCGTACCGTTGTCCTCATGTATAACCGATGCTATTTTATGTAATCTTGAAATGGCTGCAAATACTGAGGGTGAATTATCTGGTATATAAACACAGCAGCTGGCCCCTATGATGCGACAAGCTCCACCCCTATCTGCTAGTATGACGTCAAGCACCATTCTGTTCTGAAGAGCTACCATCCTGGTAGCTTGGAGTTCTGCGGTGTTATTGGCAAGTGCTCCAGCTGTTTAATTTATCGTAGCCTCCAAGACTCGCGTTAGTCGTCGTATTTGCAGACTGTTCACCGAGGGCCCCCAAAAGGGTAGCAGTCCTTTTGTTATATCCATGAACAGCTGTGCGGAAGTGTCTGTTTGGTCTACAGTATCTCTTTTTTGTCGATGATACGTAGGTGGCTTGTTGAACGTTGGTGGGAGAAGGAAGGCAATATAGCAAATGCCGCTCCAACCAGGTGGCAGCCAGGTGTAGGCCTTACTCCCACATACAAAGTATAGTCCTGTAGGTGCATTGAGGTAAGGGGTGGAGGTGTTGTACGTGATGGTCGCATTACAGACACTGACTCCGACAGGTATGCGTCCTTGTCCGCAGATACAGAGCGGGGCCTGCCGAGGTCTGATAGATATTGTTTTTGGTTTCATGGAGACCGGACCAAATGTATATTCCATGAGTGGATAGCGGGGCAAGGTCATGATCCTACGCATTGTTGGAGAATCCGTACAATTGCACGCAATGTGTATCTTGGCTTGAAACTGAAGGATAAAGTCTTCAAAGAGTGTGTTGTTCGTTATGATACCGGGTCGTCTCACAGGCCTAGAACCGGGTAGGGGGGTCTGTATTGAAACATTGGACATTAAGGAACAAGTGTAGGCAGCCGTTACAGGAAAGACTGGAAACTGAAATGCATGAGCAGCCGTGTGAGGAAAATGACCACAAACCCAACAGTCTGTCAAGTTTGTAACAAGTTGATGTTGATGTAGCATCTGGATGAACGTATTATTGTCATATTCTTGTCTCCTGGCATGTATCTCAGGTGGTAGAGATACATGTGTATGCATGGGCGCAGACGTTGGCGTAGGAGGCTGTCTTTTCTCTGTAGCAGTGTGGATGGTCCAGCCAATGCACGCTAATATGACAAGAAGCACTACAATTATCGCCAGACACGTTGTACGTGGACCAAACAATTTTTTTAAATGTTTAATTTTTCTCAGTTTCTGTCTCTGTACGCTCTTCTCGTAATCTGAATACATAGTCCTTTTCCTTTCTCAAGTCTGCTCTTCTCACTGGCAGTGATCAATATCAAATTTAGTTATTCAGTACCTGCGTGCCACTCAGCCTCCCCTAGGTGCTGCCCGTGACTGGTGGTTGCTCCACCGGTGGGTGATTCCAGCAGTCCTATTGACACTCTCTGGTCCGCCACACCGGACAAAATCACGGCCCTGCAGCGAATGTTTGGCTGGATGCAACAGGTAAACGATGAATCATCTATTCAATGTTGGTGACGTTTGCGGAGGTCATATCTCGCAGAACCAGGCTCAGTCTGATCCGGAAACAAGGGAACAACTGGAACACCTTCAGGTGTCGCTCCCCGAAGGACCGAATCACTCTCCTCCTGGGTGGCTGTCCACTCTATCTGCGCGTCACTGAAAGGAACAAAAGTGGGTACTTTCTCGCATTCGTCGTCACCTTGACCCTCTTTCACCCACTGATCGTATGGTAAGGGCAAAGGTACCCTTTTGCAGTGTGAAGCGTGGATCCAATTCTTTGCTCCCTCGACTTTCACAGCAGTCCTGGTAGCAAGGAGTACTTGGCGGGGGCCTTTTCACCGGGGCTCGAGACTCTTTTTGCGCTGGAAATTCTTGGTGAGGACCCAGTCACCAGGCTCGATACAGTGGCCTGGAGTAAGAGGTAATGGTGGCAGAATATCCTTCACCTGCTGATGAATGAGACGTAAAGAGTTAGTGAGTTCATTGAGGTAATCCATCAATACAGGGTATGGTAAATCTGAGTATTTCTTTGGCCTTGGAACTCCCCACACATTAGCCGGTCTCCCCATGACCACTTCATATGGCGAGAGACCTGACTTGGAATGTGGTGTAGCCCGAAGTGACAACAGGGCCAGGGGGAGAGCATCAGGCCACGATATGCCTTTGTCAGCACATATTTTGGACAACTTCAATTTGAGTGAACCATTATATTTCTCAACTAGTCCTGCAGCTTGTGGATGGTTGGCAGCATGGAATTTCTGTCTAATTCCCAATCCTTCACACACCTTTTTCACCACCTGACCTGTAAAATGGCTCCCATTGTCTGACCATGCAATTCGAGGCATTCCAAACCGGGGAAAGAACTCTTTCAAGAGTACCTTAGCAGTTGTAAGGGCTGTGTTATCCCTTGTAGGATAGGCTTCTACCCATTTGCTAAACATGCAGACGACCACCAATACATACTTCAAATTGTTACATCTTTCCATTTCGATGTAATCCATCTGTATAGCTTCAAATGGATAATCAGGGGGCGCGAAATGGCCGGGAGGTACTTTAATGCCCTTGCCAGGATTGTGTTGCATGCAAATCATACAGTGTTTAACCAACTTCTCAGCTGCCTTTGGAATGTTTTTGTTGTACCAGACAGGGGCAAGAAGTTTGCATATCCCTGCTGGACTGATGTGTGCTGGACCATGAGCCATTGTCACTACAGGAAGGACATACCCATCAGGAAGCATCCATCTCTGGGCTTCTGACAAGTCTGTCCAACACCCTGTTTCTTCATTAAACCTCGCGTGTGTCTCCTTCCATGATGCCAATTCAACTTCCGTCGCTTCTGCCTGTATGCTTTTCACACTCTCTACCGTGTCCTCAAACATCCCGTTATCTGGGACCCATCTGGCTGGTCCCGCTACATACATCTTGTTTTTCGTCTGACGTGCTGTTTCCTTCGCTACCTGATCTGCAAAGGCGTTCCCTTTCCCTACGTGATCAGTGATCTTTCTGTGTGCGCTGCATTTCACAATGGCCATGGTCCGTGGCAGGGCTAGAACGGAGAGCAGTCTGTGTATTAACCCCCCATGTTGTATGTGGGTGCCGTGTGATGTGAGAAAGCCTCTTTCCGCCCACAATCTGCCAAAATTGTGTGCCACTCCAAACGCGTATTGACTGTCAGTGTAGATATTGACATCTAAATCTGTGCTTATTTCACAGGCTCTAATCAGTGCCACTAACTCAGCCGCTTGTGCTGAATTATGTGGTATCCGACGTGCTTCAACTACTGCCGTTAGTGTTGTGATAGCATATGCAGCTGATGTGGTGCCATCAGGTAATTTGAGACATGAACCATCAATGTACAAGGTGCCTTGGGGGTTACTTAGAGGCGTGTCTTGCAGATCTACCCTTCCTTTCGTTTCCTCCTCTGTCCTGATAATGCAGTCATGTATATCAGTATGTGTATCTTCAGAGCTTTCAGTCAGGGGTAATAACGTTGCGGGATTCAAGGTAGTGCATCTTTTGATGGTGATGTGACTGGCAAGAAGTGTTAACTCATAACTGGTCAGGCGGGCATTTGTAAGGTGTTGTGTCTTAGTTTTGTTAAGTAGGGCATCAACGGCATGTGGGACCAACAATAATAATGAAGTATCCATAACTATTCCAGCTGATTGGCGCACTGCTACTGCGGCTGCAGCTACAGCCCGTAGGCAGCTTGGAAGAGCCCTGGCAACAGGATCCAGAAGGGCTGAAAAATAAGCACATGGTCGCTGTTTGCCACCATGTTCTTGTGTCAGGACTGAGAGAGAGCAACCGTTATGTTCACTTACAAACAATGTAAAGGGCTTATGATAGTCAGGCGTGCCTAACACAGGGGCTGAACAGAGAGCGTCCTTCAAATCTTCAAAGCTGGACTGGCATTCAGTATTCCAGACAACGGTGTCCGGGCAGTCTTTGTGGGTGAGTGCTAAGAAAGGCTTGATAAGGAGAGAAAAATTAGGTATCCATTGGCTGCAAAAAGATGTGATGCCAATGAATCCCCTGACCTCCCTCTGTGTTGTGGGGACAGGTATATTGCGTATGGCTTGTACCCGGGCCGGGGTAAGTGTACGTCCCTCCTTCGACAGCAGGTGACCAAGATAGGTAACCTGCTGTTGACAATACTGTAATTTAGTGAGGGATACTTTGTGATGGTGTTGGGATAGATGAGTGAGAAGTGCAACTGTGTCTTTTTTGCAATTTTCTTGGGAGTCAGAAGCAATAAGGAGATCATCAACATATTGTACCAGGGCGGAACCAGCGGGGAATTGAAAGGAATCCAACTGTCCCTTGAGCACCTGGCTAAAAACACTGGGTGATTCCGTGTACTCCTGAGGTGCGCGACAGAACCGGAAACTGCGACCGCCCAGGGAGAATCCAAAAATGTGTCTGCTGTCCGGGTGAATGGGTATGCTAAAGAATGCATTCTTGAGATCAATTACAGAGAACCAGGTAGCAGTGGAGGGTATCATTGTTAGGAGGGTGGTAATGTCGGGTACAACAGGGAATTGAGGCTCCACTACTTTATTAACTGCTCGAAGGTCAAGCACAAAGCGTAGGCCGGGCTGATGGGAAGAATCAGCGGACTTTTTGAGTACTGGGAGTATGGGGCTGTTACATGTATTACCTCTGGTCTCTTCAACAACCCCTTTATCAATCAGCTGCAATATAATGTCCTTGAGGGCCTGTTCAGTGTGATGTGGTAACTTGTACTGTGGCAGACGGGGAAGTAGTGCATGCTCTTTTAACTTGATGGAGAAAGGGGGGATATCAAGGCAGCCCACATCTTCATTGTTTGAAGCCCAAAGTGTAGCGGGGAGCATCTCTAGCTCAGGCGGGAGTGGTAACGCTATGAACTGGGTGGGTGTCACGTGAGGACCCATGGTGACGTACACGCCATCAGGGGAACAATATATAGTGGCGTGTAATCTTTTCAGTAAATCGAGACCTAGCAAATTTTCACTACAACCAGAGGTAAGTATTAGAGGAGAATCAACAGTGTAGGGACCAATTGTGAGTTCCAGTGGCTTGGATACGGAGTTAATCACTGGGACGCCTGAGAATCCTACAGACACGTTAGTATTGCTGGACAAAGGGACCCCAGGGACCGCATCCTTCATAACAGAACTCTTAGTGGCTCCAGTGTCAATTAAAAAATTCTTAGAAGTACCATCTAGTTGTACTTCTACATGTGGGCCATTCTGTTTAACTGGGATTGGGACGGGTCCTATCCTCCCTTGTCCTAAGCTGTCCTAGCAGGAATAGAAGCCCTGACCTTCTTCCGGATCATAATTATCATTATAATACTGGCGTTGGGCAGAACTATTGTCAAAGTAATTTTCAGCGGCTGCTATATTTTGCTGTTGATGGGCTCTATTAGGTCCCTGCTGTGGGGGACCTCCCCGTCCTCTACCTCGGGGTGCTCCACGGGGCTCTCCTCTACCTCTTGTCTGGGGCGCAAACCCGTTTTTATTTGGGCAATCATTTTTCCAATGACCTTCCTCTTTACAATAGGCACACTGATTGTAGCTCAGGGAATAGCGGGGCTGATAACTGTTGGGACCATTATTTTGGTACTGAGGTCCACGGGGAATTGACCTATTCTGGGGGTACGCCTGCTGTACTAGAATTTTAGTTTTTAACTCTTTTGTTTGTTTGTCTTTTCTGTCCTTCTCTTCATGAACCCTATTCTCGTAATATTGGGCCATATTAAGTATCTCAATGGGAGTGCTTGTCGACCAGGTACTCTCAGTCAACCGAATTTTTGAGGCCACCTCAGGTGATATGCAATTTACAAATTTATCTACAAACAGCCACATACCACCTTCGGTAGAGGTGTCTTGTCCACTAAAGTCAGTGTATGCCCTTTCAAACCGAGAGAAAAAGTCAGCTATGTGTTCGTCTTTCTTTTGTTTACATGTATCTATTCTATCCCAGTCTACTAATCGCGGGGGCAAGGACTTCTGTATAAGCGTAAGAAGTCTGTCAGGGAGAGCTACTATTAGGGCTCCCGGCTTGTCACCAGGCTTCCTGTCTTTGTCCTTGTGGTCCAGTTGATCCCAGGTACCGCCTAGCTCAACAGGATAGTCTTTCTGTATGATAGTCTTCCAGATATCCTGTGGTACAAGGGTACCAAACAACATTTTAATGTCCATGAGAGTCAATATTGGTGGACTTATTATTTGGGAAAATTCTTTATAGAAGCCTGCAGGATTCTTGCGTGGGTCAGGCAAGTGGGCTTTTAGCGCTAGGACCTCTGTTCTATCCCATTGCTGGTACACAAATTGTTGTTTCCAGTGAGCGGGCACTACCGCGGCACCCTCTCCTGTGGCTGGAACGTAGCTGGGTGGGACTTCCCTTAAGGGGTGCTGTGTTGTGTGAGTGGAAGGAATACGTGAAGGACTGGCTGAACCTGTTTCTTTATCCCTCTTGTGGTGATAGTTCTTCCTATAACTTAACAGCTGACGGAGGTAGTCCTTAAGGTCCTTTCCCTGATGATAGCCTGTGGCTACCTCCTGTTTTATTCTGAGTACCTGCAAGGGGGGATTGCTATCTAAATTTTCGTCCCATTTTTCCATTAGTATCTCACACATACGTTGTATCATGTCTGCCTGTTGTACTGCTTGGAACTGAGCAAAATTCTGCCAAATAGTCTCCAGGCTTGGCTGTGTTAAGATATATTTATGCAACATTGTGTTAATTTTCCTTTCTTCTGTCAGTTTATTGCGTCGTGGACGTCCTGGGGGAGGTGATATTATGAGGCCATCATCGTCTGAGCTCTCGTCTTTTATTTGTAGCAAGGGGGCTGAAGTGCTTGGGGGGTCTGACCTGGGGGTCACTGGAGCTGATGCTGGGGGTCTCTGGTGTTCAGATTGTGGTGGGTGGGCAAATGTTACTGCATTCACTGGTGAACCTAATGGCTGGGGCATCTGAGCAATTGGGGGTAAAGCTGGATATATTGTCGGGGTATAAACAGGGGGGCAGTCTAGGACATCTTGCATGAGAGGATCCTTTTCGGAGTCTCTTTTCTTTTTTTCAGGTGTTTGTTGAACCACATATATCCTGTCTGTATCTAACTGGTGTCTTCTATCTATCTGGGCCCATCCCTGCTCTGCATTCTGCCGGTCATATTCTTGGGCTTTCTCAGCATCTGATTTTGCATTATGTCTCTTAGCATCCTTTGCTGCTTTAATTCGTTTTTGTCTACCCTCTTTCTGCCATAACCTGAGTGAATCAAACATACCAGGCCTACTTTTGGTTGCAAATAATCTTTCTTCTAAAAAATCAATTTTCAGTTCATCAAAAGTCCCATGCAGTGGCCACTGTAATTCAGCACTATGCCTAGTCTTTTTACGCCATATGTCAGTCCATATTATACTTCCCACCCCGTGTTTTACATACATTTCATGGCAAGGAGTTCCAATTGGAGGAGCCGGACAAGACTCCTCCAAGCGGGAGTCCGCTTGACAACAAAAACAGCACCATTTCCTTAATTTACTGAATGCCGGCATTATTTTAAACAGACAGTTGTAACTTAGTATCAGTGGATGGAAAACAGAAACAACGGAAGCAAATATGCAATCTATATATTATGACAGTTAATTATTTTACAAAACATCCACTGACTTCGGTCTTTGCAAAGATCGAATAACACCTACCAGACAGACACAGAAAAGACAGGGGTTAACCCTGTCCTTACCTTACTCTTGTCTTCCTCCTCAGTCAGGACTCCGAACTCAGGGCCAGCTATGTCAGGAACTCCAGTCAGGGCAGAGCCGCCGGCGCCCGTTGAGACAAAGAGGGGGGAGCACCGCTGGAGTACCGCAGGTCCACGAGGAAAAAGATACTTCCCAAATCAGTTGTGGGGCGCCCCCTTTGGTAGTCCTGCAGTGAACCTCCTCCTCCTTCCGAGTAGACGGCGGGTGCCACTGATGGAGTCCCTGTTCGGGCGCCAACTGAAGAACCGGGAAAGGCAGGCTCACCTCTCCCAGCGGTGGAGGGGACACCCTAGGCCTTCAGGGTCTCTTACCAGCAAAGAACACAACAGGCGGAGTCACGACTGATGAGGAAGAGAAAAGTTTTATTAGCAAAACAGATAATAGCTCGAGCTGAGCACAGTGTCCCAGGACAGTCTGAATGACTTTCCTACGGAGGCTGGCTGCTTCATTCTGCAACGTACAATCTTATATAGTTAAGCTGCCCCCCTTCAGCCAGGAAGCCACCCCTCCATATCTGGCGAACACAAAAGCTTCAAACAGTTCTCCTTTTAACCCGAGAGCATCCTGCTGACGTACATACATTTGATTAGTCTTTCCTGCTTGTACTCCCACTGTCTCGGGAGTATCCTGCTAATACACGGCAAAGTGACAGTTCATTTGTCAAATGTCAGTCTTATCACAGTTGGTTTGATAATTTACGAGGATATCCCTTGCAGGAGGCCCCTGGAATGCGGTGGGAAGAGGTACAGTTCTGTTCGTGCACAATGATAAGAAGGATACAGCTGTGGCTCGGTATCCTGAAAGTCAGCTTGGTTAGATAAGTGAAGAGGCCCAGAGAAGGAAATGGTTTTAGACAAAAACTGAGTTCACAGGGAAGTCAACTTACACAGTTTAAATGAAGAGTCAGCTTTGTCGAGCACATGGCAATATTAATGGAATACGCAGAAATAAAGTCTGAAGCAAATACATCTCGGATTATTATTTAACAGCATTCTATAACGCATGCCACATATTTAGTTTCACATGTGATTCTTTGATTTATCTTGGTTTGCTTCCCAGTATATTCTTTAAAGTGTGTTATATTTGCTCCAATTTTACAAGCTTTACACATTTTGCACTTGAAAAAAACCTTCATTTTTATTTAGCCATATCATTCAATGCAGGCACTTTTTTGTATGATATTGAGGGGTTTGGTCCAACTGTCCTCTTCATGTATTGGTCTTTGTATAACGGATTCCAATATTTGGTGAGGATTTTATGAATTGCAAGGTTGTCCTTACTGTATTCCCAAATCACTCTTATTTGTGAATCTTCCTCTTTCTTTTTTTCTGTTTTGAATTGAAAGTAAGTCTCTCTTGGCTTGTACAGCTCTTTTCATTCCCTGATTTATTTCAATATGTAGATATCCTCTTTGTGGAAATCTTTGCTTCATTTCACTGTATTGATGTAACATTTCCTCATCGTTTGAGCAATTCCTCTGCAATCTCAGAAATTCACCATACGGCATGTTCTTTATTAAATGTTTAGGATGAAAACTTATTCAGTGCAAAATACTGTTTGGTGCAGTTGGTTATCGAAAGAGAGTAGTCTCCAATTTACCTTCTTTTATACATGCTTTCACATAAAAAAAAACAATTTCAGTCTTGCTCATATTGTATGTGAATTTCAACCCTTGTTCATTTTGATTTAAAATCTCAAAAATTGCATGAATTAATTCTCAGTACTTGTCCATACTAAAAATATGTCATCTTTAAATCTAAGCCACAGGACTACTTTCTCCATATATATATATATATATATATATATATATATATATATATATATATATATATATATACACACACACACAGGTTACCCTGATGCTTTTACACACACAGCCTTTCTCACGGGTTGTGCGAGCAAAGCATTTACCAAAGTGAGACATATACTCCCATAAACACAAAAGACGGACACGTTTGTACAGTGCCTGCTCATGGGTTCCACATGTCCCTATCATTTTAGAACATAGTGATGAAAACAGTGGTAAAACTTCTACCTCCTTATAACCATGCTCTAACGGGTAATTTAAACATTGCAAACACCCACACAAGCAAACACGCATCCATTCACCTGCGCAGCCACTCCCACATCTATACAACCACTTACATTCAGTGAGTGATGTCATCAGTGATGTCATTTGAGATATCATGAGTGATGTCACTGACAGTGTCATGAGTGATGTAACATGCAAGGTCATCAGCAGTGCATTAGGGGGCACAAGTTATAGTTAGCTGAGATAAATATAACTGCTGAATTTCACTCGTTTTGTATGTGTGAAATGTGAGCCTAACTATAACATCCCTATAACCTTTGTTTTTTTCAGTGAGTATACATATATATATATATATATATATATACATATATATATATATATATATATATATATATATATATATATATATATATAGATGTGTGTGTGTGTGCATGTATGTGGTGGCAGCGTAGCACTTAACTACTGGTAGTGTAGTTATCAGCCTCTCCTGTCCTTGACTCGGGGACTCTGATGTCAATGCCAAATTACAATAGAAGTAAAAATGGGTGAGGTTAGGTAACTGGGGGGCTAAATGCAATTCTTTAACGGGAAACTCAACTAATATAAGGTCCATTATCCCTCAAACAGGCATGTAACAGGACAGCTAATACAGGGACATAAAATAGCAGCCACTGTTCACAAAAGATACAAGCCCATGTGGGCTGTACTGTTTCCCCAAAAGTAATGTAAAACCTCACTGCTTATATGCTGTATCCCAGAAAGATCATCAATGCAAATATTCACACACAGATATGACAAGAAAACGCTCCAGCTTGACCCCAGTGGTCCAAGGTGTATACAACCTCAACAATACTGTCCATCCTAGCCAGATGAAAACAGCATAAATGAAAAAGCGAACTATGTGAAGATTAAAAACACATAAAAAACAGATCAAAACGTATATTTCTCACTGAGGTGGAGGTTTAGATTCGTATAACGGATTAATTTGCAGTAGTTCAAGTTAGATGTACTGCCATTTCCTCATCAGAATTTAAGCCAAATGCAGTTAGTGTATCGAAATCCAGTATGTACCTAGACTCCAATATACAAAGTCATTTCTTATGATCCCCCCTAACACTTGATAAAATTGTGCCAAGGACCACAAAGCAGAGTAATTTCTCCTTGCTATAGTGCTCCTCCGCAAAATGCTGAGTCACCGGATATTGGTCATTGTTGTGCCTAATATCTCTTTGGTGTGCCAGTAATAGTTTTTTAGCTTAATCTACCGTACTCCCGATAAACATCAAATTACGTGGGCAGATTAGATCATACACACTGAACTCAGTATAGCAGGTAACAAATTTCGGAATCTCAAAAGTTCTATTTGCGTTTGGAGTAGTTAGAAAGGGCATTACTGAGCTACTACTGCATGCCTTACAATTTTTTCAGTAGAAGAATCCCTTCCGTTGTGAGGTGACGCGTTCCTTACTCGTGATGTGATTTGTACTTATTCTGTCCCTTAATGATTGACTGTACCTGAAAGTAATGTTGGGGGGGAAGGGGGTCGAGCCACATGCTGATTATCTCATCATCTGTTTTTGAAATGTGACAATATTTCTGAAGCAGATGTTGTAATGCACTGTAATAAATCTCACAGTTTCGTGTTCTTCCCTACATGATTCCACTTTTGGGCAAAACTGGTTATCCCTGGACACCAGGCCTACTCTTGCTTTTACCTGCTTCAATGTTTTGATAGAAAAGCCCTTCTCCTTGAACCTCACAATCATGTTTTTTTATTTCCTCTTTAAAGCTCTCAGGGGTACTACAGTTTCTCTTAGCCTTCAACAGTTCACCATAAGGGATGCTATGAATCAGGCATGTGGGCTGGATATTGTAGAATGATCTTCCTTAGGGTAGTGTGCCTTTCCCTGGAATATGAAAAGAATAATTCTTAGTATTAATTTATTTTTAAATGAAACTTCATACCCCACAGCTGCCTTTCTATGCACTGAAAATACAAGATGGATAGACCATTTAAATGATACTCAATTCATTATCTTGGAAGGCTGAAAGGTGAAGCTGGCCTTGCCAGGATTAAAAGTTCAGGCCTGCAGATTAGAGCAGAGGTTAGTGGTTAGTATTTAAGTCACTGAGTTATTTTTGACTTGGCGAGTAGATCCCTTGAATGGAATGCTTATGAGAGAGACATGGTGGTCATCCCTGGCATAGAGTTGTCTTCCCTAACATACTCTGGCCTTTCTGCCATAAGTTAGCTGCTCCTGATATTTGCTATAAAATATTAGTAATGATAATAAGTTGCTTTATGTTGCACTTAGTATCATTATTCCCAGTAATTTTACTGTTACAACATTGAAGACTACTCAATGTATTAACCTCAAAAGGATGAAAGATTATCGGCTTTGCTGGCACTGAAACGTCTAACCTGCTGATCAAAAATATGTCAGTAGCAAATACTTAGTTCACTGAGCTACTTCGCCAGCGTACATGTCGCCGTTTCAGGCATACACTTGCCAGTCCAGGTATATAGTGAGTATTTTTGGCATCTGATGTCTATCACTGGGTATGATGACTTTCCCAGTAGTAACCTGAACTATGTTATAGAGTCTCTTCCTGAATATATCACTGGAATTTATGGTTCATACATGACACCTTAGGGGGGTGTTAATGAGGTCTAGCAGGCATCCCTATACGAGTGTTTCTGAAACACGATGACGAAACGTTTCATACAGTAGGAATTTCTGGTACGTGATGGACATGAAGAGCATATGGTCATCATGCCTGGCAAATCATGGCCATCCCTGGCATATGTTGGGGACAAATATGTATTTGAGGGTCTACCCAAGCATGTCACTTCTAAGGGCAATAGTAATTGAGAGTTCTGCAGATGATATTCGGGAACAAAATTACTGTTAAAGAGAAAACGCACATATTTGAAGGCAGCACCGGTTTATTTATCCAAAACAACAACCTCTGATGTTTGATGGTGTAAGTCAGTGAATTTACAGAAAACAGCAAGCTAATGTCTTGAAACTTAAAAGAAACTGGTATTTGGGAACAAAGCTTTTATAATTTCAGAAAACAGCAAGCTCTTGTTTGGAAGCTGATATGTAGGGACACAATAAGTGTATTTAAAATATATATTATATGGTGGTATTTCAGTGCTTAATTTGAGCCGGTGTTTGCCGGTGTTCAGCACAGGCCCTTCTTTCTAAACACTGGCATGCATTTGAGAATCCACCATATGGTGGCACTGTGGGTCTAATTTTTTCCAGAGCACATCAGTGACGTGTTTTACCTTTTAAAATACTGTTTAAATATCTACAACTAGCACTTTAAGGACATCCCTATAGTTTGAGGATAACTGAGATAGTCCACAATTTCACACTAGTTTGAGGGCGATTATTAGTAAGTAATCCTGGCATCGGCATTGAGTAGCAGGAGCTGCAGCTGATGCCATTTGTAGTGGGCTTGTGTGAAATGCCTTGGGCTCTGGCAGTTCATATATATAATTTCATACTGAGTTATGGACCCAGAACTGAATAACGCCAGTGAAACCCATGATTGACCTACGGTCATCAGATTATGCTGTGCTCGTCACCAGTAATAGCAATGATAGAGAAGTTTCAGTCAAGACCTATTTTAAAACAACATGAAGAGAGGTCTTTAGAAATTTCCTATAAAAAGAAGAGTGGTGAGGTCCTATATGGGTTGACAGAGTTCTTTAGGCTGGTAATAGTACCTGTGAAAGACTGACTATTTTCTAGGGAGGTTTTGATTTTTTAGGGATTCCAGTGGGTGACCTCTTGCTCCTAAATCCAGGTCTTGTGCCCGATCTGGTGAGAGACTGGCTAGCATTTTGGTAAATGACTTGGTACATTAGGCAACAGACTGTGAATTGTTTCCTCATTTCAATGGGTAGCCAGTAATGGTCACTTAAGGAAACAAATACGTGGTCAAAGGTCTTTGTGGAGATGAGTCTGTCACTTCATCTATACGGCATGTAAGGCACTGCCATAGTCGCGACAAAAAGTTATTAGAAGAAGGTCTGCTGGTTTCAGATGAGGTGGTGACAAAAGTGCTTTTATCTTTTTTAGGGATCTGTGGATAAAAATTGGCTGACTGAGCCAACCTGTTGATGTGTGGGAAGAGCGAGAGGATGGAGTTTAGTGTAAAACCAAGTGATTTAACTGAGTGAAAATGGGCAAGGCAAGTAAGTCTTTCACCTTCAGCTCGCTCAGAAGTAACAGGTCAAGTTTGTTCTTGGGTTTGGGATTAAGAAGGATGAACTCCACTCCCAAAGGATTCAGCGTGAGGGCAGTAAGTGCCATCTACTGTTCAAATTTAAGACATGACCGAAGGGTGAGGATGTTGTGAAAGGATGAAACCTTTAGCTAAAGTTGAGTGACTGTATATTGGTGAGTGAAGCATCTCAATCCCTCGAACAATTAACTCACTAGCTCCAGATACAACTCAGAAAAAGTTGGAGGCAAGATTAATCCTCGGGAACACTGCAACGAATCTGTGTTTTTCCCAGTTTGTAGCAGAAGCAACTTGCGAAGATTTGGAAATAGGAAGAGAACAAATAGGAGACTTGAAAGCGAAACCCAATACTGTGTCCCAGGATCGATACTAGCAGTAGGTGAGCAACAAACTGAACACTAATGGAATTTCAAATGAAACGAAACGACAAGGGTCCTCTTCAAACAGTATGCTCTGTTGGATAAATATTTTGCAACACCGCTAATCAGTCATTGGTAAAATGGTCTGACCTTTTGGTATATAAAACTATTCCTCTACTTTTGGGGTGATTATTGAATGAGTGCCACAAATGGTTATCCGATCAAAACATCATCGCCTTACCAGAGTTCTATTAAGTGTGCGTTCTGATCATTGAAGAAAATATCTTTCCATAAAAATCTTTTCATTATCAAGAACGAACCACAGGACAGACAAGTTTAGAAAGAAAAGAATTAGTGCCAATAATTCCAATAGTCCGACCTTGCCAGTTGATGCTGTTGGAGGCTGGCGGGTTGGATGTTGTCATGTGCCCACTAAACCTACGACTTGGTTGGCCTTGTTCTACATTTCATCTTCATTTCACAACTTCTGCCACAGTCCAGCTGTAGTAGCATTTCCATCATTCGTGAAGCTACTGTTAGATTATTACAGGTACCAAGAGAGGGACGGTCTGCACACTGTTTCTGAACACGTTGTTGCAGGATTAGTCAAGGCTTGTGCTGCCTAAATCCAGTTTGTTTATTCGGGATTACAAAATTCCAATTTGCTTAATCCGGTCCTTCATCTGTCAGGCAGAGATCTTCCCCTGCCACCTAGGAGTGCAGTCATTAAAATTGTTTAGGGGGTCATCATGCAAATCCTTTATAGGTTTGACCTTAATGGTGTGGAGAACTTTCCGCAGGCAAATATTTCATTCCGTGCAATGAATCACACCCAGGAATGCAATAGAATCAAACTTCTACATCTTCACTTTTAACAACTGTTCTGCCCCAACAAATTCAATGGCATTTCTTTCTCACAAACATGCCTCACTTTCCCACCAATGGTGCATCTCCACTGACTTTAGCTGAATCAGACTTCCACATCATTAACCGAGAAAAATGTCATCCTTTGCTCTCAAGACATCAAACTTCCACAACACCTCACAATAATAATTAATCTCCATTCATTTCAATGACAGCTATCTTATCCCATTACTAACATCACCCACTAAAAAAACATTTTCTCCCTCCCAATAATGGCTCACCTCTACTGACTCCAGTGACATCAAAAAATAAAAGTGTTCCACGCAGTTAACAGAGAAATAAAAATGCCATTGTCATGCTTCGGCATAAGAAACTCCATCCACCAGAATTGCCTGTTAAAAAAAAAAAAACCTTCCACTGGCATTTACAATTCCTACTGGTGCTGGCAAAATCTCTTTGGCAGCACTTCAGAGTCTTCAGCTCTGCCTTTTTGTGCTTGTGATGAGTGCATTTGCAGTTTTCGTTAAGCTGGCACCGACTGGCTCCTTATGATACCTGCCAACCCTCCCAGTCCAGTGGATTGAACAGCAGGGACACATCCACTGCACCTCATGGCACTCTGATTCCCCGATGCCCAGAACCAGAGAATTGCACTCTGGAACATAAATTTGCATACAATGAAACTCAATGGAGCTAATTTACACAATCAGGTTTTTCTAATTGTTGCTGTTGAAAACATGGGATGAACCTGGCCTTCCTGGAACTACACTTGGCACCACTCGCCGAAGGCCAGAAACCAAAATTTGGAAAAATGTACAACCAGCCGTACACTGCAGAAAACTGCATACAGAATGGGACTTTGGGGGCATGGTTGGATCACACCAGCCCAACAGGCCTGCAGCCTCCTGGGAGGATATCAGAGTGGCAGAATGGCTAGTCCAGCTTTGTGTTTGCTTGGGCCACCGATGCATATACTGTCTGAGAACACTGGTGAATTTTATTTCCTAGGACATTTATTCTTCATGCAATCAGTGGGTACAGACACAATGAGGTCTGAAAAATAGGCTGCATGCTACTGTCAAAGGTCATGGATACATTCTGCACATTCACCAGCCCTGCAGTACTTAGAGACCATTTGAGAATGGGCCTCAGGGATGTAAGTAACTGGTGCAAGAGAACACATGAGCCATGTGTGCATTACTGTACGTGCCTACTAATCCTTCTCTTTGAAACTCAGGATAGATACGTTCTTGCAAATGTGTCAGTTTTAAGCTAAGCTAGACACAAGCCAACTGGGCATGGAAGAGCAATGCACACTTCTTCAGTCATCACCCATAACATGGCAGCTGCATCTCAGTGGTTATTATGCACAACATGGAAACACTTCCCACATAGGCTTAAAGTAGATACAGCACACTTCCAACCACACACCCACTGGTATAGTGTGCTATCCACCTGCATAGGTGGTTTAGCTCCCAACATAGGGACAGTAGGTGCTATTCAAATGCCATAATACAATAAGCAATCTCACATACAAATAAGATCATAGATTTCTACAGTTGTACTTCCACAGATTGCATAATATCTCAAAATGCCTCCTGCTACTATACTCTTAAAACTCTTCATGAAACTTTGCCCGTGATTTAAAAGTACCTCTCCTTTTTTTCTACCGAATGATCCTCTCCTTACCTTTCATCCTCTGCAAGCCTCCTCTTTCTGAGAGTCTACTCTATCTTGTTCAGCTGCCTGTATTAATCTGTATTACTGTATTTCTGCAATATGCGCTCACCTCATTTCAGAGATCAGAATTTCTTCATCTTTTAAATCATATTCCTGCAACCTAAAAATACTTAGGGCCTAATTACGACCTTGGCGGACGGGATATTCAGTCACAAACGGACAGATATCCCGTCCGCCGTATTACAAGTGCCATTATATCCTATGGAACTTGTAAAAAGGTGGGGGGATATCCGGCACGTTTGTGATGGAGTATCCCATCCACCAAGGTCGTAATCAGGTCCTTTATCTCCTCTAGTCCATCTATTCTCCCCAATAACCATATGCATGAACTCTCATACCCTCCACCAATGATCCCAATTAACTTATTATTTTATTCTACCACACAAAACTGGGTAAATGCATGGAATGATTTCCTTAAATGCACAGGTCTAATTCCAATACCCAGAAATAGCCACACGATTAACCTCTAAACTTGGGTTCCAGAGTACCATACTACTCGCCACAAAGCACTTCAATGCTTCATCAGGGAAGACTAAGGCCCTCATTCTGACCCTGGCGGTCTTTGACCGCCAGGGCGGAGGACCGCGGGAGCACCGCCGACAAGCCGGCGGTGCTTCAATGGGGATTCCGACCGCGGCGGTAAAGCCGCGGTCGGACCGGCACCACTGGCGGGGTCCCGCCAGTGTACCGCGGCCCCATTGAATCCTCCGCGGCGGCGCAGCTTGCTGCACCGCCGCGGGGATTCTGACCCCCCCTACCGCCATCCAGATCCCGGCGGTCGGACCGCCGAGATCCGGATGGCGGTAGGGGGGGTCGCGGGGCCCCTGGGGGCCCCTGCAGTGCCCATGCCACTGGCATGGGCATTGCAGGGGCCCCCGTAAGAGGGCCCCTACATGTATTTCACTGTCTGCTGCGCAGACAGTGAAATACGCGACGGGTGCAACTGCACCCGTCGCACAGCTTCCACTCCGCCGGCTCGATTCCGAGCCGGCTTCATCGTGGAAGCGTCTTTCCCGCTGGGCTGGCTGGCGGTCTGAACGAGACCGCCCGCCAGCCCAGCGGGAAAGTCAGAATTACCGCCGCGGTCTTTCGACCGCGGAACGGTAACCTGACGGCGGGACTTTGGCGGGCGGCCTCCGCCGCCCGCCAAGGTCAGAATGAGGGCCTAAGTGCTCTAGGAATACAATTACAATGCAAAGTAATACACATGTTAATTGGGACCAGGAAAGAAAGTAAACACATGCCCATTGGACCAAGTAGGGAGTGGGCCACCTGGTACTGACATGGAATGTATGGAGACAAACATTCTCCTTTAACCTGAAGAGGCACAGATAACCAGGCAAGGAGCTTAACACATGCCCATAGGACCAACCAAGGAGCTGGACACATGCCCATGGGACCACCGAGAGTCAGTACAAGTTGGTGTGACCAGTAGGAAGCTTGACAAAGGACCAAGCAAAGGACCAGGGAGGCAGATGGACACACACCCATGGAACCTGGCAAAGAGCTGAATATGAATCCATGGGGTCGTACAGGGAACTAAACATAGATGTATAGAAACAGTCAAAATGCTGAAGACAGGTTAATGGGATCAGGAAGGTTTGTGGGATTGGCAAGAAGCTGGACACAAGTCCAGCCAAACAACTCAGGATTAACTTTAGCGGCATTAGGAAGAATAATATAGGAAAAAAGATATAAAGTCACAATCCAGTCACAGTATGATCACTAAACTTCCTCAAATTACAGTTTCACCCACAAACACAGTCTTAAAGAAAATAAATGAATGAACATTTTACTCCACTGTACAACACTTCTCAACTCCTGCTATGCCACTCAATGCCATTTCACTCCAATCTAAGCTGCTCCACTCTATTCGACTCTACTCCCTCCTTGACACTCCATGACAGTCCACTCTACAACACTCTACTCCACTCTATGCCACTCCACTCTACTCTCCACAACACTCTACGACATTGTGCTCCACGCCATTTCATTATACGACTCTATGCCTCTCCACTCTGCACCCTTCCACAACGCTCTACGCAACACTCCATTCCATGCCTCTCCACTCTACTCCATGAAAATGCCATTCCACAACATTATGCCACTCCATTCTATGACAATCTACTCCTCTCTATGCCACTCCACTCTACACTCTTCCCCTCTACTCCCTCAACTCTTCTCCCTCCATGCCACTTAACTCTACTCCCTCCACGCTACTCCACTGTACTCCATGCCACTCTACGATACTTCATGACACTCCACTCTGTGACACTCCACTCTCTTTTAGCCATTCTGAACAGCATCCACACTGGAGTACAACATGGCTAAAACACATTGGTAAAGCCAATAGCTATTGCATAGGCATTTTTTTTAATATACTTCTTAGTCTGCAGTTTGAATATGTCTTGGCTGTGGTTGTACTCAGAAGCAAAGATGGTGAGTGTGTCTGCAAGATAAGTGAGGGTGCTGGTCATGATGGCTTTGAAAGTTATGTGACTGGTTTTGATGATTGTATGCCAAAGGGAGCCAAGAGTCCTACTAGGATGTGGGTGATTTGATATTATTTCTTCATAACCTGGGTATTACGTACTATGGTATGTAAGATGCCCTTGAGGAATATTTATGTGGAGTTTGGAAGGCCGTGTAGCAGGATGTTACCACTAACTAGATGCAACAGTACGTGGGCTTGAACAGCAATTCTGAAGACACTTTCTGGAAGAACCAGTTTCACTTTCTTTGGCTGAGAGCTGGTACTAGGCTGTCTGTGGTTTTGGCAGTGTGTTCCTTGAGAGTGAAGTTGGCACCCAGGGTGAATCCAATTGACGTGGCATTCAATGAAAGTTGGGGTTTGAAGCCATCAAGGTACCTGTCATTAAATGAGGATTGTACTCTTTCTTATTTGTTCTTATTGATAATAACTGGAATTCTCTCTTGGCTGGGTTGAGCTTCTGGTAGGCACTGGATATCCAGGTCTGTATCATGTGCAGGCAGTGTTAAAGCCATTGGATGTCTTAGCAGGGGAGACTTTAAAGTACGCTTTGGTAGAAGTAAGTAAAATACGATGATAGAAGTAAATTAACTGCACCTAATCGTGAGGCCTCATCTGATCACCAGTGACATTGCCTGTCAATGGTGACATTAGCATTTGCTGGTAACACGTGTTGCACTGTGAGTGTAAGGCAGCTGGCAGTCTGCAAATCACAGGCATCTCACCCTGAAGGGTCACACACTTTCACCACAGTTCAACCCTGTCTCTTCTGGGCACTTAGACTAGCGTGCCTGGTGGTCATGAATCCCTAGGGTCAATCAGTATAAACTACACCAGTGCTTCCTCTTCAGAGCTTTAAATCCCTGACACGATGCCCTCTCTGAAGTTTTTAATGGTCTAAGCAGAGACTGGTTAACAAGAACCACCCCCTGCCCTGCCAGAATCTGGAAGGACAGTCCGATCTGAGATAGACATTTCGGTCTGGCATTGATTGTTATCCACTCCTGGACCTTGTCTATCTTCTTTCTGCCTCTTTTACTGTCCATTCCCCATCTCTGCCCATGGATTTTATCTCCATCATCTGCCCATTCTCACCCCTCTGCACATCACACTCATTTCCTTCTGTCTCCATTCATCCTACACTTCTCTCCTGTCATTTCTTTGCACTGGCCGCTCCCATCCCCACTCTCTGTAAACCTCCAGTCTGTTTAGTATCTTCGCTCTTTCCCTGCTGAGGTGATGCAGGACCGTGCCGCATGAGACAAATCACAGGACACCAGTTGAATGATAACTCTTACTTTATTGATCACAGAAATGACCGCTCCCTCTGTCCGAGGACGAGTTTTATTTCCCAGGCGGCCAAACATACAGGACACTACCATTGAGGTCACGACCATGGGGGAAACTTACTTACATCCCCCTGCCCCAGGTCTTAGTGGGGTAGCACCCTTGGGGCATATATCTGCGTTCCTCCTTTACCGTAGCTATGAACAACAACAAAAAAATAAAAGGTTACAGTTCAGGAAGCAAACTCGTTTTTACGTCTGGTCACTCAACAGGAGTTACTCCGGAACATCAGTTCAGTCAACTGGAACACCACTGCCAACCCTCCATCACTGACTGATCACCATCACTCTGTCAAAAAGTCAGCGTAATACTTGGTAGGGCCAGAATTCCCACATAAATTATATCTTTCCTGGTTGCTTGTGGCTGAGAGCCTCTTGGACGGCCTGTCATCTTCTGATCCCACGAGCACTGGGCTGGGCTGCCCTATGAAAGGTGTGGAGATCACAGATGGAGGCTCTCTGTTGGATTACACTCTCCTCTCAGGTTCTGGGAGACACTGTGAGCCCTGGTAAGGGGGGCGGGGTAGTGTTTTCCCATCCTTGTAGTGCATCCCCATTCTTCTCCTCCTGGGTACCTGCCACTGAGTTGTTGGATGACCGCAGTGTCAACTGCTTGAACTGAGATATGTTTCTAGTTACACTCTCAGACACTCTTTTGGCTGTCATCATTGTGCGCTTGATGGCAATGCCTGTCCATGGATCAGTCTCAAAAGGCATCTGTGTCACGGATTCGTGTGGGTCTGATCAGGAATCTGGTTGGAACACCCCTTGAAGTCACTGAATATCCTAAAGAGGTAGTGTACTGGGGTAGAAGAGCAGCTAAAGGCATACACGGAAAGGAGAGCTATGGACAGGCACAGGAAACAGGAAAGTAAAAGCAGAGCAACCCTTGTGTGAACAAACAGGAAACAGATTACTGATGGACAAACACGCTGGGTTGTACACAGAGTAGGGCGCAGAACCTATCACAGTGACAGGGAATGTCAATGCCTCTGTGCAGTTTGCTCTTACAGATAGTCACCCTGCCAGCCCCATAGAAAGGAGGCAGCAGAAGTGATTCTGTCTCTGGACCCTAGACCACAAACAAGGATAGTACTTACATACACAAGACAAGCTCTTGTGGGTCTAGCTGGAAACACAGCGGCGATCCCTGGAACAGCAGCAATAGCACACTGTCACTGTTAGGCACAAAAGACAGCATATAACACTAGACAAGGATGGGGTCTGGAACTGCCTCCCGGAAACCAGGAGTTAACCCCAGAACACAGGATGACACTTATACACTGGTGAAGACTGATAGAACACTTACCAGACACAAATACAGAGATGAAACAGAAGGGACAAACTAAGAGACAGAGGCAGGAACTGGGAACAGGCTGAAGCAAAGGCAGGACTAGGACTGGAAAACAGGGCACAAACCTCTGGCTGTAACAAACAAGAGACAGGACTGGCAAACAGAGAACAGGCTCTGACTGGAACAAGCAAGGGGCTGGAATACAGGGAGTAGGAATAAGCAGAAAACAGGACTTGGAAGCAGAAAGCAGGTGCAGGCTGAAACAAGGCAGGAACAGGACAGAGAAACAGGGAGCAGGCTCTGAAAGAAACAAACAGGTACAAGGCTAAGAGATAGGGAGCAGACTCTGGCTGGAACAATCAGGAGCAGGGCAGAGACACAGGAAACAGGATCAAGCTGGAACAGAACAGGAACAAAACTGGAACACCATCCGATAAGGGCTCTGTAACACAAAGGAATCAAACTCCAATGCACGATGGGGGTCTTGAGGAAATGTCTGCTTATTAGCAGTTCCAAGCTTCAGAAAACCCCAGGTGGAATCACCTGACTGGGCTGCACAGGAGAGGTCTCAGGTGTGTGTAGTTTCAGACACTCGCAAGTCCTGGAGGAGAGGATCCGGTGAAAAGGGGCAACTGGATTTCTCCCATAGAAAACAATGTAAAATAGAATCCAGGCTTTCCTGACTACCAGGCTGTGCATTATGGGATTTGCAGTCCCAGGAAGCAAATGTAATACTACAAAAGCATACCATGGCGAAAAGAGAAACAAACGGGAGTCAGCAAGGGACTCTAGATAAGTGTTCAAGATGATTCCCAGGCTTCCGACAGTCCCCTTACAGCGCCCCCTAGAAAAGGGGATGACAGAGTCATAACAATCTGAAATTTTCCCCCAGAGTGACGGTGTTTGACCAACATGGTGTCACCAACCCGCAGAATGCTCTGCTTTGCACTATGACAGAGGAAAGAGTACTCATTGTTATGGGCTCTTCACGATTCTGAGTAGTTTGGTGATGCAGAGTGAGCAGACCAGAGAGGGTAGTGTAGAACAGAGTCAGTCATGGCTATCCCAAAACACAACTGGCTTGAGGCAATACCAGTAGTGGATGAGGAGTAAGATGGTATTCCTGCAGAAAGTTGTAAAATGCTGATTCGATGTTGCGAGTTTCAACCACAACAATCAGATAACTTTTACAACGGTGCACACAATCCACTCCACCTCGCATTGCCTTGGGGCCAACAAAGCGTAATGCGACAATATTTGCTATTCTGCAAACAGAGTTATGCAGCCCACTCATGGCTATTAAATGGGGGTCTGTAGTGTGTGCAGATTTCCTCAAACAGACCGCGCATGTCCATTATTTTCTCTACCTTGGGGATAACGTCAGAAGCAGACGTGGTCTGGACAATCTCCACCTCCGATAACGGGAGAAGTCATAATCACTATGAGTATGTGGGAGCTGTCGGGGAGGCACCCAACATCAGTACTCATGTACTGCCACGGTTTGGTGAGACCTTCTTCAGTGATGACGGGTGCCAGAGGGTAAGGCGGTCCACTAGCTTGGCAGGCCGGGCAGCTTTTGACGATGGCTTCTACCTGCTGGTCAAGGCTGGGGAACCATACCTTGCTCCTGAACCTACTTTTGGATTTGACTATTCCTTGATGAGCACCATGTCCCAGTAGGACAGTTCTCTGCCTCAGACAAATGGGGAGTACTAGGTGCTGCCTCACACAGACATCCCTCTTCCGTGACAGATAGCTTCCGTCGAACATGGAGGAGGGATTGCAGTGTTATTCTGGATTCCTCTGTATGGTATGTTGCTGGCTGCTGTAGGGCTACCAGTTTCCAGATAAGATAGCTTGTATGGTCATTTGTAGGCAGGTATCATGTTTGGTTGCTTCTACTACCTGTGAGAGGGACATGGGAATAGGCCTTGCCCGGTCCAGTACCGTACGGTCCAGTTGCACATATTTCTCTGTGTCCTACGCATCTTGGGCTTCTGATGGAGTGATGGGGTGGGCATGCCATGACAAGAAGTCTGCCGGATTGCGGGTTCCTGGCAGGTACTCAGTAGTGAAATTGAATTCCTGGAGTTGCAGGATCCATTTTTCAATTTGTGGCAGGGGTTTAGATGATGACCATTTGAATAGTGGTATCAGCAGCTAGTGGTCCGCAAGGACAGTGAACAGTTGGCCATACAGATAAAATGTAGAAGTACCAACATCCCCAATTGATGGCGATGGCTTCCCTCTCTATCTGGGAATACTACTGTTCCGTAAAGGTTCTGCCAGCATACATCACTGGCGCCCACACTCCACAGTCTTCATGCTGGGCCAGTGGGAGTGGCAAACCACTGTGAGCTGGGATACTTTCTTGGGGTCAAAGTAGACAAGCGTTGCCTTGGCAAAGAGGGCCATCACCAAACATCCAGGGGTTTGTGGTCTTGGTCAGGTCTCAGAGAGGGCCAGTGAAGTCTGACAGATTCCTCATGAAGCGCCCGCAGTGTGTCACCGTCCTTAAGAAGCTGCGGACACCAGACACCAATTGGGGGGGTGTCTTTGATGTCTTTGACCTTTGCTGGGTCTGGACCAATCTCTCTGTCTAAGAATCGGTAGCCAAAGAAGCATATGTCATTCCTAAGAACTTCACACTTTTGTCGGTTTAGAGTCAGGCCACTTTTCTCCAGCTGCATGAATACAGCTCAGAGGTAAGCAAGATAGCTTTCCAGGGTCAGAGCATGCACCAAAGTGTCATCACTTACATTGAGGATACCCGGGAGGCCGCTGAGACCTTCCTTGATGATGTGCTGCAATACCTTGGTGGCGCTGGATATGCAGAAGTTCAGTCTGGTGTACCTCCAGTGGCCAGTGTGAGTAGTGTATGTTGTGATAGGCCGGGAATCAGGGTGCAATGGGATCTGGTGGTAGCCAGAACTAAGGTCCATCTTGGAAAACCATTTTGCGCCAGAGAGTTTGCCAATTATGTTTTATATTGACCGTGTTAAGTATCCTTCTCTTTTCTGGCTAGATTTGGTATTCTCACAGACACAGATGTGCAAGGCATCAGGTTGTTTTGGCTTCTTGGTGACCTTGATTGGAGAAACCTATGATGTGGGGTCTATGACAGTTTGTATTGCGCTGGCTTCTTCTAGGAGTTGTAGCTTGCTCTCAACTTTAGGCGCAGATAGAAGACTATGTGCCTGTGCCAGAGTGCCACCTGAGCTACAGACTCATCCACATGCAGATGGATGGGTGGGCCCACCAGGCATCCAATGCTGTCGAAGAAGGGTGTGACTTCTTGAGATCCATGGACGTCTGGCAGTTGAGGAGGAATCCAGAAACCTCTTGTGATTCATACACCTTGGAGCTGAGTTGAGTGTTGTCATGCACGATGTTCGCTGTGAAAACTTTGGCTAATTTAAGGTTGTTAAATTTGTAGACTCTCACTCTGGTAGGTTGTAGGGTCAGTGGATCTGACAAATTGTGATATAAAGCAGAGGCCATGAGATTTATGAATGCCCCTGTATCAATTAGAGTAGATATGGATTGTCCTCGCATACTGACTTCCAATTTGGATCTAGTGTTCGGACAACATGGTCTACCATGGAATCATCATCATCCGTGTCACTGTCCATGAGGGCAGATGGGTGAGTGGTGTCTGCTTTGACTGCTTTCTCCGGTGTGGGTGGCTTTGGCGTTGAGCAGCACACCTTCGAGAAGTGATTGAGTTTGTCGCACCCGCTGCAAGTTTTTACACATGCTGGGCAGTCGCTTACATGGGGTAGGGACCCTTGCAACAGCAACATGGTTGGTTCCTGTTCTTGCTTGGGATGGTCAATTCTGGGTTGGCTACTGTCTTTGTGAATCGTGTTGACGGGTTCAGTTTTGACAGGAGATGGCTGCCCCAGGTCATTGTGAGCAGCATGGGCTTTGGACAGCTCCTTCGCGTGACCTAGGGTCTAGAAGTCTCTCATGGCAATATTGGGCTCCTGGGGTATGCATTCACACAGCTTAGACGAGGCACACCTTTATACGAACTATGCTCTGCCTTCTTCTTTATTTGGCAGCATACAGGTGCTCTCTAGTTCTTTTAGATGAGTGTAGAAGACATCCCATGATTCATGAGGTCTCTAAAGTGCCTACCGCAGAAGGAAACACTCGTAGTCCTGGTTGGCATACAGTTCAAAGTGAGCAGTCATAGTTCTTCAGTACGGTATAGGTGTGAGGTGGGCCCGCATCCACCACCCTCTTAAATATTTTGTGGATGTCAGCACCCCCCAGGTGCAACAACAGAGGGAGTTGAATGTATGAATGCGTGGGTGAATGTGTGTATGCCTGTGTGTATGAGTGTATATGTATGCGTGTGTATGTGTGTAAATGTGCGGGTGTTGAAAGTGGGAGGAAAAGGGTCGGGGAGGACTCTGGGGAGGGGGAGGAGGCAGGGGAGACCACTATCAGTGCCAGGGAAGGAATTACCTGGCACTGATAGTGCCTACCGCCATGGTTTCAGTGGCAGTACAGAAACCACTGAAATTCAGTGGCAGTACAGAAACCACTGAAACCATGGTGGTGGGCGGGGTCAAAATGCCATAGGCGGCCTAGTGACAGCCGCTGGGCTGGAGACTGTAGTCTCCAGCCCAGCGGTCGTTACCGCTGGGGCGGTCGGTGTGTAACATTGGCAGTTTGGCTTTGGCCAAACCGCCAATGTCATAATAGTGGAGGAAGGTACCGCCAGCCTGTTGGCGGTACTACCTCCATTAAACCACTGACCGCCGTGGTCGTAATGACCCCCTTAGTGAGCCTTATTGGCCTACAGTACACCCAATTTACCACCACTCCCTATTTATCTAAGTAGTGGATTTACAAACAGAGAACTTGGATACAAAGCAGTTATTATGCACTAATTCTGTACAAAGTGATCCCTCCTTTTTATACAGCGATCCAAACTATGGTATCCTAGAGATCAAGCCAGATATGTCAATAGACAATTCATAGGAGTTTAAAAGTTATCGAATTAGAACCAAACAGTGAAACAATTCCTCCCCTGCCCTCTTAATATGGTCATATATTCTCAGCACAGTGGACAGTCATTCAGCCATAGTTGTTCTCATATGAGATTTGGCCTTCTTTCTTTGAACACCTCCCTTAAATTGTGCAGTCTATGAAGTAGTTTATCTTGCCTCCTGTGGCTCTTGGTCAACTAACTCTAGGAAATAGCTGTAGAATTCTTCACATTTTTCTCTTCACATACACAATATTAAAGTTGGCTAGCATTACCATTGGTCCAAAATGTTAATGTTCTCTAAGGGAATGTTTTGCAAGTTTGTCTTGGCTTCCACAACCTTCCTTCCCAACCACAAGCTCACCATCTTTTCTGATTTGGCTGTTGCCTAACCAGTTTCGAATGTATTCAAGCATGTCTGCAGCCATTAAAGTTGAACCCTTTCACTACTGATGCACAGATACAGAAGCATCCTTGTGTGACTGGAGGTCAGCCCTTGATTTTTTATTTGTATTAGGTGTCTTGCAAGAGCCAGGTATAGAAAAGAGAACTAGTGGTGGCACCTGTGTGTTCCTCTCCTGGCCTTCTACTTGCATCTGTGGCAGGTCACCTCTCGTTGTGTAGGGCGGGTCCCAGTTCTGACCTTAAATCCTTGCCTGACACGACTTCTATTCCACATCCGAATGCAAATCTTAACTTCTCACAGTGCACAACCTCACAAACACTTCCGTCTTCCTCAAACCACAACCCATAGACACCCCCATTTTCCCTTCCACATTTATCAAATCTGCCCCCCTTTAGTTCTCATGCCACTTTGATTTATTTAATTTATTTCTAAAACAGTAACATTGCCGGAAGCATACAGATTGATGTACATATGAGTTAAACAGAAGTTACACTCAAACAGCAGGAAAAATCAAACAAGTTACAATATATTCAAACATTTCTCAACATTGTCACGAAGTCTCTCTCAAGGCACTTGACCCTCTAAGTTTGAGGCGGATCGAATTCTCTTCCTTTTTAAAAAAACACCCTACACCCCAGAGAACTAAAGACTATTTCCCATCACTCAGCTCCCATTAAAATGTGAAGTGGTTATAAAAAATCCAGCCGTACTCAATTGGCTTCAGACTCCACTGCAGCACTGCAAGAAATTGGATTATTATTTGGGGTGGGTGACTACCCACCTCAAGGATTAATCACAACCATTGCGAGGGTGAACCCTTCAAGTCACTAAATTCACCTGAGCTCAAACCCTGGTAGCTATGGCACAGACCAGACTGGCATCCCTTAGAGAAATGTGTAACATTGGTACAGAGCACCATAACAGTAAAAACGCTGTAATGCAAAACAATAAAAATCTCAAAATGAACTGAAAATATATAGATATATTTATATATACATACAACTTATAGAAATGTGTAACATTGGTATGGAGCACCAAAACAGTAACTAAAGTTGTAATGCAAAACGAATTATAAAAATATGACACCAAAATGACAGAAATCCAATAAGGGTAACCGGAGATATGGATTTTTTACGTTTTAAGTAGGAATAGTGCCAAGACGCATAAAGTACCACTGGAACCGAGTCACAATTTGACACCAACAGCAATGGAATGCGTGTCGGCTACACCAAACCTGGTCAAAGATTTTACCTTCTTTTTTTACTCCCTTAAGTCCCAAACTGGCAAGGATGCCTGGAGATGCCACCTTTATGCTTGGCATGAGCCAGTGGGTGGAATGGCTTCTAGGCATTGGTTCCAAAGCTTCTGTGGCCAAACATATCCCCTGTGAGCCTTTACAAGACTGCAAAAGTCTTTGGCCACACTAAAGCAGAGCTCTGCAAGCAAAGATTGTTTGTGGTAAGTGTACAATGAATCGTAGTGTTGTTCCACATTTACCACTAAAATCCAGTTTGGGCAGCCACTGTGCCCACAATAAAACCAGAGACAGAAGTCCGGTAGAACAAAACGTGCATTTTCCGGAAACCAGACAGTGGATGCAGAAGAACTGATTTGGCAACTGGTTTCCCTTCCATTCAAGCACGCCTCAAAGTGTTTCAAGCAAATACAGCAGACCTGTCAAGCAGGATTTTACATTCCATCACAATTTGACGGAGTAATGTTGTTAGAACTGTCAGCCTTAGAGTAGCCTTTCCAGACTGTTTAATCGCTTGCCTCCATCTTGTCTGAATTTTTGCTGTGTTGGTCTTAGGACTCTGCACTTTACCACTGCTAACCAGTGCTAAACAGGTTGTGCTCACTCCCCTAAACATAGTTTGATTGGCATAAACCTTATTGTCATATTTAATAATTTCCATGTAAGTCCCTTGTAGAGTAGTATACCATATATCGAGGTTCTGTAAATGAAATGCTACCAGTGGGCTTTATTGTGACACCCACTTAGGTAGCAACTTAAAACTTGTCCCTGGCCTGCCATTGCAGCCTGAATTCAGTATCACACTGCCATGTCAACTTGGTGTTTAAAACCCCTTGCCAAGCCCTAACTTCCTCTTTTATTACAATTAACTCACCACTAAGGTAGGCAGTAGGTAGCTCAGGGTGCTGCGTAATGGAAAGGCAGGACATATACTTTTAAGTTTTACATGTCCTTTTTGTGAAAAAAAAACAAATTCATTTTCACTACTGTGAGGTCTATTCCTCTAATGCGTTAACAGTGGGGATTACTTATTACATTAAATAAGCTGCAATTCCTAAATGAGAGGAGGTAGTTACATCAAGTTTGGTACCTATGGACTTGTAATGATAAACCCTCTTTTATGATAGTCAAATTTATTATTACAATTTTGGAAATGTCATTTTCAGAAAGTTGGCATTTTCCTGCCCTCATTCCTTTGTGTAGCCAACAGTTAGACTTTCTCCAAGACAGTCACACAATAGTGGGATTAGCTGAGCCTCAACTGGCCATTAAATAACTTAATGGGGGTGGAGAGCAGAGCTGAGCACAGTACCACATACACCTGTATAGGCTGTGCTCTGGCTCCTCAAAATAGGCCTAAAGACCCTGTATCGTCACTGCATCCAGCTTGGAACAAGGGCAGGGGAGGCAGGAAACTCCCAGAACTTCAAATAACCTTTCCAGAAACGTCTCCCACCTTCTAGAAGCAGGGAACCAGGTTATAAAAATAGGAGACTCAGACCCACTCTTCAGTTCACTAATGAACCTGGGGAAGGACTCTCAGGGGGCTGCCTGCTGCTGTGACCTGCTTTGCACTCTCCCAGATTGCTGCTGTACATGGAAGAACCTCGTTGTGGCCTGGAGCCTGCCTTGAACCTTAAGACGTCAGCCCTGCTGTTGAGCCATTCGTCTACACCTGCACCCAGGACTGCCAGAAGTGACTCCCAGGGCTAGTTTGCTGGCCTCCTGTTCATAGCCACAGGGACATAACAGGCTCCCACCACTTAGGACCTGTGCCTGGATCCAACCTGAATGATTGCTGAACCCCAAGAGGTATCCATCCACTCATGCACCTTTGGTTGTGGTGCTAAAGTTGTCCAGGGTTGGCACTTTTAACTTTTAGGCACTATAGTTGAACCTTAAATATTAATAACTCAGGTTCTACTGTTTGGATTTTTGTTGTTTTGGTGTCAAATAAGTAAGTAAAATGTACTTTATTTTTTTACATTGTGTAGGAAGTTGTCTCTGTATGCACGATCTCAAAGTAAGAAATAGCATGCACAGAGTCCAAGGGTTCCCCTTAGAGGTAAGATAGTGGCAAAAAGAGATAATTCTAATGCTCTGTTTTGTGGTAGTGTGGTCGAGCAGTAGGCTTATCAGAGGGTAGTGTTAAGCATTTGTTGTACACACACAGGCAATAAATGGGGAACACACACTCAAAGACAATTCCAGGCCAATAGGTTTTTATATAGAAAAATATATTTTCTTAGTTTATTTTAAGAACCACAGGTTCAAGATTTACAAACAATACTTTAAATGAAAGGTATTTCACTTAGGAACTTTCGGAACTTGGAATTAGCAAAATAGCATATACAGTTTTCACACAAATGGCAATAAGCTATTTTAAAACTGGACACACTGGAATTTTCAATAGTTCCTGGGGGAGGTAAGTGTTTGTTAGTTTTGCAGGTAAGTAAACCACCTACAGGGTTCAAAGTTGGGCCCAAGGTAGCCTACCGTTGGGGGTTCAGGGCAACCCCAAAGTTACCACACCAGCAGCTCAGGGATAGTCAGGTGCAGAGGTCAAAGTGGTGCCCAAAACTCATAGGCTTCAATGGAGAAGGGGGTGCCCCGGTTCCAGTCTGCCACCAGGTAAGTACCTGCGTCTTCGGAAGGCAGACCAGGGGGGTTTTGTAGGGCACCGGGGGGGACACAAGTTAGCACAAAAAGTACACCCTCAGCGGCACGGGGGCGGCCGGGTGCAGAGTGCAAACAGGGTCGGGTTTGCAATGGAGTTCAATGGGGGACCCAGGGGTCTCTTCAGCAAAGCAGGCAGGCAAGGGGGGGGCTCCTTGGGGTAGCCACCACCTGGGCAAGGGAGAGGGCCACCTGGGGGTCGCTTCTGCACTGGAGGTCGGATCCTTCAGGTCCTGGGGGCTGCGGGTGCAGTGTCTTTACCAGGCGTCGGGTTCTTAGAAGCAGGCAGTCGCGGTCAGGGGGAGCCTCTGGATTCCCTCTGCAGGCGTCGCTGGAGGGGGCTGAGGGGGGTCAACTCTGGCTACTCACAGGGTCGCAGTCGCCGGGGAGTCCTCCCTGTAGTGTTGTTTCTCCGCAGGTCGAGCCGGGGGCGTCGGTGCAGAGTGCAAAGTCTCACGCTTCCGGCGGGAAACGTGTTGTCTTTAAAAGTTGCTTCTTTGTTGCAAAGACATTTCTTCTTTGGAGCAGAGCCGCTGTCCTCTGGAGTTCTTGATCCTTTTAGATGCAGGGTAGTCCTCTGAGGCTTCAGAGGTCGCTGGACCCTGTGGAACGCGTCGCTGTTGCAGTTTTTCTTGAAGTGGGGAGACAGGCCGGTAGGGCTGGGGCCAAAGCAGTTGGTGTCTCCGTCTTCTCTGCAGGGCTTTCAGGTCACCAGTCCTTCTTTGTCTTCAGGTTGCAGGAATCTAGTTACCTAGGTTCTGGGAGCCCCTAAATACTCGATTTAGGAGTGTGTTTAGGTCTGGGGGTTAGTAGCCAATGGACACTAGCCCTGAGGGTGGCTACACCCTCTTTGTGTCTCCTCCCTGAGGGGAGGGGGGCACATCCCTAATCCTATTGGGGGAATCCTCCATCTGCAAGATGGAGGATTTCTAAAAGTCAGAGTCACCTCAGCTCAGGACACCTTAGGGGCTGTCCTGACTGGCCAGTGACTCTTCCTTGTTTTTCTCATTATCTCCCCTGGACTTGCCGCCAAAAAGTGGGGGCTGTGTCCAGGGGGCGGGCATCTCCACTAGCTGGAGTGCCCTGGGGCATTATAACACGAAGCCTGAGCCTTTGAGGTTCACTGCTAGGTGTTACAGTTCCTGCAGGGGGGAGGTGTGAAGCACCTCCACCCAGAGCAGGCTTTTGTTTCTGTCCTCAGAGAGCACAAAGGCCCTCACCACATGGGGTCAGAAACTCGTCTCTCAGCAGCAGGCTGGCACAGACCAGTCAGTCCTGCTCTGAACAATTGGGTAAAGTACAGGGGGCATCTCTAAGATGCCCTCTCTGTGCATTTTGTAATAAATCCAACACTGGCATCCGTGTGGGTTTATTATACTGAGAAGTTTGATACCAAACTTCCCAGTATTCATTGTAGCCATTATGGAGCTGTGGAGTTCGTTTTTGACAGACTCCCAGACCATATACTCTTAGGCTACCCTGCACTTACAATGTCTAAGGTTTTGCTTAGACACTGTAGGGGCATAGTGCTCATGCACCTATGCCCTCACCTGTGGTATAGTGCACCCTGCCTTAGGGCTGTAAGGCCTGCTAGAGGGGTGACTTACCTATGCCACAGGAAGTGTGAGGTTGGCCTGGCACCCTGAGGGGAGTGCCATCTCGACTTAGTCATTTTCTCCCCACCAGCACACACAAGCTGGCAAGCAGTGTGCCTGTGCTGAGTAAGGGGTCCCTACGGTGGCATAAGACATGCTGCAGCCCTTAGGGACCTTCCCTGGCATCAGGGCCCTTGGTACCAGGGGTACCAGTTACAAGGGACTTACCTGGGTGCCAGGGTTGTGCCAATTGTGGAGACAATGGTACATTTTAGGTGAAAGAACACTGGTGCTGGGGCCTGGTTAGCAGGGTCCCAGTACACTTCTCAGTCAAGTCAGCATCAGTATCAGGCAAAAAGTGGGGGGTAACTGCAACAGGGAGCCATTTCTTTACACATTGGTTTGAGATTTTTCTGGTGTGGTGTTTTCACTCTATTAGGGTTTGTGTGCTGCATAAATACTTTACACATTCACTCTAAGTTAAGCCTGACTGTTTTTTTTATGCCAAGCTACCCAGGGTTAAGCACAGGTTAATTTGGTGACTTTTTTTGGTTTACCGTGCTATAGATTGTGGCTGGCTGTTGCTTGACCAGGGCTCACAACCCAGTCAAACAACAACCCAATTTCTCACACTGGTGTTCAGCGGTGCGGATGATTACTTGTATTTGTGCAGTACCATACAGTGACTAGGGTTCCACAAAAATCCCAAATAAATAATTTGGCATCAGTGTTTACCTTTTTGAAATTGTCCTTGATTGGCTCCATTTTTCCTTTTGCCAAATTTGGTTCCTGTGTCACATTTTTGTGCCTTCGACTTTTGCCTGCTACAGCTTGGATGAGCTGAGGAAGCTGTGCAGGCAGAGGGGATTGAAAATCCCAAAGTGTTATCCAAAACTGGAGTATCAGATAGCCCTTAAAGCCTAGGAGGAGGTCAGCAGAATGCAAGCTGCAACACAGGTGGATGATGATGAGGGGGATGTCCTGAATGAGGAGGAGGGGGGAGCACTGGCCAAGGAGGAGGAGGAGAGAGCACTGGCCAAGGAGGAGGAATGAGAAGACCCAGTCCAGGTTCCTGAGCTAACAGGAGAGCTACACTCAACCCCAGCAGATGGCCCAGATGTCCAGGATGGGCACAGAGCAGTGTGTCTGGCAAGGGCCTGACTCTAGAGGAACTGGAGGACAGGAGGAAGGAGAGGAAGCTCAGGCTGGATCTTGCCAAATTAAAGATGGAGAAGAAGAGGGCTGAGGCTGAGAGGGCCTTGGCTGAAAAGAGAATGCTGTTAGAACACAAGAAAAACATGAGAGAGATGGACATCAAAGCCAAGCAATTGGAGTTGAGCAGTAATGGTGGCAGCAAATAAGCAGTGTTTAGGAGCGGTGTGAGTCCACATACCCAAAGACCTGATGCCCAGTTACATGGTGGGAGAGGATATACATAATTGGTTTTCAGCCTATGAAGTGGCCCGCAGGGTACACAAAGACCCAGAGGAGCAGTGGGGGGTAGCTTGTGGATATACATGGCCACTGTGGGGAAGGACACATTCCTAACACTAAAGGCACATGACCAGACCAAGTATGCCCCCATGAAGGCCATTCTTCTTTCGAAATTTGGGTTGACCCCTGAGAAATACAGGCAAAGGTTCAGAGACAGCCACAAACTCCCAGACCAGCCTTGGGTGGACTTCATAGACTATGCCAGGAGAGCACTGAAGGGCTGGGTGAGGGACAGCAACGTAGAGGATTTCAATGTTCTGTACAACCTGATTCTTAGGTGCACATACTCAATGCCTCTTTTACAGAGCTGTACCAACACCTGGTAGATAGCAAGCTTGCTGACCCCAGGACAGCTGTCAGTGGCCTCTGTTGCCGACTGCCTTTATGGGCAGAATTTTCCTTGGGTTGGGGACAGAAGCCTGACCCAAGAAGTGGAATGGGTCACTCTATTGGCATGGTGGTATTGTCTGCCTACTGGGATGCATCTGTGTGCGGATTAAGGCTAGGTGCTACACAGATGGGGTCACCAGGTGAGCAGGATTCCCCATGGGTAGTTCAGTAGCTCAGGAGAATACAGAGAGAGGAGGTCCAACTGAGTTCAGAGAGGCGTAGAACTGACAAGTGCCTCTGCAGTAGAGGGCCCTTGTCCACATTCTATTGGTTAAGCAGGGAAGTCCACCATGGTATGAATTAGCCTGCCCTGGATTTAGGCTGGAGGGGGGTTGTGTTGGAAATGGCGCTCTCTAGAGGGTTATCCTCAAACATTTTGCCTTCCTCCTCCTATTTTTGTTGGCCTTTTCCATCTGTTGGCCTTAGGACTCCGTGCACTTTACCACTGCTAACGTTTGTGTGCTCTCTCCCTAAACATGGTTTAATTGGTTTATACCCAATTGCCATATTTAATTTACTTGTAAGTCCCTTGTAGAGTAGTATACCATATACCCAGGGCCTGTAAATTAAATGCTACCAGTTGGCCTGCAGCACTTATTGTGCAACCCATTTAAGTAGCACCTTAAAACTTGTCCCAGGCCTGCCACAGCGGCCCAAATGCAGTGTCACACTGCCATATCAACTTGGCATTTACAACCACCTTGCCAAACCTTAAACTCTCCTTTTATTACATATAAGTCACTCCTAAGGTAGACCCTGGGTAGCCCATAGGGTAGGGTGCTATGTAATTGAAAGGTAAGACATGCACTTTTTAGTTGTACATGTCCTTGTAGCGAAAGAAAACCTCCCAAATTCATTTTTTACTACGTGAGGCCTATCCCTCCCATAGGTTAAACTTGGGAATTAGTTATTACATTTAATAAGCTCTGATTCCTAAATGAAAGGAGGTTGGTGTGGCATGCTTGGTACCTATGGACTTGTAATGATAAACCCTCTTTAATACTAAAGTCAAATGTATCACTACAATTTTGAAAATGTCACTTTTAGAAAGTTAGCCGATTCCTGCCCCCAGCCCTTTGTGCCTGTATTGGTTCACATGACTGGGTGTAGCTGACAGACTTTGTGACTATCCTCCAGACAGTCACACAATAGTGGGATTATTGAGCCTCAATTGGCTATTAACTAGCTTAATATCAGAGCTGAGCACAGCCCTACTTGCACTTGTATAGGCTGTGACCTGTCTCCTCACAATAAGCCTAACAACTGTGCATTGTCACTGCAGCCAGCTTGGAGCCAGGGCAGGGGAGGCAGGAAACTCCCAGAACTTCAAAGAACCTTCCCAGAAACTTCTCCCACCTTCTAGGAGCATGGCACCAGGTATAAAGTGGACCCACTCTTCAGTTCACTACTGGACCTGCGGAAGGAGTCTCAGAGGACTGCTTGCTGTTGTGACATGCTGTGCACTCTTCTAGACTGCTGCTGCACCTGGAAGGAATGCTTTGCTGCCTGGAGCCTACCTTGACCCTTAAGGGGCCAGTCCTGCTGCTGAGCTCTTCATCTACATTTGCATCCAGCACCGCCAGAAGTGATTTTGGGGGCTAATTTGCTGGCCTCCTGTTCAGAGCTACAGAAACATAACAGGCTCCCCTGGACTCATCCTGAGTGAGATGTGACCCCCAAGATATCTCCATACACTCCAGGACCTTTGGTTATTATGCTAAAGGTTACCCCATATCCGCAGCTGGGGCTTTTATCTTTTAAACGCTATTTTTTAACCTTAAACTTTAAAACGTCATAACTCAGGGTCTACTGATTGGATTTTTATTGTTTTGGTGTCAAATAATTTAGTAAAAAATGACCCTATTTTGCTAAACTGGTTTGGGATTGTTCTGGTGTGTTTTCACTTTATTACTGTTTGTGTGCTGCATAAATACTTTACACATAGCCTCTAAGTTAAGCCTGACTACTTTTTGTGCCAACCTACCCAGGGTTAAGCACAGGTTAATTTAGTAACTTTTTGTGGTTCACCTTGCAAGAGATTGTGGCTGTTGCTTGACCAGGGCTCACACCCCAGTCAACAAACAAACTAATTTCTCACATGTATTAATATAATTTAGAAATTGTGACAAAATTTAGTGAAGGTGCAACAAAATTCATATGCTAATTATTGCATTTTACGCCATTCATAACAAGGTCTGCTCCTTTCAAGAATAACAGGAAAAGGTTACTTAAGCATGCTATAGACAAGTAATAGGCTATGAGGAATCTTCTATTTCCTAGAAGAGTGGAAGATTGTGCTAGTTAAGTTGAAAACATCTCTGGATAAGGCCTTTAGCTCCTTAGAGCTAGCAGAGCCTTGTCAGTTCAGATCCCTAGAGCCGAGATGGAGACCAATCTTCTCCGTGAGCTACAACTTCCAAAGTACAGTAGCCAACTAAACAACAATCCTGTTTAGCGAATGTATGCGGGCTAGAAGCCACATAAGGAAATTCAAGGGTGCTTTTGCAGCAAAGATAGTTTAGCTAAGGGCTAGAAAGGAGAAGTTGGTTGCCTACAACTGGTTCCATCATTGAATGCAATGAATTACTAAAATACCATAAAAGGGTATATTAAATATATTCTTATTGATTGTCTTTATTGCTGAGAGAGAGAGAGCTAGAGAGAGTACGTGTGAATTTGTCTTTCTGTCTCTCTCTCCATGGTGAATGGAGTGTTTTGGAACTCACTAATACAACAAATAATTGTGAAGTATCACAGGACTGATCATTGCCAGGAATGCACCATCCTCATGTAATGTGTAGGTGGTCTGTGGGTCACACCTCGCCTGATTCCTTGTTTCAAATTGGTCATTTGGCTCAGATTATGCTTTTGACAGAGAGTCTAGGGGTTCTAAAACTGGGCAGTGTTTTATGAACGGACAAAAAAACATATCAGTCATCAAATCTAGGAGTCCCTTGCTTTATCCCCCATTCCCCCATCAGTGGCCATCCCCCTATAAGGACACTACCTACTTTATTGATCGCTGCCAGTCAAGGTCTGTCCTCTATCCAGGCAACCTTTGCTTAGTCTCTAAATCCCAGTGCATGGACACCCCCTTATTTGTGCATCCCTCCATTCATGCATATGGTCATCCTATCTGTGCATTCCTCTCTGTCATTCCACTATCAGTACATTCCTCACTCTATCACTATTTCTCTATGTGCAGTCATTCTAACTATACATCTCTCGCTTTATCTCATTCCCTGTGGATAGTCGTTTTTCTGTTAGTGCATTCCTCATTCTCTTTGTATAGTTATGTCAGACTTACACTAACCTGGCAATCCACATCCAACATGAGTGATGATGTTCTCCTCAAATCTTCAATCAGTGGCTAACCATGCAGGGATTACTGTGAAGGTCAGCTGTAGGTCTGGCTAAAAGGGGATTGGAAAAAGAGAAAGAAACAGTCACTGGACAGACCCAGGCTAGCTAATCTCAGTACCAGGTCGGCCTGCTCTGCAGTATTGTTAATACCTAAAATGAGAAATATCTCAATGTTTCAACTTCAGGATTACAATTCACTGACCCTATTATGCCATACTTTGTAACAATCTCTGTATTTCTGGCTCCCTGTAGGATGCTAAAGCTCTGAGATGTCCTACAGCTGAAATATAAGTAGAATCTCTGAAATTGTTGCAAGTGAATACTAGATTTTCAATACTTGTTTCTATGTCGATAACTACCGTCAATTATTGCATTTGTGCTTTGAATGATTCTTAACAAGTCCTTCAGATGCAACGTGATGAATACAAATTAGTATTCAACCTTCCGTGTAACAAGTAGAAGTTACTTCCCCGCCCTTGTCAAAACTTTTATAGGAAGAAAAAAAATCAACATCTGTAAAAATGAGGCTCCTTCTTGCTACTCTCATGGAGGAAATAATGCAGGTAAGACTTCTAACTCTAAAAAAAGATGGGCTCCTGAAAAACAATGTTCCAAAAAGTCTACATCTTTGAACACAATGTTATCAAAGTATACTTTTCTGAGCATCAAAGTCTTTGATTACATATGTATTCCAATTCGGCAGCAGGAATCCTTCGGCAGCAACTAAGTATATTGACTGTCTCGCAAAGAGCGCGTGAAATAGGAATTTAAGATGAATCCAAGTTGGCGGGCACCACTGAAAGTATTGTGCGAGTCCCGAGGCTCACTGGGACTTGTAATCTGCTCGGATTAACCGTATTTCCTTTTGTAGTGCGCACATCGCAGATGCAAAGCCTCACACTTCGCACACTGAAGTCTCTTGTTTTGAAGAAATGTGGGCCCATTACGTTTGTCATTGCTGACCTGTTATACCAGGTGTGATCGGCGGATTAACAGGTTATCCCACTCTCTATGCAAATTCTGTTGCCCATCCTTTATTCTATATTTATGGTTGTCTTCCTCTCTAAATGTACATCCCTTTGCCAAACCCTCATCCTCTCTTTGTGGTTATCCTCATACTATCTGTAATATAATCTCTCGCGCCCATGCTCATCGTATGGCCTCCTCCCTCTATATGGTCATCCTCTTTATAAGTGCACCCCTCACTTCCTCTCTGCATCATTCGCCTCTGTGGGACAGCAGACCTCTGCCTCCTCTCACTTGATTCTCACTCTTCATCTCTCATTTCCTTCGTATGCACGCGCCCCCATCGTCGCACCCTTAGCACCCCTCGCCCTGTGCTGGGTTCTCTCCCTGTGTGCCACGGCCTCCATGTTTCCATCCATAATTCTGCATGTTTTTTCACCTTCCCCCTTATGAGTGCACCCCTTATTCTGTGTGCATGGTCACCCTTCACTATAGCCTCACTTTCTGGTGCAGGCCCGCTCTGTCTCATGCTCTCTGCATGACCAGTCCATCCCCGGTGCTCTGTAGATGATCACCCCTATCTATCCCTGGATATGTGAACTGCACCCCCAACAATTCTACGGGTATGCTAATCTTTCTGTGGGTGCTACACATGTGTTCGTCCCTCATTCCTAGAGTTTGGTAATCTCCCGTTTCCATTCTCCTCACGTGGCCTGCTGCCATTCCCCTCTCGGTCCGCATTCTCTATATGGCTATACTAGCCCCCCACTCCCTGTCTGCATCCGTCTCACCTCCGAGTCTCATTCCAATCCTCGCAATCACGTTGCCTTCCCCTCTGTAGTTTACTGTTTCTTTCACCAACACTCTCAAATTTTAACACGAACTTATATTTCTTGGAGACATTCTTTTACCCCCCTTTTCTTCACGTTGCAGAGTCCATATCATGCTCACCTCTTCCGCCTTCTTCTACTCTCCATTACGAACGCGCTTCTCTCTCTCACGCGCTGCCTCGCGCGCCCTCTCACACGTTGAGCTCATTACCCCGCCTTCTCCTCTCACCTTTCCATCTGTCTCGTTCTCTATGCAGGGAGTTTTTAATTCCCCACGTGGCTCTAATCAAATTGAATCTGGCTTCAAATAACTCCAGAAGATCCGATTAGAGTCCTGTTTCAACCACCTGAGCCTGACGCCATTTCCAGCCAAAAGCATGACTTCGTGTAAAGAAATTATCTAGTTACCTAAGACAATTTAATAGCATTACAGTATGGTATGTGCCCCTGAAATTTCAAGCTCGGGGAGCTGTAGAAAGAATCAAAATGATCACATTTGTGTGAAGGGCAAACACTTTTTTGGGGAAGCACACAACTTCTGCCCAACACTGGAGATGGACAGAGAGCTGGTTGGGAGGGAGATGCTGCAGGGTGATTCTAGGATGACTGACAGGTTAGGAACGGGGTACAATGCTGAGGTATTGTCTTTTGAGGAAAGGTCTGAACACTAGGACTAAGGGCAGTGGGGTGACAGCAGACACACTGAGCCAGGTATCTCTTTTTTAACACAGCTGAATGTTTGAGATTGTCCCTTCATGATAGCCTAAAGGGCGAGCACCTTACTCTACAAAGTCCCTCGCTCTCACCATGGACCTAACAAAGAGGGACTCCGAGGGGAGAAAGAATGCCTCGAGGTAAATACCGTGTTACATTAGTAAAAGGCAGATTGGGGCAGGGAAGTTGGTTATTAAGTACACAGGCCGCCCCCAAAGGGGGCATAAAGGGCCGGCACCGTAACGGCCGCCTTGGCCCTAGATGGGACCGGTTAAACGGGTTTGGTAAGGTGCACGCCAACTTGGTGGCGGCACCCCCTTTCCACCCCTCCGGCAAGGGTGGAAAGGCGCGAAAAACAAAGTGGCCAAAGGGGGAGTTTGGAATCTTTCAAACCCCCAATGGCGTTACTGTAAACTAATACAAGGGGACAAGGGGGGAGCATTTAAGGGGCGCGTTTCCCCAAGGGGGAGCAGTTCGTGACCGGGACAACACACTTGGCACGACGGAAGAGAACTGCGGGAAGGACCCTGATGACCACAATGACCTCATAAATCTCGTGCCAAGATTTTGGTTCTCCGTTTCAGCACCTCCCCGGGGACCAGGTCCCCCCCATCCGAGTGCTCGGCGCGGTGCTCTTTACCCCTGACCGGCTGGACTGCGGGGGACCGCTCATCTGGGCGACGCGACCCCGCAGAGACCCCCGGCCCCGTCACGACCATTGTGCTGCAGGCGAGGGGTGCTTTCATCGAGGAGCCGCACCCCCAGCCTCCACCTTCTACGAAGAGTGGGGACCTCGCAGCTGGGCGACCCGCCAGTAAAACCCGTGCCAAGATTTTGTTTCTCCGTTTCAGCACCCCCCCGGGGACCAGGCCCCCCCATCCGAGTGCTCGGCTCCTTCCCCCTGACCGGCTTTACTGCAGGGACCGCTCATCAGGGCGACGCAGGGGTGGCGAGGGGTGCTTTCATCGATGAGGAGACGTGACCCGCTTGCAACCGGCCAGCGGTGACTGCACCTGAAGCCCGCCGCGAGTGCAGCTACCGTTGGGCCCCCCCACCACCTTGCAAAGGGTACTTACATCGTAGGAGTTTCTCCCTTGTCCTCCACCGGCTCTGTAAAGCGGGGACCGCCCAGCCGGGCAACGCAACCCACTTACAACTGACCCGCAACCAGTGGGGAGTGCGCCAGAAGCCCACCGCGGTGTTTCACCCTCGTGCAACCGCCGGCTTTGTAAAGCGGGGACTGCCCAGCCGGGCGACGCGACCTGTTTACAACTGACCCACGGCCAGCAGGGAGTGCACCTGAAGCCTGCCGCGCTGCCAGCAGTGAGTGCAGCAATCAACTGGTGCCCCTCCCAGAACGGTGCGTCTCATCTCGACCGGCGCGCTTCAACACAAATTATCTAGAAAGACTCACCTGCTCGGGGGATCGCCCGGTAGGGCGATGCGACCCCACAGGTACCGCACATCCTGCCCCACAAGCAGAACACCAACCCATAGGCAGCCAAGGTAGCCGTAGACAGAGCTGGTTACTTTTTCCAGCACGCGCACGCTGAGGCTAAAAAACGTGGGACCGCCTCCTGAAGACGTGACCACGGTCAAAGACACAGCGAGGAGCCCAGGGCTCCAACCACTGGCTCACCATCAAAACAATTAAAGCCTCCGCTTCTGTGCCTGCTATAGATTTGTTTTTGCCTATTCAATCATGCATTTCTGATGCTGTTATTTCCAAACACGGGTAGTCCTCCCGTCTCAGCCCCTGTTTGCAATCACAAGAGATCGTGGTACCGCCTACGCACCAGGGAGCTGGGGACAGGCATTGTATCTTTAATTCTACACCATCATGGAAGAAGACCAAGTACTGGAACAACAGGATGACCTGGAGAGGATGCTAGAGCAAATGAGGGCGGAAGCACTGAAGCGCAGCAAAGACTGGCTGCGCGCAAAAATGGAAGAGAAAGGCGAAGAAAGACAATCACAGGATTTATCAGCCCCAGCCTGCTTGACCTTAGCAGACGAGACAAGCGCCGCGGGAGACATTACGCCTCCCCGCAGAAGTCAAGCAAGCGTCAGAGGACGGAGGGATAGCTGGCGAAGAAGACGGCCAAAAAAGCAAGGGGCACGGACCAGACTACCGAGGAGACTCCAACAATGGCACCAGTGTCCAGCATCTCATGCATACCGGCAGAGAGTGAGCATTTAAGCGTGATAATTAAAGAATGTTTTAAATCGTTTGCGCCATTGCTATTGCGAGGGAATGGGGCAGGGCCAGGCATAGAGGGGCTTGCTCCCATAGGCATGCAGTCAGGCACCCAAGCAGTTAGCAAAGAGCGACTTAACCCAGGGGACCCCCTGACATCATGGAGCGCGGCAAGGAAGGTAATAGATCCGCCAATGGGTATGGGGAACGCGCCCGAGTCATACGCAAGACCATCCCTGGGACCCCCAGCTATGACGACAAGAGCCGCAGGCCTGGCAACGGCCATCACTCTAGCGGTAAAAGAAAGAAAATGGAGAAAGGTATTCATAGACATTTTTACCCTGGTGGAAATCCAGCTAGAAGGATTAGATCTTACCATATGTGATCAAAAAGGAAGAAGACAGGAGGGAAAGAAAGAGAGCTAGGAAGGAGAGGAATTTTGAGAAGAGGCTATATGCTTTCAGAATAATGGCCTGCGTTATAGTAGAGAAATTCCCATGCCGAGCGGCGGACCTCTGGTTGTATGAGTCCAAAATACATGATGCACACCGACAATTCCCGGGGGATACCTGGTTAGAATATGACAAGAGTTTTAGGCTAAAAATGCAGCCCCACTCAGAGATGGAATGGAATCAAGAGGATGTCTCCAGCTACATCCACAAGATGATGGTGGCCAAGGAGGTTAGCTCCTGGGCTGGTAAAGGGGACCATTCCTTTCTGAACGTGCAACACAAAGGGAGGCATGACGAATACAAAGTACCATATAGACACAAATCCTGGTACAGCGCGAAAGGGCAGGGCGACAAGGGACCGCAGGCCATCTGCTGGAAATTTGAGACAGACAAATGCACCTGGGGGCAGAACTGCAAGTTTAGACACATCTGCTCATCTTGCGGGGGGAACACCCAGCGTCAGCGTGCAAGAAACACAGGCGCAAGTCAGACAAAAAAGATAAGAAAAAGATACATTAGGGCCAATCCACCAGCAAATTTTAAAGCTAACCAGATGAAGTTGAAACTAGCCAAGTTCCCAATCAATACACAACTCTTGAGAAAACTAGCCAATGAATACTATAACATAAAAGATGCGGTAACACTAGTGAAAGGATTTGAGGAAGTTTTCATTATCCTGGTAAAAGGGCAGATAGTTGGAGGCAACACCAGGAACCTGAAATCAGTCAAAGAACACCCACAGGTAATTCAGCAAAAAATTGAAAAGGAATTAAGGCAAGGGTGCATTGAGGGTCCCCTGACCACCCCCCTCACCAGAGACCTAATCATCTCACCACTGGGCATGGTACCCAAGAAGGAGGCAGGCCAGTTCAGACTAATACACCACCTATCATTCCCTGAGGGCACATCAGTAAATGACAGCATTCCAGAGGAAGCTTGCTCAGTAGGTTATGCCACAGTGGATGATGCAATTGACATGATCAAAGCAGCAGGCAAAGGGGCATTATTAGCAAAAGCAGACATTGAGTCAGCATTCAGGTTATTGCCAGTACACCAGGACAGTTATCACCTGTTAGGTTTCCAACACAACAGGCTGGTGTACATAGACAAGGCCATGCCAATGGGTTGCTCCATCGCATGCGCATACTTTGAACAATTTAGTACATTCATTGAATGGGCACTACACATGAAACACCCTACAGGGGGAAAAATGCATGATTTGGACAATTTCTTATTTGTAGGGGGGGCGGACACAGGAATACGTGCCAGCTTACTGAAGGCTTTTCAAACTCTATCTGAGGAAATGGGCATCCCCTTAGCAGCAGAAAAGACGGTAGGCTCGACAACATCACTAGTGTTCCTGGGCATTGAATTAGACTCAGCCACAGGAACATCCAGGCTACCGGAGGAGAAAGTGGCTGATCTGAGGGCAGATATCAAGTCCCTGCTAGGGAAACAGAAAGCAACCCTAGGGGAATTACAGAGGATGGTCGGCAAAGTTAACTTTGCAACTAGGGGGATCCCAGCAGGCAGGTTTTTCGCACGATGGCTAAGCAGACTGACATCAGGCCTGCGCGAAAAGCATCACCACGTGAGATTGGGAGCAGGGGTTAAAAGCGACCTCACCATGTGGGACTCCTTTTTGGAGGAATTCAATGGCCGACTCATCTGGAGAGATGGCTGGATATCAGCTAGGGAGATTTCACTATACACAGACGCAGCAGGTGGTTGTGGCTTCGGAGCTGTTCTGGGCAGGGAGTGGTGCGCAGGCAAGTGGCCAGCCAGATGGTACGAGCTAGGGATCAACAAAAACATCACATTTTTGGAACTATTCCCCATAGTGGTAGTCATGAAAATCTGGAATAACCAGTTGCAAAACATGAAAATAACTCTGTGGTCTGACAACCTAGGCGTGGTCATAGCAATAAACAAGGGGTCCGCCTCCTGCCCCAACACGCTGAGGCTGTTGAGGCGTCTGGTGGATGTCAGGGCAAGACATGTCCAGGGCATAAAAAAACTCACGGGCGGACGCCCTCTCTCGTTCCCAGATAGACAGATTCAGGAAGCTCGCCCCAGAAGCAAGCCGCAGGATGACACCTTTTCCGGCAGAACTGTGGGAACTGGCGGAACAGACCTGTCTATATTAGTGCAGAATGTATTCAAACCAGAGACACACAGAAGGTACAACAAATACACCAAGGTCCTCATGGAAATCGGGGGTTTAGAATCACTGACAGATCCAGCAGCAACCAGATCAGCAGCAGAGCGATTCATTATGTGGGCTTTCAAACAAGGGAAAACAAAGTCCTGGGCCCAGGCGCACTTGGCGGCGGTGGCCCACTACACAAAGCTACAAACGTGCACTGATCCCACCGCCTCACATTACATCAAAACAGCGATGAAAGGCTGGAAGCGTCTCGAGGGGCATAAAAAAGACACCAGACACCCCATTGATTTTAACAAATTGACCCTTTTAATAGACTCACTACAAACGATAGCAGAAAACCGGTATGAGCTGGTAGTTTTCAGAGCAGCTTTCACTACAGCCTTCTTCAGGGCATTCCGAGTGGGCGAGTTGGTGGCCTCAGCAAAAAAAGTTGCCTGCAAGCAGATGATTGCCATTTAGAGCCAGATAGGGTATGCTTAATACTGAGACGGTCAAAAACAGACCAGAATGGCAGGGGTACCCGGATTGAGCTAAAATGCATAAATCAAACAAAGTATTGCCCGGTTTGCAGTTTAAGAGATTATTTAGCTATATGCCCAGGGGGCCAGGCCCTTTGTTCAGGCATTTAAACGGGGATAGCTTGAGCAGATTCCAGTTCACCGCTGTCATGCGGAAAACATTGGAGAAAGGAGGCTTGCCCCCATCAGAGTTTAGTTCCCACTCTTTTCGCACTGGGGCCGCCACAACGGCACCCGGTTTAGGATTAGATGCAAACGCCATCAAAGCGGTCGGCAGATGGCAGTCAAAAGCTTACAAAAGTTACGTACGCCCACATCTGTTGTGATGGAATTATGTAATTACATTGGCAGGTGCACCTTCCAAGCCCATATGGGTAGTCGGGCATTCGTTCATAACCAGATTACAAGCATGGTGGAAGCAAAACATCAATATCAACAGGAGAGACAGACCAACAAAAACAATCAGATGGTGGGGTTTCCCGGGCATGAAATGGTCACAGCTCCGGCAGACCTTACACAATCTGCTAGAAGCCGCACAAAGACACCCCGGTACAATAATCATACACCTGGGGGGGAACGATCTGACTACAGTAGGGAGAAAGGTCCTCCTGAACGAGATCAGGCAGACACTATGGACACTCACTAGGCTTTGCGGGAACACCACCATCATCTGGTCAGAGATAATCCCCAGAATCACATGGCGGTGGCTGCATCAAGCAAAGCGGTAGATAACTCCAGGAGGAAACTGAACATTGCGGTCGCCAAATATTGGAGAGCATCCGCCACGGTTTGATCCATCCCAGGCGACCAGAACACTATGCGGCAGATGGCGTACACTTGTCAGCAAAAGGGATGGACATCTTGTGGTCCAACTTAGAAGCAGGAATGGAATGACCACACCCAACAAAAAAAAAAAAGGATTTTTGCAGCGGGGGGAGCTGCCCGGAGACGTAAGCCTTTCTGGCAGCGTGGCGGTAATTAAATGAGGTTTTACCAAAACATTGATCGGAAGCAAACCTAGTAAGGGAGTGTGCAAACAAAAGCCACACACCTGGGGATGCCTTACGGCAGGGTGTAAGGTGGCCAACTAAGGGGAGTAAGCGGAACACGGCACTCGCAGCCCAGACCCGCCAGATCGGATGGCAGAGCAGAGGTACATGATAGGTAGCGAGTTGTGACTAATCCAAAGAACTTGAAGCTACCCCCTGCAAGAACATGGTAAAATGAGCTCTATTGGAGTGAGCCCCCTCCAAAAAGTGAAATGTGTGATTGCCTAGAAACCGAAGGGCAAAAGGAGACATGACAAACGGAGGCCAGGACTCGAAGGCCCACCAGTCACTGCAAATTGTGAAAATTTTGATTTTTGAATTTATTAATTGAATAAGCTTAATGTTTGAATTGTCATAAGTACGAATTTCATTGGCAAAGATTCTTATGCTCAATATACTAAAGAATGTAATACATCGCGGGCAGTCGCACGTTTGTCCACAGTAATAAAGCGGCCAATTTATCCACAGTTAAAACATTGTCAACGTCTGGGTTCATGCCGGTACATCATAAGTAAATAAATGTTGTTTCATAATGCCAATTCTGGAGTGAGACAAGTGCAGGTGTTACGTGGGGAGAGGAGAAGGAACGCCCATCTCTCCCTAGGGAGCAGAAGGACAGAGCACAATGGCTCGCAGGGAGCGTAGGGAGACCCCAGGGGAGTAACTCTCAACAGAACAGCAGGCAGGTACAGTGGCACCAGGGCCAGAGATAAAGCATGGGCAAAGTGGGCAACTGCCAAGGCCCCCCCCGATCCCCCTGATAATGTGACCTTTCTCTCACTGTAACTTACTTTTGTCGATTTTTTTTTAAGTCATAATCTTTCTACCTCTATTTTTTGGCTCTGTTCCTTCTTTTAAGGGCCTGTATTTAAGGTTGCTCAGCATGGGGGGCCCCAAAATATGTCTGGCCCGGCGACCAAGAAATTCTTAAGACAACACTGACCAGGACCCCATAATATTAGAGGACCGATGGACGCACGTTCTGGTTGCATTTTATTATCAAGCCAGTGGATGACAGGGTGCAACTTACTTTGCAGCTGGGCTCAAGGCACCACACCTCCATCACTGAGAGGCACCTAACGGGCGAACCTAGGGGAGGAATCCTTTTGTTATACAACATAAAAATGCTCTTCTTTGACTCAGTAACAGTGCAGTGGGAGGTGTTCTGTGCAATCAGCAAGGGAAACAGAGTGATGTAATATAAACATGTTTATTGGGATAGCCAGGAGTGGGAGAACTTAGCTGCCAAGTTTTCTAGGTCCATGCTTGACTAGCTGCTCAAAGTAAGATTTTTTCCCTTTGCATCCTGGAATTTGTACTCCTGGTCTTGTAATGGAAAGAAGACACATTCCAGAATACAAATAAAAGCATGGCATAGTTGAAGAAAATGAGGGCCGGAAACACTGGCATAGGACCAGTAGGAACAAATTATGAAATATGAGGAGATTGGAAGGGGTGTTAGAGACACAAAAGTGGTTGAATTATCTGTTTACATTGTGGTGGGAGATGCAGCTAACTCATGTATTAGTGTAAGGAGTGATGTTCTGTCACCACAATCAACACAACCTTAAGAGTGTGCAATTTACAACGGTCTATCCAATGGTGTATGTAAGTTGGGCTATGTACAGGACACAAATTTAGACAAGAACAGTGTGGGAGTTCCATGACAGACGAGCAAGGAGACTACAGATTGATCCCTGATGAAGCACACTGACCTCCTACACTGTCAGTGCAATAGAAAGGTGCGAGTCCTGTTCACAACAAGGTGCAAATACTCAGGATGAAAAATGTGAGCAACAGATTAAAACACTTCCGAAGATATTTAATAATGTGTCATGCAACGCAGGGCAGCTAGCAAAGTAGCTTTGCTGCACGAGGAGGAGACAACAGGAATATGCCATATCTACTAACATATGGTGCATTTTTGCTGTCTCCTGGTGCAAGCTGTGTGCTGTCTAGCACCAACAGAAGCACCGTTGCACCATGGTTCAGTAGTGTCTGCATTATAATTTTAAAGCCATTTTCCTCTTTATATGTGTGCTGCAGAATGCAGTTTGTATAGAAAGAGGAAGTAACATCGAGAAATAAAAATATTTCTCATTGTTATGCCTGGATTGGGGAGGCGTAGCATTTTAGAGCAATACCAGGTTTACTTAGCTTAGTAAATCTGTAATTGTGTCAAAATTCATGGGTGAATGCATGGGAACGCCCATGATCCACCCTTGGTATGCCTCTCTGATACAAAGTAACACAAGGCAGTGCCATGTGCAGCCTTGCAGTACTTTTTTTGGGGAAAAAAATCCCACACAAAGTTACACAAATCTGATTTGCTTGGCTTTGTAAATCAGAAATAATATTTTGTGTCATGGCTGCATAAAAAAGTGACATATCAATGTCGCAAAATGTTAGTAAATTTGGACCTTAAGATCCCTATGTGCCTGGCCATGACTTAAGGATGAGATATACATCTAGTAAATTGAGGTTTAGAGATTTCAGATATATTTGATATGGTAAAGTATGAGACAAACACAAATCTGTAGATTTCATGGCATGCACAGCACTCAGCTGAGGTGCTACTGGTGTTTCAAAAACACCAATCTTTCGTGAACTATCAAGATTACACCAGTGCGGGAGAGATGTTGAGCAATATTAAGGTTGGACTGGTCATTAATCTACCTAATCTAATTGCCACACAGCTGCATTATCAGCTGTAGGGCCAGCCCACTACCAGGGTCAGTTTCTACAGGAATTCAAATCTTATTTATTTTATGTATTATTTAGCTTTTATATTTTTATTAAACTTTAATTGTATTCCAGGCAACACTAGTTCAAGAAGATTAAAGCAGACACATCAACAATTTATACTCTAATTTATTTAATTTGGAGCACAAACCATTTCTCAAAGGCTTCCATCCCTCACAAAACTGATACTCTGGGTGCTCAGCATTACAGAGGTAAGTGATAATCCGTCAATCAAAATGATTTCTTCAAGACTGCTCATTTGACCCTTTAAAGGACATCTAAAATCATCTCTGCTTAATCCAAGTGTTTGCACACTGTGAGGCAAATGCTTTATAATCTCTTAAAACTTGTTGCTACAAAAGCAGGTCAATATGCTGGAGCTGGACAGAGCGTGGAGTGGGGCGTCCCAAGCAATTTTCCTTTTAGAAACAGACATGTAAAGATGGTGTAATTGGCTGTGTTAGCTTTTTACCTTCACTGGTCTAGCAAATGCAGTTCAATCAGTGGCTCAACATCTGCATGAACTTACCTGTTATTATTTCACTGCACATCCACCCGAACTTTTTAATTAACAGACAGCCCCAGGTTAAATGAAAAATGTGAGCTTCTTCCGGGCCATTCTTGAGACATTCGGTGCTCCAAAACTCCCGCTTATTGGTCTTTTTTATTGTGTTTTGTACACTGAACAAACAAGCATTGGCAAAGTCGATAGGCCTTGCAAATGCAAGAGCGATTGGCTTTGGCAATATATTCTAGTCATGTGTAGACCAGCATGGCTGTTGGTCAGCAAGGCTAAAAGTTAGTGATGTAAAGGAGAGTGACGTGGAGTGGAGTATCTTAAAAAAGTGCAGTAGAGTGGAGTGTTACAGAGTGCGTGGAGTGGTGTATAGGAGGGTTGAGTGAAGTGGAATGGCATGAGTGTGGTACAGTGTCAAAGTGGAAGGGTGTAGAGTGGAGTACAGTTAAGTGGCAGAGAGTGCAGAGTAGATTAGAGTGGCATAGTTTTGTGAATTGGTGTAGAGCAGAGTGCAGTGGCGAAGAGGATGTTGCGTACAGTGGAGTTGTGTTGTAGAGCGGAGTAGATTGTTGTAGAGTGGAATGCCATAGAGTGGAGTAATGTAGAAGAGTGGAATTACATAGAGTGGAGTAAAGTGCTGTAGAGTCAAGTGGAATAGTGAGATATAGTTGAGTAGCGTGTCCTACAATGGAGTGGAGTAAAGTGGAATGGAGTGGCATAGAGGAAGTTGCATAGAGTGAAGAAGGATCTAGTAGAGTTAATCAATCATAGGGTTCTCGTAGAGCGAAAGCTTGTCACCCCGGGGGGTCTCCAGGCGCTGAAGTGAAGCTGTCATGCTGGCTGTGGTGGTCAAAGAGCCAGGTCTTGAGCTGCTTTCTGAATAGAGAGAGAGGGAGAGAGAGAGGGAGCGGTGTGGAGATGGCGAGGTAGGCTGTTCCAGGTCTTGGTGGTGAGGTAGGAGAAGGAGCGTCCCCCAGTACATTTGCGGTGGACGCGAGGGTGGCTGAGTGGAGTTCTCTTGTCAGTTGGTGGAAGGAGAGGCAGCTGTTGAGGCAGATGGGTCCTGTGTTGTGAAGGGCCTTTTGTGCACGGGTGAGTTTGAAGGGGCAGCATTGTTGTACAGGGAGCCAGTGGAGTGCTCCGAGGTGGGAGGGGATCCTGGCTCTTCTGGGGAGGTCGAGGGCGAGTCTTGCGGAGGTGTTCTGGATGGTCTGGAGGGGGTTAAGGAGCTGTTTCGAGAATTCAGCAATCTCCATAATCTAGGCGACTGGTGATGAGGGCCTGGGTGACTGTTTTCCTGGTGTGAATGGGAATCCATTGGAAGATCTTTCGAAGCATGAAGAGGAGACGGCATTGACCTGTTGCTTCATGGTGAGTTGGGTGTGCAGGATGAGTCCTAGATTGCGTGCGTGGCTTGCAGGTATGGGTGGAGGTCTGAGGGTGGGCGGGCACCATGTGTCATTCCAAGGGGATGGTTTACTTCCGAAGATGAGAATTTCAGTCTTGTCTGATTTAAGTTTGAGGCAGTTGGACTTCATCCATTCGGCCACAGTGTTTTGAAAGTTGGCTCTTGTTGGCAGAAAGGGAGAGGACCAGCTGGGTATCGTTGTAGTAGGAGACGATGGGGAGTCCGTGGGAGTGAATGACTTCAGCAAGAGCGGCAAGTAGGCATCAAAGAGGGTGGAGCTGAGGGAGGAGCCCTGAGGGATGCAGCAGATGATGTCCTTGGGGGCAGGAACGTAGAGTGGGAAGAGGAATCTCTGAGTGCTGCCGGAAAGGAAGGAGGCGATTCGTCTGAGTGCGTTGGCCTGGATTCCTGCATTGTGCAATCTGGTGATGAGAGTGTGATGAGAGATGGTTTCGAAGGCGGTCAAGTAGGATGAGGGCAGCTGATCCCCCGAGGTCGAGGAGGCATCTGGTGTCGTCAGTGGCTGAGATGAGGGTGGTTTGAACAGAAGCCTGAGTGGAAAGAGTCCAGTAGGTTGTTGTGTTCAAGGTATTCTGGGAGTTGGTAGTTGATGATCTTTTCCAGTTTTTTGGTGGGGAATTGAGGGAACGAGATGGGACGAGTGTAGTGTCATAGAGTGGAGTTGAGTGTCAGAGTGGAGAAGAGTTTAATGGCGTAGAGCACCATCATCTGGATTATCATAGAAAGTAGTGGGAGTGAAGTGGCATAAAGTACAGTGGAGCAGAGTAGATTGGCATAGAGTAGAGTAGTGCAGAGTAGTTTGTAGTGGAATAGAGTGCTGTGGCATAGAGTACATTATTTTAGAGTAAAGTGCATTGAGTGGAGCAGTGCAGGGTGGAGTGGAGTAGTGCAGATGTGTAGTGGTGAAGAGTGCAGTGGCATGGAGAGCAGTGGTGCAGAATAGATTACAGTGATGAGGAGTGATGCAGAGTATAGTGGCATAGAGTGCATTGGAGTAGAGTGCAGTAGAGTGGCACAGAGTTAAATGGTACAGCGGCATAGAATGCTGCAGCATAGAATGCATTGGCATAGAGTAGAGTGATGCAGAGTAGAGCAATGCAGAGTAGAATGGTGCAGAGAGCAGTGGCGTAGAGTAGAGTGGTGCAGAGTAGAATAGAATAGAGTGGCATACAGTGTAGTAACTGAGCGCAATGATGTAGAGTGGCATACCATGCAGTGGTGTAGAGTACAGTAGTGCAGAGTAGAGTGGCATTGAGTTCAGTGGCACAGTGGCACAGAGTGCAGTCTTTCAGAGTGGAGTGGCAGAGTGGAGTGGCTTTGTGTTGTAGAGAATAGTGATGAAGAGTACAGTGGTGTATAGAGGAGTGACAGAGTACATTGTAGAATAGAGTGGCATAGCATGCAGTTGAGGAAACCAAAGAGAATGAAGATCAAAGACAAACACAGCGAGTTACAAGAGGAATTGCTGGCAGTGAGCCGTTCAAGGAAAGCAAGTGATGCAGGACATGGGATAGAATAACGACTTCGGCTTTTATCTGAGCATTTAATAAAAGCACATAATTTCTCAAAAGTAAGATGCTGTTATTATTTCTAATTTTAGTTCTTTTTTAGTGTTGTACACATAGTTCCCCAATGATACTTGTCAAACATTTTACCAATATCCAAGACAATTAAACAAAATACTGATGAGAACAAAAACACAAAAATGAAAAACGTCATTGACAATAGTTTGACAACCAAAGCCATACACATGTTAGGCCCCTGCTTCAGATATTGTCACACTTTCAAAGCAAGAAACACATTCAACTGAATATTGTAGGTTTGGTATAATTGCATGACTGGTCTCCCTTTTGAATAAACATATTGCCCTGCGATTGCCTACCACTGCGGTTTCATTTATAAAATGGAGTGTGCTCAAAATATCATGTGACTGAGGAGCCGCCATTGAAAAAGCAATTCTATTTTTTTTTCCTGCTTCTAGATAAAATGTTGCTGTTCTTTTAAGTAGAGTCTGCAGGCAGCACGCATGCACTGCTGCTTGGTCGACCTATTATGTAAAAAACAAAAAAACAAAAAGGGGCTTTTAGCCCACTCATTCCCTACTATTTGTTGGCATCATTATCACTCTTCTTTGCTGCCTTCTAATTCGGCAGTGTGTGCAAGGCATCACTTAAGGCGTCCCTTCCTTTTTATTCTTTGGCACATGAACCAAGTACACATTTTTTCTCTTAGTGTCTGTCCACTGCTTCCAATGTGATTTGGATACTACTTTGTGTTTTTTTCCAACATGTTTATATAGTGCGAACTAAACCAGACTCAAAAGTATTTCAGTGCTTTACATGAGCATAGTTACATTACACAAGTTCACTTTAATTTTGTTTAGGAACCAGGAGATTAAGTGCTTTGCCCAGAATCACAGCATGTTGAGCCAACGGCATCCATGCTTGTTCAGAACACTACTTCTTCCTTTGTGTTGGCGCTGTGAGGCACAAGATACTCAGTTTTTTGCTGAGTTAGAGCGAGAAACATGTTCCCCATATGTTTGTTGCCGAGTGACAATGAGACACTTCTCGGACAATGCATTTCTGGATCATTCAATGTCTAGTCAGTCTGCATGGAGGGCCAGCTCCATCCAGCATCACACAAACCTCAAGGAATCAAGGGTCTTCATTCCCTAATGTTTTAGTTTACATTTCTGCAGAATGCCGTCTGAGGCTCCAGTTAAAAACTTGCTTATTCCGCACACATGTCAGTTTTTGCTCTGCCTGTTGCAGTTTAAAATGTGAGTTTGGGGGTAGAGTTTGCATGAGCTTTGTACTTGACAGCAATTGGGTAAGGATGATTCTTTGTGCATGCATTTGTTTTGTCCTTCCCTCTACACTATTCCACTTAACACCACTTTCCTCCACACAATACCACTCTACGCCACTTCACTCAATGCCACTCCACTGTACACCACTCCATTTCACTCTGTACTACTCATACCTCTACTCCAGCCAATGCCACTCTATTCTATGCCACTCTACTGTACTCCAAGCTCCCTGATGTAACTCCACTCTATGCCACTCAACTCCACTCTACAGTACCCTAAGCCATTCCACGCTATGCTACTCTACTCTTCTCTGTGCCACTCTACGCCACACCACACCTCTAACCTTTAATCATGCTGAACAGCAGCCAGCCATGCTCTATATATATATATGTGTGTATAGAGAGAGAGAGAGAGAGAGAGAAAGAGAGATATCTATGTTTAAATATATATGTATGTGTATATATATATATATATATCCATATATATATATAGTTATACAGATTTCAGGCAGTAATCAAAATGACAAGATAACTCTTGTGATTATGTTCCTGCTAGAGAGAGAGATTGGACTTTAGTGGCAGTTTTGATGCCATCAACTAGTGCAGAGGGTTAATATGCCTGCTGCAAAGAACAGATCTGGATTTTATGTGGATAGCGAGTGGATTAGTAAAACCAGCCTTTACCAGTGCGAGAGGGGCTATGGAGAGATGAGGGGCACTTTTGCTGGGTGGCAGAGAGGGAGCCCAAATAGGAGGTAATGGGAGGGGGAGCTTCCTAGAGCAAATTGTGCAGCAAACAAATTTGCGTGCCAAACAATTTCTGAGAGAGCATGGAGGCACTCTAGGGCCCCGTTCTAGGGCAATGCAGCGGACTCCCACTTTGCTGGAGGAGTTGAAGATATTTTTGGACATTATGCTAAAAATGGGGTTAGTGCAGAAACCAACCAACCCTGCAGTCCAACTCTGTCAAGCTGCACGTTTTAGGTAACTCACATCTTTGCACCATGCATGAGCGCAAATAGTTTTTTGTTAATGCAGTGCAAGTTGAATTTCAATGACAATTCTGCTGCATTACCCCAGGACTATCCAGACAATGACAAGTTGTTAAAAATTCAGCCTGTCGAGGAACATTTGTCTGCCAGGTTACTAAAGATTTATACTCCTGGAAAGAATATAACAGTCGATGAGCCCTTGATCCTATACAAAGGGCGGCTGCTGTTCAGGCAGTGCATGCCAGCAAAAGAGCTCGCTATGGCATCAAGCTGTACATGCTATGTGAGAGCTCTACTGGTTACGTGTACAGCTTAAGAGCGTATACAGGGAAGGACTCCACTGTAAACCCAGTAGGTTGCCCTCCCACGGTAGGGGTCACAGCAAAGACTGTATGGGAGCTTGTCCAGCCACTCCTTCATAAAGGCTATAACCTTTATGTGGACAAATTTTGTATGGAAGTAGAGCTGTTCTGTGAGCTCTACAAAGCTGGCAATATGGCATGCAGTACAGTTCATTGTCACTGCAGAAGATTCCCACAGGAGCTTGTTTGCAAGAAGCTTCAGAAATTCCAGAGCACTGCGTTGCATTTTAACAAACTGCTCGTAGTCAAGTTCTTGGATATGCAGGATGGGCACATGCTCACTACAATTAATGATGAGAGCACTTCCCTGTCACAGTTTGGGTTCAGATGGCTGAAGTTCACAAGCACACTTGTATACTTGATTACAACAATACATGGGTGGAGTGGACAAGAACGACCAAGTTCTTCAGCCATACATTACGAATCGTAAAACTCACATTTGGTACAAGAAACTGTTAACCCACCTGATCCAGATGGCAACATACACTGGATATGTTATTTATCATCAGACAACCACAGGAAGACTCATGTCTTTCTTTGACTTTCAGTTGTCTGTGATTGAAGTCTCACTGCTACTTGTCACTCCTGCTACAGAAGCAGCAGTCTCCACTTCACATGTTCTGGAGGACGTGGCAAGGCTGCAGGAGCAACACTTTGCTGATTGCATTTATAAAAGACCCAAAAAGGATCAACCCTGTTTTCACTGTAAAGTGTGCTTGAAGCAGGGAAAGAGGCAGGAGGGTCGTATTTACTGTCCGCAGTGCCCAGCTCAGCCAGGCCTTTGTTTTCCTACTTGCTTTATGTTGTATCATACTAAAGCAAACTTCTGGGAAATTGACTGAAGTGGAGCTGTCGTTACGTGAACCTTTCAATGGCTGTGAATAGATACCTACCATCCATGGGCCGATTAAAAAGCAGCCACAAAATGTTAGTTCCTCTACTTCAGCAACTCATGGACTTCCTTATGGGCTGCTCAACACCTTTATCAACCATCAGAACATGGTAGGTGTTCTGTTCACCGATTGAGAAGTGTATTATAATCCCCACACTGCATATATTGGTAGGCAGAACATATACCATGTTGTCACAAAGTACCAGGTGTTTTAAAATTTTAAAGGTGTCACTGAATTTTGAAGTGCTTGTTAGAGAACATATGTATGATACACAAGGACCACCCTGCTTGCCCATGAGAACCAGAGTAAGTGTATTAAGTCAAACAAATGTCCTATGGGACTTATTCACCAACATTTCTACTTGCTTTGAAAGTCTGCTAACTCAATTAGTGACTTGTATCATACCCAATGCTATTGCAAAATGGTGCAGGACAAAACATCTTGTATGATGATTGTTTTCATATCTTTAGTAAAATATGTGAAAACAATCACCATACAAGATATTGTGTCCTGTACCAATTTTCAATAATTTTGGATATGATACAAGTTAGCGATTGAGTTTTCACACTTTCAAAGCAAAAGTAAACGTGTCAGTGAATGAGTCCCATGGGACATTTGTTGGCTTTTTACTTTAGACAACTTAGACAGTATTTTCCAGCATGTCTGCCTTAGTTTCAACGGTAGATTTGCTTGCTCAGTTCGAGGAATAGGCTTTACAAGTCATAATCGGACATCCCCAACTTGCATCCATAAACTGGAAGGAGTTGGATTTAGCAGAGTAAGTGTGCTGATGGCGCATGAAAGAGAAGTTGTCTTGAGCTTCAAGTGGCTAGGGATGGAAGGCACTAGTATAGGTTCAGTTGGCAATTATACAGGATTAGTCAGGACTCTGATGAGGACAGCGAAATGAACAGATAAGAAAAGCTTACAGTAGGTTCGCTTTCCCAGGAATATTATATAGATAGAAGGCAGATAGTAAAGATAGTACAGATACACATGCCATGACTTCATCTTCACCTATGGATTCAAACCCACTAGTACTGCACTCGCACAGAATGTTTGACCTGCTTGCTATGCTCACCCTCCATCAGAACTTAGTAGATGTTCAGTTTGCTGTACAATAAGTGCATTGCAGTCACAGCACTGCACATTACGGTGGATATATGCTGCGTTCTCACAGACTACCCTGTGTGTCAAAAACTATCGTTCATCATAGTTTATGGCGTTCTCTTTAGGGAACTTCACAAAAATTCCTCATCATGTTTGCCTTCATTTCAACAGTAGATATGCTCACTCAGTTCGAGGAATAGGCCTTGCAAGTCATCCTCAGACACCTCCAGCTTGCATCCACAAACTGGAAAGAGGCATGAAGATGTGTGGCTGTCCTGGGAGCCATTAGTAAAGGTTCACTATACATGTGTCCAGTAATGTTCAGGAAAAAAGAGGTGGTTACTTGACAGGTGGTAAAATGTAGTCAAACGTATTTCGTCCTGTAGCATATGAATGTGTTGGGCCCTTGTCTGGCGGCGGTAAGTTGGTGTCAGTGCACTGATTGGTTGGATTGGGCCCGTGGCCGGCGGTATGAAAGTATTGAGTGTGGTGCGTGAATTGGATGTGAATGGACCATACAGTGGTTGGTGCAGGTTAGAGGCTTTATGGCTTAGCTTCAGGAGGTTTCGTTTCAATATTGAGATACTTTGATAAGTATTTATGCTTTGAAACCAGAATTTCTGGAGGTGCTAAAACCAACCAGTGTGAGTGGTGGATTAACTTTAACAAATTAGTACCAGATTCTGTGGTGGTAAGATGGCCCTTACAAAGAAATCCGTGTTTTCATTTGTCATTATGGGTAGCTGTAGATTTTGGACCCTAGCTCAGCCAGCACTTAGGCAAACGTGCACATTTTTTAAAAACTAGACAAACCGGGAATTCCAGGTGTGCATGACTTGCATGGCTCTCACTAGTTTTTTACCCCGAATCCCATGCAAAGCTCAAACTTTGCTTAAAAAACACATTTTCCTTGCATTTTCGTGAGGAAAAGTCCTGGAATCTGCAGGCAGCCATAAATTATCTAGCAGCAAGCATCCCCACAAGTCTCCTGAGAAAAATGGTGCCTCACTTGTTTAGGGTGGGCCAAGTGCCAAGAAGGAAGGGCCCAAAATGTATTGTGGAGACATCCATTACAAAACAATCTGATTTTGTATGGCAGGCACCTGCATTTTTGGTCCCTGGCTTGCAGCCACATAGGGAAAACTACCAAACCAGTTCATTTCTGAAAACTGGACACCCGGGGGAGTCCTGGAGGTGTGGCTTGCATGTATTTCTCAAAGTTTTCTTAACCAGAATACCCTGCAAAGGTGAAACATTGAAGAAAAACACAATTTTTCCTTGAATTTCTGTGACGTAAACTAGAGAAATGTGCAGGGATCCACAAAATTCCTACCACCCAGTGTTCCCCCACTTGTCCTGACAAAAACACTACCCCACTTGTGTGCCTGAGCCTAGTGCTCGTGTCAGGAATGGATCACCCTAGGGTAAACAGTAGTCCTCATGCAAGGACTACCATTGACCTTTGTGTGATCCATGAAGATTCCAATAGAACAAAAATTTCATGAAAATGTGTTTTTAGTGAAAGTTTGAGAGCCCCAAAAACGGGAAAATAGGCTACCTCTTAAAAAATGCCATTTTCTCAAAGAACTCAAAATTGTGCTATATTCTGTCTATTTTCTCAGGCCCTCCAGGGGAATCCACAAACCTTGGGTACCTTTACAATTCCCAGGATGTTTGAAAACAAGGACACAAATTTGGATGGAAAACATTTATGGAACCCTATGCTCAAACTACCCCAAATAACCAAAAAAGGGATCAGCCCGGGAGGTGGGGGCAGCAGCTAAAGAGTTAACTGGTGGAAGGGGTTTACTTCAAGATCGCCTCTGCCTTTTCACATCACCCTCTGTATTAGAATCTTGTCAACCTGATTTTTTTTTTAAATCTTCCTTTATTTACAGGTTGCCTTTTGTCCTAAGCAATTGTACAGCATGTCTCAGGCTTGGCCCCAAGATGTTGATTTATTTATCTGAGGGTGTTTTTCCAAGTTTTTGTATATAAACTGCATCAGCGAAATATCTAGGGTCCAGTATAGTATGTGGTCCATTCTCTAACACATTACAAATAACTGGTGCCTGGTCAGTAATCCAAGAATACGAACTCTTTTGTGTACTCAGGAGCAGGAAAACACATATTTGTCTATAGTGCTAACGTCAATTGCAGTGTAAGTATAGCCTTGCCACAGTGAAAAAGGTCAAGGCTAGAGTAAAACCCTCTATTGGGGTTGTGGTTTTTACACTGGGGAAAAAATCCCCATCTTAAAAAAATAAGAACAAACTTGTATTAGCGCAACCTTATGTTTGCAACTCTCTACTGGAAGTTACTACCTTTCCAGACTATCTATGATTTTTTTCTAGTAAACATTAAGCATTTCCTTTGCAGTTTTAGCTAATGCCTACAATGTCTGTGGGTCATATGATATTACGGTTATCTCACTTCATTGTGTGGATGGCTCACACAGACCTGGAGGATATTCTGCCCATTAGGAGCTACATAAATCAACACCTAAAATTATAATTGTGTCCTTATTGATCCTTTTAGATGAGTCTTTACTCTGATGTATCAGTTTGCAAAACAAACTGGGAATCACTTTGATGCCAAGGTGGGATACTTTGTGGAGCATTGTCCTGGACCAGGGAGTTCTTAAATTAAAGGCCTGAGAGATAGGATTTGTCATGTCTTTAGTGATAGTGCAAGGCTCAAGACTTGTCATTTTTTACTGGTGGTGGAAGGCCCAAGCATTGTCATGTTTTTTACTGGTAGTGCAAGGCTCATGATTTGTCAGTTTTTACTGGTGAAGCAAGAGTCCAGACTTGTCATCTCTTTATGGTAATGCAGGGCTCCAAGTAACATCAGAAAACTCCCAAAAAGTGTCACCTTCCAGAGGGAGTGGTGGGCCGAAATCAGTAACGTAAATGAACAAATTTGGCAATACCAAAGCATCTAGTCTTTCAACAGTCAATACAGGCATTGGTTTTGCCAATTCTATTTGTCGATGCTTCCCATCATGGGAAATGCTTCTTAGCTATGCCGTACAGTGTCTGAAAAAGGGGGAAAAGTGTGCTTAAGTGCATGCGCCAGCCAAGCCTGATGGTGTGCATCCTTCACTATGCATAAACATGCATACAGCATATTGCAGCTGTAATTTTATTTTTAAATTTACCATTACACAACAGCAAATGCCAATCTTGATGTGGCAAATACAAATAACTTAAAAATGCCCAAAAGTGAATTGTGTAAGTAGAGCTGTCCAGAAGCAAATTGTATCTGCAGGACTCTTCTTCTTGGAAAAAAAAAAGAATTCAAGTGAAGGGCTTGCAGACCACCGAAGGAGCAGGTGGAAACAGAAGTCATGAACAGGGGGTGGGGGGAAGAAGGGGAGTGCTATACGGAGTGGGGTGCAAGGTAGTAACAGAAGGTCTTGAGGTGGAGGAAAATAAACAAAGAAAAAATACCCCCAAAAACTTGTTAAATACCCTGTTGGGTGGCTCTGGTAAACCAACACTGACCGTGCGGGATTGGAGTATCTCAGAGGGAAGCATTACAAGAAGGAGAGAACAAGACAATACCTGCACTCCCATAAAGTGATTAAAGAAAGACATAGTTCCCTGAATGTGAGCGATGGAAGGATAGAAGTCATCCACCGAAAGGTTGGTTAAGAAGCTATGCTTCAAGGGATGGACAAACACAAGAAGAGGAAGGAAAACCATTGAATAAAAAGGAAATAGATAAGATTGACAAGAATCAACCCATGGTAACCAATGGGTTTGCCCAAAGCCCACTGTAAGTTCTGGTGTTGCTCCCAATAGGTCTTTAAAAACAAACAGCTGAAAGCTGGCTGCAGGTGAGATTGGAAAACAAACACCTAAAGGCTGGCTATAGGTGAGATCTAAAACAAATTGGGCAGACAGAGAATCAATATTTGGGAGCTGGGTGCTAGAAATGTATGTGAAGTCAAAAGTTCTCAGAGATTGAAAAGAAACGATGGGTATACTCCTTCAATATGCTGCAATTTATTTATTACTATAAATCGTGAACTCGGTGTCCTAAAGCCACGGGGCTTCACAAAGATGGGCTTGGAAAAGACGGAATCTTGTCCCACAGTTTTTCTACTCCAATTGGAGTCTAGCTTTGTAATTTACCACATTCATAAAGAATACCATGGACACTCTTCTAAATCTAAGAACCATACACATACATTAGAACTTCAACTTCACGAAATGTACGTAAGCAGATTTTCGGAAAGGTGAAAAATGTGCCTGAGGATAATGATGTGGCAATGTGAACATGTAACGTTTATTAACAATATAAATCCACAAGGAAAAATACTTTTGCCTTGTGAAAAAAGACTCCTTCTGCTACACCACCACGAAAATGTGGACATTCCCTTCACTTTACCACCTTGTAAGGATATTTACTCCTGCCTAGTACTTGCAAAATGTTTGTGAACACGCTCATGCCTATGCACTGGTGGATGTCCATTGGATTTTTGCAGAGCTAGGCAATCCCATTTCCCAGGTGAAAGCTATCCTTTCCTGCCAAACCATTAGGTACAGAGGAAAATCTGCCATACTGGCAGATTTTACAGTGTCACGTGTGCTAATTAGGATCGATACATTTCACAAATCTGATTCAATTAGTTAAGATGTCGAGTTTACTGTTACAAATTGTGCATTCGTTTTTCGCAAATCGGGTACATAGTGCTGTCCACACTTTATTTATACAGGCACCCGGGTTACTTTCTTACTTCTCACCAGAACGGAATCTCACTGGACATCCTTGTTGTTCCAAGATTTTCATGAATTAGAAACCTTCTGCGGCATAGAACCCCGAACCCATATAGTAAGTGATGTGTGAAACAATGTCTACATTAGTATGTATTCTCAAACACTCTAAAATGACCGGTTTGCAACATCATATTTCAGAATTGGAGAGTTTTTTCTCATATAAACTGCAATCCAACATGCGCCAGTCAAAAATCTGCTGCACCTTCAGGATACCAACAGCATCAGAGGTCCGGCTTATACTACAGTGCGACAGCCAAAAGTATTTCACATTATCAACTAGGTAAGCACACCAACAAGCTTGATCTTGTTTTGGGTGGTACTTCACAAATCATCAGGCACACAGTTGGAATCTGAGCCATGCCATTATTAACTGTCAAACAACTGAAAGAAACAGACTAGGATATGCCTTTTTAGTTTTACTTATAACTTTGGCACCATTTGACAAATCTTCTCAAAGCTTTCCAAAAAAAAGTGGTGTTCTTTGCCTAGTTTGTGCATGGGAAGTTTCGGCGTGATCTGTCAAGTCGTTGAGGGGGCGGAGAAAAGGGGGTCCCAAAATGCAAAATCCGTAGGCAGTTTCCAAATACTTCTTTAAGAAGTACTACCATAAAAACAGCTGAACGGAATTACACTAAGTTTGCCCGGAAGCTAGATCTTGGTCCAAAGATTGTGCTTTTTGTGATTTGGTGTAAATCACTTCAGTAATTTTTGAAAAATTAAGGTTAAAAAATATCCGTCTAACCAGACGGTTGGGTTCAAGGGGCTCTTGCTAGAATCCCTATAATCCAATTTAGGAAAATAGAACTTTCTGATTAGCCCTGGGAGCTTTTATCCTATGGGCCAATTTATTCCCACAGGAGCAGGACTCAGATTGGGTGCCAACAACATGAGAATGATGTTGCTGGCAGCCATTACCGGGTCTTAGTCCCCTGTCCTGAAGTTTCAAAATAAAAATAATATTGGGGGCAGGGTAGGGCTGCCCTGCCCTGCCCCCTGTGTGGGTCCCAGAGGGATCCCCCTCCCTCTGGGGCCAAAATGAACAACAACAAAAATTGAAGGCTTTTGCCATGATCCTGGGGGACTCCAGACGGATTGCCGCCCCCAAAAACATAGTGGCTCACCATTTAAACAAATAAATATTTGGAGGGGAGATGTCAGTAGGTCCCCCCTCCCCTCCCTGAGACAATTTAGGGCCCAAGGGACCCTATCCCCCAGCACCAGCTATATTGAACAAGGAAAGGGGGGGTGCGAGGCTGGTTCTGAAATGTGGAAAAAAGGGGAGGCGGCATGTGTTGGTCCCCCCACCCTGAGCCTCAGTAGGCCCCAGGGACCCCATCCCCTTGGCCCAAAAACAAAAAAGGGGAGGGGTCCCACCCCCCAGGGCCGTAAAATAACTTTTAAGGGAGGGGGACTGTGCGTTCCCCCTTCCTGGGCCTCAAAAGGCCCCGGGTATCTCATCTGCTGGCTCAAGTACTCTGCACTGCCTGGCTGGAGCATTTTTAAATCTCTTACCAGAGGGGAGCAAATAAAGCTGTAATAATGAAAGAAAAAATATAAATATGTTCAAAAACTTGAAAATACCCTGTACTACAATATATTTCACAAATATAGTGTATTTTCGATTTTTTACATACTTTTTAAAAAAAATACGCAGTACCACTACTATTTACCTATATCTAAGGCCCTAACCCAGAACACAGCCAAAGTGTGGTGAAAACAACATGGCTGTGTTTTACTTTTATAAACGCACCCATTAGCCAATCATACACTGGTTTGTAATTGGCCTGTACCAAGGTATACCTAAAACCTACCGCAGTATATCGCAGCACATTATCTAATTAAGTGTCCCTTATAAGTTTATCAGTATTTAACCAGTTTACACCTAATACCACAAATTACCCATTCCACCCATATTAGAACATTGGAACAATAGAGTAGCTCCCGGCTTCTAATGGCTGGTATAAGCCTTCTGCTCCAACATACCAATGTTTGCCTTCCTTCTTCTCCCTTTTTAAATTATAACTTTCTACCCTCAGTGGGTGCAATGTTCTAATAGCCTTATGTTTAAGGCCTTTAACAACCGGTATAGCCCTTGGCAGTTATATTAGATATTCTATCTACTAGTCAACTCAACACGACCACTATAAGCTACTACACTCTATGCTGTTCCACTCTACGCCACCCCAGTCTACACTATTCTACGTTATTCTACTCTGTCACTACCATATTTCACTCTACAGCACTGCACTCTACACCACAACACTGTACACTAATCTACTCTTCACCACTCCACTCTATGCTATTCCATTGTAAGTGACTCCACTCTATGCCGCACCATACTATTTCACTGTACGCTATTCCACTCTATGCCACTGGACTGTACACCACTCTATGACATGTCACTACACTCTATGCCACTCCACTCTACTGCAGTCTGCTACTCCACACTCTATGCTATGCTATTCCACTCTACAAGACTCTACTCAACCCCACTCTATGCTGTTCCACTCTCCTTCACGCCACTTCACTGTACCCCACTGCACTCTACGTACTGTACTACACTTGACTATGCCACTACAAGCCACTCAACTCTACGCTACTCCAGTGTACGTGACTCCACGCCACTCCACTGTACGCCATTTGATGCTATTCCACTCTACACTACTCCACTTAATGCCAATTTACTATACGCAACTTCACTGTACGCCCCTACATGCTATGCTGTTCCACTCTACAGTGTTCAACTCTATGCCACTCGAGTGAAACCACTACACTGTGTTCCACAACACTATGCGCTGTCACTCCAATTTACTGTACTCTCTCTATGCCACTCCACGCTATTCCACTGCATGCCACTCCACTCTACTGCACTCCACTCCCTTCTACACCACCCTATTCTACGCTATTCCACTGTACAACACTCCACTCTATGCCACTCAAACATGCGCTATTCCACTCTACACCATTTTACTCCACAATACTCAACTCTAAGCCAGTCCACTGTTTGCTATGCCATTTTACAGTATTCCACTCTACTGTAGGCAACTCCACTGTATGCCACTCTACTCTATGCCAATCCATTCTATGCTATTCCACTTTACACCACTTGACTCTATGACATACTACGCGCCTCCACTCTACATTCTTCCACTTTACACTACTCGACTGTACGATACTGTACGCTTCTCTACTCTATGCTATTTGACTCTAAACCACTCCAATCTATGCTAATCTACTCTATACCACTCCCCTGTACAGTATTCCACTCTACACTACTTCAGTGTATGCCATTCCACTCTATGCCACTTACTTTACACCACTCCACTATACTGCACTCATCTATACACTACTCCACTGTAAGGCAGTCCAGTCTTCACACCTCCACCCTATTTCACTCTGTTTCTTGACTGTAAACCTCTCCACTGTACAATTACACTGTATTCCACTCAACTCTACAGTGTACACCACTACACTGTACACCACACCCTCTATGCCACTCTACTCTACACTATTACACTCTATGCCACTCCACTCTATGCCACTACTGTCAACACTAATCCACTCTACTCTATGCAACTCCACTCCATTCTATGTTATTTCACTCTCCGCCACTTGACTCTCCGCCACTCTCCACCCCTCCACTCCACCCTATTCCACTCAATCAACTCCAAGCCACTCCACTGTACGCTATTTGAATCTACACAACTCCACTCTATGCCACCCCACTCTGTGCTAATCTACTCTGTGTCACTCCTCTCTATGGTATTCACACTCTACACCACTCGCCACTCCACGCCATTCCTCTCTTCACCATTCAACTTTACGCAACTCAGCTATATGGCACTCTGCTCTACTGCACTCTACTATATGCTACTCCACTGAACTGCAGTCCTGTCTTCACCACTACAATCTATTCCACTCACTCCACGTCACTGTACTCTATGCCACTGTATGGAACTACACTGTCCGCCACTCCACTTTATGCATTCATATGCCACTGTATGCCCCTCTACTCTACATTATGCCACTCGGTGCCACTCCACTCTTTGCTAATTTGCTCCATGCCACTCCATTCTATGCCATGTCATTGCGTGCCACTTTACTCAACGCTATGCAAATCCACTCTATGCCACTCCAGTCTACTCTATCCCACTCCACGCTACACTATGCTATTTCACTCTAAATCAGAGGTCTTCAATCTGGGGGTCGCGCCCCCTTGGGGGGCCGTGGAGACATGGGCAGGGGGTCGAGCATTCCCCCAGCCTCACTTCTCCCAACATCAAAATGCCTCAGCTGAACTTTGATTTACTGAGTTTCCTGTGCTGGGAAATAAAGCCACAGACAGCTAAAAACGCTTTCATGCCAGGATGCCTGCTTCCTGAATGAAATGGAAACGTAGCTACGAGTTGCTCTGCAACTGTAAAGGATGCTTTCTAGCTGGTTCTTGGCTTTAAATGATCCAGTCACTCAAAGCGTTATTATGACAAACATGTATTCTTTATGAGTAGTTGTGCAGAGTTAACAACTGTACTGTGAAGTGTGTGATTTTAATTGTAATGTTATTTACAAAGCGCTTACTTCACCTGGAGGTGTTGAGGGGACAGCTATTAAATATGGCATTACATATGCTCTGATATTACTTAAATCTACATTGTGAAAGCATCCTTTTATGTTAAACCTTTTTGTAGTGGCCTATCTTACACTGTGTGTAATGCAAGTGTAAAATAATGCCCCACATATTCACGTGCTTTCTGTCACAGGCTGTGACCTCTTGGCACTAAAAATACACAAGTCACTATTCTCCACTGCACCAACCAAGATGTAATTATTTTGCTTTTCCTTTACACACAGACCTCTTCAGTGCACTAACTAATAGAGGTTTCAGAATGCACTACAGTACATTGCCCACTGAGAAATAACTTTCTTGTATTTTTTTTTTCATTTATGCTGCTGTTATTTTATATGTAGTACCTGATGGTGAAAGACTTAAAAAAAAAACATACAGAATATTTTGGGGTTATTTATGAGAGGCTTGAACCGCCAGAGCATCACTAATTTGACGCTCCGGCAGCACAAGCCTCTCATTCATACCTATAAGGCGACGCACAGCCACCCTGCATGTCCTCATAGATGTGGAGTAAGGCAAAGCATGCAAGCCACTGCGTTGCCTTACTTTGCGTCAAGGAGGCATTCCATGGGCATTGTGGTGGGTGTTCCCACGCAACACCCATGGATTTTGACGCTGCCCTAAATTTACTAAATCACGTAAACTGGAGCAATGCCAAAATCGTACGCCTCCCCAGAGTAGGTGTAATGAGGAAAAATGTTTTAATTTCTCCTTGTTTTTTCCTCTTTCCATGTGTGTTGCTATCTGCCTCACATATAGAAAGAGGAAAATACTTCTCTTGATTGTTTTTGTGCAGGAAGGTACCCCTTTATGCACAAAAACAATCCTGCTTCATTGACGCTAGGCAGCAAATTGTGCACAGCACAGGGGTAAAGGACAGGAAGGCACTGTATTTCATAAATACAGACCATTCCTGCCCTTTTATATTGCTGTAGGGCAGTGTAGCAAGAAGACTTGCACCGCTGCCCTACACCAATTCCTCATATATTCAGACCTTAGTTTTCAGCCATATCTTTGACCGCGCTCCCACACTACTGAACTTTGGTTCAAATGATTTGCTGTGGAAATTGGAAACGTTTATGATTGTCAATGAGGAGTACCAGGTTCTAGAAATATTTGCCAGAGGGGGTCCTTACACCTTAAAACATTTTGAGAGGGGGTTCCAGCATCAAGAAGTTTGAAGACCTCTCCTCTAAATGAATCTACTGTACACCACTGTCCTGTAATCCAATTTACGCCACTATCCTGTATGCCAGTCAATTTGATGCCAATCCACTCTACCCAACTCAACGCCACTGCACTCTAAGCTATTCCACTGTACACTAAACTCTACACCACTGTACCCCACTTCACTGTATGGTATTCCACCGTACGCCACTCCACTGTACACCACTCCGCTCTACCCCACTTCACTCTCACTCCAATTTACACCACTCTAATGTACGTCACTTCACTCTACGCCATTCAACTCTATGCAACTCCACTCTATTTCACTGTAGACTATTCCACTCTATGCCACTCCACACTGTCCACTTGATGCTATTCCACTCTACACCATTCTGCTTTACGCCACTCCACTCTATTCCGCTGTATGCCAGTTCACTCTACGTCACACTACAACACTCCACTGTACACTATTCCATTCTATGCCACTCCTCTATACCCCACTCCATTCTACTCCAGTGTACACTACCTTGTATGACACTGTTGTCCTCTGTACTCTATAACACTCCCCTAAATGACATTTGACTCAACAGCAATACACTCTACAATTTGAAACACTTTTTATTAATAAAATATACCCCAATGAAATTCAATGAACAAAAACAAAGGTTAACACTTAGGGGGTCATTACGAGTTTGGCGGTCTCAGACCTGCCATGCTGACAGCGGAGGTTGTGCCGCCAACGGCCCCGCGGTGAAGACTGCCAAATTATGACCATGGTGGTCTTCCCAACAGAACACAGCAAAACTACCATCAGTACCGCCAGTGCAGACATGCCGCCACAGACAATGGTACACACCTTCAGTCCAGTGAGGACCATGTTGCAGCCGAACATGTTACGAGGCTGCACATCGCCAAGTTTTCCGCCACGGTTGCACCACCACGAAAACCAACTCTATAAAAGGAGACACTCACTTTCAGGAACACATACCTGACTGGAGCCGCCATGGAACCTGAACTGGAAGTCCTCCCACTGCTCCTGCTCGTACAACGACTCTGGAACCAGCAACAAAGACAACAACCATGAGTACACACACCTACCTCACACTGGAGGGAAAACCCAAAGTAGACATGCACACACAACATACACATCCGGGACGGCAGGCGACAGCGACACACACACGTAACCTCACACTCATACACACATAAACACACACCGACATACACACATGCACACCCATACAACACTTACGCACACCTGTACTACACACACCACAGACAACACACGTGCCATACACACACCAACTCGCAGACACAGCACCACCATTGTCTTACACAACCATCCACAACATGACTGATACACACGACAACACAACTACACAGACAACATGCCAAGCAATGTCATTGCACACTTCCACATACTGACAACAGCACATAACAACACCAGGCAACCAATAAACACATTCACTCTGCCAAACAATGAAGCAGATGTCACAACACGCTAGCACCACACACAATGCATATCACCACACACACGGACGCACACACAACAACCACACAAGGGCACACAACACCACCATTACACATCTCTAAACAAACAATACACAATTTTGTTACATACATGCATGTAACAACAAAATCATATCTTACACACATTACAAAGCAATGACAGCTGCACAAATGGCATGGCCACACCCACACATGCAGCCCAGGCACAACAGCTGGCACAACCAACACACACAGGTCACACACCCACAAACTAAAGCCCACAAACACAAAACTGCCATGTAGAAAGAAAGGCAGGACAAGTATGTCAACATCAAATCTAACAACATGTTGGTCCAGATGTATTAATAAATAAGAAAATAATAAAACAAACTATGTACAAATAAAAGGCCAATTGCAAGTCTGAAGTGCCAAAGGCACACATGGCACCTTGTACAGCCCCGACTTGACTCCAGACTGCAAAATGACCGCCACATGGTAGGGGCATCAAGGGGGCAGGCAAGCACCTCAGGGATTGGGGGATATGTGGGGGGAGTTGGGCTTGGGTTTGGGGGTGGAGTCTTTGGGTTTGGGTTTGGGAGGGTGGTCCTTGAGCTTAGGTTTGGGAGGGGGCTCCTTGGGCCTGGGCTTGGGAGAAGTAGACTTCTTGGTAGGAGGAGAGGCATGGACACTAGCAGGGGGGCAGGGAAGGACTTGGAGGTTGAAGGGCCACACACCGACATACACACACACACACCCATACTACACATACACACACACGTACTACACACACCACAGACAACACACACGTGCCATACACACACCAACCCACAGACACAGCACCACCACTGTCTCATACAACCATCCACATCAGAGGGAGGGAGGAAAAACACTTGGGGGTATCACAGGGTGGGAGAGGAGTAGGGAACAAGGAAAACTCCAAGAGGAATTTGTTTTTGACACACGGGGGTGGTCATGGCAAAAGGGTTCAGAAGTTGAGGGAGAGGGAGTGGTAATAAGATGTGTCAGTTTGGATGTCTTGGGTGCAAGTGCATGTGTGGAATGTGTGTGGGTGCTTAGTGTCTGTTGGGTGGGTGGGTTTGGGCGTTTAGGTGTCTTGGGAGGAGAGGGGGAGGTGCTGGGAGATGCCATGCTGGATGGGTGGGTGTCTGTTGGGGGGGATTTCTGAAGGTATGGTACATGTGCTGCATGTGGGGGTGTAGGTGGTTGTGGTGGGTGCAGATATGGTGACTGGGGTGGATGTCTGCGGGTCTGATATTGTGGTGACTGTGGGTAAGGCAGGTGTTGTGGCTGGATCTGCAAATTATGATGTGGTGTCTGCAGGTGTCAGGTGTAGTGTCTGTGAAGGAGGGGGTGGTGGGGGAGTCAGTGCAGGGAGTGGATGTTGTTGTGTATGCAGGTGGGTGTCGTTTGCATGCATGCCAGTGACGGGTCTTGTGGTGTTTGTGCTTGTCAGTGCAAACCTTGTCTTTTGAGGTGGGTGCATGCCTGTGTGTAATTGTGCTTTGGATGGGTTTGGGGAGAAGGGTTTGGGATTGGGAAGAGGTAGGTGGAGGGGGGACGGTAGACAAAAGGACATTGGCTGCCGTCAGTGAGGAGGCCAGAGCCTAAAAGGATCTCTGGAGGCCAGCCAGGACACCGTGAATGCCTTCCAGGAATGCATGCTCTGTTGGACTTGAGCTGCCCTCCTGTCCCTGGATGGCACTCATGATGGTGGACTGACCCACAGAGATGGACCTCAGGAGGTCAATAGCCTCCTCACTGAGGGCAGCAGGGCTGACTGGGGCAGGTGCCTGTGGTGAAGGTGGTGCCCACTCTCCTGGGTGAGCGGGCACGGGCAACTGGGTGGGGAGCTACAGGGAAGCCAGTGCTGGTAAGGGGAGTGGCGGACAAAGATGATGCTGGGGTAGTCCCAGATGGGTCCGCCACCGCCAGGCAGTGTCCAATAGAGGAGGATTCCGAAGAAGAGGTGGCAGATCCGGTCTCCCCCGTGGCACTCCCCTCGCCCTCTGTCCCACTGGGTGCCTCGGCCTTGCTGGTTCCAGCTTCCTGGGTCCCGTGGGCTGCTGTTTCCCCACTCACCTGTGCCCTTTCTCCTTCGCCTGATGATACTGATGCACACAAATAGAGAGAGAGGGAGAGATATAGGATGAAAATGGGTTAACATATAGCTTTCATACACACTGGTTAACAAGCACATCTATGACAATACTTATCCTGGCTAGCCCATCGCAGGTGCCATTATACTTAACTACATCATGTCACAGCATGTCCCTACTACCCGCACCTGTATTGCAACCCTCTATGTGAACAATCTATGGTGCATATAGTGACAAACAGGTGATGAGTGAGGTCATGATAGCTGTAATCATCAGAGTAGGTGACACATATGTAGGCAGCACAGGCCCAGTGTCCAAGGGCCATGGGAAATGGAGTAATGTCATTGAAAAGTCAACAGGGTGTCTCAGTTGCACACAAGGGAGAGAAATCAGGAGAGTTCACTTCCTGGCAGTGGGTTTTGTCTTGGCATCTGCTCTAGCCAGATGTCTGGGTGGACGTCCCCATTTGCGGGGGGCTCCTCAGCTACAGAGGGATGGGTGCCAGAGGCCAGTGGTTCCCCTGGCAGGGCCTCCATTCCACTAGCTGCAGCAGATGTGGATGGCTCAGTTGTTATGTGGATAGTGGAAGGGGCCTGCTGGTGGGTGGAGGAAGCACACAGGATGGGGGTGATATCCCTGAGCACCCCTGCAATGGAATCCATGGCGGCATTGTAGGCCATCCACTGCTGCATGACCTCCTGGTGGTATTCCCACTGCAGCCTTTGGTTTTCCCCCAACATGGTAAAGATCTGGCCCATCCTGTCCTGGGATTGTTGGTATGGTCCCAGGACGTAGGAAATGGTTTCCTGGTCATTTGAGTCCCTTGGGGGCCTTATCCTGTGGCCCAAAGGTTCCCTGCCACACCCCTTGCCCCCCTGTGCCTGTGCCCCTGACACGGTGTGCACACTCCCAGTGTCACCAGGACATTCATTGTCTTGGGTGTGAGGGGTCGACTCAGGTCCATTTACTGTGGGGCACACTATTGATTGAATTGTCCTTGGGACACCGCTTTAGGGATGAAGGGTTGGCTGTGCTGTTGATGCCACAGGGCAGGGTGTAGGGTTGATGTGAACAGGGTGAGGCAGGGAGTGGTGCACTGACCAGGTGTTCCAGATGGGCCAGGTAAGTCATCAATGTCCAGACATCCAGAGGCATTGTCCTCACTGGGGTCTTCATCCTGAGAAGGGCTGTCTGTCTCTGACATCCTCTCTGTGGTGGCAGTGGCAGGGGTACCTGTGGATGGAGTGAGGGAGAGTTACATGGTGGAGGTGTGATTGGTTGTCTCTTTGTCTGATGCACACAGTGGCTTGACATGATTCCCAGCAATGGCAATGACAGATGCAGCACTGCAAACATTGTTTGTGGATAGTGGATTTTGACATGTGTACCAAGCTCCACTGAGGATTGGTGTAAATCTGGGTAGGTACCTTTTGGTGGGTGGGTGACATCAGGTCCTGTGCGATGGTTCACATGGCAGGTGGGCCCTGTTTGCTAGTGGTAAATCAGGCTTGCTAGATGTGAGTCGGGTGGCTTTACATTGCAGCATGGTGTCCAAGTGAGAGGAGGGTATGTGTGCATGCATGGTAACTTGTCCTGTGTGTGTATTTGGTGCATGGGTTTACCTTCTTACTTTCGAGCTCCATTTCAGGGTTGTAGATCTGGAAAGGTGGCCATTTGGTTTGGTGCAGTGCTGTGGCTTTGTTTGGTCTTGTTTGGCATTGTGTGCTCCCATTGGATTGCTGTCATTGCCATGTAGTGGTCCTCAGTCAAAGCATCCAGTTGGTGTAGCTAGTGCAATAGTCATACATGCAATAGTTGTGCTGTGAAGTCGACATAGCACCTTTTGATGTAGATGTGCTAGTGCATTGTGGGAGTCTTAGTGATTGTTATTGGCACTGCTATCCGTACACTTGCCAGAGACTATGTGGACATTGGGGCTGGGTGGTGGTGTGGCATGCAGGAGAGGGGCGTTAGGTGATTAGGTGGGAGGTGTAGTGGATGATAGAGCGAATTGGGGCGTGTTTGGGTGGTGAGGAAGCATGTTAAACAGGAGTAATTTGTGCTAGGGGAGTGGTAGTTACTTACCAGAGTCCAGTCCTCCGTGTATTCCAGTCAGGCCCTCTGGATGCAGGATGTTCAAGACCTTCTCCTCCCATGATGTGAACTCTGGGGGAGGAGGTGGGGCCCACCACCAGTCTTCTGCACAGCAATTTGGTGTCTCGATGTCATGGAATGCACCTTCCCCTGTAGGTTGTTCCACCTCTTCCTGATGTCCTCACTTGTGTGTATATGGTTGCCTACTGAGTTGACCTTGTCAAAAATTCTCTGCCAAAACTCTATTTTCCTGGCAATGGATGTTTGCTGGACTAATGCTCCAAACAATTGTGGCCTACCCTGACAATTACCTCGACCATGACCCTCAACTCATCGTCTGTGAAGTGTGGGTGCTTTTGACGGTATATGGTTGTGGGTGGCGGTGGGTGTTGTGTGTGTAAGGGTGCAGTGTAGGGTGGTTGGTGGGTTGGGGGTGTTTGGTTGTGTGTGATGGTTGGTTGTGGTGTTTGTGTGTAGTTGGGATGTGTGTGTTGTGTTGTTCCTGCAGTTTTGTGGTGAGTGCTGAGTGTGAAGTGTATATGTGCCCATGGTGTACAAGTGCAAAATCATAATATTTTGGCACCTCGGTATCAGTGAAAGTTGTTTTAGTTGCAAAGGATTGTGGGTTGTGTGGGGGGTGTTATATAGTGCTGTGAGTAGGTGTGTCTGGTGTGTGTATGTATGTCAGGTGTGGTGTATTTGAACTGTCCAATGTGATGATGTGTTCTGTCTGAAGTGAGTTTTTGCATGTGGTGGTTCGCTCTGCCAATGGTTTTCCACCATGGAAGGACCGCTTTGGTGATTTGTGGCTCATAATATGGTGGATGGGAAGTTGTCGGGCGGGCGGTGCTGGTGGGGGAACTGCCTCTTTCCTGCCTTCCTGTGTCTTGGCAGTCTCGGAATTTTGGCTGCTTTTTTTCAGTCTTCATTGTGTGACTCTTAATACGGTGGTTGGATGACTGCCAACATGGCGGTCTTTTGGTGGCCTCCACCGCAGCGTTCTTACAAAAAGACCCCCAAACTCATAATGAGGCCCTTAGGTATAGTTGTGAAGTATTTATTCTTTCAATACAAACTTAAACTACACAAACATTAGAAAATCTAAAGTTTTAGTTATACTTTAAATTTATAATCCACGCACTAGCTCCGAATTACTATAACTCGCTCACCTTCGTTCACAGTGTTGTGTACTCACTAGCCACACTACATTCATTATAACTTGCGACTTTAAAAACCACTGCTTTTACCTGTTCATACTATATAACTTATATGAAATCATAGCATTCATAACATTTATGACATCTCAAATCACATCATTTATAAGAACACTGTGCATGGTAGATTGGTGAGTTATCATCAATGTAGTGTGCAAGTTTTCCCAAAAATTCTCATCAACCATCCCAAATGACTAAATAATGATGACAGCGTCAGCTCCCATTGCCCATCATCGACAAACACTCCCAGTCCACATCTGTCACCTAAATCAGTGAATATTTTGGGCATCTTATAGTCACGGTCACTGGAATTATGCAACTGCGCGGCTGCTGCATTTTTCGCATAATTATAGAATTGCTGCATTGCCCACATAATCCATCATCTGCTGCATAATCTGCAAATTTTAACAAAAAATTGTTTATAGCTCAAATGGTTCACCATTTTTAAAACTTCAGTTACACATTTTGCCGCACAGTGGAAGGTCCACTGAAAAGGTTAATTGGTCACCTTTTTGTTTCCTAGTTTAATGTACTAATGATGTGCAACCAATGCCCAGACACTTAACAAGTGTAAAAATTACAAAATAATGAAGTAACAACATCAACAAATGAGCTGCATAGGGGCGTGGCCAACCAACATGACACGCGGATAGCAGTGCCCAAATGTGAGCCGGCCAATAGATCTGCGCCTGTGAAGGTGTGCGGAGTGTGGGAAACCATGGTGCATCGTGCTACAGGCGCAATACCGAGGATGTGGCCGCCTTAGACCCCGCAGCGACGAGGCGAGGTGGGCCAATATGGCGGCGGGCACGAGCCGCTGCGCCAGTCCCTACTACTCTTGGAGCAGACCAATGTCACAGGTACGAAGTGGGGGAAAGACGGCCTAATACCGCAGGTGAAAACGAGCATGGAACCTGACCAGAGAGGAGGATTATTGTAGTGGGAAGCAGTGGGGCAACAAGCGATTGGGGCGGGCGGTGCCCGACCCCCCACTGGGTATAGACAAAGGTGGGGGGCGGCGAACGGCATCCTGGGGACCACCGGATGCACACCAGAGAAGGTATGTCTGTGTCGCCCCGATGATGAGGGGTGATAAGAGATAGTGGGGCCCGAGTTGGCTAAAACGAGGCCCACGATTTCAGTTGCCTGGCTCTAATATGGCGCCTATCAGCGGAGTGCTGGGGAAAATCATAAGACGCCTTGTGGGCGCCCCGAAGCACAGCGTTGCATAGCTCAACCTCTCTCCTGAAATGAGAACTTAGCGAGCTGGGCCTACTAAGCGAAACAAGCACAAGTGGCCTGAGCGGAAGGCATGGAAGCAAGCGCTACTTCTAAAGGTGAAGTGGGGAGTAAGAAGCTGGTAATGAACTGGTGTGGCACATATGTCACGACGGAACCACAATCTAATAGGGTCTCCAACTGCTTTGGACCCACGCAACCACAGGCAGAGGTGATAACGCTGATGAAGGAAGACCTCCTAGCATCGCTCAGCGACTTCAAAACGGAACTCCGCAAACAACTGAAGGTTGATATAAAGGCCACACTTTAAACTTACAAATCTGAAATCAATACCCGCTTGACCTCCCTTCGATCTGATGTAGACTCAGTGAGGACTCGCACACTGGATCTCGAAACGAAGGTCCAAGGGATGAAACAACAAATAGATCCTTTGGAGGGCGAGGTCACCCAGCTAAAGTCCAACTCCATCTAACACTTCTCAAATGCGAAGATTTGGAAAACCACTCCCGTAGAGACAACATCTTAGTGAGGGGGCTGGTGGAAGGTAGTGAAAGTCCGGATTTCGAGGCCTTCGTAGTTGGTCTCTTTTCCACTGTCTTAGGCAATGACCACCCAGAGGTCCAACTGGAGCGAGTACACAGGGTCGGGATCCACACTGCAAGTGAAGGGAAGAGGCCTAGAGACATCCTTGCGAAATTGAGTTCATTCAAGGTAAAGGAACGAATCCTCCAGCAGGTGAGAAAGCAAGGCTACATATCTTTCCAGGGTGCAGAATGGTCATTATTTCAGGATATTGCTCCAGCAACGTTAACCCGAAGGCTGCAATTCCCACCAATCACGGACGCATTGCGAAAGAAAAATGTCAGGTACAGATGGACATATCCCTTCGGCATAACTTTCGATATCAACAATAACAGCACCACTTCGCAGATTTCGAGGAGGCGGCAAGGAGAGGTGCACAGCAGATTCGGCCAGGAAACTAGGCAAGACACAAAGACAGGGGGGCCATCTACCTCCAGAGTGCCATAGAAGCAACCGAAAAGGGGGAAAAGGAACCACAAGAAATGAAGCATCCCACCAGAAGCGAGAAAAGGATCAGGGTACTAGACACTCGAGCGGCCTGGTCAAAGCTAGCACGAGAACTCCCATCGGTTTCTGGGTTGGGGAGAGAGCCCCAGTGAAGTTTACCAAGGGGGCGCGTTCAGAGATTTATGAGTATTTAGGGTGAACGGTCAAGTTAATCTCCCACAGGCAAAGAAGATAAGCGATGCTCACAGTTGACACTCATAAGGTTTCATCACGTATTCTCTGTGGGGGATGAGAGTGGATGTGTATTCACTCCCCACCATGAAGATCTCAAAAAGGTTTGAGAACCAGCAACAACATGTCTACACGTTCATAGTTATTATGATGTTTTTATATGTTTTTTGTTATTATTTTGTGTCCTTACCTGGCATGGGTAGGCATAGCCAGGGATACGCGATACCAACAGAGACTTGGAAAGGGAGGCGAGGGTTGGAGGAGGCCACAGAGTAGCCAGGGAACAGGGCAAACCCAACTATTGCAATACCTACTAGATTAGCAGGATGCTTGAACTCTTATCATGGAACGTCAAGGGACTGAACTCACCTAATAAGAGATCACAGTTAGGGAAATACTTTGATGACCATCATTTTGATATTATAGCTCTGCAAGAAACACATCTTAAGAAGGGGGATGGACATCGATTACACCACAAACATTACCTGCAGGTAGACGCGACAACAAAACATTGCGGGGTTGCCTTGATGTTCCACAAATCCATCCACTTCCAGGTGCAGGGCACAAAACAGGACAAAGAGGGCAGATACTTAATAGCCAAGGGCAATCTTGGAGGGAGGGTATGTACAGTGGCCACAATATATGCACCCAACAGTGTACAAACTCAGTTTCTCTTAGGTTTCCTAGAGAAGTTGGAGGGATACGCAAAGGGGGATATTCTTCTATTGGGAGACTTCAATTTGATATGGAACAGCACCCAAGATACAACCCACCCCCAAAGAGCACAAACAAGCACCTTTGTGAAGACTGTCAAAACAGCCCTCAACAAGTTGGGCCTTATCGGCGCATGGCATACGCTCAATCCCACGATGAGGGACTATACTTTCTTCTCCCATTCACACAGATCCTACTCAAGGATCGACTATATGTTCATGAGCCAACCCCTTCGACAATCACTTAGAGCGGCAACTATCCACTTTATTATCATATCTGATCATGCCCCAGTGGGGATTGGAATTGACTGGCCCGCCACGCACTCTAGATTTTGTACATGGTACTTCCCTAACATTTTAACCCGTGACCCAATGCTTCAAGATGAACTGCAGAAGGCAATTAGGGATTTCTTTCAGCATAATGACCCCACTGACACCTCTTCCTTCACTAACTGGGATGCATTCAAGGCAGTCATAAGGGGTAAATGCATTTCTTTAGCAACTTCTCTACAACAATTAAAGGCCAATGAAAGACTGAACCTAGAAAACGAATTGACAGTAGCAGAACAGACCCACAAACACTCCCCCACTTGGCTCTCGCAGAAGATGATCTCCATCAAAAGTAAACTGCAATCCATGTACATGAATGGAGCAGAAATCGCAATGCTACGACTCAAGAAAATCTACTATGAAAAGGGGAACAAAATAGCTATGCTGTTGGCAAGACAGATACGCACCAAACAAGCTAGGGAATACGTAGCCTTAATACGAGATGAGACAGGGGAACACTACGCAGAAGAAGAAAAGGCACGGGCCTTTAGAGACTTTCACAACCGACTGTATAAGTCGGACCGACCAGAAATCCTAACACAAGGCACATACCTCCAACAATCAAACCTTCCGCAGGTATCCCAAGAAACCAATAACACCTTGATAGCTCCCTTTACTACGGATGAATTGCAGGCGGCCATTGACTCTCTCCCTCTACACAAAGCACCGGGTCCGGACAGGTTTAATGCCCATTTTTACAAAACCTTTGGCGCGGAGCTAACACCGCACCTCACTGAATTGTTCTACCAAGTTAGAACGGAACATGCATTGTCCCCCACCATGGGAGAAGCCCTAATAACACTTACCCAAGTCTGGAAAAGACCCTCAATCCAGTGCATCTTATAGACCTACTGCCCTACTAAATCTAGACGCAAAGCTATATTCTAAAATCCTGGCCAAAAGGCTTGAAGATGTGATGCCAGACCTGATGCACCCCGATCAATCGGGATTCATTAAACGTCGTCAAACGCATGATAACTTAAGACGAGTAATCCATCTGATAGAAAAGGCGCCAAAGAAAAAGATCCCAGCTGTGTTGCTGGCGCTGGATGCCGTAAAGGCCTTTGACCGGGTGGAATGGTCTTTCTTGGTGGCTACTTTAAGGCGATTCGGGTTCAGTGACCAGTTCATAGCAATGGTGATGAGCAACTATTCCTGCCCCCGCTCAAGAATCTTGGTAAATGGGGTGGCTTCTGCCTTCTTTGACCTGACAAGGGGAACTAGGGAGAGTTGCCCTCTCTCCCCACTGCTGTTTGAGCTCAGTGTTGAACCCCTAGCAGCTAGAATGTGGGTAAAACCGAGAATTCAGGGACTCCAGTTTGGTCTCGACCAGCACAAAATCTCATTGTTTGCTGATGACATTTTACTCTTTGTCACTGAACCCTGAACGACCTTATCGGCAATCCAGGAGGAACTCGCTTTAATAAAGCAAGTAGCAGGATTTAAAGTGAATAACGGGAAATCATATCTGTTCAATCTGACAATCCCCATATCCGAGATGGGGCAGATACCTTCCAAAACACCATTTGTATGGGATAAAAAGGAGATCACTTACTTAGGCATTAAACTTGCCCCTAAAATTACCGACCGGTTTAAAGCCAATTTCCCTTCCCTCCTTAGAAGCATGCGAACGGACTTTAAGAGATGGTCGCCTATTTGGCCTTCTTGGCTGGGACGTATCACTACCACCAAGATTACAGTACGCCCCCGTATTTTATATTTGTTCCAAAGCCTGGCTTTCGACATCCCCAAAGACTTCTTTACAGAGGCCTGTACAATGATTACCTGATTCATATGGCAGGGAAACAGGGCTAGACTTTCTAATAAACTGCTCACAAGGTCAAAGGAGAAAGGAGGCTTGGCACTCCCAGATCTTCTACTTTACTACAGAGCGGCCCAACTCCACATCATTGCCGAATGGTCGCTCCGCAAATTGGACAAGCTGTGTCTGCACATGGACAGGGCAGTGGTGGAGCGGACTATATGGGACATACTGTGGAAACTTAGAGTGGAGCGACCAAAGAACGTTTACCTCAGTACCCTTACAGCCACCACACTTAAAGTATGGGACACAGTAACAAGGGCCAACGAGGTGATGACTTTTCCCTCACTGTACACCCCAATCCACCATAACGTAGCCTTCCCCCCAGGATTGACACCAGGGCCTTTTGATAGATGGAAGAAGGGGGTTGCCTGCGGATAGCGGACTTGTACCATTGGTGAAAACATACTCACGTTTGAGAACTGCTGCAGGGATTTTCAGCTACCCCCATCTGAACACTTCCACTACACTCAATTGAAACACTGGGTTACACAGCCTCACATGTGACTGGCGGCTACCAGGGACCTCCTCCCGATTTAAAAATTTGTCGAACAAGGAGGGGTATTAAGGGGAAGTATTTCTACGCTGTACAAGCTACTGACATCGGCTCATCACACTTACGCTCCTCACTATAGTACATTTTGGGAGCAGGTCTTAGGTTCAACAATAGAGGACGCACAACGGAACTTACTTTTTCTGCGATATCACCAAATACAATCGCTTTATGGGGGTAGGAGAAGCACACTATAAACTGCTTTATAACTGGTACCTTTACCCAGACAAACTTAAAAAAATATATCCCCACGTGTCTGATAGATGCTGGCGAGGCTGTGGCATGTTGGGAGACTTCAGTCATATCTGGTGGGACTGCCCAACTATTCATCCCTACTGGGAGGAAATCATGTCACAAATAAAGGAAATTCTGGGTTACCCCATCCCAACATCATCGGTACACATTTTGCTTGGTATACGAGCCCCGGCCATGAAATACCAAACAGTGGGAGACCGCTCCATTATGTGGTTAGCACTAGGAGCTGCTAAGACGGCTTTAGCGTCATATTGAAAGAAATCAGAACCGCCCCCTATAGCACTGTGGCACACTAGATTATGGCACAGCCTCTCCATGGAATGCCTAACAGATAAATTGGCAGATTTGAGAAGAAGCTTTTACTATATATGGGACCACTAGTGCGGTTCCTCTCCAGAGGCCTGCCACTTACAGCCTGTAGCCCACGTCTCAGGGCATTGTATCTCTTCCACATGTAGGGAGGAGCGACCTTGGGGAAGATGGGTATGGTGGTGCAGGGTACTCCTGAGGGGAGGCGATCAACTGCTCTGACTGTGCTTCCCCGGGTACATAGGCTACGCTGAGTTAGATAGGACACATAGGGGGTGATTCTAACTTTGGCGGGCGGCGGAGGCCGCCCGCCAAAGTTCCCCCAACAGAATACCGCTACGCAGTCAGAAGACCGCCGCGGTTATTCTGTGTTTCCCGCTGGGCTGGCGGGCGACCGCCAGAAGGCCGCCCGCCAGCCCAGCGGGAAACCCCTTCCCACGAGGAAGCCGGCTCCGAATGGAGCTGGCGGAGTGGGAAGGGTGCGACGGGTGCAGTAGCACCCGTCACGATTTTCAGTGTCTGCATGGCAGACACTGAAAATCTTTTAGGGGCCCTCTTACGGGGGCCCCTGCAGTGCCCATGCCATTGGCATGGGCACTGCAGGGGCCCCCAGGGGCCCCACGACACCCCTCACCGCCATCCTGTTCCTGGCGGTCAAAACCGCCAGGAACAGGATGGCGGTGAGGGGGTCGGAATCCCCATGGATGGAGGATTCCTCAGGGCAGCGGAAAACCGGCGGGAGACAGCCGGTTTTCCGTTTCTGACCGCGGCCATACCGCCGTGGTCAGAATGCCCTTGGGAGCACCGCCAGCCTGTTGGCGGTGCTCCCGCGGTCGTTGACGCCAGGGTCAGAATGACCCCCATAGTATTGTTGATAGGTGTTTCTTGTCTTGTTTACACTAGTTATTTGGTACTTATGTCAACATGCTACAATACGGTTTGATTAAGAGTAACCCTATCACTTTTTGATATGACGCTACTGTAAGCCATGTTCTGTTGAAGAAGTAGTCTTATGTAGCACACAGCGGAATATGTCAATCCATATGTTATTTTGAAATGTACTCTGCAATGTACCATAAAAACACCAATAAAGATAATTTAACAAAAAAATTTGCTGCATTACTCTGCATAATTTGCCTTTTTTTGCCACATAATTTACTCGACCTCGCAGCATAATTTGGACCTCAACTGCAGCATAATTCCGTGGCCCTGCTTATAGCAGCGCCTCTCTATGCAGCCTCTCGGGGGATTCCTCTTTTGGAAGTCAACAAGACTGAAATATTTTACATTTGGGTGAGATCACCTGTCAGAGCATAACTTGCAGCAGGAATCCAGAGATATGTCAATTTACATGACCCGGGTTATGAGTGGCCCGGTATGGCTAATTTATCTGAAAACTACATTGTTCAGTCGAATTGGTATTTCAAGGGGTGTAGTTTTTATCCACCCGATATTGCCATGTAGTATCACATGGATTTCTTGGCACATACCCACCTCCTAAAGGCAAGTTAATTAGTTGCAAGTAAATAGAGAAGAAATGACGGCTTTAACATGAGGAAATCGGTTCGGTAAAACTTATTACCACATATGATTCCCAGTTCCATGGAAGTTTGTAATCCCACTGTTCTACCAAGAGGCAGTATTACCAATATCCGTAATAGAGTGGTGGTATCACCAACTGACAACACGGAGTACCTCGTAATGAAGGCCTATATTACGTTTTCATATTCCTCTGTGATTTTTTGTTCCTTTCACGTTTTTATTTATTTGTTCATTTCAAGCAAGGTAGTGCAACAAACGTACGATCTTCCTTTACAAAAGAACCATCCATCACATTGCACGACCTCTGCGTGCAGGCTGACAGGAGGAACAGCGCGTTGTATTGAAGAGTCCGGTTTTCCCTGACTATGGGTCAGTCCAAAGTTCACCAGCCCATGCAGAATGTCCTGTGCGGAGCCACGTCGCAGGGCATGTGTGTACCAAACAAATAGTACACTACAGTATACAAAGCAAACTAAAGCACAAGTGGACCTCCCATTCCATCCTTGCCACGAGCCTTGGTCAGGGTCTGCCCTTGATCCATCGACGAACATTCAGGAGGGCGAAACACGGAGGCACATACTTGGGAACAGGGCCGTCACAGGAGAGAGCACCCCCGTTCCCTTTCAAGCGCTCTGTGAGTCTCTCAGCGACATTCATTTCTAGATTTTTAATCGCAAGCAAGAGAGACACACCATCATTAACAACGAAAGAGGTAGCGTGTGTGGTCAGACCAGTAGATGGCGCTGGACACCATGCTTTCTTTTTCCCTAATGAACAGTGGAATTGGTCCACTTGCGGAACACCTATATGTGAGTTTACAGTGGGTTTACATGTCGCCCATTGCTTACCATTGGTTGCCTTAATTGTCACTCTCATTTACTTGCTTTTTATTTGATGGCTTGCCTTCCCTTCTTGTGTTTGTCCCTCCCCTGGGACATAGGGGGTCATTCTGACCCTGGCGGTAAAAGGCTCCTACCGCCGGTCAGAAGCCCGCCATTATACCGCCGTGGCCGCCGTAAACCGCCACGGTCATTCTGACCCACAACAGCCAACCCGCCAAAAACCCGACATCCACGGAAGGCCGCCTCATCAGCGGTCAGCGATAAACTGGAGATGACCAAACCTCCACCGTCACGCCAACACAAACACGCCCATGCCATTACGACCCACGAATCCACGCGGCGGTCTTTCAACCGCGGTATTCCATTGGCGGTACACACCGCCGCGCTCAAAATACACACACCCATACAAAACACAGCCACATTGGACAATTCAAAATACACACACCTGATACACATACACACAACACTCCCACACACCCATCACCATATAAAACACACACCCACATCACCCACAAACCCCCACAAATCGAAATTCAGAGACAAGGCGCAATACACAGAGAGAGAGCACAGGAAACACAAACCACAACACACACAGGAACCCAACATCATCACCCACACCACATCTACGCACACATCACCACACACCACCACTCACATCACCACAAACAGCACCCCACACCTCATCCACACCACCCCATGGCACCTCAAAGACACCCCAGGTTCTCGGACCAAGAACTCAGGGTCATGGTGGAGGAAATAATTAGGGTAGAGCCCCAGCTCTTCGGCACACAGGTGCAGCACACCACAATAGCCAGGAAGGCGGAGCTATGGCAAAGGATCGTCGACAGGGTCAACGCTGTGGGACAGCATCCCAGAAATCGGGAAGACATCCGAAAGCGCTGGAACGACCTACGGGGGAAGGTGCGGTCGATGGTGTCAAGACACAACATCGCTGTGCTGAAGACTGGCAGCGGACCCCCACCCACTCCACCCGAATTCACAGCATGGGAGCAAGAGGTCTTGAACATCCTGCATCCTGAGGGCCTCGCTGGAGTAGCCGGAGGAATGGACTCTGGTAAGTCTCATCTCAACTACTTCACCCCTCCACCCCCCAACCACCAGCATGCCAACCCACACCCCCACCCTCACCCCCAACACACATCCTCCCTGCCAATGTCTCACCAGCACAACCCACCCAACCCAACACCAATCCCTGAATGCCAACACAAACCATGGACACCCATCACCTAAGCATGACCACTGCACATACCCATCCCCCCCCACAAACCACCCTCACAACTCCTCCCACAAGGGAATGCCAGCACTGGGGGACAAGGGCACCCACAAATTGCACGCCATGGCACACACAGAAGCAATAACCATACTCTTTTACCCCTGCAGGGCCCGAACGCCAACACACCGGCCAGGAGGGTCCAGATTTGTCCATCCCACCCCCAGAACAGGCCCCCAGGGATGACAGCAGCTCTGTCGACCTAGAACCTGATGACCAGCCCGGACCATCGGAGACCTCTGGACAGTCGGTTCCCCACACACAGACACAGGCCACAGCAGACCCAACCCCCTCTGGGAATACCAGCACAGCTCCCACCCAGCGGGCCCATGCCTCTGTCTCCAGGACAGGTCAAGCAGCGGTGTGTCTACCACTACAGGGCACCCAGGGTAACCCACCACCCCAACAACAACAGGGACCTGGGGGCAGTGGTAGTGGGCACACCGTCCAGGGGACAGAGGCCCAGGGAAACAGGGGAACTGGGAGGGCTGCTGTGCGACAGGGGGGGGACAGGCCCAGGGAACCCACTCTCCAAGAGGCCCTCACCACCATCATGGGAGCATACCACCACTCCCAGGAGACGATGGCGACGGTACTGGCCAGGTTCCAGGAGATCCAGGCACAGCAGGAGGAACGGTACATGGGGTTCAGAGACGAACTCAGGAACATCGGTTCCGCAATAGGGACCATCGTCCTGGCCCTCAACCAGATAGTCACCACATTGCGGGACCATGTGGCACCACAAAGGGCCCCTGTCACTAGCCAGGACCACGAACAGCCTACCACCTCCGCTGGCGCTAGTGGACAGGAGGTCCCCACACAACGTCAGGCCACCAGAACCCCACCTCCTGCTGAAGATCAACCACCCCGCAAGCGGAACCTGAGATGACACAAGAAGACAGAGTAGGATGCCAAGACCCCCGCCAGCATAAGATACCCCCTGATGTCATCCCACTGTCCCACATCGTCACCCTGTCAAACCTTAAACAGCTCCTGCTCCATCCTTCCACAGGCATATGGACAATGCACCTGTGAGACTGAGAACTGGACTCTGCCATGGACATTACTCCACCCCCACCCATCACTGTTTTACTATCATGGACCTATATGTAGCACTTAAAATAAATCACTAATTGCACTTCAAAAATCAGGAGTCTGCTTGTATTCTTATCAAATGTATTACACATAACGGTGCAATGATGTTCAGTTACATTGTGATGACAACATACCAATGTCAATAAGCATTAGTCCATGGGAAAACAAAGCAGAAGTCACGCAGTGGGTCATACAGCTCTGAAAAGGGAAGGGAAAGTCAAAAATCAGTTAAAAGGAACTGGGGGGAAACACAGAAAGTAGAGATGCAGGAGGCCAGAAGTAAATGTAAAATGGCGTGGGTGATTCTTACCTGTGTGCTACTGAAAATACTGTTGTATAACTGTGTCCCTGTTGTCCGTGTCGTCCCCGTCGTCTTCCTCCTCTTCACTCTCCACAGGCTCCACAGCTGCTACAACACCACCATCTGGAGCATCCTCCTGCAGGAAAGGCACCTGGCGTCGCAATGCAAGATTGTGAAGCATACAGCAGGCCACGATGATATGACACACCTTCTTTGGTGAGTACATTAGGGATCCACCTGTCATATGCAGGCACCTAAACCTGGCCTTCAGGACCCCGAAGGTCCGTTCTATAATCCTCCTAGTTCCCCCATGGGCCTCATTGTACCGTTCCTCTGCCCTGGTCCGGGGATTCCTCACTGGGGTCAATAGCCAAGGCAGGTTGGGGTAACCAGAGTCACCTATTAGCCACACACGGTGTCTCTGTAGCTGTTCCATCACATAAGGGATGCTGCTATTTCGCATGACATACGCGTCATGCACTGACCCAGGGAACTTGGCATTTACATGGGAGATGTACTGGTCAGCCAAACAGACCACCTGGACATTCATCGAATGGTAATTTTTTCTATTTCTGTACACCTGCTCATTGTCTTTTGGGGGGACTAAAGCCACATGGATCCCATCAATGGCACCAATGATGTTGGGGATATGTCCATGGGCATAGAAATCACCCTTCACAGTGGCCAAATCACCCTCCTTCAGGGAAAACAATGTATCTCCGCATGTATTTCATCAGGGCAGACAACACTCTGGACAAAACCTTAGAAAACATAGGCTGAGACATCCCTGATGACATGGCCACTGTTGTCTGAAAAGACCCACTTGCCAAAAAATGGAGTACTGACAGAACCTGCACCAGAGGGGGAATTGCTGTGGGTTGGCGGATGGGGGACATCAGCTTTGGCTCCAGCTGGGCACACAGTTCATGTATAGTGGCTCGGTCAAGTCGGTATCGAAGTATAATGTGTCGTTCTTCCATTGTCGACAGGTCCACCAGCGGTCGGTACACGGGAGGATTCATCCTTCTCCTCGCAAGTCCCAGCGGACGGTGCCTAGGAAGGACAACATGGAGTACAGAGTCAAGCAACCCACAGGTACGTTCACACAGCTTGCACAGTACACGAATCGCTATGCATTGAAAGGCTTGTATGAGTGGCAATGCAAGGCCTAGGCCTGTGTGACGCAGTAGGGATTAAGCCATGTGGGCCCTTGTAATGGCGGCTGCCTGACCTGAGAAGTGTGACAGTGGGATGTGAGGTCAACGCGCTGGCGTGGCACACCGTGGCAGTAGGCGGTCGAAGACCGCAGTGCGAAGGAGCATTGGTTAACATTGAACCCTATGGGTTTCAGTAGCCAATGACGATGTGCGCCGGCGGTCGCGGTACGCACCGCCGCGGCACGCACCGCCACGGACGTGACTGCCATTTTCCATCTGCTTAATCACTCGAGACCTGATCATCCACAGGAGAGGACCTATACTGCAAGTGCTGCTGTGACCTCGGTCTGGAAGAGACAATGGCTGCTGCGACTGGGGAAAGGGCCCCTGCCTTCACTTCAGAAGAGTTGGAGAAACTTGTGGATGGGGTCCTGCGCCAGTATGCGCTACTCTACGGTCCTCCGGACCAACAGGTAAGTACACTGGGTGCACGTTGAATGGGCTATGCCTGGGTTGTGTATGGTGGATGTAAGATGGTGGGGTGGGGAGCGAATGAGGAGTGCAAGGCACGACAGATGAGAGCATGTGCCACATGGCAAGGTTGGGGAGGGGGGGGCAATCACATCTAACATGCAGAAAAATGATGAAAATTCCTTTCCCACCCTGTACATGTCAAATAGGTCAGCGCCCATCAGAAAGTCGACATTTGGCGTGCCATCGCCAAGGAAGTCCGGGCCCTGGGGGTCCACAACAGACGGGGCACCCACTGCCGAAAGAGGTGGGAGGACATTCGCCGCGGGACCAGGAAGACCGCCGAGTCACTGCTGGGGATGGCCTCCCAACGTAGGAGGGGTGCCAGTCGTACCTTGACCCCCCTGATGTCCCGGATCCTGGCGGTGGCCTACCCCGATTTGGATGGGCATGTGAGGACATCACAGCAGACACAAGGGGGTGAGTACCAGCACATTCTGCTATCTTTACGCGCAGTGGAGGTGTCTGGGTGGGGGAGGAGGGCTGTGGGTGACATTAGGCCAGGGCGCTTTCTGTAGTGTAGTCCCCTCCTTTAGGCATGGCCCTGTGCCCCCGCCCCCCACCTCTGTAGGGTGCCAAGTACAGCAATCCATGGTCCAGCATCACCCATGTGTGCATTTGTTGTCCATAGACCTGTAGGCCTATTCACAAGTACTGAGTAGTGTACCCCGATTGCGCGGCGTAGTGCTGGAGGCTCCTGTGTCTGTCCTCTCCGACAACGGTGTTGACAATGCATGCACTCAACCTGTCCTTATTTCTCCCCCCACCCTTTTTCTTTATCTTCTTGTGCATGTGTGCATTAGCATCATCAGGCGGAGGAGAATTGGCATCGGAGCACAAGGGAGCTGCAACTCACAAGGCCCCGGTGGGCCATGCTACAGACACCGAGGTCACCAGTGATACGGAGGGCGAGGGGAGCTCCACAACGGGGACCCGTGGTGACACCAGCGTCACCAACACGTCCTCGGAAAGGAGCTCCCTAGCGGTGGCGGCAACATCCGTGCCCCCCGCCTCAACAGGTACAGCCGCCACCCAGCGCACCAGCTCCACCCTCCCAGCAGCCCCTCAGCCTTCGCTCCGTGCCCGCTCGCCCAAGAAGGCGGGCATCTCCTTCGCCCCAGGCACCTCAGGCCCTGCCCCAGTTACCCCTGCTGCCCTCCTACAGACCATCATTGTTGGGCAGTCTACCCTTTTGAATGCCATCCAGGGGGTAGAGAGGGAGGTGCATCGGAGCAATGCATACCTGGAGGGCATTCATTCGGGTCAGGCTGCCCATCAACGATCGTTCAATGCTCTGGCCTCAGCACTGACGGCAGCCATTGTCCCTGTTTCCAGCCTCCCTCTTCTAACTGCCTCCACCCTCTCCCAGTCTCCTGTTCCTCAGCCTATCCCATCCACACCATCAGACCAGCCTGCACACACCTCAACACCCAAGTGCAGCTCATTCAGACATAAGCACCACAGATCCCACAAGCATTCACCCAAGCAACATCCAGATGCAGACATGGCAACAGTCACTACCACCTCTGTGTCCCCCTCCTCCTCGTCTCCCTCCTCCCTCGCTGTGACGTCTCCACTCACACCTGCATGCACACCACCATCAGCCAGTACTTCCATCACCACCACACCCTCCAGTACAGTCCGCACACGTGCAGTCACCACCCCCACTGCCATTTACACGTCCCCTGTGTCCTCTCCCACTGTGTCTGTCACCCCCTCTTCCAAAACATACAAACGCAGGCAGCCACCCACCCAACAGCCTGGAAAGAGAACCTGTAAAAACAAGGGCCGCCGCGAGCAGGCTGACACGGCTGCCCCCCAAGGAGCAAAGTCGTGGCCCGTCACCTGCCACAACATCAAGGGGAGGCAAGGGCCAGAGAGCCTCATCGAAGGAGGGCAAGGGCAGCAGGGCGGAGAAGTCAGCAAGCAGGAGCGCGGACCAGGAGGGCCCCACAAGCCCCATCCCGGGTGTGACGGAGGACACCCACGGGCCCAGGACTCCGTCACAGGAGGGTCCAGCAACTGCACGGTCTGAGGGCGACTAAGCAGGGAGTCCTGGCCAGGTATGGCTCCCTTGATAGACAAGACAGGCACCGCTGAACAGGGCCCCGCCGTGAAGAAAGGCACAGCTGAACAGGGCCCGCCGTGAGGAAAGGCACCGCTGAACAGGGCCCCGCCGTGAAGAAAGGCACCGCTGAACAGGGCCCCACCGTGAAGAAAGGCACCGCTGAACAGGGCCCCGCCGTGAAGAAAGGCACCGCTGAACAGGGCCCCGCCGTGAAGAAAGGCACCGCTGAACAGGGCCCCGCCGTGAAGAAAGGCACCGCTGAACAGGGCCCCGCCGTGAGGAAAGGCACCGCTGAACAGGGCCCCGCCGTGAAGAAAGGCACTGCTGAACAGGGCCCCGCTGTGAAGAAAGGCACCACTGAACAGGGCCCCGCCGTCTCAAGCACCACTCCGCTGGGCCCTTCCTGTCAAGCACCGCTCCGCTGGGCCCTTCCTGTCAAGCACCGCTCCGCTGGGCCCCGCCGTCTCAAGCACCGCTCCGCTGGGCCCTTCCTGTCAAGCACCGCTCCGCTGGACCCTTCCTGTCAAGCACCGCTCCGCTGGGCCCTTCCTGTCAAGCACCGCTCCGCTGGGCCCCGCCGTCTCAAGCACCGCTCCGCTGGGCCCTTCCTGTCAAGCACCGCTCCGCTGGGCCCCGCCGTCTCAAGCACCGCTCCGCTGGGCCCTTCCTGTCAAGCACCGCTCCGCTGGGCCCTTCCTGTCAAGCACCGCTCCGCTGGGCCCTTCCTGTCAAGCACCGCTCCGCTGGGCCCCGCCGTCTCAAGCACCGCTCCGCTGGGCCCTTCCTGTCAAGCACCGCTCCGCTGGGCCCCGCCGTCTCAAGCACCGCTCCGCTGGGCCCTTCCTGTCAAGCACCGCTCCGCTGGGCCCTTCCTGTCAAGCACCGCTCCGCTGGGCCCCGCCGTCTCAAGCACCGCTCCGCTGGGCCCTTCCTGTCAAGCACCGCTCCGCTGGGCCCCGCCGTCTCAAGCACCGCTCCGCTGGGCCCTTCCTGTCAAGCACCGCTCCGCTGGGCCCTTCCTGTCAAGCACTGCTCCGCTGGGCCCCGCCGTCTCAAGCACCGCTCCGCTGGGCCCTTCCTGTCAAGCACTGCTCCGCTGGGCCCCGCCGTCTCAAGCACCGCTCCGCTGGGCCCTTCCTGTCAAGCACCGCTGGCCCATTGACAGTGCCGGTTCTGTGTCGAGCTAGTGTTCACGCTGCACTCTGGGCACCCTGCCTCCTCCATGACCAGTGGAGTCTGTAATCCACCTGATGGACTGTGGCTTTGCACTCCCCAGGATGGCACAGTGGGCAACCCACCCACTGTAGAGACTTGAGAGACTGTGGCTTTGCACTCCCCTGGATGGCACAGTGGGCATGGTGGCCCCTTCGTGGTTCTGGCGTCGTGGACTCATGTGGCTGAGGTGCACCCCCTTACCTTCCCCCTGAGGTGCCTGTAGTTTTGTCATCTGATGCCCCAGCAGTGTTCTCTCCAACGGACTCAGGTCTCCTGTGTGGGCTTTGCCCATGTGTTTGGTAGACATTGGCCCACGGACTGTGGATATTTGACAAACTGGGCAGGACTTATTGACTATGTACATAGCTTTCGCACTGTTCATTATTTTTGCTTTGATATTTCATATCGATAATTCTCCATGACTTCAATGAACCTAATTTATACATAAATTTTAATTAACATTTTTATTATGTCTTTGCATTTTTCAGGGGGGTTTGGGGGTTGTCACTCAGTTGTTGCTCTGCATTGGTATGTTGATAGTTGGGGGGGGGGCGTATGTGTGTGCCCGTAAGCTTTCGTCCTCCGCCCTCCCCTGTGTCGTAGGTGCAGTACTCACCGTTGTCTTCTGCGCCGGAGTTCTTACTCGTGGTAGATGAGCAGGTAGACAATAGCTGGTAGGATGTTTAATTCGGGTTCCATGCTGTCCTCCGTCCTCGTGGAGTGTGTAGAGGTGAGCGTTTTCCCGTTCGTAGTCTGTTTCCGCCGTGTTTTTATCGGCGGGGCTCCCGCCCCGGAAAAGGTGGCGGATTGGTGAGTTGTGATAGTGTGGGCGGTACATTGTCTGCCGCCTGCCTGTTGGCGGTGACCGCCGCGCTGTTTGTCTGTCCCGCCGTGGCGGTCGGAGTGTTAAAGTGGCGGGCTGTGTTGGCGGTTCCCGCCAGGGTCAGAATTCCATTTTTTTGACCGCCTGCCTGTTGGCGGGTTGGCCGCCGCTTTGTCACCGACCACCAGGGTCAGAATGACCCCCATAGTCTCTTTCTGATCCTTTAGAACAATAAGGAAAGACCAAAGTGGACATAATTTTATGTATATTCTATGTGGTCTTTCATTATTGTTTATGTGCCTTCGTGTTTTATAAAGGTAAGTGACCACTCCCAAGATTCATGTGATCAAGTCCCTGAATGGGTCAAATGCGTCATGATGGAATATCTGCTGAAATAAAAATGCCTGTACCAGATACCGGAAGGTGTGGCTCGTTTTCACGCTTTCGGATTTTGAGAGCGAATTTTCATTGGGACTGTGTGTGTGTGTGTACATTCTCTGAAATTCGCAAGCTGAGTTCACGAATGCAATTCATAACTCACACAACAGATGCGCATATCATATGTCACACACCAAATGCAAAGCTCATGAAGTCATCCTTGATGTGACAGATGCAATTAATAATGTGCTAAATAAATGTTAAGATTAGATTACAGATCATATTACACTTATACAATGAAAGAAATAACTATAAATGTAGTAGTATTTGTTTGAACCTGTATTTTCATGAATTAGGTTGTGACTTTAGGTGCTGTTACTTATTGGTATAGTATTGTGCGGTTATAAGCATTGCATTTGGTGAGAAAGTTATTGTCTGTATACAGGTTATGCAAGATATGTAGTGAGGCTCCAACCATAACATGCAAAGTTCTGTGGTTATTTGGTTTGAATTGCTACCCATCATTTCACTACAATTGTGGTTTTCTAAGTGAATTTTTAAGTTTTGTTTTTTAAACGTATTTTTTAATAGGTTAAACCCAAAGTTAATAATAACTTCACCTTGGCCTTTGGGTCTTTCAGTGAATTGTTGTTGGGGTTTTTTTTTGTTATCAGATACCACATAAAACAGTTAAAAAAAGCCAACCCCCAACTACACAAGGCCTTGCACTGCAGGAGTTGACAACAGGGCGTAGGCTGCAACCAGGCCATGAGTCTAAAAGACCCCAGGTGCAACATCTGCTTGAACACCCAAATATTATTCACTTTGGTGGTTCGTAGTACGTAGGACAGGCCCTTGGTCAACCCACTGCTGGTTTTCAACCTCCGCTGGGCACAAAAGCTCTCTGCCCAATCCCCTCTAGTGGCTGTTGGCCAAGTGCAGCTGTGGTGTACTAAACTATTTAGCTTTTTTCAGGGTTCTTGAATCATGAGACCCCAGGAGTGCATATTGGAACTAAGGAGAGATCAGAATTCACAAATTCTGCACAGGATTCGCAAATCCAATGATGAAAATATTTTTTCAATTTGAATTCTGGGGTGGTGTCACTTTGCGGACCCCAGTGTAGGCCTGGGGCTGAGGGTAGGCTCAAACTGCCCTAAATAACCAGTTTTGTTTTTATTTTCCAATACAGTATTCTGTTCAGCCTTGGCTAACAACAGCTACTGCATAGGAAAGTATTCTGTGATTGCCAGACAATTAGAGCATAGTGGATTTGTAAATCCACAATGGACAATGGGAGAAAAGTTCCCTCATACTATGACATGCGTTTGTTATTTTTCATTTTTTTTTTTTTTTATCGGATAGGAAATTTTGCATGGATTTGCCAGTCTGTGTAGGATACCCATACTAATGGTCCAGAACAATCCTTGTAACCCACCCAAAAAATTGAAAACTCATTTCAGAAACACCACTCAACAGATTCACACCAAACAAAGCAAAGGACCTTCCTTGAGTATATTTCTACTTACATGGAAAGTTTAGTGTAGTTCCATTCAGCTGTATTTTTCTGTAACACAGCACAAAACAGAAAAATGCAACATGTCCATTAAAAAAAAAAAACATCCGCCCACCTTTTTATTTTTGATACCTGCTGGAGAGATCTGCATCAAACTTGCAATGCCAAACCCAAACTGAATAAAGTTTTGTTATTGGAAAGTTTTGTGCAGATTCATTGAACTGAGCCAGAGTTATTATGAAAATAGAAAATGCCTTTCAAGTGGAAAGTCAGACCGACTCATATCTACACAGGTGCTATTGCCACAATTGCCTGTGTAATACAGAAATTTGGGAATATATGGTTCAAAACTTCCCTGACACTTATGTCGTACTTGGCAGAATGTGCAAAAGAAATTTGTATGTGGAGAGTTATTATAACAAACAAACCTTTCCAAAGGAAGGTCAGTCACCACAATAAAAATAGTGAAGAACATACACCTATGTCACAAGTGTCCTGCCTAAGGGATTTAAGTGGATATTTCGAACCATCGTGTAAAATTAATCTTATGCAATACATACATTTTGAATGTTGTGTATAAATATCATGGAATTATTTGATGATTGAATTCTGGAAACGTGAAACTCATCACGGAAGTGAATTTACATAGCTAGAGATTGAAATTCTGTAAGTCACAGAACAAGACCATTCAAAATCAGAATTACAAAATTAAATTGATATAATTTACATGTCACTCTTAATCACAATACATCACATACATGATATTCTCTCTTATTTGGTTATGTCTTCCTTTCTTCTGCCTTGGAAGCATGAGGAAGGGGGTCAGAAGAGAAAGGAGTGGATAAAGTATCAAGGCTGATTGCGAAGAAAGACTAGGAGAGAAAGAAAAGAGCTCTAAAGATGCGAGGGCAAGAAGAGACTAGAAAGGTAGCGAGGGAAGAGACACCAAAGATACAGAAAGGTTGATAAACATTTATTTGTGGTTTTATTGTGGGCCGATTAAGATCAAATTTGATTTGAGAAACTAATCCTCTAGTAGGCCGGAATAATGACCAAGACAACGATTCTGGAGTTCTTGAGTGAATTCCTGATGTAGCACTAATGAAATAGGCTCGTGGTCTTTACAGTAACTCCAGCCAAGTGGGGGAGACCAAGCAAAACACTAAGTATAAAAACATGGTTCGTCAATGTTCTTTTAACAAGCAGAAGAGTGCTGCTAGTTTAGATATTTAGCTGAAGTGCTCAACGGTTTTTGGTCCTCCAAAGAGAGGGAACAGTCATTGCCACATTTTTTAAGCAGGGACTTTATGCAACTATAGAAACAAAGATTTAGTTGACCTAAGATTATCACTCCAATTCTTTTAACCCTTCTTAAAAAAATATAGACCAAAGGAGAGTCCTGTAAGGCCCTTTGTTCACTGCACCGTATATGTCCCATAAGCGCTTTAAGTTGTGTAACTGGGAGTTAATTCAGAAGTCTTGAAACAGCAGGTGCAGAATCACAGGTTCTAAGACATAAAGACTTTTGGTAATTTTATCAAGCAACTATTTTTCCAGACCTTGACTAAATTAATTTATAGAGATGTTTTTTGTTTTTTTAATAGCTCTCATGCTCACTTGCCAGTTTCTTTTCAGAAAGGGGGTATTCAAGTTGAACAATTAAGCTGGCTTAGTTCTCAGGAATCATGCCTGCATTCAAGATAACTTTTCTTCTTGACAGGGGGACATTGTTTACACCACCGATGGGGATTAACAGAGACAACTATGGGGTTCCACCCGCATAATTTATGATCCAAAAAGACAATCGAGATATAAAGTAACCTTGATGACTGGTCCCTGCCTTAAAGTCCAATAGATATGCCTATCACCTACATCAGAGCATACTTATATTCTTTATTGTTTAACAGTTCATCATAGGACAACCTACCTTGGCATGATAAAATGATAATTTTGCATTGACATGACAAAGCACATTTTCCTCTTTGTCTTTTTGGTATTTAGCTAATTGAGTTCCCCTTTATGAATTGTGTTTGGACCTTGGAGTCTCAATTCTTGAACTGCATTGCTGTCTGAGTTTTTGATCCTTCCATTTACCCCTTCCTTACACCTTCCATGTACCCCTTCCTAACAGCTCTGCTACACTAAGCACTGGTCCAGGATACCCAGGGTATACCTTCCGCTAGGGGGTCTTCTCAGCAAGAACTTAGTGAGCCCTGCAATAACTTTGCATTGGCCAATCTTCCCTTATACCTGGCTGGTGGGTTGCTTTGTTATGGAGGAGGATAGAGCAAGGAGTGCTTTAACAATGACACAAAGACAGAGCAAGGAGTGCTTCAACAATCACCCAAGACCAAAAGCATATCATGGAGTCCACTGACAATGATGTGAGAGGAGGCAGATCATAGAGGGCTATGCAAATGAGGATACAAAATAGGCAAATCCTTGATTACTAAGATAATGAGGCAGGAGTGAAGTGTTGGAATGAAGTGATACACAAATGTGGTGGGACAGAAGACAGAGCATGACTGCCAATTAGGTGGATAAAGAGGCACAGAATAGTGTTCTGACCATTAAGTGGGAGAGGAGGCAGAGTGTGGAGAGCTATACAAATGAGAGGGGTGAGGAAGCAGAGTATGGAGCGCTAGGGTAATGAGGTGGCAGTGGGGCTGACCGTGGAGTGCTATGAAAATGAGGTAGCAAAAGAGTTAGATCATGGTTTATAAGTACAATGAGCCAGGAGAGAAGGCCATGAATCAAGTTACATGTGGGGGAGAAGGGAGTGGTGGATCAGTGTGAAGTCCTAAGACAATGAGATGGGGAGAAGCAGAGCCTGGAGTGTTATGACTGGCATGTGGAAAAGGAGGCAGGGCATAAAGTGCTGTACTACTTAGATGGGTGAGGAAGCCGAACGTGCAATACTAGGACAACGAGGTAGGAGAGGCAGACTGCTGTGGCAGGGATGAAGCAGAGAGGACAGGGAATGAGGTGAAATACTACCGGATATGGAAGGCACAAATGTGAGCTCGGAATAGGAATAGATAACTCACACCTTTATTACAGCACACCAGGAGAAAATAGCACAGTAGTGACATAGTAGAGCGGGGACTGCAGATTTGGGAAGATGGATGTGGGACCTGCAGATAAAGCATTCAGTCATCCCAAACCTAGGAAAGAACAAAAACAGCCAATTAGAAGTGAACCCCATGACACTCCCTTCCTGTGTATTACACTGCGAAATATAGCACGGGCATCTGCCACATCAGGATGCAAGACAACACAATCAACTGCAGCATCTTTGAACAACTCAGTGGATCCATCTTTATGGCACACACTGTCCAAGCCAAGATGTTTAACATTGCAGAGCTGGATGAGCATCCCAGACTGATCACAGAGATAATTCAAGTGGAACATATTAGGAAAGAGTTGCACTTACAATGCCAGTCCAGGTTTAAGTAGGACAGAAACCTATCCAAATACCATCAATTGATGAACAAACATCTCAAAGGATGCTCAACTAAGCTTTGGACAAGTGGTTTTCCAAGGCATCACATCTAAGCTCTAATGCCACTGATCTTGTATTTGGATAATGGAGGCCCCCACATCCTTCCCCGCACCAGCATTCCCCCAACTGAAGAAAACAATGTGAAGTGGCAACAAAAAACGGTTACAGAGATGATTGGCACAACAATGGAATATTTATCAAAAGTCCAATTTAGTGCTGGTTATGGATTTTTGATAAGTATAGGCATACTGCCTGTTCTTGGCCTAGCATTCTTGTCTGACCACAGAAGGGGTTGGTTTTCCCAGGGATGTATAGAAAGGTTTCGCATTTTAATAGATGCACTCCTAGAAGGGCAGAAGGGGCTCTGGACAAAGGGAATATAATTTGCAGTGAAGCAACATAATTACTGTAAAAGAGGGCTTGGTCCACTGTGGAAACATTTTAAGGATTATATTATGAGTTCTAACCAATGTCTATCTTTTGGCTATTATAAGGAATGTTTCTCAGAACATAACTGGACTTGAAGAAAAACAGAAGAGAAAGGATCTACTCCATGTGTCCACCTAAAGAGAGAACTGAGCCTGGGTCTGATTCCACTTGTACACAAAGAATGGAAGTGATTCTCAAAGATAATTGCAACTTGCTTATTCACGGACGGAAAAGGCAAAGAGGCATTTTGGAAGTACCAGCTGACTCAGGAATCTGACATGGAGTGAGTGCTTAAACCTGTGTCCAACTGCTGTTTGTTGCTAGTTACCCTAGAAGTCTCCCCAGTGGCCAGGAGGACGATCTTCAGCAACCTGAGACATCTGGAGCTATTTGAGTGTGCCAGCGTGCAGGGTAACTGACCCTGCTTCCAGCCTGGGTGAGGCAGAACAGTTTTGTTTTTTTGTACACTAGTTGTCTCCACGGCCTGCTTTTAGTTATACACATAGACTTACATTGACACTTTGCAGCTTCTTTAGGATGTTAAAAAATCATATTTTTCAGTTCTCTTAATCCATATTTGACGGTTTTGCATCGTATTCTTATTAGATTCTTCTCCATTAGTTTTGGAATTTTACTGTGCTGTTTTCAGACTTTAATAAGTGTGCCTCGATGAACCCGTAAAGGGCGTTTATTATCACCAAACTTGCAAAGCAACCAGAGTTGGAATAGCGACCTGATGAAGCTGCCAGCAATTTACAATGTTCCTATTCACTAGACATCATATACATAATTTTCAGACCCTAGGGTAGTGTAGGATTACAATAGTTCATCTGAATGCCCCTCTCCTAGTTAGGCTTTAAATTAGGACAAGCATATGTAAACTAAGTTTACTGCTGCACACATAACATAGTTCTAATGGCACAGTGTTATTTTTTTGATAAACCATTTTATTTGATTTTTGCATTTGACAAAACATATAGCACTATTGCATGCCAAAATCAGTCTAGTAAGCTGCAGTTCGTGCTTTTCGAAGCAGCCTCGAGTGATATAGATGGGTTCTTTTATATTTTCACACCTGTCTGTTCCTGCATGCCAGTTGGATAATGTGGGCGAGTCAGTGGTTCTACATTTGCGGGTAATGTCTATTTTGGCAACAATTGGTGATGTCAATTGTGGCCATGCCCACCAGGTATCGGTCTCTGCGGCTATCACCCACGTTGTCAAGAACACCAAGTAAGGCCTGTTTGGGCGAGAGCTTGGTTGTTCTTTCCAAAGCCTGAGTCAAGGTCTCAGTGATTCAGCACCAGAACATGGCAATTGATGGACAGTGCCAAGTCACGTGAAAGAAGTCTGCATGAGGGCATGGACACCAGAGGCAGGGTGTGGGATTTTGCTGGCATCCAACAGTCTCCATGGGGTGACGTATGTCATGTGTCAGTAGTTCAATTGGATCAGTGTGAGTCGCAAGGATATAGCAATTTCCTGAGGGGGCTATACAAGTTAGATGCTACTCAAGATTGTCAAGGGGTTTAACCCATGACTCCCACTTTTGTTTCATGGAGGAAACACCATTGGGGAGTTAAGGATTTGGGATATGCCTCCTTTCCCAAGTCTGCGCATCAGTAATTTGACTTCAAGTGGTTTGTGCGCGGGGAGCCCCTATAGTTGGGTCTTTTATGCAGTGTCAGAGTTGTAAGTATTTGTGGAACTGGGTCAGTGACAAATCAAATTGAAAGGAGCGAATGTGACGCCCTTGCCAGATCACCTCCCAGGTTTGTTATGCCTATTCTCTCCCATTTGAGGGAGCCAGTGAGCTGTGCAGTTTGGATGAGATGCTTCTCCTGCCATAAAGGGGTTGGCTGTGTCAGGGCTTTTTGTCATACTGTTGCTTGCCATGCACCAGCTCACGAAGGCTAATCAGGTTGCCTCAGTGAGTTGCTGCAGGGCTTTGTTCCCATATACCATCCCCATCACTTTATCTAGACCCAAAAGAGAGAGAGTTTGGACCAGTAAGCCGGGTCATCCCAGGTCAGCCAGTCGTTAATAACAGTTGTGCCACTCTATAGTATAGCTGGAGGTCAGCCACGCCTATCCCGCTGTTGTATACCGTTTGTCTGCATTTCTCCAAGGCTATGCAGAGTGGACAGTTTGCCGACAAGAAGGAGAAAACTATGGATGCCAGGTCTCAAAACCAGTGATTCAGGATAAGCAGCGGGAAAAACTGAAAGACATGTGAGTTCCCAGGCAAGATCATCATTCTAAGGAGGGCAACTCCGCCCAGAAACTGGAGTGGAAGTGATGCCCAACATTGAAGATCTGCTTTCAGGGCCATTATGAAGGGAGACATATTAACACTGCTGGTGAGAACTGGGTCGCAGAAGATCTGTATTACCACATAGTTAAAACTTAATCGTTGGGTGCGTATGGAGGTGAGCCATGTTGTGACTGAGTCATCTCCCCTAAGTGGGACTAGCTTGGATTTACTACAGTTGACAGGGAGGCCTTTTCGTATGCATCTAGCAGTTTAAGGCAGCGTGGTCCCTAGATATATGGGTGTGATAGAAAGTGTGTGTGTATGTATTGTGTATATATATATATGTGTGTGTGTGTGTGTGTGTGTGTGTGTGTGTGTGCGTGTGTGTATATATAAATATATATACACACATACATATATATTCTGTCCGTCTTCCACTGCCCTCCCTGAATCTGGCTGGGCACTGCACCACATGAGCCGGGCTATGTGTTTAATCACCAGAACAAAATCAATTAGGGAAAGCGTGCACCCTTGTCTGGTGCCTCTATGAATACGGAAGGGGTTGGACAGAGTCCGATTGATTAGTGTCTGTGCCGGGGGCTTAGAGTATGGTAAGTCTATATATCGTGGTCCCAACCCAATTTTTTTTATAGAACCTTTTTCAGAACGAACTAGTTCACCAAGTCGAAAGAATTTTTGAAGCTGATGAGTAAGAGGGCATAGGGGTCTTCTACGTCTCAAAGTCGGGCCATTGCTACATATACTCATCTTACACAATGGAGTGTACCCCTGAAGGTCATGAAGCAACAGTGGACTGGGTCGACCAGTGTGGTTAGAGCTTGTCTGAACCGATTAGCAAGGATTTTTGTGAGTAGCTTAGCTTCTGCATTAGCAAGGGATATGAGTTTATATGAGACACACTGATTTGGGAAGAACCACTATGGTGCCAATGTCAGGCACAGTGTCATTTTTAATCTTGAGTTAGGAAGGAAACAATAAAAATATTTGGACAACAACTACATTGGTTTAGAGACTACCCTAACCCCTTCCAAATTAGGAAAGGACTTCCAATGTTCTTCACATAATTTCTTCACCTCTTACTAGTTAACCACACTTAGCATCAATGAGGTGCCTGTGTCCTTTTTGTAGGAATCCCTAGACAATACAGGTTAGAACACCACCGTAGTACTGGCATCCTAGCAATAGTCTGGAGTCAAAGTACACTAAGCAGGATCACAGGAACTTTCTGCTTTGCTAGAGTCAGAACTATGGACAACATTCGGGGGTCCCTGGCTTGCCCTATGCAACCCCTGGCTCTGCCTTTGTGATCTCTGGCCTCAGTGGTGACAAAGGCAATGCAATAGCAGAAGGTAAACAATGCCCTGATGTGCACTGTTTACTTTATGCAGCTCCTACTGTGTCCTGGGTCATTAAAACAGTTAAATCCAGCAGTGCAATATATACCTTCCTGCATAAATTAAAATAATGACATCTTTAACACATGGTAAATGATGTTTCAATTAAGCCATAATGTCTTACAAGTAATGATAACCAAAACGTATTAATGCTAAAGAATAATTTAATAACAGCTTGTCACAATGCATTAACAGTCCACAGATCTGCTACCTCTCCTATCATGTGTTGTCTTTATAACTGCCTTTGACCCTGTACAGCACTCCAATGCCTTTTGGCTAAGTTTGTGCTATAGACATCCCACATACATACATAAAACTCAAAAACATAGTTCACATTCAATATATGGTCTACATAGAGTATTACATGTGGCCAAAACAACTACTGCTTTTTGAATATTTTGCTTTATCTTACTGTAGTTTACTAGTACATTTCATGGTGGGGTATACACTAAGGAAACCATTAAATCATGGCAGTATGTGGTACAAATAATTTAGCTATCCAGTTTTGTTTTGTGCTTTTCTTGAGCTATATTCTATTCTTCCAACAAACACACGATTTATCATACAATAAAAAAGAGAAATGTGCAATGTTTATATTGTGTCAGCAGGTACACCCTATTTAAAATGAAGGTTGTATATAAACTTGCCATTTATCTATGCTAATAACTGTTGTGCTCTCAAATAAATTTGTACTTAAGAAGCTGGTAACTTCAGAAATGTCATTAGGATTAAGGTAGTGTGAATTCACTTCCTGGAAGGATTCAGTGTCACAAAACATATGATGTCACTTCCAGGGATGTGATTGGGCCAAAGGGTAGTTATGTGATGTCAATTCCGCCACTCCTGCCATTTTGCTGAATCGACTCCCATGGCCTGAACCCATGTTTCTCTGTCTCATTTACACAAACCCTCATCTTTTAATAAGCATTGTTAAGTATATTGCCTGGTCAGGTTTTTCGAGTGCATCTCTGTGAGACTACTATCTATCTATCTATCTGTTCCAGAAGCACTATGATAATCTTATATATAGTAAGTATTGTTTCTGTCTTGACATACCAACCTGTTGTGCATCTAGGCTTCTTCTACATTACGTCTTTGCGTATATTACAGTTTGACAATGAGCTTTCATTGTTTTTTAGAGCGTCATCTACACTTCATAGTCTTTAATCACGCGGTTTTGAAAATGATAGGATAAAATAAACACATTAAAAGACAGACAGTCAGAACGCACCTATGAGCTCAATCTGAGTTCTGTGGAAATCCTGATTTGGTGGAACGGAAGTTTATCCCTACATCTGATCCTTCCCTAAGCACAGTTCACTAGGACAAACCTGACAAACTTTGTTGTAGACCAAGGGATCAGAAAGAGGCAAATCAAGCAGGAGTCACGTGTGAAAACTCTGGTACTGCAATTTATGTCCCACAAAGATCTCCACGTCATTTAATGATGTACTTCCACTCTGGAGAAATATTGGATCCGACACTATCTGTCATTTCCTCTGTGGTATTACTGTATCATTTTCACAGCGGCCTCAGAATGCGCCCATTAAACGATGCACAACAGACCCAAATACAGACGGAGCAGTGGCGTAACAAAAGCCCCCGCGGTGCAGGGGGGCACCGAGCTCCCAGCGGCCCCTTCAGCACAACTGGCAGGTGGTGGGCCGAGGAGGAAGGGGCCCCCTCTATGTACTTTGCAGGGGAGCCCCCTCAAGTTTTGCTATGCATGCAGACGGGATGGTTAAGCAGTTGGTGAAACCCATCTGCCACGTTTTACCAATATCACACCCACTGCTTAATGAATAAACATTGTCCCCAAAACACATCATCATAAGTCCACTCAGACTCTGGCATTGATGGAAACCTCATCACTGTATGTAGAGGTGTGCATGAGCACTGTTACTGTCGCATAGCAGAAGGTATGCGAAATAAACACCAGTGACATAACGGGCCATGACCTGAATAACACTTTAAGAGACTGCGGCGCGTATGGAGAGACAACACATTAGCCAAGTGCCAGCAAAATAAGTTTTAAGTCAATGTCTGTAATCAAGACTTTGTTGTACGCATGTTACCTGTAGTGCAGATGACAAACATAGGCCTCCTTTCCAAGCGCCAGGACCGTCTGTCCACACATCACACAGCTCTTTCCGTTCAGGAACAGCTATAAGGTAAGACCTACATGTTAAAATGTCACTGTGGTGCCCAAATTTAGCGGTTAATTTGAGAATGGGATAAAGATAAGAGCAGAAAGAAAGAGACGCAGATGACATAGGTGTCTGAGTCGGATGGTTTGGGAATAACAAAAGAGGAGGATGTTTAACAGCCCACAACAGAGCAAGGAATAGGCAAGCTGTGATGGCTAGATGGAGTGAAGACAAACAATTTAAGAGAAAGGAGTGTCGGGAAATAAATGTGAGGAAAGAGAACAAGTCATTTTAATGTTAAATCCAGAATATTTATGTTGGCAGACAGACGCATGAAGTGCTCACCTGTCCAAATGCTCCAGACCGAACCGCACACATTGAGCAGATGAGGGCAGGCTGCCTCATAAACCCTGGCCCAGTGGGTCGAGTACAGCGAAGATCCTGCAATACAGAACACAGTTATCTGAGCTTGGATCATCAATTGCCGCCTGCAGCAACAACAATTTACCAATAGCAGATGGCAGCTCCAACCATTACCTAAACACCATCTGACCTACACCACTCCACCACCACATGCCTAACATTCCCAATACACTCCTAAAAAGGGAGAACCAACCATTTGCTGAACCAAAACTGCCAGAAATTACACGCATCTGAACCAATCCACACCAGTCCAACTTGCTTCCACTAATTCGTGATTTATCAAGTATCTTCTCCCAAAATACTTGTACTTAACCCATCCACACCTACTCTGAGCCTGGCTGATCCGCTTACCACCACACTTGTTACACCTTATAGGGTTGGTACAAGACACAATTAATCCATGTTTTCATGGATGCAAAACAAATACACAGTGTGTCTGTAAAAATTAAAGGAGTTATGATGTGATTATATTCTTGCTGTTCCACTACCATCTATCTGATCTATGTCTCACACACACATCCTAATTTTAACTTTCTACAATGGAATTTCTAGTTCCGGTCGATCACAGGCCAGTTCTGATCTACTAACCCAACTCTGACCCCTACAAAACACTCTTTTAGCAAGATGGTGCCCAGGGCACATGTTTCAACTCCATTCTTCAAGGTATTGGCATTTATAGAGAATTGGGTCTTGGGAGAAGAAAGAATAAGGGCTTGATCATAGGTAGTTGTATCTACAGGGTGTTTGGAATTCATATGAGCTGCAGATACCTTTGTCTGAGGATTGAAACTCAATTGTTTCAAAACGTATGGTAACAGATCAGGGAGTGCATTTCAGCAAGCAGACATGGTGCATTAGTGTTTACCTTGAGGTATCTGTATTTAACATTAGCAGGGAGCACTCTGGCTCTCTGGTCTTTTCGTAGGAAGTTAACCAGTCTGGCATTGAAGCATCCTTCTTTAAGTAACCTTGGTACTTCCATGACTACAGTAGCCTTGTCAGCACATCTGTACTCGAAATAATCAGCAAGGCTCTGGAGATATCCTTGCTGAACTTCCTTCTCCATCAGCAAGCTTTGTTTCACAGCCTAAAGATAGAAGGAGACCAAAAATGTTACCCCTTGCCTTAAAATATGTCACTGCAAACAGCCACTTTGGGAAAAACAGCACACAAAACACAACACTTGGTCTAAGCCAGTTCCTCCCATACCACAGAGTGAGGAACCAGATGTTTCTGCTCTAGAGAGAACTGCAAAAGAAGAAAGCAATGACCACAGACAAGCCCATAAATTGGCAAATCTAAATGTTATGAACAGATCCATCTATCTGGAAAAACACTACAGACAAATCCCCTTCACAAAAGGGCTAGGTACTTGCAGAGACATATCAGAGAAAAATACAAGAAAACTAAATGTGAGCATGAACAAAATGATCTCATGGTAACAGCGGCACAGGAGTCAGAATTAGAAAACCCCTAAGTGTAAAAAACACAGACTATTCTATAAAGAGGAGTGTCTGTAGACTTGCCTGGAGAAAAGGAAAATCAGCAGTAGGAAAAAACACAAACTAACCCCACGCCTAGAAAAGTGGCCACCAGCAAAATACTAAAAAAAAGAAAACGTAACCAAACTCACTGTGAGCATGAGAGTCGGAACTGGCAGTCAACCCTTGAGACTTAAGAAAACCAACAATAAACAGAAACACTTATAGCCTAAAAAGTGAGAAGTTAGTAACACAGCCCGCTGGAACCTAAAACAGGAAAATTGATAATCCATCACAAACTGCAGTTCTCATAATACAAAGAATAGCATGCCTTCAAAGACAGTATGAGAAAAGAAACACTTGTAGAAGAAGCCATTTATGCTGTACAAGTACATTTACAACTAAAATTCACTGTCTGGTGTGAACAAAAGGATACCAAGCAAGCAAAAAATGATGCCACAAGTGCATACAATTACACAGTAACAAACCCAATGCAACAAATGGTTAGGGACTTTGGCATGTTGATAGTGAACCCCGACGAAGTTAAAAGGTTTGCCATCATCCAGAGGTGGCTAATGACTGGGTTGGTGATTCCGCCTTAAATAGCCAGTCATCAAGATAGGGGAAGAATGGAACCCTTAAACTGCTGTGATTACCGCCATCACTTTCATGAACAACTGAGGGATACTGGTGAGGCCAAAAGGAAGCACTGAAAATTGAAAGTGGTCCTGCCCTATCGTGAACCACAGATAGTGTCTGTGGGCCTGCAGGATGGGGAAGTAAGGATTCTGCAGGTTCAACACTACCATCCATGTCTCCAGGACAGGGGGCAGACAAGAGCGGGGCTAGGGTGAGCATCTTAAATGTGTCCTTGAATTTGTACTTTTGAAGGAAGGATTTGAAAGGGTGAAGGTCTAAAACAGAAAAATAGTCTCTGTCCTTCTTCGGCACCAGGAAGTAGCAGGAGTAACACAGAGCCCCTACTTCAGAGGTGGAACATCTCTGTAGCCCCTTTGGCCTAAGGGGCCTGCACTTCCTGTTGCAAACAAGACAGATGGTCTCCATTATTTGCCCTGAAGGTAATGGAAGGAGCGGCAAAGTGGAAATAAATGGAACGACGTAGCCCCAATGTAGAATTTGCGGCACCCACTTGTCTGAAGTGAGTGCCTGCCACCCTTTGAGGAAATGCTGGATCCTGTCTCCAACAGGGTGGCTTTGTGTCTGGGAGGACACTCTAAAGTGGTTTTGTGACTGCGGTCGCTGGAGGGGTGGGGGGACTGAGCCGTACACTAGCCCTACAGTCCTAGACATTGTGTGTGAGATACACGGCCACGAAATGGCTGGGAGGCTTGCTAGATTGATGGAGTGGGTTGGACTGGTCGGTATTGGTTTTCCATGCTCCTAGAAGAGTGTCCTTTAAGACCTTAAAAAGAGCAGCAATGGTTCTATGTGTGTCTGACCTGGTTGGAGAACTTATGTTAGGATGCTGGTTTTTACCTCCATTGTTGTCACGTTGGAGTCAAGTACTTCAGCTGCCCTTCGCATGGCCATAGTGAAGAAGGCACTGTCTTTGGTAGCAGGACTGGAGGTGAGACTAGACCAGTGTCTGTAATTCCTCATACTAACGGCTTTCAAAATATTGATGGGCAAACTCATACCTATTGTGATAATTGTCAACAGAATTTGTGCCAAAATCAATTATGAATACCTTGGGCCCTGCCATAGAGAAAGGGCAAAGTGTCAGAGTCTGATAGTTTGCAAAAGGGCTGTGGTCCATTGGGATCAGGGTTTGGCCTTGGTCACAGTTGAGACTAGTTTGGCTTGGTGTAATAGAACACAATAGGCTGTGCCTCTTAATCCTGCACCAATGTCGATACATGAGGGCCTGATGCAGGTCATTGAGCAGGGTCTGAAGTCGGCACCAAAGCAGGTGCGAAACTCAAAGCAAGTTTGATGTTTCCAGCTAACATTTAGGGAGGACCAGAGGGGGAAGTCCAGTTGGAGATCCTCACGGCTCCTTGAGGCCCCAAGGCGAACAAGAGGAAGCTCATAATGTGCCAAAAAAGAGTAGCATAGACTTGCAGAAGGCCTCATTCTGCTGCTCAATTGCTGATGGACCTTGGAATTCAGGTTGTACAGGGATGATACTCTGAATCAGCTCCAAATGAGTCCAAGATCAGGAATAAGACCAAGAGGCTCATTGACTCCCTCAATCTTTCTCTGGAGTTCAAAGTGTCAGGAAGTGGTTGAGTCCCAGTTGGCATTCTTATGTTTCTTGTTTGACTTGCCCAGTAACTTCATCCATGAGGATGATCTGCCAAGGACAACTTCAGTAGTGGAAACAGAAACCTCCTTCAGACCTCGACCGATCACAGTGTAGAGTCTTTTCAGTGTTTGGTGATGAAGAGTGTTGCCCCTGGAATGTCTGGCAAATAAGAAACCCACCAAGAAAGACAAGCAGAAAACATGTATTTCTAGCCAACTGAGGAAAACCAACACCGAGTTTAAACTATTGATTCTGTGCTTGTCCTACCATAGGCCCCCGTGGAGGAGCCCCAACATTAACACTCACCCAGAAGGTCTGGTCACAGTGGGAACAGCAGACATCTGTAGTTTGCAGAAGCGGAGAAAAGCAGAATGACGTCTGTGGCTACACCAACACCACTGTAGGGAGTTCAAAGCTGCTGGCAGGCAAACTCTTATTTTAGTCCAACTCACTCTGGTGGGTCTCGCACTGTCTCACATACACACCCAGCCAGCCAGCTAACATACACGAAAATAATTGCAAACTAGGGAAACATGTATCAAAAAGCACAGCCACAGATGAACAATGTCTCAGCAACTCGGTATGAAAGAGGACCAGCTATGACTGCACCTGTAGACAAGGCCTGCTCCTGCTTTCCTGCCTTGAATGTTTAGGTACTTGGGCCCTCATTACAACTTTGGTGGGCAGCAAGCGCCCCCCCCGCCAAGTTGTATCTGCCGCGCGGCCGCCAATGCGGCCGCACTGCCGCAGTGGCCATTTGGAGATCCCCACTGGGCCGGCTGGCGGAAACCTAGTTTCCGCCTGCCGCTCTAGCGGGGATCTCGGCCACAACACGGGAGCCGGCTCCAAATGGAGCTGGCGGTGCGACAGGTGCAGTAGCACCCGTCGCGCTTTTCGCTGTCTGCTATGCAGACAGTGAAAAGCTCCATGGGGCCTTGGCAAGGGGCCCCTCGACTCCCCTTTCTGCCAGCCTTTTCATGGCGGTTCATACTGCCATGAAAAGCCTGGCGGGAGGGGGACTCGTAATCCCCTGGGCAACGCTGCCCTGGGGGATTACAACCGCCGGGACCAAATAGGAGGGAAACCGCTGGGACGAAAGTGGCGGGAAACCGTCAGTCCCGGCGGTGCGACCGCGCCACTTCTGCCGCAGTCGTAATTCCATGGGAAGCACCGCCAGCCTGTTGGCGGTGCTTCTGGCGAAACAGCCCTGGCGGTCTTTGACCGCCAGGGTTGTAATGAGGGCCTTAGTCTATGAACTGAACTTGTTCTGCCTTAATTAACATAACCTTTAAGGAAAATGCTGTGATTCTTTTTTTTCCTTGCTTTGGACCCCTCTTCTGCTGCCTATTATTTTGAATTCCACTCCTGATTCAGTAGAGCTATCATTAGGGGTTCCCTTCTGACTGTTACTCTGACTTGAGCTTGTGCCAGCTATGAACCATTCTCCAGATGGATTTGTCATCATTTCCGTGACATTGCTGTTGGAGATAAATGCAGCAGCAGCAGTGCATTCTGGATTGAGGGAAATTAGTTACTAAGAACATACACTCACGTTGTTCTATAAGGACATTTTACTCAGCGTTCTTTTTGTCTGGTTTCATCTTCCTTTGCATCACAACTGTTTCCCTATCTCTTGGAAAGATTTCTGATAAGTTGATATATCTAAGAGCTGTGGTCACTTAAGGGGGGTAAGGGCTACCTCCACTCCTGAAGGTACATCTTTCTTTAGTCACCAGATCCAGTCATCCAAGCAGATGCCAGATCTAGCTCTGGAAGGACATTAAATGCACCTAAGAAAATAAGTAAGGGAAAATAGTGCCAAGCCCAAATGCACCAAACACTAGACAGCTGACAAATCTAATGCCATAATGACACTGGCAAAGAAGGAAACCAAGAAAGAAAAAGGCACATTGCTGGGAGATCTAGTTGCAGAAGGACACCAGCAAACAAGAAAACAAGAAAGGAAAAGCAGCATACCCCAGGGAGCTCTCAGATCTACCTCCCAAGGAAAAGCTGTACGGAGCTTTCAATGAAGCTGGTAGATATAGCTCTGGAAGAACACAGCAAAGAAAACAACTATAGAAAAGCTGTGCTTAGCTCAAACACATCACACGTTGGGTAGCTGGCTAATCTAGCTCCAGAAGGACACTAGCAAACAACATTTAGAAAAAGCAGACAGGGCTGAAATATACCACCCCCTTGGGAACTGGCAGAGCTAGTCAAAGGGCAGTAGCAAACTAGAAAACTACAGCATATACTATCAGTGCATAGCTGAAATACTCATATTCAATGGGGCTGGAAGACATCTGGTGAAGGATATTAACAATCAAGAAACATTTTGGGAAAATTGAGATGGCAGACATAGTCCAGGAAGGACAATGGCAGTCAAGAACTGATCACAAAGAAATCACAACACTAAATGGGAAGTATACACAGCCTATTCGACGTGGCAGGACCAGAGATGAATAACTGCCCTATATGTGGTGTTTTACAAGGACTATGCAGAGGCATTTGCAGTAGAGGCACTACATAAGGCACATAAATAAAACCATACAGGAGACCAACAATCAAGCAGAAACTCCTGCTTCCATAGTCACAGGAGTACTGGCAGAGGCAGGCATTGAAATGCAGTACTGGGGAATAAGCACACAGACCCATTAAAGCCTGGTAGGTTGATGCTCTGAAAAAAGTTTTAGGTGTGGGGGGAGGGCAGGGGTTTGGGGGTGATGCCACCAGAGAACCCGGTTGCAAGATGGCAGACCACTACCACAGCCCACCTCCCAAGGACCCTGTTAGACCATAACCCTGTTTTCTTAGAGATCTCCCCCTGCGTGGGTTATAAGGCCTTCACATGGCGCCCCCCCCCCGAATTAGCTGAGAGACCCCATGTTCCAGGAAGCGAATAGGACTGACATTCTGGAATACTTCACACTAAACACTCTGTTGACTCCCAGCTCGGCTACTGCCAGGAGGGCTAGTGGGGGCAATAATAAATACATTTTTAAAACCCACTTCACTGACGCCTCTGCCGCTCCCGCCGCCTCGGAGCTTCTGCCTTGCTCCCTTCCCCACCCAAAATCCAGACACCTCTCTCATGCTCTTACACAGCATGAGAGAGGTGCCAGGATTGGCCTGAGCGGGCTGAAATGCCGCTCAGGGAGGGAGTGGGAGACTGTGCTTGGTCGCCACCTGGCCGTGAAATACAGCCGGGTGGAGCGTTCTAAGTACTAATGTCAGTTTGGCCGGCCTCAGACGCACTTAGAGCGCACCTACCACTCCTCCTCCCTGGTGACGTGAAGGGTGCTGGCCCCGCCCTACCTTAGCGGAGAAATAAAATGATAATAAAATGATTTTATTATCATTTTATTTTTATGCTTCCTTTCAGCAAGGGGAAGACGCTCCTCTGCCATAGTCGAGAGGCAACCCCTGTTGACTCCACCACAACACTTTGGGAGGTGTTCAAGGTCATCATCCAAGGTGCTTGCATGCCAAACAGACTGAGGTACTCAGGGCACTGCGTCCACAACTGACTCAGTTAGAAAAAGATGTCCATGAACTCCAGCTTACATACTTCGAGATGGGAGATTCTAATATGCTAGCAGAGATGCGCAGCAAATTATTCGACTATGGGGAAGCAGTCTTTAAAGAGACCCACTATTTAGTCAAGGAAGCTGCTGTGTGATGCTATGGAGAGGGGAACAGATTGGGGAAAACACTGACTGGGCTTCCCCAGAAGCCCTGGCCAGAAACTATATTGCAGAGTTCTTGGATGATTGACAGACTGTCCTCACATGACTGGACAAGATCCCACAGATCATGACTGATTTCTACACTGACCTATATCGAGCCTCTATAACCCCTGATGATGAGGCTCTTCATGACTTCTTTGGACAATACAGCTTCTCTGATTAGAAGATACACATCGGCAATGCTTGGTCTACCCTTTACTGAGAAGGATATTGTCCAGGTGATTCAGGGTATTCCTTGGGGACAAGGCACCTGGCTTGGATGCCCTAACCACGTCGTTCTCGATATTCAAGAATTCCTTATTGTTTGATATGTTGCCACCCTCCCTGTGCAAAGCACTTATTGTCACTATACTGAAGCCTGTCAAACCTGCTAATCAATGCAAATCATACAGAACACTTTCAATGATTAACATCGACAATAAAATCCTTGCGAAATTATTCGCTAACAGGCTCCTCCTCCTACTGACCAACCAGACCAATCTGGCTTAGCACCAGAGCGCTCAAAAGTGAACAATATCCATAAGATGTTTGAGGCTCTCTCTAAGCTACCCCCAACTTAGCGGTGTGGCAGTACTCTTGGACGTCACTAAGGCCTTTTATTCTTTGAAATGACCATACCTATTTCAGCTCTTGACAAGCCTAGGGTTCAGCATACACCTCAACCGGCTTGTCTGCTTGATCAGGCTTCTCTACTCTTCACCTACAGCGATAATATGCATTAAGGGAGAGATCAGCCCTTCCTATTTCTCAGAGCACACGGCAGGGATGCTCGTTGTCACCTGTACTATTCGCAATAACAATAGAGCCCCTGGTGGCTCAGCTATGGCAGCACCATTACTCACTGGGAGCTTCTGCCAGAACAGTCCAGAGCTAAGGACATTTGGTCTTCTTTTAGCACTTACCTCGCCACTCAGGAGGAGGAGGAACCCCGCCCTGGAGAAGGGCCATCCTGGCCTGACTGGACTCATCCTGGCTATCATCTGTACCTGCTAGAGAGCAAACTGTCATGTAGCTCATTGCATCGCCATGTGACATGTTTTGTGGGGTAGAGCTGTGCGCACATTAATGTTTCATTGGGCTGAGGCTGACCTGAATCCCTATCCGTATATTAACTTGTTGTACTGTGCCTTTATGATTATGCACCTGCAGAGCAAGCTTTTTCTTTTCCCTGCTGATCTCCGATATTGTTGGGGGGGGGTTCTTCTGTTAAACCGAACAAATTTGTAAATAAAATGTTTTAGGTGCAAACACATTGTTTCCCTGTGAATGGGGCCAAACTGGGACTATGCAGGGCAATACTTCATGGACTATAAACTCATTCTATCTAGTATTACAAGTCCTACCATTCATTCCATTTGATCTACCCTTTGCACCCCTATTACATGGTATTCATACTGCTGCTGTCTACCATTCTCTCTGGTCCAGTGAACAGAGCCACAAGCGCAGTCAGATGAGACAATAGGAAAATAATGCATGGTTAGCCAGGTTTTTAAGAATTTGTGCAATGTGAGATATTTGGATAGATGTCTAGTCTTTCACCACGCCCCACACAAGTGCTGTCACTTGCCCATTATCAATAACCAAGCCTCTCACTGAATCCCACCACTCTACACCTACCTGGTTATTACATTTCTCTCTGTAATTGATGACTTGAATCCCACTGCACTTCTGTTCACACACTTGTGTAGTATCCCTTCCCTCAGTCTGTAATACCCTCTCTGTATGTTCTTCCACTGCATACTGCTTCGGTTCCCTTCATCTGCTCTGTATGTGTGTGCAGTACACACCTGAGTCTCAGTATGCTTGCTATGGTGAACAGCCGCTTCACACCTGTCTGAAAAAGGTCCAAGCCAGGATGGAGTTACCTCTGTGACGCAGGAATGGAAGAATGCAAGAGTGTCCATTCCTTTAGCATTACGGCCGAATCGCAGGAGACATTTGACAGCCCTGCGCACCTCTGCCCAGTGCATCATGGGTAACTGTTCGGAACCACTCCTTTGGGCCATTACTTGCTGCACGTCCTTTTCAAGAACTCCACTGACGCAAAAGTAGAGAAGGCACAGAAGCTGTAACAGATGGAAGTAAAATATCACACCTTGAATTACTTTGGCATGTACTTTCGTGATGACTGGGCTAGTTGGTACAAACAGATGATTAGGCAGGGTGGAAGAGTAAAAACAAGAAAAAACTAACAGCAAACGTACGAGACACCTTTTCGGACAGCCAGGAAATGGCAAAGACAGAGGGAGAGATCAAAAAAGGTCCAGGAAATATGAATGATAGTGAAACAGTGAGGATAACTTTTGACAAATATTCAAATTAGGAAACCAAACAATGTGTCCAAGGAGGTATTTATGCAAGGAGATGATTTTGGTAGGGTATATTTTGGAGTTTACATTTTTGCAAATTGTGCTTTTGCAGTCTAAATTTTCACCCAGAACTTAGCTCCGACTTTCTGTATGTTGATTGAACCCTCATGCACGGATAAAAATAAGCTTATCTACTTTTGATTTTGGATGAAAACCTGTGCTTACCACCTTATCCCACCGTTAGCTCCCCCCACTTCCCCAAGTGGCCTCCTTATGCTGCTAGGGGCTTGGGATAGGGTCAGGATAGAAAATTATTTAAAGTTAACATGCTACAAGATCTCTATTAACTTCCTCCTTGTGCATCTGGCTTCGCGACCCATAGGACCAGGAGTAGCAAGGATGATGCCAGGGGTCCGAAAGCGCAAGCTGGCCGGGAGTACCACCACTAACTGACATACGGGCTGCTCTATTCCTCTACCGCCTGGAAATACGTCGAAAAGAACTTCTAACTTCTGCCTCATCTATTAAACACCATCCAGTTCTGATTTTTTTTTTAAACAAAATGGCCTTTACCTCTTTCACCAGCAGTGTGTTCTCTTTCACCAGTCTGTTCACAATATTACTCAGCAGTCCTTCTAGACTGTCAGGAAATCCCTCGATGAGCTGAGTCACTCTCTCGAACACTCCAAAGACTCTTAGCTCCTCGCACGCCAGCGTCAGCCACAGAGGATTCTGGGAGGACCGCTTCAGCATCAAAAGCTGCAGCTGGCCAGGACTCAGACGCTGATAGACCCGGTGTAGACAAAAGACAACTGTCAACATAAACCCTTGATTTATGTATGACACATGGTGCTTCTACCCCTTGCACACCTTCTGTATCACGAAACATTCCCTCTCCATCTTCATGCGTAAACATCATATCACAGTCCCTCCTTTACTGCATACGTACGATTCACAACACACTACCTACAGGTCACAGGAATTCTGCTATATGCTGTCAATTCCATTTGTACGGTGCCGAAAATGAATTATCTTGGCTTCGAAAGTCATTATCTTCCAGGGTAGCGCCAACCACCAATGTTATGCCAGCATAGCTCATTTTCCATGTGAACTACATATCTACGCAGTTTCTGCATTGGACGGTTGCTCCTTCCTCTTAGATCCCTACAACAAGACACCTTTTTGTTCCTCCTCCACTACTAATGCCTGACATCAAAATACACTGGTTTTGCTGCGTAGCATACCGATGGTGACCAAAAACACATCACAGTACACCGTCAACACATCACAAAATAATTCATACATCTTAATGCAATATCTATTACACAGCATGCAACATGTGCTACACCACGTAAACTTTCGTGACTCCTTACGATTTAAATATCTGTGTGTGTGTGGGAGGAGTGGTCTTTCTAATTAAATCGAAAGTCTAACTTTACCTTGGATAAAAGATACCATTGATTCAGATAGCCGAAAACATCAATTGCAGTCATTTATTTAGGGCCGAATCACAAATATTTTGTTGTGATTTGCTTTTGTAGTAATCCTAGCTTATTCCTGAATTCCACGTTATACAGACTCCCGGAACTCATGAGTAAGACAGGAGTCCATAATGGACACGAGAACGCATTTCACACTGAAACAGAGCGCTAAATACCGAATTCACATCTTGCATATTTACATATATGACGTAAGTTTCCAGAAATTTTGTGAAATCACGAGTATGCAAATTAAGGGAATTTCGAACAAAACTACAATTGTAGTTTGAGTTTGCTTCTACTTAACTAACTTGACCAACACACCTGACTGAAATAATTTGTAGGTAAAAGTTCCGAAATGGAAAAACTGTCCCTGATGACATGGGGTGTGGTGGTCACATATCCCCCCACAAAGTCTGTGTCCCACCACCTTTTGTTACACTATGCACTGTCTGTGCTATTCCCATGATAAAAAATGCCCTTAGGTATGTCGTTCCATCAGAACTGGGAGCCCAGCCTCGCTGTTTATAAGTGAATGTCCATTTACAGAAGAAACAACACATGATGAAACTCATGCACTAGGAAGTCTGAAGGTGTGTACGAGATATTTACCTTGTTGAAGCGTGCAAGGTAAGTGGTGGCCAGGTTTTGAGCACACTCTGCAGAAAGAGGCTCCAGCCGCTGGACGAAGGGCGACACCACAGTGAGATCAGTTGTACTAACAATACATCTACAGGTGGGTGGAAGAAAGTCCTCATCTGAAAGCCAGTCCAGGATTTCTGTTGCATCTGAAGGCATTGAGAGCTGTAGAAAGAACCATCATAAATCATCTTACACATGCATTTACATTTTACCAAAGAGGGTGCAGATCAGAATCCAGGTATCCTAAACAAGCCCCTCTGGACATCGACCCACCCTTCCAACAGAAGAGACAACTTTTTCACTACACACAAGTAGAACACACATCACCATTGCAGAACACTGTCTATTATTCTGCCAGTGATTGCAACACTGTCTTCGCATATAGGCATATAGGCAAAACTGAGATGCTAATGCTAAAATGTTGCACCCATCACAAGGCACATCTAGACAGGATTGTACGCAGTACACAATAAGTCTCCTATACAAGCTTCTCATTTAAATCAATCCATTGTATCGTTCCCTACCTTGACAAACCATGTCTCCCTGTGTCCAGTCTCTCCACTGTTAGGTCACAAACCCAATACTGTTTCACCGCCCTCCATTTACCTAGTTGCCCTCGGTATTCTATTATTCTTTTTCTGAACCTTTTTCTCTTGAACACTGCAATTCAACTGGAGGTCTCATCTCCCTGGTCATCTTCTACAAAACCATCACACACCACCTCCAGTCAACTTAAGGAGGCTCCTCTGGCTCACTAGTCCCAGGGTCAACATCACATGATACAAGTGCACCATGATCACTCCCTGATATCAAATGAGTATTGTTAAATGTAACTCTTGCGATCATCTTGTAACTGTCGCTCATCAAAGTCAATCCTAATTAGTGGCGTCTGCCACCATCCAGTGTTGATCTTGCATCTACTGCTTATTGTAACTTTGGGACAACATTTGTTTTTCAGATGTTTAGAACCTAACTACATATAGGTATGAACTCCATCCCCAAATATCATCCACTGTATCATTTGGTATCGACAAACAGTCCACATGCAGGATATCACTGAAGATGTCTGCCAGACGAGGGACCTCAGTCACGTTCTTGATGTGCAAAGGCTCTCCAGTGTTTCTTCAGGAACACACACTTGCAATCATGCCCAGACATTAAACTATTTTCCGCCTGTCTTCTAGTTGGAAAACAAACACTGTCCTACCTGAAAGCACAGACAATTGTTTGAAAGGGGAAAAAAACAACATAAGTGTTCAATGGGGCTTTGTTATTCTGACAGCTTAAAAGGCGCCCTGGAAAAACAAAGTGCTGGCCTGTCACTGGTTTAATTTTTTCCATCAAAATGTTTTCAATACGGGTAATAAAATGACTGAATAAATAGGAGGAGGCAGTACTTAATTTGTAAAAGAATAAGAGCCGGGGCGCTATTGAAGGTTAGGTGTGCCCACTACCAGGGTGTGTAATCTTGATTCTAATTTCACTCTTGCAGGTTTTCTTTTCATCTCTGTGCGCTCCCTCTTTTCCTTGCTTTGCCCCCTTTTGTGTTTTTCTTTCATTTACTTTGGATCAAAGCCTCTTGAGCAAAGTTAAGTGCGGTCTCAAAACTAAGAGCCGGTGGGACCCACTTGCAACCACCAGCTCAAATTAAACACTGGGTGGAAGGAGAGAAGGAAATCACTCGATAGACGTCCTGGCTTTCCGAAATGCCACAGTAAAACTGGTTTTCCTCAGAGACATGTAAAAACTGAAAAATTGAAATCTTTTTCTCGATATTTGCCAGCCCTGCAAGTCTAATATGTAAAGGTGACCCTTTTAAAGGATCCTCAGAGATCCATATGGAAACTGTCTTAGCTGTCGCATGCGCGGATTGCATCTCTCCTAAGGAGGACAGGACAATAATCGTAGCACTACAGGAAGGTTGGCAGAGCTGCAGCCCTGCCACGGAATGTGGATCTCCCTCGACCCCAGTCACTGCGGGAAGGAATGGGGCTGAACAGTCTGTCCACTGTATTGGGAAAGATCTATGCACTACGAAACAGTTCCCGTCCCAGTCCACAAAGACCAGAGCATATTCACGTGCAAGAAAACCAGCTGGATGGCCGCAGGAGGACTGTCAGGTCTTTGCGACCTGTAGAACTCTAGGACACTTAGGTAACCTTGACTTAAGAATCACTGTTGACCCTGGAACCAAATGAGCCAGGTAGTACGGCAAACACAGTGCACTGCCAATGTCTTCCTCTTGGGCTTTGACTTTCAGGGGGTAGCGAGGTTGAAGAGTCAGGGCTTACTCTTGTGAGGCAAGATATCAGTCGTGGCTTGCTGACCTGTAAAGGGGCGGGCACAGCGCACGAGGGGGGGTAACATTTAATTAAAATAAATAAAAACGTACCTCCTCCCTTGATGTGCCACTCCTTCTTCCCTCGCCGTCGCTACAGGCGCAGGCAGCCTGCCCTGTGGCCAATACTGACGCTGCTCGGAGCCGCATCAGGATTGGCTAGGAGCTCCCTGGCTGGGCACTCCTAGGCAGGCCCGGAGCCTGTCCAGGCTCTATCCAGCCCAACACTGTGGATAGCCTACTGCGCATGTGTGTTTGGCGAGCCCGAGGCAGCTGGCCAAACAGACATGCACTCTGAGGGGAGTGCTCTGTGCACTCCCCTACTGCCCGTCACCTCCATGATCCTGTCCCGTTCACCACAAAGGGATAATAAATATAGTTTATTATCCCTTCATGGTGAAAGGTTTGCAGCTTCTGCTGCTGGCGGAGGAGTGAGACTCCTCCACCCTAATGGAGGAGCCGACCCTGCAAGACATTATTAAAGTACATCATTTCGAATTAATAATATATTCTGGTTCTTCAGGCAGTGTTCTAGCATTCCAATATCACTATGATAAGTATAGTAGTTACTTTTTAACCAACTGTGTGTCTCTAGGGCTTTTCCACATTGGGTTTTATATATATATTTCACTGCATTTTATGATATATTTATCCATCATAAGAGTTGAACAAGAGATACTGTAACAATTAGAATAGCCTAAAGCTACAGAGAAGGGCAGTGCTGGAATAATGCGTCCAGACTCTCAAACATGCACGTTGGTATCATATTGAGTTTGGCGTTCATGTGTTGTTCCTTTGTTGCATTCTAAAAGTGCCCCTCTGTGAGATACTATGTGTGCCAATAGCATCTTATCATTTTATTCCCTGCATTGGTCGAGGGGGGGCGATGGTCGTAAAGTTGAAGAAGGTGAGCTAAAACAATAAAATAATGCATAACTAGAGACACTTTGGGCCTCATTACGACCCTGGCGGCTGGCGGTAACACCGCCAACAGGCTGGCGGTGTTACTCCAGCTATTATGGCCATGGCGCAATAGCCACGGCCATACCGCCGGCCCCTCCACTATACTGCCAGGCTTTCGACCAGCGGTCATAACCCCATGGAAAAGCTGGCGGTAAGGGGGACTTGGGGTGCCGCTGGGGGGCCCTGCACTGCCCATGCAATTGGCATGGGCAGTGCAGGGGCCCCCAGGCATAGCCCAGTTGCGCATTTCACAGCCCGAATTTCGGGCAGTGAAATGCGCAACAGGTGCTACTGCACCTGCTGCACATCAACATTGCCGCCGGCTCTATTACGAGCCGTCAGCAATGTTGATGTGACTTTTCTGCTAGGTCAGCAGACGGTAACACTGTTACCGTCCGCTGGCCTAGTGGAAAAGTCATAATAGGGAGCCAGAAATACCACCGGCACTGGCGGTATTCTGTCTCCCGCAGCCTCGGCGGTCTTTTTAAAAGACCGCCGAGGTTGTAATGAGGGCCATTATCTCTAAAACTATTCATGACTCACTTATGCTGCAAACGCTCTCTGCCAGTTACCCATGCAAAGAAATAGTTGCCTGCTCAACAGGCTAGCAGCCTCTAAACAACTAATGTTCATAGTACGATTGACTGTGAATGCCATCTTCTTGTCTTCTGATGGCGGGCATTAGGAGGGAACAAAAATGCTGCCAAGAATAGTAGATGATCATCTCTCTGCTCCACAAATCTAGATATACCTTATCCATTCAATTGCACCTTTTTCACTCAGTGCAGAAAGTGCTACCAACTTTTTGTGGAACTGGTTTAATTTACTATTCTAACCGCGGACCACGCATGTCTGTCAAACAATTTGACAGTGAGGCTGAAGTGTGAGATGTGTGGAGTGGAATTATTTTGTTATCAATACATACATACAAGAACCCCACTTTACAGGCTGCTTTGAGATCACTCAGTGGCCAAGCCAATAGGTGGCTGTTTAATATGCAAATGATTGCATCATTAGCACATTAGAACAAGGTGCTCTGGAGGGCACCATCAGGAGCAAAGAGGGTTATAGTGGTAAAGTATTCCCTTAAGCAGCTGAATGCAAGCACTTGAGTGGAGGGGAAGAACGCGTCCAATATTATTAGGTCAGAAATTAATACTCTACTGGAGTAGGTCCTTATACCTGACTCCCTCCTGCTAACGCTGAAGCTCTCCTGAGATTGCTCAGCATGACAAGCCTGCTGCCTCTGCCTTCAGCTCTCTGTGGAGCCCGCGGTCCCTGCTGGGTTCCATCCGCCATCTGCTACACTTTAGGAGCATAGAGTAAGTCTGCCAAGTAATATAGGGATATTGACCCTTAGCCCTGGTGCCGTTGTACAATACATAATTGGTATAGTAGTATTGCTCATCCCTTAGCTCTTGTATAGTTGTACAGCATCTTAGCCAGACTATTGTAAAGTTTGTTTCATTGCTCAGCCCCTCAGCCTTGTAAAGCTGTATGGTTGTTAGTTCTTGCCACTGTCTCCTTGATCCTTGTGCACCCAGCCCCCAGCGCATTCTCACACTTTTTTTTTTCACGCTGTTTTTTCCCACCCTTCGCCGCACTCCTCCGTCTTGCCTCATCCTCCCCAGGACCTACTTAATGGCGGTGGCTGTGCCACTGTGCAGGGGGTGCGTGCTGCTGGTGCACTGAAGGCACGCCAATGGCAAGCCCCCGTGCCCATCTGTATCTGGACTGCACCCAGCACCAGAACCCCTGAATCTCCAGCCCGGCTCTGATACTCTGCCGACAAGATCAAAAACCTCAGACATAGAACACCCACTGCACCGAGGTGCACCCCGACACCCAACACAAGCTCAGCCACAGACCCTATCTCCACTGCATTCTACTCAACGCCCAATCCCTCGGCAAGCACACCACAGAAATCTGGAAACAATCACCATCTTCGCCCTGACATAATGTTCATCACGGAAACCTGGCACACCCCCACGTCTTCATCGGACATCGCCACCGCAACCCCACCCAGATACAAGATGATCTACCACCCCAACAGACTCGGCTGAGGCATTGCCATCTTCCAGAAGGACTCCCACCACTGTAAGGCCGCAGATGACGACACAACACTGATCATGGAACACCTTAACTTCCAGATCAAACACTACCTTCAGGGAAACCCTCGCCTACAGACCACTGGGCCCAAGCAGCAACTTCTGCAACAACAGCTCGAACTTCACCCCTCCCCTTGCGAAAGACTCAGAGCACTACATCTTCCTGGGAGACCTAAACTTCCACCTCAAAGACTCAAACTACGCCAGCTCCACCTCTCTCATCGAATGCACAAGCATCATCTGCCTCTCCCAGCTAGTCACCACCCACTGCGCAGGACACACCCTAGACCTCATATTCTCCTCAAGCGTCACAGTAAAATTCTCCCACACCACTGAGGTAACTTGGACCGACCACAACATGGTTCACTTAAATATAGAGCAACGACAAGACACCAACTCCAGACCACCCACTCTCCGCTGGCGCAACTGGAGCAGAGTCACAGAAGATTCCTGGATCGCCGCCCTCAAGGACTCTAGACCCAACCCCGCTGACACCTTCAAGCTCTGCATCCAAAACCTCTCCAGCTGGATCTCCACTGTCGCCGACATGGTCAACCCTCTCAAAAATTCCTTCACCAGCAAATCCACCAAGCATGCCACATGGTCTACCCCAGAACTCCAGACTCTAAAATGTCAGTGCAGGAAACTGGAAAGGTACTGGCGCACCAACAAAACCCCAGCCAACATTGATTCCTACAAGTCCGCCCTCAACAACTACCACCGATGACTCAGGGAGAGTAAAAAAAGAAGCACTGGCCACCTGCATCGAAACCATCACCAGCCATAGAACTGTTCAGCATTGTCAGAGAGTTCTCCTGCCCCTCTGCCACTAAAAACACCATCCGACCCTCCCAAGACCTCTGCAACATGTTATCAGACTACTTCCACCACAAGATCACCGACATATACAGCAACTTCGACCCCCAGCCCTCCAACACCTACCTCCCTTGTACCCCTACCCACCCTACCGGCCAGCCAGTGTTGTATTTCCCATAAAAAAACAGGGCTTTATTCACTTAACACCAATAGTAGATTGAAATGCAGCACAGCCAAATTTGTACCCAGAAATACGAATCAGCTTTTTCTCAATGGCTGCAGCTCCGTCTCGGCACATGTGCCTAGAAAGCAGCATGCAAACAACTGCATTTCTGGATTGCGCGGACAGGTCAGAATGCCCTGTGAGTACATCTCTCGGTCTTATTTTTGTCAGGTGCTCATCAGAGTCTTTTGAATGACTCTGAGGCTTGCAAAGTCACCTGATGTAACTCGTGGTCAGAGTGCAGAGTGAGGAGATGGGCGTTGGGCCAGGATGCACTCTTATGTCGGGTTCAGCTTCTGCAAGAGTGGCTTCCTGGCTACATGGAATGCATGTGACACCGTCGAGAACCAGACATATGGAATGCTTGTCAAATAACGCCCACGGGATGCAGTGTTTGCAAGACAGGTCTTGAGGGGAGATGTGACCGTTGCTAATAAACTGGCAACTGTGGCCAACAGGTGGGTAACGTGAGGTACTACCGCAAGCAGCATGTCCACAGAGACATGGGGAAATTCACCACAGCGGAGGAAAAGAACCACAGGCAAACCATCCAAAGGTTGTGGTTCACCTCGGAAGTTCTTGAATTCTTCCCTCAGGTCCCATTGTCTTTGGCACATATAGCACGGGTGAGAATGATGGAAAATTGGATACAGAAACTGCACTTTGATTCCAGCTGTCTTGGGTTTGATTGGGCAGGAGCAGTAGCACTCTAATCCTAATTTGATTAAGTCAGATGTATATGCTACATATGGAACTAGGGGGTCTCTTGAGACGTGCAAATACGAGTGCATGCCAGGCACACTAACTGAAACCCGCAAGTCTGAATGCCAACTCTGTACCCCTTCCAGAAGGGCTGGCCAGGGTTCAGTAACAGAAAGTGTAGGGTCACCTTGCCTCGAATGAGTATGTGAGTGTGCGCAGGGAGCTGTGTGAATGCAACAAGTGTAGTGCTCAGATTTGCATAGGGTGATCCTGGTGTATGGAGGAGGTCATGCAGGAACATGGACACTGTATTTCATTTAGGAAGGGATAATGAGGCAAGGGGTGGCAAGATGACCTACCCCAGGTGACTGAAGTAGACTCCTGCGGACTGTTAGCTCCCAGTGCAGTTACCAGAATGTATGAGTGGGTAGAACTTTTCAAATAGTTCTGCTATTGTCCAGCTAGTGAGCCATGAGCAGTAGCTCTAATTGTGCAACCTTCAAAGCCCGGCACTGTGTGGCAGATGAGAGTCTGACATGCCCAACACCTCCACCTGGAGGAAGGATTGGACTTCTTAAGAAAAGCTGGGTAGTCGGGGACTAGACACTCTCCAGCCACCGGATGGCAGATTCCACGCAGAACCTTTACTTTGGCCATCTATTCTGCCAAGATATAGAGGTATAGATGAGGGCGAGGAGTTGATGGACCTGGCCATTTTTATGCCTTTGAGTAGGCAGTACTCACCAGAAACGCCTGACAAAGTGTGGCTGAATGTATGGCAGTGGTTTGATATTTGTACACTTCAGCAGAGGGGCAATAGGATCTGCTCACAGACATTGGCACAGATTCATTGCTGCAAGCCTCGCGCTATCCATTCAGGTATTCCAGGGATACCTTAGCAGTGAGCCGGACCCGAGAGGGATTTTAGGGGATGTTAGACCACAACTGCCTGTGTACATATTTCCGGCTCCCCAGTTATTGTGATAACTCCCACAGAGCAGGTGCAGGACACATCAGCCAGGGAGGGGGCCGGCGGCCCTGAAAGTGAAAGAAATAAGCGCTACCTTACAGAGTTTTTGTAATCAACAAAGCCTGGAGCGTGTGATCTACGAAATCATATTTCCCCGAGTGAGTGCGGATGTACCGGGCCTTCTGAAGATCACTGGCTGTGAACAGGTACATTTGCCCTACTTCGACACAGCGCTGTGTGAATAAACACCCCGACTATGGCAGACAGACAGCTGTGGTTGTGTGATTTTGTTACCAAAGACTTTTATCAAGGGTTTCTAGGACCCGTTGACCCGCACAGAGGCCGGGACGGATTGACAACGCGGGCAGTCGGGCATTGGCAGATGGGCTGGCGTCTCACTGCCCTTTGCGGGCCGGTTTGTGTTTTTCTCCTTCCCTGCTCACACAGGGCCCTGGACAAGGGAAACAGAGCGGCCTGGCACCGGAGGCCGTGTGAAGTGGTAGTTCAACGATCGGTGGCTGTGGCCTCTCCTTGACACCCTCCCCTGCTGGGCCATCACCCTGAGCCAATGGTGAGCTGGGGAGGGGTTCATTAAGTGCAAGATTCTGCCTCCCTGGGGGCCAGGTGCTGCACTGGCATTGAGCCATTCTCACCTCGGCCCCAGGGCATACACATCCCATAAACAATGCGTTCCCTTGCCACCTCGCCCCAAGGCACTTCACATTACCCATGGTGGGTGGGGGAGAGTGGGTTTATGCTGGGCCTCCTGTGGGGGCCAGGTGATGTTGTGGCCTTGGGCCATCTTCACCTCAGCCCCCCTGCCTGCTCCATGGATGGCCCAGCAGCTGTGTTTTGCCTTAATCCCACCCCCCTCTTACCAGGCCACTGCCCTGAGGCAATAAAGGGCTTGTGTAAAAGAAGGGGCCTTGCTGTTGTTCTGTGCAGCGCTGGCTCTAGGGGATGCCAGTGTACCTGTGATTTTAAAAGCACCTCCTGCCATGGTTCCTTGACTCCAGCTAAATTTCAGGCAACAATAAAAATGTCAAGAAGTATGATTAATGTTCTTTCTGGAAAAAGATCGTAGTTCTGTCTAGTGGTAGTTCTGACTCATCATAAAAGGGTGACTATGTAAAAGGGTTACTATGTCTGCTGCAAAGAATGTGTACCATGCAGATCGCAAAGTGCATATAATTAAAAAGGTCAGAGTGTTACTGCATTTGTCAGAGAGATTCTTTTTTAACTTGCAGTTTATAAGTTAAAATCCTAATATAGGACAGTAAGCTATTAACTGTCATTTAAAAGCTTCGTGCAAACAGCAAGGTATAGATTACAGTGTCATGGTTTTTTCCCCAGTCTTTCATTATCCTAATGTTGCAAAAAGGGCTCATTTAGGTAGCAATCGGTTAGCAATCAATTCTTATTGTTAAAGAGAACCCACAACGCTGGTGTTACATTTTTAATTCTGAGCCTGTGCTTCTCCAAAACAAGCACTATTAAACTTTACTGCTTACCAGTATGGATGATATTTGAGTCCTATACCTTAGTCCCATGTCTTATGTAACATTTCCTATACAATAATTTACACACATTGGAATGATTATCTCTATGCTCTGACACCCTACCTACACGGTATGAGTGATGCTGTAAAACTAATTAAATTAATTTGAGATAGAGTGGTTATGAAGACTTGAGTGGCTCTGTCAAGGGGTGGCAGTGAGGGAATCCTTGGTGGTCATTGGGGGACACCTCCTATCACTCTATAGTCTTTTGTTTTATTCAGGGAAAATCAGCTTGCACTAGGATAACAACATTTTGTTGTGTTCATATTTTCCACTGACTCCCTCCTCAGCATGTAATGGGGAATGTTGTTTGCTGATGTTTGTGTCTTTCTCTTTCCAACAGAAAGGGATATTAACATTTCCTACCTCACCTCCATATGGTGACACCCCTCCCTCACTGCCCGCATGAGTGGGAAAACAGCAGGACTATAGGTTTATGCCTCGCTGCTCTGACCACACCCCCTTTCTCAGTCAGCCAGTAAGTTGCAGTTTCTGGATTGAAGTGGGGTTAAGAATGCATAGATTTCCACCTCTCCTTCTGATTACCATGCCCACGCTAGCCAGGAGAGGGACATAAATGCAGCAGGCCTGCATCTTGCATCAGACAACCTAAAGTTGGACTCTACAGCACCCACCACCAGGAGGATCTTTTCCAGAAGTCCCAGCAGGAGGTTAAAGAGAAGAACTGGCCAGCCCCCAGGAACTTCAATAGGCTACTGCTTCAGCTTATTTCTTCATCTCTTTAGGCCCAACCTTTTCCTTTCCTTCCCTGGAGGAAGGAATCCATGCTTAGGCTTTCAGTGGTCAAGTCCAACTCCTGAGTATTAGGCAGAAGACAGTCCCAACCCTCCCATGCAGAACAACAGAGTGTTCACCCAGCCTTTTCCTTTTAGGTAATCTGTCCAGATGCACCACAAGGCCAAGCTCCTACTCAAGAGGGCCATCTAATCCTCTTGGCACCCCACACTCCAAAGAGCTGACCAAAGGAGGCTGAGTAAAGCAGTACTCAAAGCCACATCTAGTGCTCTGCAATTGCGGTCCCACCACATCCAGAAAATCTTGCACTAGGCTCAGTGAAGTAGATACGCCCCAAAGCTTTATTGAATTGCTACACCCAGCACCAAGGGACCCAGAAATGCAGTGTATTGCTAGTCGATCCCATCCTATGAAGAAAGAACAAACAGGTATGAACTATTTTTACTTTTTCTTTACCAATTCTTTGCAAAATTAAACTGAGTCCTTTGGGTCACAGTTAAACATTTAGCTCTATTTTAAAGGCCTCATCCAAAATGCAGATAAGGGTCTTATTTCTTCATATGCTAGGAATATTATTCAGTAACGTTTGGCTAATATTTGGTTGTAGTTTGTAGGTCATTCTGACTAGACTCTGTTTTAGGTATTAGGCTGGAATGTGCCAACATCTCTATGTATTTATTTCAGGACATGTTTAAGACTTTGTACTAATGTGCTTTCTCAAAAGAGAACTGTTAGAGCCTCATTCTAAGCTATGCCCTGCTCGAGGCCTAAGCAAAATTTGCAAAATTGATACTTCTTTCTCTGTGCAGCAGGATTGCCTCTTCTAGGATGTTAAGGTTATATGTCCTTTTTGATCATTTTCTATGTTTTTCATGGTTATTGCCATCCATAGAGGAGCTTTTCAGCAAGATAATTGTCTTAGGTCTGTTTAAGGGCTTAGGCCTTGTTATGGCCAAACAAGTGGCTCTATTCTGCCTGGAAGAGGAGGGCCATTTGGTATTGCACAATTGTTTCTGGTTGGATGTGTTTCGTTATCATGCATGTGGCCCGCAGAACATGCTTCAGATATGGTGCTACAACGTGTGTCGTACACATGGAAAGGCATGTGAAGAATTGTGAGGGGTTGTTATACAGATGAAATACTTAAACCAAAATCACTAGTAGGCTGCAGATCCCTTGAACTATGATTCTAAGAACAGAGGGTGTTTATTGCTTCTTCTGAATTCCGTGTAGCATTTGATACATAATCTCTTTGGAAAAGTGAAGAAAATGAACTTTGTAGGTTTGCATGTGTTTTTCTATGACAATAAAGTATTGCCTATATCTCTTACATTCATCATCTACCTACCTCTTCCTCTTTCTATACCTATGTATCTTTTCTTCTGTCTACCTGATCTTTCCGTCTCTACCTTATGTCTCTCCCCATCACACCTATCAATATCTCATTTCTAGTTCTACTTCACCTCTCTCGTTATACTGTCTCTTTACTTCTCTGTTCACCTCTTCTTTTCCCCCAGCCCTCCAGTTGCTACTACCCAGAAGAACTGGGGATCATTATCAAACCAGAGCAGTGCACACAAAGAAAGAGGGGAAGAGGGACAAGGCGGGAAAGAGAAATAAGGAGGGAATTATTAGATTTAATCAAATAGAAAGGTGAAAATCCTCAGAACAGTGCTTTGGTTTTCATTGTTGCTGTAAGAATGACCCTAGTAAACATAATTAAAGCTACACTTGCAAACATGATGCCCAAGTGCTTTACTGTGATATTATGTGCTAGCTCACGAAACATCAACCAAATCACCCTTATCGTATCACTAAAAATGAGCGGAATAGGCTGGTTACAGACAGAAATCCACGTAAAATGTTGTTGTAATTTAATATACTGAGTATTAATAATGTGCACAATTCACCCAAGGAATGTTTTTGAAGCTTCATTCCAGATTGTATTATGTTATGACATAGGCTTGAACATGGGTAATCACAAATTTTGTTTTCAAGACTTACAAAGTTCGGTCTGTGATGTGACCGAAGGCTGCATTGATACCAGCAAGGTGGCGGTCCAGGGGGGTTGTGGAGAGGAGGTGGGTGGTAAGGTGAGTGTAGGGGAAGGGAGGCACATACATCTAGTGTCTGAATTATACAATGTGAAACCAAAAACTTGGGATTAATCCAAGCTTCGCAATTTAACCAGATTGTGTGATCCTAGGTTTTGTTTCACTTTCCCTCCTTTTTCTTAATTATCACATATGAGGGACTCGAAATACATGACTTCAGGATGCATGCTGTACAAAACCTTCTCCTGTGTTTGATTTAATAAACTAAAATGCTGTTCATGTATAATAGAAACCCAAGTCAGCCAAAGTTTGCACATAAGAACTGACTTGCCTCTTAGTACACTACAGGCATTGTTGTCAGGGTGGCGGGGAAGAGTGAATGTTTCCGAGTTCATGTTTTAAAACTATCACTTCTAAAAATACTTTTCAATGCACTGATTTAATTTGATGTACAATGAAGAAGCAGTTCTGCATGGTAATGAAATACCGTATTTTTATTTTAAACAGACTTTATCACAGTTTTAAACTTTTGCTGCAAGATATCCTTACAAAAGAAGGTGTATATAAAGTTGAGCGGTGCAGGATACCCTACTTATTTCCTTTCTTTAGCTTCATTACATACTTGCCTCATTATTTAGTATAATGGGGGCCGCAAGTTAAGGTCAAGAGGGCTGCATGTGGCCTCTGGGACGTACTTTGACTATCACTGAGCTAAAATGTGTTTTCTTTAAGTATAACTGACCTAAAGTACTTTCTTTGTGCGGTGTTCTTACTAAAAAATTGAAAGCTGTTAAAATAAAGTGACAAATTATGTTTAGCAAATAACCATACTGCACTAGAAGTCCAGGAAGATGTATTTGTTATTAGATTTCCTCTTTTCTGGTTGTTCTCACTTAGCCTGAATTATTGAGATAAACAACAGGATGTTTTATTTGCCTAGGGAAAGAAATGGAACAGAAGAAAAGAAAAGGGAGTGCTGAAAAATTATGAGAGAAGACAGTTTGAAGAAGTGAGAGAAAACAAGAACATTTTCGACATGTTCACAATGGAGACCAAAAAGCTATATTACAATGCTTGTACTACAGCAGTGGGTTCTCTATCGTCAGGTGCAAATATTTTGGCCACTACTTTGACAGAACACTCCATTTACAAGCAAATGATAGAACAACATGATTCTGAAAGAACGGAAGATGTACAGTCAGGGGAAGCAGGAGTCTTGTCTGCTGATGCAACTAAAGGTGTAACAAGTGAGGAGGAGTCACAAATCAGTACTTCTGCAATACCTGCAGCAAATGCAGAGGAAGCAACCGAATCCAGTGCAAAGGCCACTCAAGTAGAAGAAGCAACTAAATCCACTGTATCAGGGAGCTCTGTATCCATCTTTTTGCCAGAAGCTGGGATCCAAAGTATAATGGAGATACAAGGAATGGACCAATGACAGATAGTTGACCTCTTTCAAATGCCGAGGCATGATAAGCTATCTGAATTCTTTCAGTATCACCCGATCCAACCTTCTAAAAGTCAACAGTTTAATGGGCAGTTGGCATTTATGAGAAAAGATGGGAGTATCCGATGCTGGTTAAGCTTTTCAGAAATCCAAAAAGCTTTCTTTTGCACAGTTTGCTTGGCATTTAGCAAATGTGAAGAAAGTGATCCATTTATTCGAGGGCGGAAACATTTTAGGCACTTGTACATGCGCATTACAGAGCATGAGGCATCCCAATTCCACAAAAGATGCAATGATTCATACATGATGGCCATCTCTGGAGTTGACATAACCATTCTCCTCTCGGCAGACAACAAATCATGCACTACAAGTCAGAAGAAGGAGGGAAATATTGGAGCTTGTGGTTGAAGTTATTAAAGTGATTGGCAAAAGAGGTCTCAGCTATCATGGGAAATCAGAGTCTGCTTTTGAGTTAGATAATGATTTGCTTGATCATGGAAACTTTTTGAACTCATCCTTCTCCTGTCAAAATATGACCAACCTCTTAAACAGCACATTGAGTCTCTCACTTCCAAAGCAAAACAGAAAGGTGGCTGTGGTGCGTCTGTGACTTTCATGTCAAAGACCTATGTAACAGATACAATTTCCAAACTGATAAAAAGACACATTACTAAAGAAATACACAACGCAGGTATGTACTCAATCCAGATCGACTCAACTTAAGATATAACTGTTACTGACCAGTGTTCAGTTTTCATCCGATATGTCACAGAACAATGTACATGAACGCTTAATAGCAGTCAGAAATTGCACTTTGTAAACAGGAAAAAGATTGCTCGAGTTGGTACAAACTGCAATTCAACAAAATGGTCTTGACATAGCTAAGTGCATTGGAAATTCGACTGATGGTGCTTCCAACATGCAAGGCCAGTACAATGGACTCAGTACTTGGCTAAGCAAAGAATCCCCAAGCCACATACATGTCTGGTGCTATGCACATGTGTTAAACCTAGAACTTATTGATGTGACCCAGGCATCTACAGCTTCCACCTCTCTCTTTGGACTGCTACACTCTTGTGCAGCCTTTCTCTGGGAGTCATATAAAAGGATGGATGTGTGGTGTGAGCTGGCAAAGAATGGTCGGACAGTCCAGATCATTGGAAAAACAAGGTGGTGGGCAAAAGATGCTGCTCTGAAGAATGTTTTCGGCTCTTTCAATAACCCTGCCAATGCTATGTTTATTGATTTGGTCAAAGTCCTTCATAATAGTTCACCTGACAATCTTAGATTTGTTCCAAATGTACGGGGCCAAGCCTTACAATATGCTGAGGGGCTATGCAATTTTTCAAACAGTCCTAACAGCCCAATTGTATCTTTGCATTTTTGCATCAACCACACCTCTGTCTAAGTATCTCCAAACAAGTTTAATGGATATCCTGCAAGCACAGAGAATGGTGTCAGACACTATAAAACTTCTTACCACAGATTCCCGCAATTTTGAAACTATATACTCTGCTGCCACAAAATTTGCAAAGTGGGCCTACACAGACTTAGAAGACAGGAACTGTGATCAAGAAGTAGAAATGGTACTTCCTGAAGGAAGGGTGTCCTTTAAAAAGATGTCTGGGATGAGCACAAAGGATGAGCCTATAACCTTGGCTAAAGATCGATTTCATATTGGGGTGTACAGTACAGTAATAGACATGGTTATTCAAAGTCTGACCACTCGTTTCAAGATCCACTTAACTTTGGCAGCAGGTATAGCATGCCTTGACTGAAAGAACTTCAATCAGAGTCTCCCAGGCAATGCACTTGTGAAACGTTGTTCCTTGCTGCAAAACATAGATAGTTCTATAATTGTGCGGACTTTTCAGGAAGAACTTCAAGATTTTGCTGCTAAATGGGCAAATTTAAAAAGGACGCTACCTGAAGAGTATGACAGAGAAGACCAGACTAATGAAGACCCATCCCTGCAATTAGAAGGATTTGACCAAGAACCTGAGGCTGGACCTACAAAGTGCAATGCTTTCCATGACTGTGCTGTCTGTTGTTACTCTATCTTGAAAAAGTACCTGCTTTGCAGCAGTGCCTACCAGCATTTGTATTTGGCATACAAATATATCTTGACCTTATCCTGTACACAAGTAGCCTGTGAGAGAAGTTTTTCTAAACTTAAGTGCATCAAAACCCGCCTAAGGAACGAAATTGGTCAGGAAAACCTTGAAGCCTTTATGCTCATGTTAGTTGAATGGAATGTGCTTTCTCAGTTGAAAAATGATGATATTATAGACTTAGTTGCAAAAAAAAGTGCATTGCTGCAGGAACTCTTGATTGAGTAAAGCAAGGTCTCTCCACAGCCTAGACTTAAAAGCAGCAACAGATGTGAACAAAACTGTGTTTTTCTGTATATGAACATCAACTACAGGCTTTGGAGCAAATTTATTACTAGATTGTACGGATACATTTTGTTTAGCATTCTTTACACCCCAGACTTCCTTTTCCTCATTTGTGAATTCAAAGAAGATTTACAGAATAATTGATATGAGAAGCCACACTGATTTCAAAGCTGCTCTTTTCACCAAGCATCACTCAATCCCCTGGAGAAGACCCAGTGAAGAGTTTGGCTAGAAGCTGCACATTTTTAGGTAAAAAAACACATTTACTACAAGAATCGGATGTTATGTATGTTACTCAGTTTTGCATTATTTTATTTTTATTATTTCTTTTTTTCTGTTGGTACAGGTTATATTCTTCAGGGCCTCTGTAATTAATTTGAACAAGAGAAGTATCTACATGAATTTTAATGACAGTAATGAGATTCACTCTTTGCAGACAGCCTAGTGAGGACTTTGGGCAACAGGTACATATATTCAGGTAAATGATAGCAAATTATCCTGGCTTCAGTTAACCTTTTAATTTTCTGTGAATATCCTTTGGTAGGTCCTAATCAAGTGTTATTTTCTTTCTACAGGTTCTTTTTTCTACTATCCCACTCCTCTTTCCCATGTGAAACAGGACCTGGCAAATATCCACAGAAATTTGAAATGCACTCTAGCCCTCCAGGGATAATCCTGTGAAATACTCTGGAGAAAAGATGCTTACTTTAAGAAAAAATCAGGTGTTGTGATTGAGCTACATTATACGTTTTGGAGGTTTTGTAAGGGTACTTTCTGCAGGTGATGTTTAGATATTGTTTTTGTTGTTTCTCTATTGTTGCAGTTCTGTTTTCTGGAGTCCTACACAGTGAAGCTGACCAAGGGTATTATTGATATGAATGCAAGAGCTTTTGGTGCTGAGACAATCTAGCCTTGCTGAGAGAGGCCAGTGAAAACATTGGAGAAGCATCTGTACATCCAGGTAAAAGACTACACATTGTGTTACATCTAGATTTCTTGCTTCGGAATTACTAAAGTATATTTTTGTTGTCCCTAATCAGATATGTATTATTTGTGTCCTTGCAGGTTCTGTTTTCTACAATGTCTCCTCTATTGACCAGGTAAAGGAAAGGATGCTCAGAAATTTCAAATCCACGCTAGCCCTATAGAAATTTTCCTGCAATTACATAGGACAAAATCTGCATAATTTTTGGTTAAAAAAACAATTGTGAGATGGCATAACTGTATATATCTGTGAATTTGTTATGCCCTTTTGGTGTTGGTGTTATTTCTCTTTCTCTTTATATTACAGGTTTTGTCTCCCAGTAAATTAGGAGGAAGGAATAATTCACTGGAAATAGAAAGGCATTGCAAACTATTATTGAAGGTAAAATGATATTTTTTATCTGTTTTTTTTTTTAAATCTGCAAGATCTATTTTATGTATGGGTAAAATGTAAACTTACTCTGTTTATTTTTGTTGCAGGTTACGTTCCCCAAAGTCCCTTCTTTGTGAATTGGCTGAAGAAGAAATCATGAGAGTTTAAGACCTGTTTTTTCTGTGCCGTTGTAGCTTCTGTTCCCAGATATCCTGACCTAACCCTTTCCATTTGACTGTGTGTGAGATTTCTGATTAGTATAATGATCAATGTCCAGCACAAAGTTGTTTGGGAATGGGTATCTTTCCAACTTGTGCAAGATGTTTAATCTTCAAGTAAGTATTAACAAAGGTATTATTTTTTAGCTCTAGTCAGGAAATGTTCCAGAGAATACTTTGTCAAAATCTACATAAATGTGGCTTAAAGCCAGACTTGTGAGGGCACTAGATTTTGTTAACATTGGGGCGCTTTAGACTCTGTTTTACATAGGTGACTTATACATGTGTTTCTCTCTCTCTCTCTCTGTTTTTATAGGTTTGATTCTCAGAGGCCCAACCAAGTGGATCATAGAAGAGCTAGCAGAGCCAAGTCTTTGAGCAAATGGTATTTTCATTCAGGAAAAAGTGTAAAATTTGTGAGGCAGCTAGATTTCATTCTTGTGAGTGTTTTGCAAAATGTTTTTATGGCTGATATGCAAAATGTGTGTCGTTAAAGGTACTATTCTCCAAGGGAGAGGTCCACAGCTGCTCTTCCTCTTATTTTTGAATATTAAATGATCTATTCCCAGAGATTCCAGTCTAACCCTTTCCCCTTGACTTTGCACTAGATTTCTGATTTATGTGATGATCAGAGTCACGGACATAGCTGTTTGGGAAAGTGTATCTAGCTACACTGTGCAGAGTGTTAAGACTGCACGTAAGTATTCAGTTTTCAGAACTGCAGTGCCCCTAGTCTTCACCAATGTTACTGGCTCTATAAGCTATAAAATTCTTAATTTCATAAACATTTCTCTAAAAATTAGACCTCTGCGAGTAACCAAATTGTGCGCAAAAGTGGGGCCACTCTTTTTTGCAGTGCCTGAGCCAAATTGTGATCCCAATCCGACCCTGCATAGAGACACAACAACCATAATATGAAAACAACAATTTGCAATTCAATAGGTCTCACGTTTACTCAAGTTAAAGCTATTCGTGTTGTAAAACCCTAAACTGACTTTTCTTGCCACATAAACTGAAAAGTAAAACAGTTTCACATAAGCGAGCCGACGGCCGCCATGAGCGCAAAGCAAACCCACAAAAGGAAACAGAAGTTCGCTTGCAGTTAAACCTATCAGCAAAAGTGCAATTACCCACGTGACTGGAAAAAGTGCAAATATCCATGTAACATTGTTGATGTCATGCAAAGCGCTCTACTATTGCCCAGCGAGATTACGCTGCCTATGAAATAAAGAGAAAAAATAATGCAGAAACCAAATGGAAAACATGGAGGCTCGCATGTTTTCAATAGTTGGCCTGTGAGCTCAAGGCGGGCTAAACACCAGAAAAGGCATGACGTATGCATGCCTTTCACTAATTAAATCAAGCGAATTTTAAAAGGCAAGCCCACGAACCAACTAAACTGATGGGTGTGATGTGGGAGTAGTTAAAAGCCCACAGAGATATTACACCAGGGAAGGAGCGCTTTGCGCTCAACCCTAAAAATGTGGATAGCCTTATATGATAATGCTTATTTCCCTATGGCACAAGGGCACCCCTGGACAGGATGTGAGCCTAGTCCTGTACAAATTAGCCTCAAGCAGACACAGACAAGGTAGTAGGACATCAAAAGACATAGCTAGTGCTTATGTGGGGAAATAAGGACTAAGGCTATTATCCCTCTGTTTTAGAGCCCCCCTTCCCTTTTTTCCTTGTTAATGGGAACATGTCCTGCTATGCATCGAGTCTGCCAATATACTGAAGGTTCTCTTCTTCAGTACACAAATGTTACCCCCACGCTTCTCGGAATTAAAAAATACCTTTTTTTCCAAAACACTATTGCTCTCTCAGTCTCTCTCCCAATAAAATAGATGTTTTTCTCTTTCAGGCCACAAGTGCCAGCCCATACACACCCCCTTCAAAACATCACCCCTCCTTCAATGTATGGGTGGTACCCCACCTCCATCATCATTAAATGGTGCTTCACCCTTCAAATGCCTACATGCTGCCCAGGTATTAACACATTAGCATGGGCCTCATTATTTCTTGGTGTCTCATTACCACTGTTATAATCTTGTAACGAGCATCTCTTCCTCTCGTACTATGCTTTTTTTTGTTTTGCAAAGGACTTACGTCTCTCTGACAAGATACTATTACCTGGTTTATAGCATCAATGAATATCACAGGGAAGGTGCTTCGGCTCTGGACATCTTTCAGTTGCTCCCTTAGGATCTCCCTCAGGATTTCTTTGCTCACAGCCTCTTTCAACTTTTCGAGGACATCTTCTCTGGCTGACAATGAAGAAAATTCAAGGGATACAGAAGTAACTAGCAAGGAGTTAATTGGTTAAACCGAAGCCAAGAGAATGGGGGGGTCGTTGTAAGTGGGTGTGCAGTCACTAACATCAACAAGGGCATTCTGAGAACTTCATTCATAGGAATATGTATGAGCAGGGATTGGTAATATTTAGTAAGAAAGATGGGTAACCATACGTTGCACTGAGGACGACCTTCGTGTGTAATAGTTAATGCAGGGCAGTTCCAGGAGGCTAAAGGGTCAATTTCTCAGTACAGAGAGGCCATTTGAAGAACATTCTCTGGCTAATGTCGGTCCCTCCCCTAGAGGTCAAGGTATCATCGGGGGCCATTACCTTGCTTGTCCACGATCAGATGACAGCAGAGCCTCTGCACCAGGTTTAGCAGCTCCACGGATGAAGGACTGCACCCAACAAAATGGAAGAACACAGAGACGTTCGGCAGCTGAAATAGACAGCAGGCAGTTACACGCTGGTACCATGGAATGGAATGGAGGCATATCCTGGCAATGAAAGCACCAGAGTGCTGCTAGTAGTACCACACCGTCCCTACAACCATTGCAAAGACCCAAACTAGGCCTTTTTCACTCACCTTTAGCGCTTCTGTGATGCACATTGCCATCAGTGCAGACTTTCCCATCCCTGGATGCGCAGTCACCACATAGGGAAAGATGCGCTGCATTGCGGGGTGCTCAGCCCCACCATTTACTTTCTGTATGTTGCTGCTCAAAGGGTCTTGCGGTATCTCAGATCCCTTCTGTCTATTGGGCTCGCTGCTTCTTGAACCTCCTTGTTCATTAGTGTCCTCTTCCACTTGCACATCACTGCTGGCTGGCCTTGGTACTTCCCCAATCCCATCTTGCATTGGTGTCTTCATGATACCCAGTAGTTTCCTGGTGTCGTCTTTTACCTGTTCCTCGTTGCTGTCTGGGTCTTGTGATTCTGTGGTGTAGGTTTCCTTCTGTGTCTCAATACACTCAGAATTTAGGGCTGCTGTTCTGTCATCTTGTTTATGTCCCTGCTTGCCACTGATTGAGTCTCTCCAGCTTTCCTGCCTTTCTTGCAGCTCTTTCGTTGATGCCCGAAGGAACGCCAGCACAGCATCTACCTCTTGCTGCCGCCCGAGCACCAGCTGGCACTTCTGTTGAAGATACAGTTTATGGTGAGCCTCTTCCATCTGCTGCCTGTGGAGTGAAGGTAGATACACAATGTGCAAGGCAAATATTGCAGCATCTTGAAACAGGGGGCGAAAACAGCTGATTTAAAGCAAACTCAGAGACAAACTCACATTCATAGATCAGGGTGTGTCAGTAAAGAGCCAGGGGACGGACCCAGGACTTTAAAACTCTGAACCCAGTACGGTAGTGACCATCAAAGCAGAAAATACTTCCTTATAAGTAAGCAGAAGCAATAGTTTTATTACCCTCCTCTTAAAAATCACACTATCACTTCAAAATCCTTGGGTGAAGGACATTGCTGGATGGGCTTGGAACAGTGACATTCTGCAGCACAGTACTGTATATGAATGTATAAGGCTGAAAAGAGCTAACATATGACAGAGCCCTTTCAACCTTTCCTGTGCTTCACAGTGCAGGATGTTACTTGGAGCTCCACTGGATTAGATTATAGGCCAGTAAACCAATTCTCAATCTAAACTCTGGTCGGGGGCGTGACCAAAGGAGGCCTTTTCTGTCAAACCATCTGAAAGTGCTCCCACCTCCTCTATACCTGGGTGACCTTACCAGAAAGGCTGGTAATGGTTTGACAAAATAATAGTGAGTCATTCAACACGTCAAAAACTCTATTATGGATTAATAGTTTAAAAAAGTAGATGGCCTAAAAAAAATGCCACGTCTTCACGCCGGCATTCTAGTCCTCCTCTCCCTCATTTCCTTCGCCTTTCTCACTCTGCTCACTAGCCCCTGGGCGAAGGGTCGTTTCACTTATACAAATGACTGCAATAGAGACAGAGGGGTTACAATTAATTCTGCTTATCTTGAAACTTGCTTTTGAGTTAGAGAACTCTGCTAACTGGGCATAATTTTGTGAGAGCATCAGCATAGACGCTGATCACACTAGTGCTTTATTTTTACTTCAAACCCAGAGGAAGCAAACTTAAACAGCTACACGTGTACTGTCTGTACCTTACCAGATACTATGGTAAGCAGTAGGGCATGATGAGAATGTTCTAAATGCCTAATTAAATTATAAGCATTAGTGACACATGCCCAGCTCATGATCATCTGCCCTTTTTGGGAGCACATCTAACATTTCATTATCTAGATAGAATACTGATTTATCACCTTTAGTTGATTCAGGTGCAAGACTGAGACCCATGCCTCTAGTTCCTCCGCAAGACCAGTCAGCAAACTCTGCATGGTCACTTGTGGTTACTTTAATGAACATGCACTATCTTAAGATGCTCTATCACAACATTTGTGGTGCATATCTGGTTAACGAGAGTTACACATGAGACAATGGAGGTAGGCTGGAAAGTTCTGTTGGCTAGTTACCTAACATTGAGACTAGACACAAATGTAACAACGTTTTTCTGTGTGTTCATTGGAAAATGCCCAAAGTGGGCATACGATTGGCTGACAAGCTATTTCCTTGTGTTGTAGTCCAGCCCCAGGTTATCTGAACGGTGAAAGGATGTTCTAGAGCTCATATATTTAGCAACTGGAGCTTGAGGTCATCTTAACCCATAGTCATTTTGGGTGGTAGTTCTCTTATTAGGCCTGTCGCTGTCCACAAAAAGGCATGAGTAAGGAGACCACGACCAAAAACATCACTTCCCAAAACTGGAACAATACACACAAACACACGATTGGCTATCCATCCACATCTCATTGGGGCGAACTTCTTACAGACAGAAGGAGGGCGAATTTGTATTTCAGAAAATCAGGAGTGCTGATTTACACCTCTTTGATTAATTATTCTTTGACTCATAGTTGGGTTGGCAGAACCTCCATGACTGATTTTCATTTCTTTTTTTTATATCACCTGCCCCGTTCTGATAGTGTTGTTGTGCCACTCTCTCCCTTTCATCACGCTGTCTGGTTGTTCTACTGTTATTACATCCTTTCATAGCTTTACTTAGTTATTGTCTTTGAACTGACTAATTTCTATGTTGAGTCTCTTAAATGTTTTAGATTTATAGTATTTTTATTGCATTCTAAAATGTTTTGAACACTTCACATCTGTATTTAATTGTTTATTTAGCAAACTTATAACTGGTAGCATAGGTGAATAGATGAAACAAAACAAACGAGTGAAACAGAACAAAGAGTATAGGGTAGACAACCCAAATTAAGAGCAGTATCGTGATATACAGGAGCAAGGCCGCCGGATAGGATGGACCCTTCAAAATGAGTGATAAATATGTGCATAATTTACTAGTTCAGTTATTAAGTTACTTGGAAAACTACATTTTATTAAAAGTGGCAAGGATAAACCTGAGGCTCATAAAGACATAATAAGATTGACGGCAGAAGGAACATGAAAGGAAGAAACTGGGAATCAAAGGAGCCAGAAGAAAAGAGTAAAATCTGCACTAATACAATGTTAACTGCTAGTTGGATCAGTACGCTCCTGTCTCTTTGCTTATATTTCATAGACCCTGGTGGACACCCAGTAAAAAGTGTGGAGCAATTGCAAGTTTGCAGCACAACGACTAATGCCACAATTGAAAGACCGCATTTGGTGATCTGTGACACATGATGTTTATCTATAACATGAAAACTGCAATTTAAAAAGGATTTGAGTAACTGGAAACATCTGGCAAGCCTCCAATCGAATAAGGGATGCTATTTCTCAAGTTTCCTGAGGTGCTAAGGAATCATTACCCTCAAAAATGAAGTTTATTAGAATGGTGCCACCTATCGCTCTTTGAATGCGCACAGAGTTGAAGAATTCCAGTGCAACTGGGCATATTAACTGATGGATTATTCTATGCCATGACTCACGATGGAAATGACTAACAGAGTAGGCTTCTTGACACATGGGAAGTAAACAATTAAAACAAAATGATGCCCAAGTATAACAAAGAGTTTAAAAACCACATTCAACTCATTTCATGTGGGATTCTTAATTTCCTGTATGATTGATTGGTTACAATTATGAAGCACAAGTACAGTTAAAAACAACTGTAGGCTCTAGGTTGCCATTTAGCTGCTCTACCTGCTGTAATCAGAGACTGACAAGAGATTCATTTAAAGAGATACAGTTACATGGTGAAGCAAAGGTTCCAGTTAGCAAGAAGGTTATAGTTTCTCCTCACTGCATGGTTACCAGTGCCTCATTACTGTATAGATTACATTAGTTTTACATCGTGCTTTGCATGCTCATCTATTGCTCTTTTTCAGGTGCTTAAACTCGGATGCACAGGCGCTAGAAGTAGAGGTGCGGCTGTGCTGCAGCACCTCCAAAATATCCATGCTGGAGTTCAGAAAGTGAATGAGTAATAAAGATGCCTATACATTTTGTTTTTATCTTGCCACATTTGCTGTGCCTTCAAAGACAGAGGTGTTCTCAGAGAAATTCCTGCTTACTATTTTGATGGGGAGCCTGGTGTTTACTTTTCTTTCTCTGATTGCACAGTGAAATGATTTTTAGAGTGAACGATGTGAGAAAGTTACTGGGGTGTAGGGATTGTGAAAGAAAAGGCTGTAGATGTCAATCTTTTTTGTAACACACAACAACATTTAAATACCTGTAAATGAACTGTACAAATAGCTAAAAAAATAATTCAGCCGCTAAGAAAGATCAAATAAGGCACATTTTTGATGTAATTCTGAAGTGTGAATGAAACAAAGATTTTAATAAGATCAAAACAAATCAAGACACTTTACTTGGTGATGCACAAATGATAACTATTCGCTGAAACCTGATCAGCAATAGGATCACAGATGGGTTTCGATCAAGCTCCAGTCTGTACTAAGGGCCTTTATTCACAGTTTGGCGGACGGGCTACAACTTCACGAATGTGCTGTTGACCTATCTGCTGCACTGCAGGCGTATTTTAGCACTTGTAATATGGTGGGGGAATATCCGTCATGTTTTGACAGAGTATCCAATCCACCATACCTAAATAAGGGAGTATGTGTTTCTTGTCATACCACTGTGTTTCAAACACACATGGTTGCTGTAGGTAATATTAGGTATGGAATATTGTTCTACCTTAATATTGTGCCAAAATTATTGAAGACAGAAATATCAACAGTTAAGTGCAGAGGGGGAGCTTTTAGATATACTATTCTTAACGCTACATTGCAGAAATATATATACGTGGAGTTAGGTGTAGAAAATCTATACAAACTTACCTCTCAATATATTTGTCCTCGATATTTTGGTTACAATATTAAAGTAGCACAATATTCCATGCTTCATATTTCTGACCCACGTCAGCATCTATAATTTAGGTTAGAGTTATTGGACTTACAAAGGTTAACAACAGTGGTCTCTTCTCCTTATTTGTACTGCTAACTCTGAGCCCCTGTACTAACTCAGACCCGAGTTAATTTTTCAGCTGTCACTGCTGGAAAATAAGGTTTTCATACAATAGTATCAATCTGAAAGGAAGCTGTCAATTTCCCTGCCAATGCCAGTAGCAGGAGCGATTTATTAGAAAAGATTGTAGCTCATAAGAAGAGTAAGCCCCAGACAGCGCATCAGCGTCCAGTCATTATTATGAGTACGTTGAATCCTGACGTCCTTTTAAGGGAACATCAGGGTCCACCATACTAATAGTGATAACCTGTAAAGTAACTTTATTTTAAGTTACAAATTAGATTTTGCTAAGGATGTGAATTACCACACATAAGGGGAAAATTCATTCAATTTTGTATAATTTTATTTGTGTATTTTTGTATTGTTTATCCTGTAGAAATCAATACAACATATTACATTTAAAACCAAGTTGAAATACTGTGTGATAATGTACAATTGCATGGCTGATAAGTCCTTTCACGCCTCAACATGCCTCAAAACCAAGAAATCTCTGGGATCATGAGATTAAGGTAAGGTGACAACTTGTCAAATGTCTCCAGAAGGGCAGAGCGTTGCATCAGAGCTGCATCTTACTGGGCACACTGGGATTAGGTTGCACAAAGTGATAGTAGCTTTTCTAATGATGGATCTTACCAGGAGGGGTGAGATTGGCCAGCTCGTTGTGCCAGAACCTGCTGATAGCCTGGGAAGGTCTCGGAAATTCTCTTCTCCAAGAACTGGAGCACTGATGAGGAAAAATGTTCCAAACTACCGAGCTGAACCTGCAGGAGCAAGCACGTGTAAGTAAAGGCAAAAGCATCCAGAGGAAACAGCTGACCTAATACGTGTTCATACGAGCATGTGAGTAATATGAATTAGCACCACTTTTTACTGTGGGGCAGATCGGTCCCTATTGAGATACTAGGGAAGTCCCATGAAATGTACATTGGTCTGTACATCACTGAATTGAGAGGGGATGTGGAATCTTCTGTCAAGACTCCTTCCAAGGTAATTGCCCTACTCTGTAAGACGTCTGTTGTGTGTTTACCCCTAACATTGGCCTGTACACTCTTTAGCACTCCAGAAATGACGGCTTCCTCCAGCAGTGTCCACCCTACTCTGCAGAAGATCTGCAGTGTGAGTTTCCCTACAACATTTGCCTGAGTACTCAGTAGAACACCATCAGTTTTGGCTTCCCCTAGCAGTATCCACCCTACTCTGCAGAATATCTGTGGTGTGAGTTTCCCTCCAATATTCAACTGTGTACTATGTAAAACACCAGTAATGGGGCATCCTCTGGCAGAGTCCATTGCTCTATGTAGGACTTCTGCGTGTCTTTATCACTAAGATTGGCCCATGTACTCTGTAGATCGCCAACAATGAGGGCTTCCTCCAGCAGTGTAAAGTTTTCTCCCCGGGATTTCTGTGGTGTGAGCTTCCCCTAGCAATAGCCTGTGTAATGCAGATGTGATGGTCTTCTCCACCAGTGCTCAATCTGCCTGTAGGCCATCAACAATGTGGGACGCTCCCCATCCATGCCCTTCTTATGCTGAAGGTCTCTAGCAAGGTCAGCTCCCCCCATCAAAATCCCTAGGACTGTGTCTGCTCCATCAGTATTAGCTTTCTCCTAGCAGCGCCCTGAAGTCCTCCTCCTACATGTGCTCCCTAAAATGTGTAAATTGCTTGTAACAATTTTCTTAAATCATGGTAGCTAGTCATGTTTTGTTGAATCACAATTTTCAATATAAGTCCCTACTCACCTTTTGCATTCCTGAGCTTTCATCAGTACCCTTCACTTGGCACTGATACAGCAGTGTTTGTTCTTTGGGAAAGCGGCAGCATACATTTTCCTTCAGAGCGTGCAGGAATTCCTGGCTCCTGGTGCTGCCATCTTGAAAGCGCACCAGCATGTCTGCTGGTAGCTTCTCGATAAAGGAGGGGTCACGGAAGCAGAAGAGTGCATTGGGGTTGCAGTTGCGGTAGGCTCCGTGCACAATCTCCATGCCCGTGACAGACATCCCCGGTACCCACTGGTACTGTTCCATGATCTCCACCGAAACATCCTCAGCTGTTGGGACCCAGCCCACACTAAAGGGTAAATGAGACAAGGAATTTAGATTAATACAATATTATGATACAAGGACATAGCTCCCTAGTAGGCACCCTAGACATGAGACCTATGAAAATAACACCCTCAGTACCCTAGAGAGGAGACACATTAAAATCTCAAAATGACTTGCACTGATGCTGTGCTGCCCTCCAATAGGCGCCCTATGGGTGAGATTTGTGAAATGGCAATGCCTCTCATTCTGATACCATGCCCCCCCTCCTTCCGCCAAGCTCCTTAAAGATGGGACACATAAAATGTCAACATCTTACAAAATGATGTCCTGTCACACTTCACTCAGGCACCTTGGAGCAGAGACCTATGAAATCTCAAGGCTTCACAAACGTGCTATGCCACAGTCATAAAAAGTGAAAGGAAGGGGTAGGAGCACACTGCCTCATATCCATGCGCCATTATAGTCACAGGAGTAAGATGCAAGGTATCTCCAGGTACCATATGCAATCTCCTTGCCACACCCCGCTCACTGGCACCTTGGTTACGAAACACTTAAAAATGAAGTGCTTCTCATCCGGATGACCTGCTATGCCACACCACTCTCACAAACATCCTGGTGCTAGGAACCCTGAAATCCTAAGGTTCAATGCCATGTTGCCCTGCCAGCCTCTGCTCACACCCCCAATCTCCCTGAATTGTGAAGTACAAGGCATCTCAGTGTCAAACAACATGATTTATTGCCACTCTCTACTCACAAGCAGCCCTGTGGAGTGGCTCATTGGTGCATACATATGTTTGTGTAGTCGGGGAGTAGTGCTACTCGGTATTCTGGCAGACGCTAAAAGCTGACATCCTGCCTAATGATGAGACTGAACAGCCTGGCGGGCATGATGCCCCTTGGCTCTCAGAGTGAACTCACTGCCTGATAACGGGGGTCTGCGTTCTGGACTGCAAGGTGTCTCTTGACCCTTGCAGGCCATCCCCCTCTAATAATGGGAGTGAGTGGCTTGGAGTACAGCGGCTAAGCCTTAAGAGTGGACATCCTGTAACTCAAAGGGAGTGATGATCTTGTAGTCTGTTGTCTCTCAGCCTTGAGAAGACACAAACTGCCTAAATAAAGAGGATGAGGGGCCTGACACAAAGAGTTTAGTGTCCATTGCACCTTCCAGTCCCAATGGTCACATACCGGCTTCCGACCATGACCAGCATAAGTGGGTTCCCATATGTGTCCTGCTGACAGCGGTCTAGTTCTTCCAGACATGTTGCGATGATCGTAGTGGAAGAGGAATCCTTGGGCACGCCCCAGCGGAGGTCACATTCAACGAGAGAAAGCCCCCGCACCTCACACCACTCCCTCAGCTCTGGAAACACCTAAAGAGAAGATAGCAGTTAATCCCAACCACCACTGACCTTGCAAAAGTATCAATCACACCAAGGACTTTCAGGTCACTGTACGTCGCTTGTATTTGTTTCCTTCAACTCCCACAGAAGCTTTTTCTACGTCCAGGTTAAGATGTCCAAGGTCTTGGTTTACAAAACAGTCAGGTTTATGCGTTGACTGTCAGCAGTTTGAACACTACTGCCTTGGAAGAATGGACAGCGTGAACTATGTTTACAAACAAAAATTCCACGGAGACCGTGATTTACTTAAATGTTATATTCAATAAATGGCTGTCTTTCACCTAACCTCCAAGCTATCAATGTCACAGCAATATTCCACTCAGGTGGGAGATACAATTAAGTGGGAGCTGTGAAACAAGTGTACCATGTAGATTTAAACACAGCTCAAGGGGACATGACAGGGTCAATAAGACACACACCAAAGAGCTGCCATCTTGATTCTGTGATGGATGTGCATCAAGATGCAACCCACCCCAGTCAGAATAGAAGCTACACAACCAGCTCATGTAAACATTGAGAACACTCGTTTGTTACCGGTGCCTGTCACACACCTTGAATGTAACTCCATTGATTCTGTGTGGTACTATTTTAAGGATATATGTGGGTATGTATGTATGTATGTGTGAATGTATGAGTGGAGTGGGACATAAAGAAACCAATCCTGGTAGGGGAGCAACAGAGCAGTGAACATCAGTTTTGAGACCTAGATACATCTCAAGATTGTATACAACAGGAAAGGGTATCAAGGTTAATATCATGAAGGGTTCTAGTGCATTGCGAAGTGTGAGAACTGTGATAAAAATCCTTAACTGTTACGAATATGTGGGATGGCTGGAACTTAAACTGTGACACTTTTTTCGCTCTTTTGGACAAAAACAAGTGGTCTACTTGGGAGGTGGCTTCTGCCCCCAATTAAGGTATTTGGTGTCACAAGTTACAAGAATGCCTTGTCACTGTGCTATTGGATTGACCATCCATCTGTTGTTTGTTGTATAAATTCTTTATTTGGCTTAAAACCATAAAATCATAACACATAAATACTCAATACAATGGTTCATAAAATTAATCTGTTACATAGTTTATACCCGCACAGTTGTTCTTAATTCATAATATTTCATGTCTACGAAGCCCTCCTAATGCAGCTCGGTATTATTTTACTAACCCCATATTCAAGTTTCATTTACCTGCTATTTTACAAAGTACATTGTGCATAGCAGCCTAACCTGATTATATTCCTAATAAAACAAGAGTTCTTGTAATTTACATATGGCGCAAATCTACCTAAAGTGGCAGTGCTTTTACTTTAAACCTACATGTAATAATAAAACAGTTTTCCTATATTGCTCAGGGTGATACCAACTATAGCTTATAACATTTTACAATTATTCAGTATAGATATAAACACAGTCAATTTATAATATCTTCATTTATCTTAAAAAGTGCCATCTCTATTTTAAATCTCACATACTACATTCTTACATTTTGCGAGGGCCCTGCGAGCCCCACTAAGACACCTTGTATATCAATTAAAAATCAGCCTAGTGCACAAGTCACATTAAAAAATCTCATATCTACCAGTAGTTTAAGCACTTGATCCCGGTTATTAATATTATATTTCTTAAAGATTGGTTTTAAAAACTTCTTATGCACTTCTAAAAACCATAAACAATCCAATAAATTATGTTGGGCACTACCTTTTTGTTGTAGGCCGCATGTACATAGGCCCGGTCATCCCTAATTATGACTTTTACTTTGGGTCCAAATAGCCAGGGTTTAACCCTACTCTGAACTTTAACGCTGCGTCTCTTAATTTTGGGTTAGGTAGGGCCTCTATATAAGAGAATGTTTCGGCATTCATCCACCCACCCACCATAAACTGGGTGGAACTTTTTCTCTCCAGGTATTCTAAATCTGCTTCTCTTGCACTTTTATTTGCCATGGCACGCAGCTCCTGCTTCAGAATTTGTTCTCAGCGCCACTGGTTAATTGTTAAGCCAAAGAGGACACAAATCTTTCCTAACTGTCCTCTCACTTCAGATGTCCAATTTAACTCACTTGTCTTTATTTCTGTTTTACATAATCTTGCCATTTCAGAAATTCCCTCATCTGTGAAGCTCAACCAGAATTTCAATGGCGCTTCTGTTCCCTGGTAACTCCATGCCGTCACTTGGCACCCCGCCCTTATAGCTTGTATCATACTTGAGGAAGGCAGCAATAGCAAGCATTTTGCACAATCACTTTCTTCCATCTCCCAACTTAACTTCCCAGAAAGTGTTAGGACTTCTATTCCATATTGAAATTGAGGACGTACCATAGCATTAAAAGCAGAAACAACAGGATAAAGGGACGGTCCTCCATATTTCCTGCTAAACTGTTTTAAACCCCATACTGATGTTAAAGCTCTGATTTTTAGAGCCTCATATGTTCTTTCCATCTTAATTCAGAGTCAAACCACATGCCTAAATATTTGTATTTTTCAACCATTTCTACTTTTTCTCCTCCCAGAAACCAGGAAAATTCACTCTTCTTTTTCCCTATTAACATTACTTTTGTTTTATCCATATTTACTATAACTTTTTTCCTTTGACAATAAGAATTAAAAGCATCTAATTTTCTTTACAGCCCCAACTCCGTCATAGTTACTATCACCAGGTCATCTGCGTATAATAGACAAGAAATATGAACCCCATCCATTTTTGGGCACAGGCCTTTAGCCTCCTTTAGTATACCTGGTAAGTCTGACATAAATATAGCAAATAATAATGGTGGCCAGAACACATCCATGGCGCAATCCATTCCTTATAGGGATCTTCTTTGAGAGAGAACCACTTGTATCTAAAATTACTTGGGCCTAATTTTGTGAATGCAGACCCTGAAGGAGAAACAGTAGATCCGGATCAACTCCCAGCCATTTTAATATATCCCATAACAAATTTTGATCAAATCAAAAGCGGCATGACAATCAACAAAGCAGCAGAATAGACACCCTCACATTTCAATTGACTTTTTTTGCCAAAGACTAAAACAGTGGTCAATTGTAGAGTGACCCTCTTTATATCAGCCTTGCTCTACCGGGATCAAGTCGTTTATCTCTGCCCAGGATATAATTTGACCCGGCAATACCTTTGCAAAAACTTTTTTGCCTACATCCAGTGAACTAATTAGGCAATAATTTTTTGGTTGAGTTGGGTCATCTTTTTTATAGATCGGCCTAATTATGGCACCCTTCCAATTCTCAGGGAAACAACCGGAATCAAGAATTTTATGAAAAGTGACATAAAAGAGTTTGGCCCACCAATCAATATTATTTTTTATAATTATCGCTGGAAGGTTGTCTGGGCCCGCTGCTTTAGTTAATTTAAGCGCTGCAATTGTTTCTTTTATCTTTTGCAAGGAAAAAGCTGATCTTACACCCCCACCTATCTTCATATTAATTCCAAATTCTCCCTCTGCATCCGTCCTCTATATACATTACACAGATGTTTATTCCAGTCATCTTCACCAGCCAAGCACCGCATATTTCCTGTGGCTTTTCCCTCCCTCACCAACTGCCAGAACCCCCAAATGTTTTGTGTTCTGATCCCATCTACCATTACCTCACAATTCCTATTTACGTACTTCCATTTCCTAAGCCTTAAGATTGTTTTATAACCTTGCTTTGCTAGGCGGAGCTTCTGTTCTACTTCAATAGTGCAACTTTTCCTGAGTTCCCTTTCTAGTTTCCGTACCATTCTGCTTCTGGCTCCTACACTCCTAATTATACCAAGGATTTTTATTGGCCCTGCTTACTTCTCCTTTCGTCTTTTTCTCCTGTGTTGTTTTTAATTTTACTTTCAGACAATCTACTATTAGCTCAATTACCCTATTGTATCCCCTAAAAACGTCATTGGGGTCTTTCTCCACCCTAAGATCTTTATAATTTACTATCAATTCATTAAGCACCTTTAGGCTACTTTCTGTGATTTGGGTAGTTCTCCTACGTGGGTACTCTACCTGCAGTGCCAACACTTTTTCTCTTTCTCTTTGAGCGTTATTTACTGACCCAATTGCTAGCTGTAGGGACCAATGATCACTGCCCTCTAGGTGTACGATTCCAAAGTCCAATCCTTCTCCAAAATGCCAAGTGTTTATGAAGGCATAATCAATAGGACATGCCTGGTTGCCTATTTGAAAAGTTTGCTTTGCCGGACGATCTGTATTCATGCGCCCATTAATGCAGAACAGACCTAGAGATCCTAAGGTTCTTACTAAGGACTTGTCCCGGGCCGTACCTTCTGTCTCTGGGAAAATACCATACGGAATCCCTGCAGATGTTAGCAGCTCCTTATACAATTTATCGCTACCAGTAGGGTCAAGTTTATGGTTAAAATCTCCCAATATTAAGATCATGTGTTCCGCTTTACCTATACATATCGCTTCCAGATCTTCCTCAAATAGACCCCGCTGAATATCATAATCAAGTGTCATCCCTGGCTGTATAATAACATTGATTATCATGAGCTCCTATATTATTATAAAGGTCTAGTTGGCCCGCTAGTAGCCAGCAACATTTTGTTTATACCTCTGTGTGTCTGTTGGCTATTCTAGTCAGGGTCAGAGTAATTATACCCCCAAGGGACGACCTGGACCTTGCCGAGTGGCACCCCTAAAGAGACTCATAAAGCTGTCTACTGGTTCGGGTTCTTCGAACAACAAAGCTTCCTAGAGACAAACTAAATCACGATTTTCCAGCCTTCCTTTAAATAGATCTTGTTTTAAGTGTTTTTTATAGCCTCCTAAGTTCCAGGAAAAAATCAGATGGCTGTGCAAAGAGCTTAATTCCTAGTCCAAATCACTCAGCTCCCCCCGCTGTAGTTATCAAGGGGCTTTAAAAGGGGCTCAAAGTGGTTCCTCAGCTTTAGGTCTTTGTACTCGGTGGCGTTGGTTAAACTTAGTCTGCCCTTATTTCCGATCACACACATTCTTCGATTTTTAGAACCTGCTAAGTTGTACTGCACTTGATGAGGAAGCAGGCCTGCATGGCACTTGAGGGCTCTACTATTTCTTTCCCCGAACTCAGGTTCTCTTTTTTGGACCAATCTTATACCCTCCTTCACTAACTCCATCTCTGCCCGCAATACCAATTATCTGACACATTCTGAGTAAAAGAGAGCCTTTGTCACCTTCCGAATTTAAGGTAAACCCTATTTGCTTTATGTCCCCCGACCCAATATCGCATAAACTTTGGCACAGGGCCATAACTTCTAGAAGGTGCAAACGATTCAAGGGCTTAAGCTTCCTCCGCCGTTTCGACGCTTCTATTTGCATTTTCCATCTTCCTCTTAATTCCGGGGCCCTTTGTTGGTGGTAAGGGGTTACCCTTCTCCTGGCAATCTAAATTATAATCTTCTCCACTTTTCCCCCTTGTTACCAGCCTTCTAGAGCCACTCCCTTCCTTTTTTCCCCTACTTTCCCTACTATCTTTCATTACACTTCTTTGGGGACACCTCTTCCCTTTTACTAACTGAGTGTCTTCTATATATGGTACTCTAGGGGCCTCCCCTTTTTTTGGGCAACCAATTCAAGTCCCTGTCCTGGGGTTATTCTTGGTTTCTTATGCCGGACTGCCCTCCCCCCTCTCTCCGTGGGCCTTTGTCTCCCAGTATTGCTTTGTTTACTTCTTAGGGTATTGAAGTAGGGTTTGTAGGGTATGTAGCCCCTCATTCCCCATTCTCGACTCCTTTTTATCACCAGCATTGGTTGTTTAAAAACATATACTGATGGGAACTCCGTTATCTTTGTTACATCTCTTCGCTTTCCTTCTCTGCTTTCATCAGGTGTACCTGTCTCCTGGTCCCTTTTTTCAGGTGCAGGTCGTACCAGTACCGGCATACAGCTATTAATTTGTTTCAATTCATCCGTTATCCGTTGTAATTGATTTTTATGTACTTTACCCAATCCATTATTTGCCATCAGTACTTCTAGAATAGCCTGTAGGGTTTTCTGCATTAGGAACATTACATTAAGTAAGGACTCAGCAGGTACAGCAGTGGTATCTAAGGCAAGAAAGGTCTTCCTACCCTAAGGAGAAGAAGGCGAGGGAGAGGTTGTACCCATTTTCCTTGCAACTCTGTTGCCCCCTCCAAAACCCTCTTTCTCTAATGCAGGACAAAACTGGAGTCTTTCCTCTAAGATAGAACTACCCTTTACTTGGGATGAGAGACATGGTGATGAGGATTGCCTAGGTTCCTACGAGAGCCTCCCCCCAATAGTCTCATCTGACTCCCCCAGGAATAAATCCTCAATCTGTAGGGAATCAGAAGTCTGAAAGTAATTCGTTATGGACTGTTCAATTTCACTCTGATTGGAATCAAGTGTATTTTTCCCTTTTATCACCTGTGCCACATTAGGAGTCTTTTTTAAATATTTTACCACAAATTATTTAATTGATGCACCAAGTGGTGTGACAAAAGATCTTTTCCCTTTGTCTCTCAGGGCGTTCTCCTGTAGCAATGTTTGAAGCATATGACCTCCTTCTTGGCTAATACCTGGTAGCCCCGGGAATCTGACACTCATTCGGAACTGCCTTTATTCTAGAAAAGCCCTTCACTTCCTTCTTTGTGCCACACGCTCCACGTGACTTAACTTTGCTCGCCGGCATCCTGTATATCTTCCTCCTGGGGGGTAGATGGTTTATGTGTTTTATTAAGGAATTTTTCCTCTGGCTCCCACTTCTGATGCCACTACCGGTGCCTCCACACGCTGTGTAACTTAACCCCCCACGGCCTTAGCAGTCTTCATTAGACTTCAATAGACTTCAACTAAGGTTCAAATAGGGTTCATACTGTGAGCTTCTCAAAGATTTCCTAAAATACTAGCCTTGTCGCACGGGGGATACACACACACAGGTGGCGGGCATGAGCAAGGTATCCAAAATCCGATTTATGCTTTCTTTCACTCAACAAAGTACTAGTCACACCGCCACAAGACACAAGTCACAAGCTTCTCGCAGGTGCATGTGAACACATCTGGCTCTGCTAGGAGTATGGGCAGGTGCACTCACCACACTTACCGCTACGGTCGCAGACCTGGGAGGATTTTTCTCCTCCCCTCTGGCCGGTTACTCGTCCCAATGCTGTCTCTTTTGTTCTTGGGGAGGACTTGAGGCCCTTTTGTGCCCTGGTGTGCCCTGGTGTGCTGGCGTGATGTGAGACAAGATTCCTTACTGCCTCCTGCCAGTTGCCAAGTCTCCAAACCTCCTAACCTCACTGAGGGCGCGTCCTGGTGCGTTCTGAGGCTGGGGAACCGTGAGGCAGCTGGAGGTCTTGAGGGCCGCAAGCCAGCTAGAGGCCACAGGGGGCGCGAGACAGCCGTCGTAGGCCAAGTAAGCAGTGAGGCCGCGGGGCTGCGGGGCACAGGGGCACGGAGGCCGCAATGCAGCCTGCTGGCAGCCTGCCAGCCGAGTAAATTGTGAGGACGGATCAGCAGCGTCTACGTCACTGCATAGGGGGTATCCCCAAGTTCTGATGCTCTGAAATACCCCCGACCTTGCAGTGAGAGCAGAGCCTAACTAACTCATCAGCAGAAAGAGAAAAAAAAAATCTAATTAGACGTCTGTTGAATGGGTAAGAAGTGCTGTGTCACACGACTAACGCTTACCAGGTTGAATTTGTACTGCAGATCTTTTCAACAAACTGTCATCAATCCTCACTTTTCCACCAATAATTTCACTCTCTATTTCCTTTGCTACCAGTACGTCCACCATATGACAAACTGGAAATAATATACATTACGTATACAATCGGAATAAGATCTCACTAGACAATTAAACAGGACCTGGATCATTTCAATAGTACATTGAAAGGAGCAAGGTAGTTAAGACTATGGTGAGCACCATAAATGAATGCAGATAAGGAAAAGGAGTGATTTTCCACAGGTTCGCGAGTGCAAACGTTTTGAGCATCTGGTGCAGTCAGTCATACATGCGGACAGACCCAGACCCAGACTCTCAGGTCTTTCATAGAGATCGGGCTGTCGTGCAATCTCCCAGTTTTTCTCTACACCCCCTCTTTAGTGTTTTTGGAATTGAAATGCCATTTCCAGTAGACTAGGCGATGACCTCTCCGCATTTAGCCTTGTAGGTCGCATTTTCCAGATGTAACAGAAACAGGACAATTCAATTCACAACTCAGAAGATGTCTTGTTTCTGATGTCATGGCAGATGGAAACCCTCCTCCACTTGCAGCCTCTTCATTTTCCAGAGCTCTTTCTTGCTTTCTGACAGCCAGGTATACAGTGCCTAGTCCAAAATACAAATCCTATTAGAAACTGACTGACGAGTTTGGTGTCACTGGTTTTATGAACCAGGTTCAATTAATACTTTCTCTGGGCTAAAAGGCATTCAATGAGAGGAAGACTTAAATAGAGACATGGCTTGGTTGACATTACTTTTATTGAAACACTAGACAAACACATCTGTGTTATGATAATCATGAACTAACACATCAATTGATTCATATGCTCCTAAAACACCTATGGAAGGCATCGAAGGGCTAGAAGACTTTCAACCATTGATAAAGTATTTATGCTTACTTTTAAGCAAGGGTGGGAAACTAATGAAAACATTTCGAACAAAGGGACAGCTTGACCTGGGTCTCCAGTTAGACTTATAAACTTTAAACTGTTTAATTTACACATACTTATAGCTTACTAATTTTGGTATTCACGCCTCTTCCTATACAACTCATGCCTACGTGTTCATGGTGGATATATTTGTATAGACATAATGGGGGTCATTCTGACTTTGGCGGGCGGCGGAGGCCGCCCGCCAAAGTCCCGCCGTCAGAATACCGCTGCGCGGTCAAAAGACCGCTGCGGTAATTCTGAGTTTCCTGCTGGGCTGGCGGGTGACCGCCAGAAGGCCGCCCGCCAGCCCAGCGGGAAACCCCCTTCCATGAGGATGCCGGCTCAGAATGGAGCCGGCGAAGTGGAAGGGGTGCGACGGGTGCAGTTGCACCTGTCGCGATTTTCAGTGTCTACTTGGCAGACACTGAAAATCTTGGTGGGGCCCTGTTAGGGGGCCCCACGACACCCGTTACCGCCAGCCAGGTTCTGGCGGTCAAAACCGCCAGAACCAGGCTGGCGGTAAGGGGGTCGGAATCCCCATGGCAGCGCTGCCTGCAGCGCCGCCATGGAGGATTCCCTAGGGCAGCGGGAAACCGGCGGGACACCGCCGGTTTCCCCTTTCTGACCGCGGCTGTACCGCCGCGGTCAGAATGCCCATGGATGCACCGCCAGCCTGTTGGCGGTGCAGCCGCGGTCCCCGGCCCTGGCAGTAGTCAACCGCCAGGGTCGGAATGACCCCCTATATGAATTGGTGACATGCCACTAAATCTATAACCCTGCTCTGGGGTAATGCATACAGTGCCTTTAATGCACAAGTGTATAGTTGTTAAGGGGTGACCGCTCAGCCCTCCACAGGGCTTGGTCGCCCCACTCACTGCTGCCGCTCCTGCCTGCCTTTGCCGCCTCCTGCCTGCAGATTCCTTCGCTCGCTCGCTGCTCCTGGGATTTCCCGCCGCTGCCTCCCTGCGGCCCCGCCCCCCTGTGATTCCATTCGCCGGACCGCTCCCGCCACCCAGCTGCTCCTCCCTCCCGGCTCCTTACTTATGACGCCCCCAGAGCGACCGCGCAGCGGACGCGCGCAGCGGGAGCTCCGACTGAGCGCCGAAGGTGCGCCAAAGGTAAGCCCGTCTGCGCCCGTCCGCGCCTGGACCGCGCCCAGCGCCAGACCCCCTGGTCCTCGCCCTCGCCAGCACACCCTGCACAGCTACGATGCCAGAACCCTCCACGCACTCAACGCCGGCCGAAACACCGCCTGCTACCGAGCCACCCCGAGACGCACCCACGGACCCTTCACCTGCCTGACCTGCCGCTTCACCAGCCTACGACCCAACACTGCACCTACTAAACCGAGCCCCAGCAACAAACACCTGAGGTGCATCCTGCTCAACACCCGCTCCGTTCACAGGCATGCCGTCGAACTCTGGAACCTCCTCGACTCAACAGCACCAGACATCGCCTTCCTGACAGAAACCTGGATGAACGCCTCCTCAGCACCCGACGTCGCCATCGCCGTCCCAGAAGGCTACAAAATCACCAGGAGGGACCGCGTCAACCAGACAGGAGGAGGCATCGCCATCATCCACAAGAACACCATCCGCATCACGACCAACTCTGATGACACCTTCACCTCCGCCGAACACCTCCACTTCCAGATACACACCAACCCCAAGACCACGCTCAGAGGCACCCTCATCTACAGACCACCGGGACCACGCACACAGTTCAGCGAAGACATCACAGACTTCGTCAGCCCCCACGCCATCAATTCCACCGACTACATCCTCCTGGGGGACCTCAACTTCCACCTGGAGGACGACAAGGACCGCAACACCACTGCTCTACTGGACAACCTGGCCAACCTCGGACTCAAGCAACTGGTAACCACCCCTACACACCACGCCGGCCACACGCTTGACCCAGTCTTCTCATCCAGCAAATATGTCACCTTCAGCCACTCCACCAATCTCCAGTGGACTGACCACAGCTGCGTCCACTTCAGCTTCAGTAAAACGACGACCCACCACCACCCTCAACAAACCCCCCGCAGGAGCTGGAACAAGATCACCGGCGACCAGCTCACCACCTTCCTCAGCCAGAACCCCCCCACCAGCTCAACGGACCCCAACGAAGCCGCCAACAACCTCACACAGTGGATCACCAACTGCGCAGACGCCCTCGCACCACTGAAGAAGAACCCCCCCAGCAGACGCAGCAGCAAGAAAGCCTCCTGGTTCACCGACGAGCTCATCACCTCCAAGAAGAACTGCCGCTCCCTGGAGAACACCTGGCGCACCAACCAGACCACAGACAACATGACGGCCCTCAAACACGCCACCCGCAAACACCACCAAATGATCCGCGCCACAAAGAAGACAGCCTTCAAGGAACGACTGGACAACAACACCCACAACAGCAAGGAACTCTTCAGCATCGTCAAAGAGCTCTCCAACCCCGACGCCGGAAACAATGACATCACTCCCTCGCAAGACCTCTGCGACTCCCTCGCAGCCTTCTTCCACAACAAGATCGCCAACATTCACAACAGCTTCGGCCCACCAACCACAAACCCCACCACCGAACCGATGCCCCCCACCGCCACCCTCCGCACCTGGACCCCAGTCAGCACCGAAGACACAACACGCACAATGAACACCATCCACTCCGGATCCCCTACGGACCCCTGCCCACACCACATCTTCAACACGGCTGACCACATCATCGCACCCCACCTCCGTGACATCGTCAACGCCTCCTTCAACACCGCCACCTTCCCGGAGTGCTGGAAACACGCCGAGATCAGTGCCCTGCTGAAGAAACCAACTGCAGACCCCTCCGACCTCAAGAACTACCGCCCCATCTCGCTCCTCCCGTTTCCTGCCAAAGTCATCGAGAAGACCGTCAACAGACAGCTAGCTGCCTTCCTCGAGACCAACGGATCCCTCGACCACTCGCAATCCGGCTTCCGAGCCAACCACAGCACGGAGACCGCCCTCATCGCAGCCACAGACGACATCAGATCCCTAATGGACAATGGGGAAACTGCGGCCCTCATCCTCCTGGACCTCTCCGCAGCGTTCGACACTGTCTGCCACCGCACCCTGGTACAGCGCCTGAACAACACCGGCATCCAGGGGAAGGCCCTGGAGTGGATCGCCTCATTCCTCGCCGGAAGAACCCAGAGAGTCCGCCTCCCCCCGTTCCGGTCAGCGGCCACCGAAGTCATCTGCGGAGTTCCACAAGGGTCATCGCTCAGCCCCACCCTCTTCAACGTCTATATGAGCCCCCTCGCAACCATCGCACGTCAACACAACCTCAAGATCATCACCTACGCCGACGACACCCAGCTGATCCTCTCCCTCACCAGCGACCCGGACGCCGCCAGAGCCAGCCTACACGAAGGGATGAAAGACGTCGCCGAATGGATGAAGAACAGCCGCCTGAAACTGAACTCAGACAAGACGGAGGTCCTCATCCTGGGATCATCACCATCCGCCTGGGACGACTCCTGGTGGCCCCCCGCCCTGGGAGCCACCCCCAAGCCAACGGACCACGCTCGCAACCTAGGCTTCATCCTGGACTCCTCCCTCTCGATGACCAGACAAGTCAACGCCGTCTCATCTTCATGCTTCAACACCCTACGCATGCTTCGAAAGATCTTCCGGTGGATCCCCACCGAGACCAGGAAGACGGTCACCCAGGCCCTCGTCACCAGTCGGCTGGACTACGGGAACGCCCTCTACGCCGGCACCGCCGCCAAACTCCAGAAGAAACTCCAACGGATCCAGAACGCCTCAGCACGACTCATCCTGGACATCCCCCGACACAGCCACATCTCCGAACACCTGAGAGACCTGCACTGGCTCCCCGTCAACAAAAGAATCACGTTCCGACTCCTCACCCACGCACACAAGGCCCTCCACGACCTGGGCCCCAAGTTCCTCAACAGCCGCCTGACCTTCCACAAGCCCACCCGCCAGCTCCGCTCCGCCAGCCTCGCTCTCGCCACCGTCCCCCGCATCCGCAGAGCCACCGCCGGAGGAAGATCCTTCTCCTACCTGGCAGCCAAGACATGGAACTCCCTCCCCATCCACCTCCGGACAACGCAAGACCATCTCGCCTTCAGGAAGCAACTCAAGACCTGGCTGTTCGAGCAGTAGCGTTTCCCCCCCCCCCAGCGCCTTGAGACCCTCCGGGTGAGCAGTGCGCTATACAAATGCCTTTGATTGATTGATTGATTGATTAAGAATGAAGAATTATTTTAATTTTTATGCATTAGGTTTGTTTATGAACTTATTTGTTAATACGTGTAACACCTCTTCCAAGATAAGTCCTGTAAAACTGGAGAGAATTAAGGAATGTTGGTATATTTTCTGAATCACTAGATTAGAAATGTAGATGTCAAATAAGTGTAAACAGTGCATTTGTAAAGGTGTGTGAATGCGCAAAACGTCTCTACTTTGCAGGTGGTAATCTGATTTGCACTGCATGTCCTAATCACACCTTCGATACATCTCTATACATGCCTAGGTGTGTAACTTAAATTAAAATGTTGATATTTCTTAGCTGCCCCTAAATCCCATACATCATGTACACAAATTTTTTACATTTGCAAAGCATATGAGCATTCTCGCTATAGGCCCCTTACCTCCTTATGGTGCACGTGCACGCACGGCTACTTTTAATAGACATATATTTCAAAAGCGTTTTCTGAAATAGACCAGAATGCTATTTATCTCACATAAAGCGAGTGCTGGGACACGGTTAGATGTTTGACGACCGATAAAATTATTTGCATAAAACATTGTCAACTTATCACCTCAGTAAAATACATTTAGCTTCAAAGCAGAACATAAAAAAATGTATTACAGCGGATGCTCCAAAGATAACTTAAATTTAGAGAGATCATGTTACAATGGCACAAAACCCTAAGTGCACTTTTAGAATACTGTGTTCAAAAGAGAGTTCAATATATGGGCACACATTGACAAAGCCCAAAGGGTCTTTATTTTTAGTGTAGAGTAGACACACACTAGAACCCAAGTTAAGATACGTGCACACATAGGCGTGCACAGAGAGCAACACGTGCACACACAGACCGACACATGCAGATATCCATGGACACACATCAGCACAGATACAGGTGTATGTGCACACTGATAAACTCTACAATCACTGTACAAAAAGGTACACCGACCGTGATAAGCAATACACAAGCAGACATAGGCAGACTGACACAGCCCGGTTGATGGATGGCTGAAAATCCTACATTTGGAACTATGGTGTTTACAACTTGCCATATTTTCTTTAGCTGCATTTAATAGATTTAGGCCCTCATTACGACCCTGGCGGTCGGCGGTAATTTGGGGAAAGGTACAGCCAACAGGCTGGCGGTACCTTTCCCCAAATTATGACATTGGTGGTTTGGCTCAAGCCAAACGGCCAGTGTACCACTCCGACCGCCAGGGTGGTAATCCACCCTCGGGATTGTGACCTCACTTATCACCATGGTTTTCGTGGCAAGCGTACCGCCATGAAAACCATGGCAGTAGGCACTATCAGTGCCAGGGACTTCCTTTCCTGGCACTGATAGGGGTCTTCCCCGCCTCCCTTCCCCTCCCCAGAGCCCTCCCCCGCCCTCACCCTCCCTCTCATGCCCCCCACATTTACACACCCACACATATACACACACACGCATACCCACATCCACCCACACATGCACACATACATACCCACACACCGCAACACACCAACATACTTAGTCGCACACACGCATTCACAACACACAACATACAAGTACACTCACATTCAGTCATTCACACACTCATTCAACGCGACTCACTCCTGCATGCATGCATACAAAAACAGACACACACACCCCCAAACACAACACCCCCCAACCCCCTCTTCTGTCGGAGAACCCGACTCACCTGCTTGCAGGGAGCTTCCAGCTGGAGGCGGGACACGGCGCTGCTGTCAGCAGCAGCGTCCGCCAGCAAAACACCACCAGGCTGTATCATTGCTCATGATACAGTAGGTGGTGTTTTGCTGGCGTGGTGCTGCTGCTGACAGCAGCGCCACCTTACCGCATCCGCCGCCATGACAGTTGACGGAATTCCGCCAGCCTTTTGGCAGAATTCCATCGACGGTCATAATGCGGGTGGGCGGCTGGTAGCCGCGGTGACGGTATGTTGGCGGCTGTCGCCGTGGCGGTAGGCAGTAGTTACCGCCGAAGTTTAAATGAGGGCCTTAATGTCTTTACCATGCTGACATTTTGTTAGTTTGTGTTTTTATAACATTACGAACTACAGGTAAACTATTCCCTTTGTTTTTCGATTTCTTTGCTGTTGTGAGAAATGGTAGTACCAAAAAATATACTAATTGATGTAATGTGAGAGGATCGACAAGAGACAGATTTCAAAATCAATGATTTCATTGTGAGTCATCGAAACCCCTTGTCAGGAAACATTCGCTGTGCTTTCGGAACAGAAACACATAGCCCTTCTTTCCGCCAGCTGGACATGCTGTAAGATGTACATAAGCAATAACAGCACGTGCCTGCCTCCTCGTGGCCATTACGAGACACAACAACGTATTTTAGTTTCTCAAAATTGTGTGACGCAGTTTTAGTGTTGTATTCCTCCACAGCTAAGCAAGCACCCATTACACTCTACACTTTTGCGGGGCATTCCAGCCTTGATGTTGTACTTGTAAATCATTTGACGTGAACGGAAAAAAACACTGTTAAAACAAACCCTAAAAACCCTCCTTTTGAAATTTAAATATTTAAAACAAGACAGGCAGAATGCAGTTAATGAACAAAGAAGAGGCACTCAAACGTCTTGCGTTGATGAGCAGGTTGAGAGAGATTTTGTTACCCCCGTGTAAGCAAATTGATTTTTCACATATTCAATTTGTCACTTGTGGACATAGTCAACTTTGTGAATATAGAGAACACGTGGACATCTATAGAGGTGGCTGGAAAGAGGATTTTTTCACATTGTGAAACGTTTCACTATTGTAACAAGTGAGGCTGCTCTCGGCGCCACCTACCGAGTGCCCAAGGTGAGACGTCTTTGTAACATGTTCGTGCCCTGTGCCATACTGTGGAATAAAGTTATATGCTCTCTGTTTCATCCTCATGCAAAGATGGTCCATAATTCGTTTTATAGTCCCATTTGCTCTTCTGTTCCCTAATTGTTCCAGGCTGTGGAGCATGCAGGCTCTATTGTCTGTCACTGTGTGCAACCGGTCTTCTCAACCCCTCGACGGATTGTAGGAGTAATTCATTTCATGCAGGTCTCGGCCTGTCATCGAGAACAAACGCACGGCCTGCTCTCTGCCCGAGAGTTGTTTGCAGGTAGCCTGTTTCCATCTTCCCTGTTGTTAGATCCCGAGTGGTAGAGATCAATGTGGGAGGGAGGTACATCGGTAGGCGAGGCATGGCATACATAGCGTACAGAATTTTGATTACGTCTAGATCCAGGTTTCATCCCAAGGAAACGCAGAGTCCAACTTTGATCCCACGCACTCGGCTACAGCGAAAAATTGTCCAGAGCGTAACACAAACCTGGCGATTGTGGGGCTCTGGTAACTCTCTTGAGCTGAGACAAGAAAAAAGTAATGGGGCTTCATGATATCTTAGTGATGGGCAAGATAGCATGACGCGCCACTGAGTGATGATGAGAAGCTGAGAGCGTCACAAAAAAAACAATGACGGGGTGATGGCCAAGAAGGAATTCTGGGAGTCAAGAAGAACCGAGGAGCTTCACAACACTCAGTAATGAAGTGCTATACACACAGTGATAGCAAGAAGATAACAGAGCATCACAACACCTCACTGATGGTATGACGGCCAGGACATGGTCTCAGTTGAAACAGAAACAGATAAACAAAGAGGGGTGCATTACACCTTGCTGGGTATTAGTAAGACCTTAACAATAGATTGAGACATACACTAATTCATGCTCTTTCACACAAAACCGTTGAGGCCAGTCAACAGTTGGGATTAGTACGCAATAAGGGAGTAACCATGGCAACACCCCTTCGATCGGTAGTTACAGCTTAGAACTCAAGTCCTATTACCTTTTTCACCAAAACTTCTCTTTCCGAGTAGAAATCATCGAAGGTGGAAGACACAAAGACTCGGACCGTCTTCCATTCTCCAGGGAGTGATGTATCGGGATGCCGGGATGACCGATCCGCTGGAGGAAAGGCGTCAACCATCTTCCACATGTGATCCACATCTGGGGTAAAACTCTGAGACACAAACCCTGGACATCAGTAGGGAACAGCGAGTAAACATTGCAGATACTTTCAAATGCGTTTGGGGGACAGAAAAGGATGTGAAAACGCAGTACCATCGCAGAGTGAGAGCTGCTGAACAGTGAGGGAAGAGAGTGGGGCAGAGAAAAACGGAGTCTATGCGAAGCTTAGCGATATGGCTTGGCTAACATATTTTCTGTATGCCCAGCAGTGCGCTCCGTCAGGCATATTCTAGAAAGAGCTGAAATGTAGGCCCACCACCCCGCTGTTTAGTATAGGCCATATAATTCTAAGTCAGTCAGTACATTCTTTATTTGGTCGATACACGACCATAAAAGCACACAATAAAAACATAAATCTCACTCAATAATGAAAAAACACATTTCAAAATGTAGTATATCATACAAGAAAAGACTAAAAGACATGCTTATTAGAAAAGGCATGTGAGTGCATTACAGCAAACTACTCCAATGTGATCTGTACAACAAAAACATTTATTAAGGGCCTGTATTGTTAGATGTATACATGTTAAGGGTACATCATTACTAACTGGCAGCCCATACAGATTCTATCTTAAAGTGCGGTACAGTGTGCAAAAGAGCATCGTAGATGGGGGACAAACTGCATCACAGGGACAACATGAGAGGAGGCGAACCAAGAGCCTGTCAGCGGGAATGCTACTAAAAAGTAGACTGTACTTAATCTCAAATGTGTAGATAGAATCTATGCTCGGATTCACTATCCACGATAAGTACAGTTCCACCCCTTCTGTAGTTGAAATTTTCACATATCAAAGAACCAATGCCATATCTAGGGACATTGCTATTCTGGCATTTTCCCTGTCAACAGAAAACTTTTGCTTCACCAACTCCTTGGAATGGGCACCAGTGCAACCTGGTGAATCAAAAAGAGTGTTCACCCCAAGATCACAAAAGGTTTGCTTGACCTATTCAAGCCAAGGAATAGCAATCTGATTACTTAAACTAAGACAGCCCTATAAAACCTTGCCAGAAAAGCTGGTCTCAGGTGTGGCCCCCAACTTTAGCCACAAAAGTCATGGAGACATTCTCATTTGATCCGCCAAACAGCCCAAGCCAAGTTGGAGGTGTCAAATGAAACTTGGCATAGGTTTGGAAATGTCCAAGAGCCTGCAGGAAAAAAAATCTACAATGACTGCAAGTTACCCAGACCAGCATAACCCCACAGACCAAACCCATAGGTCCCAGCTCAGAGGCATTGTTTCTGTGGAACAAAGTCACTTCTCTATTTGGCTTGTGGCCTAGCTTTTTTGCAAAGCTCAAATTGCTTTGCAAGATGCCACCAACTTCTGAGCTCTCTGGGTAATTAGCCATCCCATTTCATGTTGGCATTGAACAGAACACCCAAGTAATTAAAATTAGATACCTTGACAAAGGGTATAACCCCAATTGAATAGTTTTTTGGGCCACATGTCAATATAAAAGATTTCTCGTGATTGACTTTCAAATTTAGGTTCCTGATATAATAATTAAATTAATTTAACAGGGACTGTAAACCATTGGCTGTAGGGGCTGTGAGGACTGCATCATCTGTGTTTAGAAGGAAGGGAACCAGGTGAAGCTCGATTTTAGGAACGTCCTTGACGCGTGAAGCTAGTCCTGAATTTAAGGCATTGATGTAATGTAAGAATAAAAAATGTGCCAAGATACAGCCCTGCTTAACCCTTATTGTAAGCCATATTGATTGAGTGCGTTCACCTTTTTGGTATACACATTTTCATTGTAGCATCCAAATGTAGGGTCCTGAGAAGATCCAATGAAGGAAGGTCAATTCCTGCCTGATTCATTCACTCCCACATTTTCACTTTCCCCCTGTAGTGATGCTTTTTTAGTGTTATGTGAGGGCACGTTATTTTAGCAACTAGGTGTGCTGTCTGTGCCCTTCAGCCAAGTAACGTTTCATTTTATTCTTTTAGAAACAATCACATTTGTGGTGATGTTTTATGTTCCTTTATATTGCTGTCCTTTCACTTAGGAAAGCATTTACATTTCTTAGCACAACATACTTTCACTCTGTGCTTTCTCCAGAGCTGCCGCAAGATAGGATTGCCTGCACAGAGTGGTACACCGCGTATCTAGCATTTCACAGAAATATATGCATTTTTACACAGGAATACTATTCTCCACTAGCTGTTTTAATATAAAAACATCTCTCTGTCCCCTGCACATTAGAGGGAGATTCCAGCTAGATGACTACTACCACATGCTGTCTGACTTCGCTACAGCTGCTTGCTGAGACTGCAAGCTCCCTGGCCTATATAGGGATGGTATCTCAATAGACAAGCTACTCCACTACTGCCATATTCAGGTATGGGAGAAGATGTCTCCATGGGGTGGGTTCGGAAGGGTGAATTAGGGTCCATCCTGCTGTGCTTCAACATAGAACATTAGTGACATAGGTAGGAATCGCACATCTTGTATAGTAACAATATGGTGGGACTTTTCTTGTGTTTCACTTTTCTTGTCACCATTCTACTTCTAGTATGTTTTATCATCCTAATTATTGCAGTTACTGTTATTTTATCTAGGGCCGCAGCTTATTCAATACATTTTATTGAACCATTTCCTGCTTCTGTTTGTCTTTGCATATTTGAGACAAATTTAACTGAAAAAAAAGAATGAGATCTGATCCACCACAGTTTCCCTAAGGTGTCACAATGTCATGTGTCTGCTTGCCAAAAATCAACCCTGCTCTTGGGCTTAGGTGAGGCGCTGCTAGCTGGCCGGAAATGGATTAGGCCGACAGCTGTCACATGGTGTGGGATAGAACTCAGTTCCCCACAATTCAGGCCATGCTGTTGCCCAAATCCAGCAGCCTCATTGGTACAATGAGAGCCAGCATGACACCCCTATCAATAAGGTTAAAAGCACAGGCAAGGTCCATGAATGCCATCATGTTTGGCACCCCTCCTGGCTTTGACATATTTCCCTATTATTAGGGACAAGTTAAGCGCTTGTTCAACTGTGCCTAGCCCCGGCCGAAACACATGGTGAACCTTTGAAAAAAGGATGTGGCATCAGCCCAATCTTCCAGTTTACCCAAAATTATTTGCCCTATTATTTTAACAAAAGAATCCAGTAACGAAATAGAGCAGTAACAGGCTGGGAGGTTCCTATCTTCTTTCTTGAAGATAAGCACTATAATTGACTCACTACAGGAATTAATAGGATCCTCCCTTATGACAGCTCAAAGTACATTAGTTATTAAGGGAGCCCAAAATGTGGGATTGTGCCTGAACAAGGTAATAAGGACCCCACTGGGGCCAGGCGCCTTCTCAGCTGAGGAACTCAGAATGGACTTAGTGACATCTCCACCTTGATGGAGTCACTAAACGGATGTTGGTGGATGAGAGGGGCATTGAACAATCTAAGGAAGAGGGCTGATCTAGCACCAGGTTACCTAGGTGAAAAAAGTGGGAGAAATGAGAAATCCAATCATTTGCTGGACTATGGCATTCTATGACTGTAGTTGGGTGTTCTGAAAAGAAGGGTTGATTTACAATCGCCCAGAAAGCTCTGCAATCTCTTAACTGAACTGCTGCTTCCAGGTCCTACCAAGCTTTCGTTCTGGCTTCCTACTTTTTAATATCTAAGACACAATTATATTCATTTTTTGCTTTCCTGATAGCAATTATATTGGGAAGGATTGTGTTGGTGGCCTTTATAACAGCGGCAGTACAATCTGGGTTAAACCATGAGTGAGTTTGTTGTTCCTTAAATGTTTTATCACTCATTAGCATACACAAGACCATTCCACAGACTGCTACAAAGCTGTCTCGAATTTTAACTGGGTCGATATCAGCATAAAGGCAGCACATTATGTCCTCACATGTATCAGTAATCAGATCTTTAAAAAATGTTTTTGGTTCTATACTTTCCCATTTCATACAATCCCCCTTCTTGACGGAAGATTGTAAAGGGGGCCTATTCCTACACTTGGGGCCGGTTTGCGAAGAAAAAGAAAAACTAACAATGATGGGATTATGGTCACTACATTGGAAGGGGGCGAATGTCGCCAACTAGTTTACAAACCAAATACGCCTAAAGTAAAATAAAATCTATTGCACAGCCTTTGCCTCTTCCAACAAATGTAGGAAGTTATTTCTAGTCATAAGGTTCCCTGTTCCACAATACCAGACATAGTACCCACTCCCAGGTTACTTACCTGCCCACAGCAGCTTGATTTCCCATCAGCTTTGGGTCTTTCCTTTTCTGGCCGGGCCAGATTGCTGACCGGGGCATCTCTGGCAGGCCGAGAAGTCATGAAACCCATGGAAGAGAGCGGGGGATTAACCGGGCAAAGAAAATGTCCCAAGTCAGTTCTGAGAGTGTTGTCTCCAGATAGAGAAGAGACTAAAGACAATATATTAAGACTGTGCGGGAAGCAACGAGCTCTGTGTGACAGTGTACAAATAGCTGCTGGGGATGAGTAGACAGTAGTGGGTCAGGTGAGAAAGTTTGTGGAGGTGAGGCACCAGAAGACAACAATCCACAATGCATTGCAGGATTCAAACCATTGCATGTGGGCAGTAACTATGGACTGTGAACTGTGTAGACTGTCCTGAGGAAAGACAGACTACAATAATTAGTTCCTTAGTGTGAAGTGAAGAAGGACAGACTGTACTGGGGAAAGGCAGGCTAGGGCTTCTTAGTTTGTACTGAGGGGGAGGGGAGACCAGGAAATTCTCGCTCGCTACTACGTGGACACTAGGAGAGTTTAATCGTGTGCCGAGACACAGCTTAAGCGCTGGGGAGTCTGAAAAGAAAAGAATGCGCCTGGAAGCTAGGTAGGCTATGATGACGAAATGAGAGAGAGGTGGTCAGACGATACCCTGGGGGCTGACCAGGCCGTATTAGGAAGTGCTAGGCGGACTGCAGCGAGTCGGGATATAAAGTTAGTTGGTTCCTGTAAGTGTACGGAGAAAAATCCGTGTGGGAGGGGAAACAGCCTTTGACCACGTGCGCAGTAAGCACAGGCGGCGTGCAGGTGCAAGAGTGAGCACGCGTGTGAAAAACAGCTGTCTCCAGCCACGGTAAACTGGCTGCTGCGAGGAGGAACGGTCTGCAGTGAGGGGAAAAAGTCGGCAAGCAGCACGGGGAGTCCAGCTACAGAGGTTCCCATAGAGACGACGTGACACCGGTAACTGCAAACCCGGAAGAGAAATGTGAGACCAGGTGTGTCTGGAGAGCCCGAAGCCCTTCAGAGATTCTCCTCCTCGCGCAAGTGCCACCAGCACGCGACTGTGTACTCCAACAATACAAAGAAACGCCCAGACAAAACAAGCATTTGCAATGCAACAGGTCTCGCGTTTGTCTGAGCTTTGTAAACTCCTAACCGGACTTTTCTTGCCACATTAAATGAAAAGTAAAACAGTTTCACATAAGCGAGCCGACTGCCATCATGAGGGCAAAGCAAATACACAAAAGGAAACATAAGTTGGCTCTCTGGTCCCAAACTTGGGGGCACAGAGGAGTTTCCGGGATCAGGCAATGGGGCAGCACTGGGTCCCAGCCTCTCACCTGGATGTTGGTGAGTACAATCTCCCTCTCCATGTTGGATGCCATTTGCCGCCGATCGCTGCGGCTGCCCTGCGCTAGCGACTCATGGAGCGGGCTCCCCGGGGTGTGTGCGTCTCGGCTCCCAAACACCCGGCCCTCGCGGCGCTGTGGCCCCTCAGCCAGCCTCGGTCCTGGAGCTTTGCCCAGCTCGGCATCACGGCTGTCACGCAGCTCCTCGGTCACCGTATGGGAAATAGCTGCTTTGCGGCAGCCTGGTTATGTGACGTCCGGCTGCAGCGGCTGTGCGGAGGAGGTGGCGTTGCTGCCGGCCGGGGACTCCAGGGAGACCCCGAAACTTAGGGAAGGGCAGTGGACGCCCCTGGGGCTCTGATACCTCATAGTCCATGGCACCGGGGCTCAGAGGTATAGAGTTCTTTTGTAAAATGTTCGGTTGACGAGTTAGGCATGGTAATTAAACTATAACAAACATTTGGAATGCAATAGTCTCGTGTTTGCTCGAGTTACAGCTCAGAGCGTTGTAGATTACTGACTGGACTTTTATTGACACACAGACGGAAAATAACAAGAGGAAGAGAGCGAGAGCGAGCTGGCCCTGGAAAAGCCCCCCTCTGATGTTGGTTTATGTTTACAGAGGGAGCTGGTGGGGAAGAGGGACTGAACAAGCACCCACACTGTTGAGGTGAAACAGGCAAATGCCAAATAAAAGTCCCTTACAGAAGAGATAAACAGGACATAGCGAAACTAGCATAATTACACAGTACTTTGTGCTGCTCCCAAAGTGAAAAAAGGCAGGACAAAGAGGCAATCTGACCACTAGCAAGCAAGGATTTTTGAAGGACACTGCAACTAACAAATCAGAACGCTGGAACTCACTCTGTTGTATACTTTAGTATACAGCAGGCCGAATGCTAACGCTCGACCTAAACATTGGTGCTGGTCATTTTAACACTCAGCGTCCAATAATATCCGCTACTCGAACACAAGACAACGGACAAAGTAAATATCCCATGTCTTCCGCAAAATCTCCCTCTGCGATATTTGTAAATATTGGCATGTCGGTTTACTGCCCACGAATACACACCCACCCCTACAGCCCATCAGCAGTCATCAGCACTCCCTGGATCAACCCACCTCAAACTGTCTGCCGGCCGTCAAACTACATACTTAATACTACGCATAATAATCCACCGGTAGACATTCCTACAACTCATACCGAAGTCACAGCCCACTCCCCCACCAACACATACTGCCTATCACACTTCCAGTGTCCAGTGCTTAATTTGTAAGTAAAAATGTGCCGCTGCCCAAAGCCCTCCTCTTAAACACGCGGCTGCTGCAAATAAATGTGGGAACACGGAATACTGAGGCAGCGTAATCCTGAAGCCATCTCGGGCCTGTTCAATCTATATAAAGCCATTTCCCTGCCCCTTCATCTCACTTTAGCAGCTTCCTACTTTCTCCCTTTGTGACGCTTTTTCGTTTTCCCCTTCTTCAGTCTGTCCCATGTGTGTCTTTTCCTCGCAGCAAATGCTCGAAGCTGAAGAATAAGCCCCGGCCCTAAAAAGTAAGTGCAACAACAAGCACAAATTAATCACTGCCAGTGTCCCACCAGCATCATCCACACTCAGATGTGTGAGGCAGGCCCCTGTGACACAGGGAGAGGAGCGTGGGTAAACCCTTCAGGAGACCTCAGTCCCTCCAGGGGGACCCTATTACTTTGCCTTATGTCACTCTCCACAGGGCATACCAGCAGCCACTAGCCCATACTGCAGGCCTGTATTGCCTGCTATTGTGCACTGCGTCATGCTGCCAATATCATTCCTACTGTCCCAGCAAACGTCATAGTACAGACACTCCCAGGTGGCCCATTGGAACACTTTCCCGTACTGCTCACCAGCAGCTACCCCCTGACTTCCCATCATTACACGTCCTCATATTGTCAGCCAGCACAGTCCCTACACTGACAACTTCGATAGATACCTCTGTTCACCTTTAGTGGAAATTACACTCCCTCTTACCAGCTTGCACACTCCTATAAGCCATTTATTTGGTGTCCTAGGGCAGTCAGAGGCTACTGGGCCCTATCGCGGGGGTGTCGGGGTACTGTCTTTCACCTCTGATGTCTCATGTCTCATGTCTATGCTATAGAACTACAATTAGATAACCAAGTTACTCCTTCAAACTCTTTCAATGAATGAATAAATGGACAAGAAAGAACTATAAACCGCACACCTACACCAGGGCGTCCTGGTACTCAAGTTAGTGAAAGCGAGCAATTATTCTGGGAGGTAAAAGGGGGTAGAAATACATATACAATATTACAAAGTGCAGTTGGGTAATATCTTATGAGAAAAGAAACATCTTTATTAAAAGGTAGATAGTAAAAAAGGGACATAAGAAAACCAAAAGATGCTCACTCCCTACTAGAATGTGATATATATAACTCCAAATGTTATTATGGCTCCATTACACACTAGATTTTCTATAACACTGGATGAAGGCCTATGTCATTGTATAGGGTTGTCCCGATGCAGGCACTGTTTGTAATACGTAGTTCTCTAGTTTATCTCAAGAGCTTCCCTCCCACAAGGGATTCATGTTTGTGCAAGGGATGCAGAACCAGGGACTTGGCACCAGATCTGGTATTTGTACAATCTTGGGCATTACACCAGACAGCTCAGTTGGATGATGCCTCAGCTGCTGAGTTTCCAATTGTTAAAGTAAAAATAAATGGTGTCCCTAAAAAAAATGTTTAAAAAAATCTTATGCTGAAAATCTACACCTTGGGTGGGGGCATTACTTATTCTCCTCTGGTGGCAAACATAGGCCGCCAGAACCAATCAGAGAATTTTCTTTATTCAAAGTTTTAAAGCATTTTCCCAGACTAAAAATTTTGTTGTCCAGCTGTCGCTGCCACTAGAGACAGGATTCCCAGGATAGACGGGTTTGTTCGTATCCCAGATGATATGTATATTGCACCCAGACTGAGCCCACCTCTGTTTCCACTGCTCTGTGAACCTGCAACAGTACAGGAAATGGGATAAGGAAAGTTTCACTGAGACGAATTCTACTAACCTTCAACCGCACGTTTCACACAGCATGACATGGAGCCACAGAAAGGCACCATCCCTGCATACTGACGTCAGTTAATACCGTTTCTATTCTGCACCCTCAGAGGCGGAGAATGCCTGACAGAGTGGATTGAACTGGCAGTGTGCAAATTTAACTTGAGACCTTATCACTGTCGAAAGTTCATCCGCAGAACTAAGAGGTTGGCGTGTGGTGAGAATCTCTGTCAGACATACTGTCTACCAGAAAGACCATTACTGAAACAAAGTAATTTATTCTTCTGATGGATACTTTTAACTGCAGATTTCTCATCCTGATGCCCCGCCTAAGAAGGAGAGACTGAGAAGCGGGCTTTACTCAGTAATCTCTTTTGGGCTAAGCGGGCATAACGGCCCTTCTAAAGCCTTGAGATTCGAGACACTAGTGCCTGGTGAAAGTATGGACGGATGCCAGGGTGTCCACCTGGAAGATGTCTAAAACAGCAACACCCTGAGCCATGGCAGTAGTCGCAGCTTTTTCTCTGAAGAAATTAATTCTGAGGCCCTCAAAGGATCTTTTTTGACCAAGTAATAACATATTTCAAAGCAAGGGACAATACATCATCATATGGTACTTTTTTTGTACCACCTTTCATTTCTTTGCGCTAGCAAATCCGACAAAGAGTTGATCTACTGCATGGTATATCTTAGATCTAACTGCATAGGAACTAAGGGCCCGTCATGGATCCAACCAGTGTAGTCTCACCTCCTCAGATGAATGTGTTGGAAAACACGATGCAGGGCGAGTGAAGGACTGCCCCACATTTAACAGATGGCACCACTTTCGGCAGAAATAATGCCTGGGTCCTAGGAACTGACAAAGCCTGTAACTCAATGAAGCAACGTGCAGAAGTGACTGCGATAAGGAACACTTCAGAGTGAACAGTCATAGAGGACAGCTTCATGAGACTGCAAAGGAGCACACATAAGGACTGTTAAGCCCAAATTAAGGTCCCACTGAAGCATTATAAAAGGAAGAAAGAAAACATAAGTCCAAGCCCTCACAAAAAACACATCACAACCATTGATTTGAAAAAAGCAGAAAGAGATGATAAACAATCTATCACCATGCCCACAACAAAGCTGTGCTCCATTAAATACATAACAAACAGAAGAACATCAGAGTTGCACCAAAAGGGGGTCATCTGCCTTTCCTTAAACCAGGTGACACATTTTGACCAACACTTCGAGCAAAGTGACTTGTGGAAAGCCAAAATAACATCCACTACTTCTGGCAGGAAGTCAAAGCCCCGCAATTGATTCTGTAGAATCTCCAAGAATGGATTTCTAGGTTATGTAATACTCTACCCTGCTGCTGGGACAGCAGATCTTCCCGAAGTGGGAGTCAAAGTTGAGTGCATGCCCTCAGATTCCGCAGTTCAGAGCACCAAACTGTCAGGACCCAATTGGGACCACTACAATCAGTTATGCTTGGTCCTGCCTGACTTTCTTCAAGACTCACTAGATCAGAAAAAAAAGTCGAAATGCATACATGAGGCCAAAGCCCCATTGCAGGTGGGACAGGAAGATGAATTAAAACCAGAAGATACCATCCAGTCTTTGGAGTCCAAGGCCAGCAGAACTTGCTCAGGGGCCATTATCTTGAGCATTTCTTTTTTGCGGAATGAGTTCAACACCCTGAAATCCAAGATTGGTTTCAGGCACCCATGAGTTCTTAGAACCAAGAAGTACTCCGAACAGCATTCCAAGCCTTTCTGTTTCTTGGCTATGGCTTTGATCATACACTTGGCAAATAGCAACACTTCTCTTGAAAGAATAGCGGAATGATTCACTGACATCTTTTCAAACACTGGAGAAATGTGGGAGGGCTCACCCAAGAAGCGAAGAATATGACCTTGCTGAATATGAAGGGCTCATCAAGTTAGTACCAGCAGGACATTCACGCTAGGTACTGTCCTATTGGGTTCAAGTGGTTGTTGGAGAAAGCATTATAGAGGTTTGGCTGCAGTGGTGGAAGATGAGGAGGAATGAAGATGCTGCTGCTGACCTCACCCTCTGGCACTGGGGCCTGCCCCTAAAGCCATGGAAAGTGTGCACAGGGCATTGGACAGCTTGAGAGGGCTTCCACTGGCGATTATCTAGGCCTCTCGAGTATTACTTAAACTTTCAGTATTGCTGGGCGAATTGGTGAGCAGGAGAAAGTAATTGAGTTAACCACGGCTCTGCTGTCAGTAAAATGTTTGAGAGCAGCAACCACTTTGTCACCAAAGATTCTGCACTCGTCATAGGGCAACTCCAAAGAGAATTCTGGACATTACCACAAAACTCAGTAGATCATAACCAAGCATGACGCCTGATAGAGTCACTTGTGCCCTTGTCACAAGCAACAGAATCAGGGATGTTCAGACCAGAACACAAAATGTTTTTAGCAGCGTACTGACTGACCATCCTGTGGAAGCATTGCGGAAATCCTCAAGCACCGTGAGCAAAGCCAGTACACCATATGCTAATTCCGGGAGCCCATTGTTCGGCTTGCAGATGAAAAAAACCTGCTTGCCCATTGTCTCACTGTTTTTGGACTTCCTGTCTGGAGGATCCAAAAAAGTAGTTTTTATATTAACTGCCCGGTGAAGGGCTGAATAACTAGGCTCTCAAAAGTAAGATGTAGCGTCAGGAATTTTACCAGATAATGGACCGGAAACTTTGCAATAGCTCGCCAGCACTGGTAGCTGGTGTTCACTTTTCTTAGTATCAGTTGCTGCACAGATGTGGCATTTGAGCCATATAGTACCACCACTTGGCCCAGCAATCAGTTCCTCTTCCATGTTTTTTCTGATCTGTCAGCGGCAGAGATGAGGACAGCATCAGATCGATCATGAAAATGCAGTGCAACAAAATTAAATTGGAACCCTATTAATTTCAGAGGCCTATGACCATTACAGAATGAAGAGATGGGTGGGATTAGTGAAGATTCTGCAGGCAAGTAGAGCATCCACCAGAAGGATTGTTACCAAAGGTAAGTCACTTTTTCCTCTGATGGATACTTATACCTGCAGATTCCTCACCCTTCAAATAGAGTCCCAAACAGTATCCAATCATGTGGTGGGTCTGATGGAAGCTTGGATAACATAGCGTGGGAAATGGCCATCCCTTCTCACCTCTGATTCCAAGCAATAATGCTTAGTGAAGGTGACGAGGGATGCCCTTACTGCATCTCTATGAAGCTCAGCCACAGAGACTCTCCTTGCCAAGGCTGAGGTTGAGGAGTTTGACCTGGTGGAGTGAGCTTCTATACCCTACAGTGGTTCTTTATGCGGAAGAGTGTTGCAGATCTGGATGCACAAAATGATGCTTTTAGATAGTCATCTTCTGAAAGGTTTTGCCTTGCCTGCTACCTGTTTAACCTATGAGAAGCTGGACGTTAGACCTAGTCTCATTAGTACAGTCTATGCAATAGCTGACCGTCCTCTTGGGATCCAGCCTGTGACGCCTCTCCTCCTCTTTTAACAGATTTGGTGTGGGATAAAATAAAGGAAGGGTGAAGGATTGTTGCAAATGGAAAGGGTCACCACCTTTGACAGGAAAGGAGCTCTGGTTCGAAGGAACAACTTGCTGAGGAAAAAAACATGCATATACGGGACAGACACACAGTGCCTGTAACTCACTGGCATACCAAGTCAAAGTAATAGCCACCACAAAAACAGTTCATCATCATCAATAACCTTAACCCATAACTGAAGGGGCTCAAAAAGAAAGGCCATCAAAAATATCAACACTTAGTTCATATTCCATTAAGCATGATAAATTGGGTAGATGGGAACACATTGGTAAGATGTTTAAGGAACCTGATGAACAATGGGTGATTTAAACAAGGAAGGCTGTTCTTGAAATCAAAGAAATGCAGACAAGGCTGCCACCTATCCCTCAATGGTCCCCAGCCCGTAATACTTCTGTACCAAGGAGAGTACAAAATGAAGCACTTTAGAGAGATGGGCTTTCAAGGGATGAACTTTGTTATCAGCACACTAAGCAACAAATCTGTCCCACTTTCCAAAAATCACTTAGTGGAGACCTGGCATGCAGACAGAACAGCATCAACCACCACTAATGACAGACGAAAGGAGCTTTTGTGTCCCTGCTCACTCTCCAGGCAAGAAGATGGAGGCCCTGGAGGTTGAGGTGCAGGCCCTGTCCCACTGATTCAGAGAGGAGTTCTGCCATGAGGCGTAGATAAAGCAGAGGACATAGGGAGAGGTACAGAAGGTTTGCATTTTACACGCTCGGCTTTGAACAGTAAGTCCTCAGAGTAGGGGAATACCAGAATTCCCAACCTCCTGAAATGAGCCACTACCACCATAATCACCTTTGTGAAGTCTCTAGGTGCTGCTGTCAATTTGAACGGACTGTGAACTGATAGTGAAGAAACTCTACCAAAACCACAATTCCATCCTGCGAGACTGCAGGGTTGGTAGGTGAAAATATGCATCCTGCAAGTTGTTATACTATTCAATCGTCAAGTTTTAGGGCACTGAGTGGTCCCCTGACAGGATGGCCAAACAGAAGTTCAAAGGGGGAAAACCCTACTCCCTTCTGAGGCACCTCTCTGTAGGCGAAAAGCAGACATGGCAAGAGGATATCCCATCTCCTTTTGAGCTTTTTAGGCAGCCCCATGATCATGCCTTTCAATATCTTGTTAAATCTTTCCACAAGACCATTGGTTTGTGGATGGTATGGTGTGGTGAATTTGTAAGTCACCCCACACTCATTCCACATATGCTTCAGGTATGCTGACATGAAGTTGGTACCCCTGTCAGACACCACCTCCTTAGGAAATCCCACTCTGGTAAAGATACCAATGAGTGCTTTAGCTACTGCAGGGGCAGTAGTGGACCTAAGGGGAATTGTTTCAGGGTACCTAGTGGCATGATCCACTACCACTAGGATATACTGGTTCCCTGAGGCAGTGGGAGGTTCAAGTGGACCCACTATGTCCACACCCACTCTTTCAAAGGGGACCCCCACCACTGGAAGTGGAATGAGGGGGGCCTTTGGGTGTCCACCTGTCTTACCACTGGCTTGATAGGTGGCACAGGAGACATACAACTCCTTTACTTTCTGGGACATGTTGGGCCAATAGAAATGGTTAACTAACCTTTCCCAAGTCTTGGTTTGTCCCAAATGCCCAGCAAGTGGAATATCATGAGCTAAGGTCAGAATGAACTTCCTAAACTCCTGAGGCACTACCACTCTCCTAGTGGCACCAGGTTTGGGATCTCTTGCCTCAGTGTAGAGGAGTCCATCTTCCCAATAGACTCTATGTGTTCCAGTGATTTTTCATTTGGTCTTTTCAGCAGCTTGCTGCCTAAGGCCTTCAAGAGAGTGACATGTTTCTTGCCCCTTACACAACTGTTCCCTTGCGGGTCCCCCTGGGCCTAGGAGCTCAACCTGATAAGGTTCTAACTCCATGGGCTCAGTTCCCTCAGAGGGTAGAACTTCTTCCTGGGAAGAGAGGTTCCCTTTCTTTTGTTGTGTTGAAGCTGGTTCCCCAGTCTTCTTTCCTTTTCTCTTGGAGGGTTGGGCCACTATTCCAGGCTCCAACACCACTTTTCACCCTGAGCCTTGCACTGTGCCCTTGTCTTGACACACACCAGTTCAGGGATACCCAGCATGGCTGCATGGGTTTTGAGTTCTACCTCAGCCCAAGCTGAGGACTCCAGGTCATTTCCAAGCAAACAGTCTACAGGGATATTTGGGGAGACCATTACCTGTTTCAGGCCATTGACCCCTCCCCATTCTAAAGTTACCATAGCCATGGGATGTACTTTAGTTTGATTGTCAGCGTTGGTGACTGGATAAGTTTGTCCAGCCAGGTATTGACCAGGGGAAACCAGTTTCTCTGTCACCATGGTGACACTGGCACCTGTATCCCTCAGGCTTTCTACACTAATCCCATTAATTAAGAGTTGCTGCCTGTATTTTTGCATATTAGGGGGCCAGGCAGCCAGTGTGGCTAAGTCCACCCCACTCTCAGAGACTAATGTAGCTTCAGTGTGAACCCTGATTTGCTCTGGGCACACTGTTGATCCCACCTGGAGACTGGCTATTCCAGTGCTAACTGGAGTAGTAGTAGAAGTGGAACCTTTCTTGGGACAGGCCTTGTCTCCATTTTGGTGTCCTTGCTGATTACAGCTACGACACCAGGCCTTTTTGGGATCAAAGTTTTTACCCTTGTACCCAAAATTGGATTGTGAAGAGGCTTTGGACCCTCCCTCCTGAGCAGGTTTTTGGGACCCTGTAGAAGACTCTTTACTTTTTCCCTTGGATGTCTCAACATTCTTCCCTTGGGGAGTCTTTGTGACCCCTTTCTTTTGGTCACCCCCTGTGGAAGTCTTGGTCACCCTAGTCTTGACCCAATGGTCCGCCTTCTTTCCCAATTCTTGGGGAGAAATTGGTCCTAGGTCTACCAGATGCTGATGCAGTTTATCATTGAAACAATTACTTAAAAGGTGTTCTTTCATAAACAGATTGTATAGCCCATCATAATCATTTACACCACAGCCATTAATCCAACCATCCAGTATTTTGACTGATAAGTCAACAAAATCAACCCAGGTCTGGCTCGAGGATTTTTGAGCCCCCCTGAACCTAATCCTGTACTCCTCAGTTGAGAATCCAAAGCCCTCAATCAGGGTAGCCTTCATGAGGTCATAGGATTCTGCATCGTTTCCAGAGAGTGTGAGGAGTCTATCCCTACACTTTCCAGTGAACATTTCCCAAAGGAGAGCACCCCAGTGAGATTTGTTTACTTTTCTGGTTGCAAAAGCTCTCTCAAAAGCTGTGAACCATTTGGTGATGTCATCACCATCTTCATATTTAGTTACAATCCCTTTGGGGATTTTTAGCATGTCAGGAGAATCTCTGACCCTATTTATATTGCTGCCTCCATTGATGGAACCTAAGCCCATCTCTTGTCTTTCCCTTTCTATGGCTAGGATCTGTCTTTCCAAAGCCAATCTTTTGGCCAACCTGGCTAGCAGGAGGTCATCTTCATTGAGGCTGTCCTCAATGCTTCCAGAGTTGCTGGACTCTCCTGTGAGAGAAGCAGCATCTCTGACTATCACATTTGGAGTCAGGGTTGAAGAAACCCTGGTCTCCCTATCTAGGACTGGAGGTGGGAGATCCTCCACATCACTAGTGTCCCCCTCTGTGAGGCCATCATCAGAGGGGTTGTTTTTAGCAAACTCTGCCAAAAGCTCCTGGAGCTGTACTTTGGTAGGGTTTGAACCAATTTTTATCTTTTTGATTTTGCAGAGAGACCTTAACTCTGACATCCTAAGATGTAGGTAAGGGGTGAGGTTGAGTTCCATCACTATCTCTTCTGCAGCAGACATTATGGGGGTGATTCTGATTCTGGCGGGCGGCGGAGGCCGCCCACCAGAATTCCGCCCCCAAAATACTGCGCCGCGGTCTTTTGACCGCGGCGGGTATTTCAAGTTTTCCCCTGGGCTGGCGGGCGGCCGCCAAAAGGCCGCCCGCCAGCCCAGGGGAAAACGACCTTCCCACGAGGATGCCGGCTCGTAATCGAGCCGGCGGAGTGGGAAGGTGCGACGGGTGCATTTGCACCCGTCGCGTATTTCACTGTCTGCCAAGCAGACAGTGAAATACTTGTAGGGGCCCTCTTACGGGGGCCCCTGCAGTGCCCATGCCAGTGGCATGGGCACTGCAGGGGCCCCCAGGGGCCCCGCGACCCCCCCTACCGCCATCCGGTTCCCGGCGGGCGGACTGCCGGGAACTGGATGGCGGTAGGGGGGGTCGGAATCCCCTTGGAGGATTCAACAGGGCAGCGGTACACTGGCGGGAGACCGCCAGTGTTGCCGGTCTGACCGCGGCTTTACCGCCGCGGTCAGAATGCCCTGCGGGGCACCGCCGGCCTGTCGGCGGTGCTCCCGCCGACCCTGGCCCCGGCGGTCTAAGACCGCCGGGGTCAGAATCACCCCCTATGTTTCTAAAAGTTGGAATACTTTTTAAGAATCTACAACTATCTCTAGAACGTAATTCAAACTTTTACAAAACTTTTAAACTCTAAAAGAAATGCTAACAGGAACTAACACAAGGCTCTAGCAGGACTTTTAAAAATTTCAAAAATCAGTTTCTAATGACAATTTTTGGAATTTAGTCGTGTGATCAGGTACTGGCTGAGTAGTCCAGCAAATGTACCCCACCGCTGATCCACCAATGTAGAAAGTTGGCTCTGTATGTACTATTTCAAAGTAAGAAATAGCATGCACAGAGTCCAGGGGTTCCCCTTAGAGGTAAGATAGTTACAAAAAGAGATAATTCTAATGCTCTATTTTGTGGTAGTGTGGTCGAGCAGTAGGCTTATCAGAGGGTAGTGTTAAGCATTTGTTGTACACACACAGGCAATAAATGAGGAACAGTCACTCAAAGACAATTCCAGGCCAATAGGTTTTTATATAGAAAAATATATTTTCTTAGTTTATTTTAAGAACCACAGGTTCAAGATTTACAAGTAATACTTCAAATGAAAGGTATTTCACTAAGGTATCTTAGGAACTTTGAGTCAACACAATATCATGTACAGTTTTAGCAAAAATGGCAATAAGCTATTTTAAAACGAAACACTGCAATTTTCAACAGTTCCTGGGGGAGGTAAGTTTTGGTTAGTTTTTGCAGGTAAGTAAAACACCTACAGGGTTCAAAGTTGAGTCCAAAGTAGCCCCCCGTTGTGGGTTCAGAGCTACCCCAAAGTTACCACACCAGCAGCTCAGGGCCGGTCAGGTGCAGAGGTGCAAGTCGTGCCCAAAACGCATAGGCTTCAATGGAGAAGTGGGTGCCCCGGTTCCAGTCTGCCAGCAGGTAAGTACCCATGACTTCGGAGGGCATACCAGGGGGGTTTTGTAGTGCACCGGGGGGGGACACAAGCCAACACAAAAAGTATACCCTCAGCGGCACAGGGGCGACCGGGTGCAGAGTGCAAACAGGCGTCGGGTTTGCAATAGGTTTCAATGGGAGACCCAGGGGTCTCTTCAGCGAAGCAGGCAGGCAAGGGGGGGGGGGGACTCCTCGGGGTAGCCACCACTTGGGCAAGGGAGAGGGCCACTTGGGGGTCGCTTCTGCACTGGAGGTCGGATCCTTCAGGTCCTAGGGGCTGCGGGTGCAGTGTCTTTACCAGGCGTCGGGTTCTTGGAAGCAGGCAGTCCCGGTGAGGGAGAGCCTCTGGATTCCCTCTGCAGGCGTCGCTGTGGGGGCTCAGGAGGGTCAACTCTGGCTACTCACGGGCTCGCAGTCGCCAGGGAGTCCTGCCTGTAGTGTTGTTTCTCCGCAGGTTGAGCCGGGGGCGTCGGGTGCAGAGTTTAAAAGTTGTTTCTTTGTTGCAAGTTTCAGTCTTTGTGGAACAGGGCTGCTGTCCTCTGGAGTTCTTGGTCCTTGTAGATGCAGGGTAGTCCTCTGAGGCTTCAGAGGTCGCTGGATCCTGGGGGACGCGTCGCTGTTGCAGTTTTTCTTGAAGTGGGGAGACAGGCCGGTAGGGCTGGGGCCAAAGCAGTTGGTGTCTCCGTCTTCTCTGCAGGGCTTCAGGTCAGCAGTCCTTCTTCGTCTTCAGGTTGCAGGAATCTGTTTTCCTAGGTTCTGGGGGCCCCTAAATACTCAATTTAGGGGGGTGTTTATGTCTGGGGGGTTAGTAGCCAATGGCTACTAGCCCTGAGGGTGGCTACACCCTCTTTGTGTCTCCTCCCTGAGGGGAGGGGGGGCACATCCCTAATCCTATTGGGGGAATCCTCCATTTGCAAGATGGAGGATTTCTAAAATTCAGAGTCACCTCAGCTCAGCTCAGGACACCTTAGGGGTTGTCCTGACTGGCCAGTGACTCCTCCTTGTTTTTCTCATTATCTCCTCCTGCCTTGCCGCCAAAACTGGGGCCGTGGCCAGAGGGGACAGGCATCTCCACTAGCTGGGATGCCCTGTGATGCTGTAACAAAGGGGGTGAGCCTTTGAGGCTCACCGCCAGGTGTTACAGTTCGTGCAGGGGGAGGTGAGAAGCCCCTCCACCCAGTACAGGCTTTGTTACTAGCCACAGAGTGACAAAGGCACTCTCCCCATGTGGCCAGCAACATGTCTGTTGTGTGGCAGGCTGGTAAAACTAGTCAGCCCACATTGGAAGTTGGGTATGTTTTCAGGGGGCATCTCTAAGATGCCCTCTGGGGTATATTTCACAATAAAATGTACACTGGCATCAGTGTGCATTTATTGTGCTGAGAAGTTTGATACCAAACTTCCCAGTTTTCAGTGTAGCCATTATGGTGCTGTGGAGTTCGTGTATGACAGACTCCCAGACCATATACTCTTATGGCTACCCTGCTCTTACAATGTCTAAGGTTTTGCTTAGACACTGTAGGGGCATAGTGCTCATGCAACCTATGCCCTCACCTATGGTATAGTGCACCCTGCCTTAGGGCTGTAAGGCCTGCTAGAGGGGTGACTTATCTATGCCATGGGCAGTGTGAGGTTGGCATGGCACCCTGAGTGGAGTCATTTTCTCCCCACCAGCACACACAAGCTGGCAAACAGTGTGTCTGTGCTGAGTGAGGGGTCCCCAGGGTGGCAAAAGACATGCTGCAGCCCTTAGAGACCTTCCCTGGCATCAGGGCCCTTGGTACCAGGGGTACCAGTTACAAGGGACTTACCTGGATGCCAGGGTGTGCCAATTGTGGAGACAAAGGTACAGGTTAGGGAAAGAACACTGGTGCTGGGGCCTGGTTAGCAGGCCTCAGCACACTTTCAAATCATAACTTGGCATCAGCAAAGGCAAAAAGTCAGGCCTGCCTTAATGATCTGCCTGGAGGTGTCCTGGCCATCCGTGTCCACCTGTATAAAGTGTTCTTTTAAATAATCAGACAGGCTTAGCATCGCCATGCTGGCCATTTCCCACAAAGTTGGGTGTACCTTGCCAGCAAGCATACGGCACTCATGGAACACAAGGCCAGACTCCTCACTGAAAATACCTTCCCCTTGACCTCCAGTTTCTTGGATTCTCTGTCTGGAGCCACAATTGTGAATGCCCTTGGAGTTTTTGTGTAGCAAGTTGAGGGTGTCCAGTGAAGGGTGGCCGGACAAGAAGATCAGGTCTCATGGAGTAGGCCTTCATTGTAGGATGATCATCCTATTCACAGCTGGGGCAGAAATTGGCTTGTTCCAAGCCAACTTGATTGGATTCAGCAGGAACTCTTTGAAGGGCAGCATCAGCTCAAAAGCTACCAAAGTAAGAATTAATTACTTCATTAGAATGCTTGACTTTGCCTACACTGTGGAGACTCGTAATTCAAGCATCACTGATGCTTTTATCAAAAATTACATGGAAGGTGCCGACCTCGGGTGGTGCTAGCCCTGAGATGCAGTCCACTGGTGTTTTAAAGCTCCAAGTAATCAGCCATATACGAAGGTGAGAGGGAGATCAAATTTGCCACCTTGTTGCTGCCATCATCATCATGTTGCATGTCAGAGTACACCTGAAAATGTCCCCAATTGCCTGCCAGTACTACTGTGTTGGGGCATAGCCTAGGTTGGGTTTCATTCCTATACCTGGTCTAGTCACCCTATCTGTATACTTCCTGCCTAGAACTCATCAGGATCGCCTTCAGTTTTGGGGACTGTTCCTGAGGAGGGGCTGGCGCTGGTGTCAGCACTGGAGTGCCGTTGGCAACAGTGTGGCTCCAGCCAGCATCAGCGGTGTGCCTTATGAAGTGGCACCGAGTGTGAGCTCATCGGTGGTAACTCAGTCTAAGTCCGAAATGGTACCATGGATCCTGCAGGCGCACTAAAGGGAGCTGCCACATTCCTGAAAAGTGCCATCAAGTGCTGCAAATTCTTGATATGTTGGAGGAGGTGCAGGAACTGTGTGTAGTCCATGTAAATTGGAGCCAGGAATAGCAAAGGGCCCGCACTAGACGGGTAGGTAGTCCCGGAGCTGGCAAGGGGTTAGGAGCAGGGCCCAGTGTTGATATCAGATGCTGCAGGTGAAGAATTCTGAATCAGAGCAATGTCCATCAACTCTGGCTCAAAGGAGGGCTCTCCTTGAGATGGAGCTCATTAAACTTAACCCAATGTGGAACAGTCTCTTCTTCTTGTGTCTTCTTTTCTTTCCCATCAAAGATGGAGAAGAATGTGACTTCTGAGCCTGACCTAGGACCCACATGGCACACAATACATAAGCATGCCACAATCAGTTTTTCATCCCACTCCTTAATTGCCTTTGTGCCCATGAAACCGCATTTCTTGCAAACTCATGGGGGCAGAAATTGACATTTGCCCATGCTAGGAGCGTCTAGGCTTTAACCTCGATTTCTTAGCGAGTCGGATCCTAAAGCACTGCAGAAGAAGAGCATTTTGTGGAACGATCTTTGGAGAGATCAGCTCTGGAATCGCATCGAAGAGCTCAGAATAAGGAAACTGATTATATCATATTTGCAATGCAACCAGTATGAAAACAAGCCACCACCAAATACCAATGCAGTTGAACTATGGCAACATTTCAGGATCCAGACTAAAGCTTAGGGATATTCAAAAGAAGAGAAATTTGCAGATAGGAGCATCCATCAGAAATAAAATTTCCAGGCTGCAAAATTGCTGCTTATGACCTCACATATTACATCACTCATGAGATGTTGTGTGATATCATTGATAATAACACTGATAACATCTGAAATTACATCATTGCATGGCAAGTGCACAATTTAGTTATGTCAGTTGACTATAACTTGTTAATTTCTGTGGTGTTCTTTTAGTTCGAAATTGTATTTTGTAACTTACATCAGTTTAAGATCACTTTAAACATTGTTTATTTTCACTAACTTTCTAAGGTATTCTTAAAGTAAATTAAGGGATTACCATGCTTAACTTTAACCATTGTGTTTTTACAGTGAAATGTGGCATAGATATGTTTATATATGTATATATTTCATGTGTGAATACACTTCCATATATAGAAATAGACAAGTAAGGTTTAACATTAATTATATGCAAATGCGTCTTTACATTTATATATATATATATATTAGCATATACAGACACCAAGATATATCAAATATTATGGTTTCTTAAGACTTTGTAGGTGGGGAGTAGGGTGAACGTAGTCTAGACAGACTAGGGCAGCATGTCAAAGAGGGTATCAGGAGAATGTCATGTCATTGTGCCGGGTGTTAATTGCTGCTAATTAATGTCATTGTGTCAGATGTTTGGATAAAAAAAAAAAAGAATCTATCCATGAATTCATGTTTTGTGAAGATTAGCTACGATGTCAGCAGGAAGTGTCGAAGTCAGATATTGTTGGCCATGAGTTGATGTGCAGGAAGTGGGGAGTGTGAAAGCTGAATTAATCAATAATAAATTTGCATTGATTAGTAACTAAGAATTGACATGAATTATGCTAATATAGAGGAACCAAGTGTTTTGGAAAATGTGCCCATCTAGGTAGCAATCATAATGTGTACGACATTAATAAATAATATTAACTGCTTATAAATAATATGCACATATAGAATTAAATGTATTAGTGGATCGTACTAAGGTGTTGATGAAATGGATTTACTTATTTTACTAGGCATAGAGTAATTGTGAAATTATGGGCCTAGTCGACAAAGCCTCAAAGCTTACTTCATGGCATAAAGAAATGTTTATAAATGTTTTCTGTTTCAAGCAGAAATTCACACAGTACTGACCAAATAGATTTGTAACGTTGCAATGTTAAACTAGTTGATGTCTTAAACTTTCTTTTGAGAATTGTCTACTTGTTACTAGCTACTGATACATTTGTTTCTATGGTGCATGAGAAGCTGAAGTTCCCAAGACATGACAATAGCTTCACTGACTGGAGTTAGGATTGCAACTAAAAAGTTACCGGACGAAACGGGTGATGGGAACGGGAGAAGAGGAGCGAATCATCAACGTGTGAAGGACTGTCTAGTTATATCATAGATTTAATCATTAATTTTTATTGGTTCTACTGCGAACACACAGTGTTCTGACCAATAATGGTGTGAGAAATTACTATGTGAATTTGACATATCCCAACTGCACATAGCAGGAGTAGCGCAGTTCCAGATACCCTTTCTTTCTAGTTTTAGCCTCATCGCATTATTATTGCTATTATTGATTGTTAATGCTATTCCTTAGATTGATGCCCTTTCTAAATTGGTTCGGTTAACCTAGAGCCCAAACGTGGCTGAGCCAATCCCCTTCACCTTCCCCTTTCGAACGCTGACCATACGGATGTCCAACTGACGAAGAAGCCCCTGCTTGCTGATCCATTCAGGAGAGGTATAACAAAATGAAACTGTTTCTGTTACAGATTTTTGTTCTCTTCTTTTAGGTACCAACCGCTGTATTTTTTGAGCCATAGCTAGATGTTTTCCAAATGAACTTTTGTCTAATTTTCTTTTGCCTGAAATTCAAACGTAACATTCGATTAGAGGGTTAGTTAGTGTGTCCATGTTTAACAAATGCTATTAAGAAAGGATTGTTGAGTCTAAATGTATGTCATTTCTTTTGGTCAGATATTGTTGTTATGATTTGGTACGGTAACTCTTGAATGTTTAATGTTAAATGCTTTGGTTAGACTGAGGTTTTTCTGCCATTTTGGTCAGCCTGTGTTATTCATATATGTTTATCATTTGGTTTTAAGATTAATTTACGTGATATTAGCATTGTTAATCTAGGGAAATAAACTTTCTAGCTTGACCAAAAGGTGTGGTTATTCATGGCCACATGGGCCATGGTGTGTAAAGTTTATTGACTCAGTGTTTCTGATAGTTGATTTGTTAAACCAAGTTGTATTGTTACTGGTTGGGTCATGAGTAAATTTTGTGTCCATGGTGGAACACTTAGTGGAGTCAAAAGGTCCATCAAACTTCTATTGCACCCCCTTACACATAAATTACCAAAGACAAAATAAGGCCAGACGCGCCTACAGGAGGACAGAGGGAAGATCTCAACAGTGATGGGGCTCCTCCATGACTCTCCTGTAGCTGCAGAGTCTCTTTCTCCATGAGGTGCAGCACAATATTGCTTTAGTTAGCAAAACTCATGAAAGTAGTGGAGGAGCAAAATCATTCGTTGTTATAACCAATTTGCACATCAGATTTTTAGGCAGGAGATTAAAGAGGGGAATTTAGGGTTGGTTTCCTACAGGATTACATTTGTTTGCCTGTAAATTATTATACGTGATTTAATGTAATTGCAGATCACGCTACTTATAATCAGTGTTTTATTTTTCTTTTCTCACTGCATGGACACCAAAGAAGACTCAGCCCATGAAGAACGAATCCTCTGCTGCCACCATGCCAGCAGGCATTCCCTCTAGTGCAGGTAAGTCATGCATAGTTATCTATTATTAGATTATATTTAACAATCTAATCTATATTATTATGCACCATTAGCTTGTGCCGAACTTTATTTTTCTGTCTTTACATTTTTTCTAACTTCCGTTTTTTCTACTTTAGTTAGTGTCCGTACACCCTGCACACCCTTTTGTGTTGAATTTTATATACCCCCTTCTTTCTTTCTTTCTGCAGCTTTCGTCCTCCTGTCTTCCCTTCTGGCTTTTATTCATACTGTGGCATCTTCAATCTCTCTTGCCTCTCTTACATCTCCAGTCCCTTCTCCTTCCTTTAATTGTTATTTTCCTTATCATTTTCTAGCCTTTGCGCTATTAGTAAACATTTTTTAGCTTTCAATTTTTGACTGTTGTATTTTTGGCAAGCAAATGAATTCAGATTTGTTAGTTATTTATGTTCTTGTGCAAATACTGTGGTTGGTAGTGATATTGCTAAATAGGTATCTTGTTTTCTGAAGCTGCTAAGGCAGATACGGAGGTGGGGGAACATCAGGAGGAGGAAGAGGGGGAGCAAGTGACTGCTGTAACTGGCAGTAAGTCAAAGTCCTTTCTCAAAAACAACTGCCACATTTGTTTTGTTAAAGTATTGCTTGCTTCTTCCTAAGATGGCCACCAATCCTTTTTACGTTATTCACCTTCCTATGTTTCCTACTTTGTCCCTCAGTGATTTAAATTAAGGGAAGAAGAAGAGGTGTGTTCATGTTGCCCTTGCCCAGTGCCCACCACCCATACCTAATATTTCCCATCCTGTTCCAATCCATTCTCAACACATGCCACAAATTCTCCCTCAACTTCTTCCTAAATTTCTTCCTCGTATGTCATACCATGATCTAGTTTGTCTTCCACCTTCCATTAACCATCTTACATGTTCAAAGGCCCACTTGAAACTTACCCAAAGTCCTGGCCTAAAATGTCAACCTTAACTTACACTTATTTACTCCTTGACCCTGGAATAACATTTGTTGCCCCGGTAATGAATTAGGGGTGAGAAAGGGGACTGGGCAGTGGGATTTGGGACAGAACCTGGGAGTACAGAAAGAGTAGGGCCACTGAAATTATTGTTATGTGCCAATAATTGTCCAAAAATCATATTGCCCTTACAGGTTAGGTTTATTAATGTGGCATGATACTTACCTTGTGTACCACCCTTTCTGGTGATAGTCTAACTGCAGATTCTTCACCCTAGGAATAACCCTAGGTGCCAGCCTAGATCTAAGACTTTTCTCACCAATTTCCTTGTCCTCCGGAAGGTGGCATCATCCAGGTGCACACTGGCTCCATCTTGACCATCCTGGAAATGATATTTGACCACAGCATAATCCCTACCACTGTCTGCTGACATCAGCTTATTTCTGACACCTGTCATCCTTAGGAACTGGATTGTGCCAGTGTGCAGATCTCTAAGCTGGGAGTCTTTTTAGTATGGAACAGAGGAGTCCATTCCACTGAACTGGGTAAAAAGACGGGTTGGGAAGTAATCTGAAGATAGATAGTGTCCACCAGAACAACAACTTACTTACCTTTTCTGGTAGAGACTCTATCTAGATGCAGATTTTTTCCCTCCTGAATATTCCCTAGGGGTCAGACTGGTTCGCAGAAACTTTTCTGGAGTTCCTCTGTACACCAGTAGGTGCATTCGGGCCATATAGAGGTGCCACACCCACGTGCTGACATCAGTTCTTTTCTTTATATGCCACCAGATGTTGAACTAGAGCTACTTCTCATCTCTTTGAGCCCCTTATCTCTCCAAACTTTTCAGTCTGCAAGGGAAATGACACCTTCCAAAATTAAAGGATTCAAATTCTGAAAGGACTGTCGCAAACAAATAATCAACACATTTGCCTGTGGTGCCTGGGGCCAAGTCACAACTGTAAGGCCTGCAGTGACTGGGCATTGATGTACCCGAAGGCAGTACCAGACCATAAAGTAAAATTCGACATCACCAAGTACAGGAATACTCAGCAGTGAGACCGGTCCCAGTCCCACTGGAGATCCTGAAACCGCAGGAATCATTCCAGAGGTCAGTCCTCATCTAGATCAAAATCATCAGGTAATTTGAAGAAAAAGCATGAGAAATATAAGCAAGACTTGACTACTTCTTGCCACTCACATTGCCCTGAGATGGCACAGAGGTAGTACTATACTGCTCGATCTTGAAACCTATCGATTTTTAGAGACTGACCCACAACTTGTTCCGACAGAACCAGAGTTTCTGGGGCTGTCCTCAATTCCAAAACAGTTTGAAGAGTTCTGCAAGGCTAGAAGTCTCTATCAGAAAGAACATTATTGAAGATTAATAACGTGTTCTTCTGATGAATAGTTCTAACTGCAGATTTTCCATCTTGTGAATACCTTCCAAAGCAGTATCTCCCCAGGTGATGGTCTGTAGAATGACTCAGACTAAAAAATCCTTCAAGACCGAACAATCAAAATACCTTAGCTTCCGGACATGGTTATCCAGGCAGTAGTGGTTCATGAACGTGTGAACTGGTGCCCACATCGCAGCATCGCAGATGTCCTAAACAGGCACACTAGCACAATGGTAGCAGCTTCAGTTCTAGTGAAATGAGCTTGCAAGTGTTCTGGAGGCTGTCTCTTGGTCGGACCATAGTAGATCATTATACAAAGAACAATCTGTCTAGACATGGTCTATTCCTTAATTGTTCTTCCCTTATTTGTACCCAGAGAAACCCACAAAGAGTTGATCATCCACCTGGTGATCCTTGGAGTGATCAATGTAGAAACTTAGAGCTCTCTTTGTGTATAGGCGATGGATAGTCTCTTCCTCATTTAACAGATGAGGAGAAGCAAAGTACGTCGGCAGGGTAATGGGCTGCCCAATGTGGAGAGGTGTTACAACCTTTAAAAGGAATGATGTTTTGATCCTTGGCACCAATTTCCCCAGGAGAAGGGGATGTATAGTTGCTGGACAGAATGTGGCTGCAGTGAATTCACATGACAAGCTGACGTGATTGCAATGGTGAACACTGTCTTCAATGGGAGCATTCTCAGGGAGCAAATGTGCATAGGCTCCAATGGAGTGCACATTAAGAATGTAAGAACCAGACTGAAGTCCCACTGGGGCTTTACAAAGGGTTTTGGTGGGTACACATAGATCAGGCCTTTCAAAACCCACATCAGTCAGAACAGGTGACTTAAACAAAAAATGGCTGATCAAGCAATCGTAGAAAAACTGATAAGGCGGACAAATAACCTCTAATTGTTGCCACAGCAAGGCCTTGTTGGGCTAGATTCAAGAAATAAAAAGCAACATCAGATAACTGGGCTTGTAAGACTTGCATATGCCAAAAACACCAAATAACAAGCTAGTCCCAGCAACGTCCGCTTTGATTTTTTTGGTGGAGGGACACCTGGCTGCCAGGACAAAATTTACCATCTCATAAAGGAGGTTAAAAGCAGTCTGCTGTCGCCTCTCAAGCTCCAAGCATGGAGATGTAAATTGTGCAGGTTTGGTTCTGATGCTGCAAAAGGAGATAATTCCAAAGAGGCAGTCGGATCAAAGGACAGGTGCTCATGGCCAGAGGTTCTAGTCACAAAACTCACCTGGCCCAATTTGGAGCCACAAGTATGACTTGGGCCCAGTCGATCCTGATCGTCAGAACTTTGAGCAGGAGAGGTAGAGTTGGGAAGGCATTCAGGAGTCCTGAGCTCTGGTCCAACTGAAAAGCATCTCTGAGAGGGAATTGTCTTGGGAACGCCAACACACAAAAGTTTGGACACTGTTTTCTGTGGTGACGAAAAGAGGGAGATAGGGTTCTCTCCATTGCTGGAAAATGCCCTGTGCCACCTTGGAATGTAGCTGACACTCACAATCTGCTAGGCAACACTAGCACTAAAACTAGAGTTTGTCCACCCTCGCGTTTAACCCCTTGAGTGCTAAGAATGATGGTCTTATCCTCAGCACTGTTGGTGCTGGATTTACTGAGGATGAGACTATCTTGTTCTCAGCACCCAAGTGGTTTAAGATTCTTCCAGGTGTTATATGATCATCAGGGTCAGACTGGGAACACAAAGAAGCCCTGGCAAGTTTGTCAGACTAGTGGATCTGATCTTAATATCCTTAGTGCAACTTGATGGTTTAGGGTGCTCAACTGCCTACACCCTGGTGCAATCCAGAAGGAGCGAAATTTCACATAAGCAGGGCAAGCGAAGAGGACATGTGGAATAGTCTCTTTTTGGCCTTCACAGAATGGGCAGTCGTCCCTAGCTGAGCCCTTCCACTTTGCAGTAAGCACCTTTACAAGGAGTGAGCTCACCCTAAACTGGGGGTAAAGTTTCCTCTCAGATGTAATCGAATCCCAGTACTGCTCTAGCTCATAGGTGGATTTAAAATCTAAACATTCTCCATGTCGCCAAAACAAAGCACATTCAATAACTGCTTAATAGAGGACAATCATGGAACTTTGTTAGCTTTATCTATCTTAATTATCTCAGCTAGAGCGACATCATAATGCGTCACAGTGTGACCTAGATCCTATGCCATTAAAGTAGAGGGCGTAGAGGGGCTTTAAGTGTTACCCTTTACAAAACAATTGTAGAGGTTTTGGATCTGAATCCTGCTTGCAACAGCTTATAACATCACATTTACAATGACCAATATATATTCAGTACTAAGTCATGGAGATAAATATCTACTGGAATACTAGCTGGTCCAGCAGCTCTCCCTCTAGAGAAAGAAGCCAGCGAGTTAAGGATGTCCTCCAAGGAGAAGGGAGGTGAATTAAAATTGAGCAAAGTGAAACTCAAAGGATTCCCAGCCAAATGTATGTCACCATCATGATACAAGACTGAAAAATGTTTGAACCAGTCAGAGGGAGGAACATGATTCTGAGGTTCGTACCCTCTTGTGTGCTCCCCTCTGGCCACTAGCTTCCGGAAGCGTCCTTGGATGCACATGCTTCCTCAAGGTCTCGCCACCTGTTATCATCCCGCTCTTTTTTGGCCCTGCTAATGATAGTTTGAAAGCCTTCCTAGTAGTTGTTATCAAGGGAGAGTTTTTTGTTTTTATAGCCATGGCTAGAGTACGCCTTAGCTTCCTACATTTCACGATTAAACCAGTTACCACCTCCATGAGGGGCCTTCTTTATAATTACGCAAGGAACAAGAAAGCAGGCAGCTATTGCCTTGCGACTTTTACGTGCATCTAAATGATTTCATGCTTATCGTTATTTACCTCCCTGCACTGCAGTAGTTTAGACAAACATTCTTGAGTATTGTTTCTAATATTTACTAAGAGATCAGGTTTCTCCCTTTCTTGTTGCCGTTTAAGGTGACGTTTTATATGATGTGTACTTAATATTTCTAGTTCTAGTAAGGTTTGAAAATCAACCAGGAGCTTATTAAACAGATCTACCGTGAGGTATGAGGGATCATGATCCCTCTCCACTCTATCTTGGATGACCATAACTTTAATAAAATGACACAGTTTTATATCAGCCATTATTTAATCAATGCAGCTTTTAGACCTGAAGTTATTAAAAGTATATGCCCCCTTCCGATCAGATTTAGTCATCCCATTGGTAGCCCGAACACCAAATTCAACTGTAAATGCTTTCAACTTGAGAGCAGCCCATGTCCATCATTTTATCCGGGCAACCTCCAGCTGCGGGCTGGCCCATCGCAGTGGTGTAGCGTGGGGGATGCAGGGGGGGCCGGCCGCACCGGGCGCATCATCTGGGGGGGGGGGGGGGGGGGGGGGAGGGGGCGCTCGCAGCTCTCTGCCCCTGCCTGGCTCACTCACGCAAATTACTTGCCTTGCCCCGGGTGCTGACAACCCACGCTACGCCACTGGCCCATCGCTCATCTTCGTCCACTGTGTTCTCAATATCCTCACTATCAAGGGGTTCAAAAGTATTATTGAAATCCCCAGCTAAAATCAAATTTGTACCAGGCTGCTTCCTATCCAAAAGGCCTCCAAGGAGTAGATCATTGGTGAGGCGGCGCCACCAATTTCCCCCCTCGCGTAGATGTTAAAAAAAAAACACAGTAAACTCTTCTGCAAATTATTTTAATGCCCAACATATCCTCACTATCGGTTTTCACTTGCTGCATTTTGCAATTTAGGGCGTTTTTCACCCAAGCTATCAATCCACCGGCAGGCCTTCCCCCTTTTCCTTGTCCTAGCTAGGATTAAATATGTCTAGAAACCTGGTCTATACACTGGGCTGGTCCAAATGTTTCTTGAAAGAAACATATATCATATTTATTAATGCATTGGCACCTATGAGGGAGTAGCAGCTTGGCTTTAAGTCCGGCTACATTCCAAGAGATTACAGAGGTAGTAGGTGGCATGCACTTTGTGTGGGAACTTCCCGAAATGCAGTTAATGCCCTCAGTTGCATTTTCAGGGAGATTTGATAGAATGGTTCCTGCCTGTGCTTTTCCCTGGTGTATTAAATCAATCTTGCCATGGACCCTTCCTGGACTAAGAGGGCTATTGTTATCAAGGGAAGTCACCATCTCCCACAGTTCCAAAATATTAAGGTCAACGTGGGCTTCTAACACTCCATGGGTAATTCCGAATTCATCTTGCCCCGCTTTACTACATATCAGTAGGCCCCTGATGGCAATACCTGCCAGTTTTTACACAAATCTGTACCATGAGGAAAACGAATTGAGGAGGTACTGGAGTCTTATGGTATGGTTAAGTCAAGTATCTTCATCTAAAACATGTTTAATTATCCCAGACTTATGACCAATAAATGGGACAATCTGCTGTTAAATATGTGCTTTTTCCTCTGTATCTTCCCAGGATTCCCTCACAGCTTAGAAAATATGCAAAATAAAAAACAGATTTCTAATCTTAGGAGCCAAGGCAACCTTTCCCTTCCTGCCTTCGGTTCAAGCCCCTATCACTGCGGGGAGATAAAATGTCCTTGAGATGAATGTAAACTCTTTTAGGCGTGTAGAGAAGTGCAACAAAGGTTGGGAAAAACATTATGGATAGAGGTGGGTGAACCATGAAATTATCAGGGAGAGCCAAGCCAGAGCTTAGCTTGGCTCTTAGAGCTCGGGCACCAGCCGAGCCAAGCCCTGAAAATGTTTTCTATGCAAACCATACAACAATCATCACGTACAATATGATAAAGCCTCTTCAGAATTCAAAAAAGTGCACTTATTTAACACATGGAAGCTCTGACATTAATATGTCACATTATAGCACTGCGCTGAGAAGTACTTATTAAAAGTGATAGATTTTATACATGAGCCATTAGTGAACTAACAAAGCAAGTCTGTTGTCATGTAAACCATGTACAAGGCCCAGATTTTTACAGAGCTATATAATTGGGTATTAAATGAAACTTACGTTTGAAAGTGCTTTCATACGTGATAATGAAGAAAAATGAACTTGGGTAAAATAAAGTATTTGCTAAGATCACACAGTTTAATGGAGAAGCCACAATTTATCTGGTTTCACTTTGTACAAATGAGCCAGTAAACCGGTATCTATTTTTCTTTCCTTTTTAGGGTAGAGCCTGCGAGTGCATGCCCCAGCGCATGCACTCGCATGGGAGACACTGTTATGTTCAATAAAGGGCTTGGAGCCCGCCTGTCGTGACATATTGGTTGGTTTGTGAGGCACTCTTCTTTACAGCCTCGTAATTCGTCAAGGCAGGTCTGGCATCATTTCCGTTCCTCTTTGTGGAGCAGGGCTCAAGCACTAATTGATTTCAACTTAATTAGTGCCTGTCCTGACTCATTGAGACTGAGAGAATGGGCAGGGCATAACTGCATAGGACAATCTGAAGCATCATCTGTCTGATATTATGCTTTGCACCCACGGAGATTAAAACTTATCGGGCCTTCAACCGGGTGACAGTATGCCGCTGATGATAAACTAAAGTGGGTTTTCCAGCAACAGCCGTGGCTGGGAATTGGGTAGTTTGTTGGCCCTGGGGCTGTCAGCTGGATCCCTGACTTCTAACTCAAAAGGGCTGGGAGGTCTGCTGTTGTGGAGGTTGCGTTTGTTGTGGTCTCGGATGCAACCCTATTCCGAAGCCTGAAATGGGGTGATATTGTTGGGGAACCAGCAATAAGGATGGTGTAATGAGCTGTTTCATTGCTTTATCGAAGCACTGTAGTGCCAAGTCTGCTTTGTCTCCAAATAGACGGGTGGCATTAAATGGCATACCTATGAGAGACAGTTGAACATCACTGGTGAAGCCTGTTGAGCTTATCCATGTGTGGCGCCAAAGTACCTCACTTGTGTCAACTGCCCTACTTAGTGAGTCAGTAATGTCCGAGCCACATCTGATGACATACTTGGTAGTGTTATGACCATCCAGAATTATTGTTGGACGTTGGTATGAAGATCATCTGGGCAATATAGAAAGATGTGGTTCACCATGTCCCACAATGTGTTTGAGTAATGACCCAGAAGGCAACACAAATTGACAGATTGAAGGGCAAGACTGGTGGAGAACAACATCCTTTCCCTAAATGCCTCCATTCATTTTGACTCTGCCTTGAGGGGTGGTTGGAAATGCATTCATGTTTCGTCAGCTGGTGGAAGCCTGAATCACAATGCTCTCTGGTGTTAAGTGCTGCAGGAGGAAAGATGGGTTCCCCGGAGCTCATCAATGCCGTCAGGTCATTTGTCTATTAACAGTGGAGTAAGATCCTGGCTTCACTTAGGTTCCCAAGAGAGTACCTGTGGTGGTTGAATAGGAGCAGTGGTTCTGAAGAGGTCTGCCATCTTTGCAGGACCTCAGTGAATACATTTGTTTTACCCTTAACTGAGGGAAGCTGGAGATCAAGAACTTCAGCTGCTCTTCTAATCACCAAACAGGCAGATTTCTCCAGAGAGGTCAGATGTGGAATTAAGTCTTGTATACGGAGAGCTGTCAAGGTCACTAGCCTTATGAAAAAAAGATTCTCGTAATCATATACCTGTGATTCATTATCGCTATAGTCATGTGGCTCTGGGTCTGAAAATCCATGTGAAAACTAAGTGACAAAGAAAGCATATTGAATCAGACTTCTACGGGAAATGGCAAGTTGGGCATGACTTCAATTGAGGTCATGGTAGATTCTCTTCTGAGTCTGAAAGGTCTATGGGTTTGCTCTCTGGTGTTAATGCATAAGCAACTAACACAGTATTCGACACTGGAGAAGCAGTTGGAGCAGGCATCAGTCCCGAAGTCAGGGCAAACCCCAGAACGGGGGCAAGGGGCACAGGGGTTGGATCCACTGGTGGTAACCCGCAAGAGGCTTCCTCAGATTCATGAAGCCAAAAGATGAACCAAGAGATTCGGAAAGGTATTGAAAATTTGCAGCATGACCTCTTTGAAGAGCTAGATCTGCTGTGATATTACCTATGGCCCCAGAAACTTGGTATAATGCTTGGCTAACGCTGGATTCAGTTTCTGTGGTGGGTGAGGCATGGAGGTGCCCTCACGTCCATGCGACATCCCTGGATGAGAGTGGCAGAAACAGGGGGAGCTGTGTTTTGAGTTTGTTCCTTCGGTTTTGACTTACTTGCAGATTTAGAGTAGGATGAAGATCTCTCTCAGGAGTGGCCTCTGGACTAAAAACACATACATGTCCACAACTTTGATCTGGACTTCCGAGCCAGCTTATGGTGCTTGGTGACATAGAGTTGGCTTTGTGGTCCCAGAAGGCTTTTGGGTTCACTCGAGCGCATTTGCTTCATGACTTTGAGTCGTGTGAGGAGACGAGACACAGAGACAGATCTTGCGTGGGTGAACAACTGAAGTCTGTGGCAATCATTACAGGGTTTGAAACCTGTGTTTTAGAAGAGGGGACAAGTACCTTCCAACTTGTTTCTTTTTCTGCCATTTGAGCATGTTTTGTAGTAATTATGTGAATAATGTGAAAGTTAGATGGACATAGAATCACATAAAAAATTCCAGTGGCCATAAAGAACCAGCAATGCCATGTGTTTGGCTGATTATACAAATGTGCTTGCAATGGGCATTCTTTTTTCTTCTTTCTTCACAACATGATCTTGCAGATACTGTCAGAGGCCCATCCCCGAGACCTAGTCCCGCCAAGGAGGCTGGGCAGCAGTGGGAGGTAGTAGCTCGGCTTCACCTCCAGCGAATGGCTGGTGATAGAAGAGGCGGGGCAGGCAGTGCCAACAGCAATTCCTTCTTCCAGTTGCCATCACAGAAGGCAAGGTACCATCGCCCCAGCCACAGCATGTGACTGAGTGGTTCATCTTTGTCTCACACAGCCAACACTACACCTGCCACCCCCCACCTTCCAACCACAAAGGTCCTTCTCCACAAAGTCTTTAAGGGAGTACGTAGCTTAAAGGACAGCCAGAGGGACATTAATCAGAGATTGGAATTTTCGAACCAATGTTTTCAGGACGTAGACTGGCTGGCCTGTTGTGCATGGATATGAAAGGAACAGATTAGTTTAGTGAAGGTTTGTGGGTTTTTGGGGGTATTTAAGGAGAAGAGTGGGCCTGTTGTGAGTGGTGTAGATGGGAACAGTTGGGGAAGGAGAAGATTAGTGTGGTTTATTTTTGTGAGTTTTGAGGGATTTAGAGAGAGGAGTGGGCCTTATACAGGCAGTGTGGAGGGAACAGTTTTGGAAGGTGTAGATTAAGTTTAGAATCGATTTTTGAGGGTTTAGGGAGAGAGATGGGTCTGCTGCGGGTGGACTGGGTGGGTTTATTTTTTATGACAATAATTACTTTCTTCTACTTATGTTTTTTTATTATCATATTTATTATTATGGGTATTATTTGTGTAGTTAGTTGTGCATTTTACTTTAACATCCGTAAACCAGGATGCCACCTTTACCTACTATCAAAGCAGGCACTGGGCCCCAAACCTAGCCTATCACAAAGAAGTGGGCAAATTTCCCACCCACACCATCCTCTTTCTCTAGTCTACTCTCTACTTGACCTGAGCTCTTTTACCAAGTTGACCCTAGCAGTCCACCTTCCTACAAACAGTGGTAGAAAATCAACCATGCATTACCTTCTCCTCTGCCCTTCATGACTTGATGTCCCCTCAGAGCACCCACCCTCTCATCAGTCAGCAATATTAAGAATATATGTGTACTGTCCTATCCTCTGAAACTAGGCATCATCATTTACCACTAAGGAGGAATACTGCTTATAAAAACACATGGTATAAAGGAGATGTGTTTATATTATGCATAGTCAAAGTCCTGTCCAACCTCGAATCCTCTAGCCCCTCCTTCCAGTTCTTCTTACTTAAGCAGAATGGTATTGTGTGACATCTCCCCAAGACTTGATGTTGTTCATGTTGGTGATGCAGTGTTTTTTTCAAAGGGACTAACTGCTAGCAGTCCTAACAGGCCCAGACAGGGAAGACATCACAGATAAAAAAGGTTCTTCTTACTTAGAATGGAGCAGGTTAACCAGAAAAGGATTATGCTCCTGCAATATGGAACTACAGGAACAAATAAAGTGAAAGGCCAAGAGAACGGTCAGCATAAATCAAGTCAACAATTCAATAAGTCATAAAGTAAGTGTGCATCGCATCTCTGGAAGAGGGTTCATCCTGAACAGATGAATCCTGAAATACAATGATTCTCCGTAGAGTGGGGAAAAGTGCACATACCTATTTCCTTGGCCTTGTTATCATTTATTCTCTGCATTACCTTTCTGGCCTAAATAACTGGGATGGTAGGGACATATCAGCAATTTTTGTAATCTCACACTACACCAAGTATGAGATCTGTGGATTTGTGGAAATAGGTACCAGTACACTAGATCTCACAACTTGGGAAAATAGAGTTAAATGATTGATGATTGGATGGGTAGGGAGAGTTAGTGAGAATAAGGGAGAATTAGTGAAAACTTTAGAGAGACAAAAAGCATTCAAGGAAGTCCATACACAGCTAAAAATACTTATAACAACAGCTAAGAAAAATGAAAATGTATACAAATGGTGCAACTTCATTCTTCTGGAATTGTCTGTCTTGCTAGCAAGGATGGACCTCAGGAAAGGAGCACCATGGAGGTTCAACTTTTTGTTTCTTGTTTTCTTACAGGAGAGAAGGTATGTTGAATAAGAGCAAGAATGACAATATTTGAGAGTCAAGGTAAACATAGTGCACAAGGAGTCAGAGTGCAGAGAATAGCTGCAATAAAATTAACCAAAGGGCACTCTAGCACTGTTGCTCCTACACAATGAGCTTCAAGTATCCTGAATGATCACTCAAACAAGAAAACGCTTAGCTCTGCCCATCATCATGTCCACAACAACCACTTAGGAGTTGCCACGTGAGCGACTAGCCTGTCTTATTTCAAGTAGCTCACCACTTTCCACTCCGAAAGGTTAGGCCTCTGTGAGTCCTCTTTTTTCACCTAGAAGTAGATAGGTATTTGGTACTTCTTCTGCGTGTCGTTTTGTTGAGAATTGCGGATTTTATTTCTTCCAAAATAAGATAGAACCATTATACAAGAATAAAAAAATAACATTTTAGTCTTAGACTAGTCAAGGTAAACTTAGAAGTTTCAGAAGAACCAATATACGCTGCAGTGAAATTGGCAAAGTACTAATTAAGTAGCACACCTAATGTTCATCTGAATCAAATGATCGATCACCCAAGAATGAAATACAAAGGTTACCTAGTCTAAGCCCTTCGCATCCATCACATGAATCATCATTTGGCATTCAATAAAGCAAGTTACATGTTCCAAGTATGGTACCCATCTATCTTTGTTCCTATGAAAGCAGCATATATAAGCTTTGTAGCAGGGCTTTGCATCTTCACTTACAACTGAGCATGAGAATGGAAGGTTTTTGTATAGGGGGCAGGCATCTTTTTTCAGACTATATTCTGGAGGGATCCATAGCTGACTTAGATACCATTGATTGCTCACTTCTAAGTCTATAGTTGACCCTAAGATTGAATTATTTTTCTTTCTTAATCACTGCTCATTACTCACCAGACCAAATGGCATCTCCTTCTTGAGTGTTTATGCAACCGACCCATTTAGGTTTATTTACATTAGTCGGATACCCAATATAAAAATAACAACTTTATTTCCATTTTTCACACTGACATTAATGTTGTGTTTTCTTTTTTTAAGCAAAGCTAAATCTCATATTCATTGTGGCTATCTAGAGAATGATCACTCACCCCACTTGTGTTTTTTAAAAATGTGCCCTTATCCACAGATGTGTCTTGTGGAGCTCTATAATTTTTGGGTATAAAACATTTATTCACCTTAATAATTATCAGTCTCGCCTCGTACTGAGGAGAGGGACTGGTCCTTCTTACTGTGGCAATTGCTCCAACTGCACTAAACACTCGCTTTGATGATACACTGGCAACAGGACATGAAAGATACTTTATTACCAGCCTTGTGAGTTTAACCTAGTGTTACTTTCTTCCATGGCAATAGGTCAACAACTCTTGATCCAAGAAGACTTCTCTTTTGTCATTTAAGAAGTCTTGTACCATTTTTGCCATCATTGTAGTCATGAACATTGTCTGCTTCAGATTTGCCTGTGTACTTTATTTAAGTCCAGGAATATTCAAGAACTAATGGAAGATGATAAAAGTGAAAGTGCTTCTGCAGGTTTAGTAGCAGCTGACTGTGTTATCAGTGGTGAGTGATCTCCAAAGGCTGAAATCAACTCTTTAGTTTTGCTATGGCCTCAAATGTGCACTTCGTCATCTTCCAGGTGACACTTTCCGGACTATCCCTCTTGTAAGCAGAGACATCCACTGATAAAAAAAAAGGAATGAAAGTTGATAGCTCTCCTTTGTGCCATAAATCTAGTATCATGGCACAGATGTATATTAAGAAGGGCACAATCTCTTTTTGCAGCATTTGATTTATGTTCACTTGAAGGATTAACCTGTTGACCAAAGTAGCTGTAGCTTCACTGCTATTTATGTATCTTTGTTCCAATTTTAGCAAATGGTCCTGCAACATTGCACCAATGGAATGGCTTGGCTTATTGTACAATCCTCCTTGCTGACTTCCCGTGTTGAAACTTCAAAAGGCAGTAGCAGTTGTGTCAGCCACTCCAAGAGCCCCTATATGCCAGGCTCCATTGTCATGGCTTTGGAAGTTGCATTCTCCCTCCTTTGTATAATCATTAATAGACCTGTCTTGTTCAAACAGATTTTACACCTTGTAGAATGTGGAGTTACAAAGGCTTGGGCCCTCCTTTATGAGGGCTTTTACAGGGACTCTTTTAGTATGCTGCATGACCATCAGCTGCCTTGTGGCTTTGACAGGATTACATAAGTGATTGCAAATCTTGTGAAAGATCACTAGTACGTTGTTGATTAAGTCTTCTTTTCAGAGGAAGTCCTGCACCAATAGGTTGATGCAATGAACTAAATACAGGAATCTGAAATATACACTGTCTACCATGGCTTTAACAATATTACTGTAATTTTACATAACAACAAATCCAGTGCTAAGACCTCTAGAATGAAGCCATTTTTAGACTTTGATATTACAATCTTCCAGGATGTTGGCAGCTGTATACTATTTCTCCATGGAGAATATTGCAACCGTTATATGCCACCAAATGCCTTGAAAAGCATCAGTAATGATTACACCAGACACTAATCTTTGCTTAACCTTCTTGATGGAGAACCAGTGTGAAGTAATGCGCATGTAGTCTGCGGCTTGAAATTTGCTCCACATGTCTGTTGGGAGTTGCATGGACTGAGCAGTGTTCTTCTTCATAGCTTCGCTAACCAATTCCAGCACTTGATGCTGTTGCCCTAGCACATCAACAATTGGAAAAAGAGATCTGGCTTGGAACCTTCCATTTTGACTAGAGGGCCACAACAAATTCATGAAACCCTTCTCCTCCCAGCAAAGAAATGGGAGGAGGTCAAATGCTACCATTTTGCCAGTCTCCCATTGTATAAATGGACCTTTTGATTGGTTCTGTGGTAAGAAGGCTTCTTGCTGAACATAATTTTGATAGTTGGTTGCTAGGGCAGTTGTTTCTTTGTGAGGATACCATTACCTCAAGTAACCTCTGGGTAGCAGATAGGCTGCTTGGACTCTTAAGAATGACTACTTTAATCCTTTTTTACTTGTGCCTTGCAGAGGTTGCTGCAAGTGATGACTTCACACTAAGAGTGACAGGGCTTCTTCGCATGACAGTGACATCTTCTTGTTCATCCTCTATCTGTTCAACTATTTCTCTCTCAGCAGCAGCTATTTTTTTGATGAGCATTTCCAACAAAATTGCATGCTGGTTATTCAGATGGGCCAGTTGGTCTCTGGTACCATGATGCCCACCAGGCTTACCACATTGCAAAGATTGTGGCATATTGTGCAGTCTGTGATGGGGTCCTCGTGCAGCCTCAGTGTAAAGAAGTCCAACACCTGGGAGGAGAGCTTCCTTAAAGACCCAAAGTCAGAAGAACTTATGGTGGTGCAGCTAGGCACTGTTTGCCTTTTGCTGGGAAGTTCTGTGGCTGCAGTCGTGCTGGTGGTTTCTGTCAATCTTGAGATTCTTGAAAAGATGGAAGCAGGTGGGGTTGTTGGTACTACATTAATTGGAGAAGGTTAAATAGAAGTGTTCTACAGTTCCTCTGTGACACTCTCCACATGAAAAATCAGGGGTTCATCATCTTTGCTACCAAGACTTTTAGCAACCTTCCTTTTCCATTGTCATCTATGTCAAGGGACCAATCCATGTCATCATCTGCTAGGAGGCTTGTAGAAGATGTTTGTATAAGATGGGGGAGTGCTTGTTCTTTTTTTACTTGGAAGAGATAATGAAGATGATGTGTCTAGTGGAAGAGCATTCAGAAGATTCAGCTCTTCTGCTGCAAGCTCATCTCACTATGGAATATGAGGTGTCTCTAGTTGCTGTTGAATTTCTTGTGAAGAAGATTTGGTTTGCTGCTGGGACAGACAGATTTTAGATTTATTGTCCCGTCATGCCTGCAGTCAATGCTGAGAGACATCTACTTGGATTTTTTTGGTGATATCCGTTTATGAAACAGAAGAGGATGCATCAGGTATGTTGCATTGCCTAAAAAATTAAAAGGGTCTGATGCCAGTGGTGGAAATAGACATTTTCTCCTCAATACTTGCTTTATTTTCAGGAGCCTACTACTTCGGGGCCATATTCTTTACTTCTACTGTTGGTCAGTGGCACGTGCAGGAGCACGTGGAGCGGGGTCTCTGAACTCAGATTTCAGCTATTTCACAGACATCTCTTTGTCTTAGTCACTATCCTTTTATGTACCTGCAGGCTATAAAAATTAGAAGGACGAGAGTTCGACTTAGCAATTCCTGTCAATGCAACTCATATGGTCATCAAAAAATGAGTTAAATTATGATTGCTATTTTAAAAAATGCATGGAGTCCCTGGGACCCCAATGGGACGCTGGGAGAAGCCAGAATTGAATAAATAAAAATATAAAAATACTTGGGGTCCAATCAGAACCCAGAGGGCTCTTTTGGAGGTAGGCAAAATCAAATAAATTAATATAAAACTATCTAGTGTCCATTCAGGGCCAATTGGGCCCTCAATGGGATGTGTGGGGAGGCAAGAATTGAATAAATGTTATGTCTTTCCAAGCCCATGGGGCCCAATAAGGGAGGCAAAGAGAGGCAAGCAAAAATATATTGACTTGATACAAAAACACCTAAGCCCATATTTATACTTTTGGACGCAAAACTGCGCTAACGCAGTTTTGCGCCAAAAAAATTAGCGCCGGCTAACGCCATTCTGAAGCGCCATGCGGGCGCCGTATTTATTGAATGGCGTTAGCCGGCGTTAGCCGACCGGCGCTGCCAGATGTGCGTGAAAAAAACCGACGTACACCAGGCAGCGCCGGCGTAGGGAAAAATGGCGTTTGGGCGTCCCAAAATGGGGCAAGTCAGGCTGAGGCAAAAAAATCGTCTTAACCCGATTTGTGCCATTTTTTTGGGGCGCCCAGACGCCATTAACATGACTCCTGTCTTAGCAAAGACAGGAGTCATGCCCCCTTGCCCAAGGGCCATGCCCAGGTGACTTCTGTCCCCTGGGCATGGTCATTGGGCATAGTGGCATGTAGGGGGGCACAAATCAGGCCCCCCTATGCCACAAAAAATAAAATAAAAAAATACTTACCACAACTTACCTTTTCTTCCCTGGGATGGGTCCCTCCATCCTTGGGTGTCCTCCTGGGGTGGGCAAGGGTGGCAGGGGGTGTCCCTGGGGACAGGGGAGGGCACCTCTGGGCTCATTCTGAGCCCACAGGTCCCTTAACGCCTGCCCTGACCCAGGCGTTAAAAAGAGGCGCAAATGCGGGGTTTTTTGCCCCGCCCACTCCCGGGCGTGATTTTTGCCCGGGAGTATAAATACCACGCACATGCCTGGGAGTCATTTTTTAAGACGGGAACACCTACCTTGCATCTCATTAACGCAAGGAAGGTGTTCACGCAAAAAAATGACGCTAACTCCATGAACTTTGGCGCTAGACGCGTCTAACGCCAAAGTATAAATATGGAGTTAGTTTTGCGTCTAATTTGCATCGAAAAAAACGACGGAAATTCGGCGCAAACGGAGTATAAATATGCCCCATAGTGTCTCTCCAGGGCCCACAGTGCAGCTATGTGAATTAGGAAACAGCTAAATAAATTAATTTAATACAACTGTGTACTGCAGGCTACTAGACTCTGCCACAAGCATGATAGCTATATCAGGAAAAATATATTACCAAAAAAAAATACAAAATGAAATGCTTCAACAGTCTGGTCCACCAAGATGGGCATTCTGTCCGTTGGGTCCAGCTGGACTTAACATTCTGAGCCATTCCATAGGCCCACCACCGCTGCTTTAGTACACAAGCTAGGGAATCTGTGGTTAGAAGTATCCACCAGAAGAACCAGTCATTTACCTTTGGTAACACTTTTTCTGGTGGCTCCTCTATTTAACTGTAGAATCCTCATAAAAAAAACAAAAATCTGTCTGGATGTTTGATGTGAAAAGGCATCAGTCACCACCTTCAGTAGGAACATTGCTAGAGTCTTTAACACCAGTTTCTCACGAATAAAAGTTGTATAGGAAGCTGTACGGAAAGTGCCTAAAGTTTGCTCACACAGCATGTTGATGTTATTGCAACCAGAAAGAGGGTTTTTAAGGTGAGTAAGTGCAATAGACAATTGTGCATTGGTTTAAAAGGGCTACACACCAGAAAAAGTGAAGACCCAATTTAAGTCCCACTGTGGCATCACAAAGGGCTTTGGCAGAAACATATATTGCAGCTAAAATGCATTACAAATGGTGATTTAAATAAGGATGGGTGGTCCAGTGGATGCCTAAAGGGCTGACACATAACCTCCAACAGTGCCCACAGCAAGTGCCCGCTGGGCAAAGACAAGACAAACAACAGTACATCCCACAGTATGGCCTACAAGGGGATTACCTGGCAGGTACCGCACCAAGCCACAAACTTATCCCAGTGCAAAGCATTCACAGATTTCATGGAAGGGTGTCTGCTGCTAGGATGACATCAACGACCTCTGGAGAGAGACCAAAGGAGGTTAACTGTTGCTGCTGTCTCTCCAGGCATGGAGGTGCAGGTTGTGTAAGTCCGAGTGCAAGACACAGCACTGCTAGTGTGACAGATGATCCTCCAAAGCAGCAGCCTGATCGGAGGACAGTTGATCAAACTCAGAAGGGTTGAGTACCACACTCTTCTGGCCCAGTTCAGAGCCACTTGGACGTCTTGGGCCCAGTCGTTACTGATCTACTTCTGAACTCAAGACAGGTAGTTGTGGCAAGGCATACACTCTGACCGGAATGCATCTCATGAGAGACAGCCTTTTTGGAATCTCCAAAGCAAAATACTCATGTTCTCAGTTGTGGCAAAGATTGAGCCAGAGCTCCCCCACTGGTGGAAGACGTCCTGCGCCACTTCCAGGTACAGTTGCCATTCATGATCCACTAGGTATCATCGGCTGCGTTTGTCTGCCCTGATGTTTAAAGACCCAGCCAGGTGGTGTACAATCAGGTATATACCCTAATGAATCGGCCAGCTCCAGAGGGACAATAGCACATGGCGGTGGTGTTGGCCATGAGGACCTGAACAGGCCTCCCCATGATAGATGGAAGTAAGGATTTTAATGCCAGAAGAATGGCCTGCAACTTTAGCAGGTTGGTCTGAATGCAATTCTCCGCTGGAGACCAGAGTCGGCTGATCTTTATCTCTCCTAGATGACCTCCTCAACTTAACAGTGACATATCTGTCAACACCATCAGCTCTCAGTGGGGCAGGGAAAAGTGGTCGGCCACTGGTCCAAATGTGGTCGAGCAACTTTTACTGCAGATCATTTGGAGCTTCCTCTGAAAAGCTAGATGGAGTTTGATTGGTTACCCTGATGGTAGGCCCACTGATACTTCAGATCCCATAGCAGAGCTTGCAATATCATCTGACATGATCAACAAAAAGAATACAAGAGGGCAATGATCCCAGAAGCCTCAGAGCTATCCTCACTCAGCCCAGGACTGAGGCTGAAACATCAGGATCATAACCTAAATATTCTGGATTTGTTAAGGAGAGAAGTCTCGAAAATGTATTGTATCCAGGATAGCACCGATGAAAGGGAGCCTCTGTGAAGCAGGCAGGTGTGACTTTGGTACGTTGATCATGATTCCCATGAATGTAAGGAGGTTTGCCTTTATCTGGGGGAGGTTGGTGGCCGAGTGTGGTGGGCTCGCATTCAACAGCCTGTCAATCAAGGTAGGGGAAGACTGACACCCTCGATATCAGAAGATGAGCTTTGACCACCACCATAAACTTTGGAAACACCAGAGGGGCACTGATGAGGAAAAAAAAGAAGCACAAGAAACTGAAAATGTGGCTCAGTATGATTTGCAGGTGGTATATGTGGGCCTGCAGCACAGGGATATGGGAATAGGCATCCTGCAGGTACGACACCACAATCAAGTCTCCCAGATGCAGGCCAGAGGGAGCCTAAGGCAGTGTGAGCATCTTGAATTGATCCTTCCACAGGAAGAAGTTGAGGGAATCAAAATCTAAAATAGAGTGAAGGTCTGCACTCTTCTGTGGCAATAGGAAATAGCTGTATTAACACCCTGTTGGTATTCGTGAGGTCAGAGCCTTCTCCATGGCTCTGTCCTCCAAGAGAGACCAGACTTTCTGCAGCAAAATGGATAAATATAGTTTTCTAAATGCCACTTTGATGTAGAGGGAATAGGGAGCGGAAAGGAAAGGAATTACAAAGCATAGCCCCTTTGGACTATTGGCAGGACCCACCTGTTGAATGTTTTTGCTTATCAACCGTGGATAAAATTAGTGATCCTACCTCCTATGGGATGGTTGTGTGCCACTAAGGATAAACTAAAGTGTTTTGGAGGCTGCTGCCAGATAGGCTGAGAAGTCTGTTGCCAGCTAGATCCCCTACCCTAACTCCAAAAGGACTAGGTTACCTGTTTTTGTGGTGGTGGGCCTTGACATTGCTTGAAGGCGGAGCCACCAGCAATGTCTCTAAAAGAGCAACATTATTGTGAATACTGCTTTGCAGGAGTGTGGAGTTGCTCTGCTTTCTTTAAAATGCTCAAAGACGAAGTTGACCTTCTTGCAAAAGAGGCAAGACCTGTTAAAAGGCATCGCTATGAGTAATGCTTGAATGTCACCCAAAAAGCCAGTGGATCGCATCCACGCATGGCACCTGAGCACCGAGCTAATGTCGACCGCACTATCCAAGAGGTCTTTCATTTCTAGTCCTGACGTACTGGGCTGCATCTTGCCCATCCTGAATGGTCTGTGCCAAATTGACTCTGAATTCTTTCAGGGCTGTCAGTAAAGGTTCAGCATCTGAGTCCCGTTATGCATGGGAAGATCATCACAGCTGGCATCGACTGATCTAAGGGTAAGGCTAGTTGAGGAAAACAATTTCTTTCCAAAAGCCTCTATTCTCTTTGACTTCCTGTCCAGCTTGGTAGCAGGGAAGGAATTGATGTTAACTCTGCTGGTGGAAGCACCAAGCTCTCCAGAGCAGGATGCTCCATGAGAAAGGCGGGGTCACTAGGAGCTGGCCTAAGGCAAAATGCCCCTTGTCTAGTCACCAGTGGACAAGAGCAAGGTTTCGACCAAGTGCCCATTAGATTCTCTGTTACAGCATAGTTAAATGGCAGCAGAGGTTCTGATGAAGATAGTCCAGGTTGAAGAACCTCTGTGAGGATGTCAGTTTTTGCACTGACTGAAAGCAATTGTAAATCCAGGACTCCTGACACTTTTCTACTCACCATGTCAATTGAAGCAGATACTTCTGTGAAAGGACCAGGGAGAGAAACCAGCCCCATGTCAGGTAAAGTATCCGGCCCTCTGGCCTGCTATAGCTCCATATAGAAATTGTCATCATCATTCTGTGGGATAAACCTATACCCACCATCCCCATCATCTCCAAAACGTGGTTTGCTCTGGTTAGAATCCCACCCAAAGAGTTGCTGGAGTACTGGAGGACAGCCTCAGGCTAGAGGTACTGTCTTGTTGGAGTCTCAATAAATGAGGGCCAGGTGTGTAGAAAAAGAACTTGCATGCTGTTTCAGCCAACATTGAGACTGATTCAGATCAAACTCATTCAGAACTATGGACTCAATTTTTTTCTTTGCACCGGCAGTGTCAGTGCTGGCGTCTACATGGTAGGGTCCAGGCATAAATTATGGAGAGAGTCAGAGCTGAACCCGAAGGAAGTTCAAGAAACATATCCTGTGTCAGGTGTTGACCTGCTAGTGGTAAGCCCACTAGAGGCCTTTGCAGATCCATGGGACCCAAAGGTGCACTGGAGGAGCAGAGTCAAGTGTGCAATGCAAAGCATGCACACTTTAAATGTTCTAGTTTGTTACAACATTGCAGCTAGACCCAAGAACCCAAAGTGCATTGGAATCAACTACTTTGTAGGGGCCTGGGGATGATACCACAGGTCAACTTGACTGACATGCTTGTGAGTTCTTAGAAGAAGAGTGGCGAGGCTGGGACAAGGTCCTTAGGACTTCTCCTGTTTCTTTAAAAAAAAAAATGTTTTTAACTTTGGCCCACCTGAAGACTTGCAACGTAAAGATCTGTCACATGAATGGCCTGAGAGTGGGACCGGGTCAGTCTTTGACTTTGAGCTGGAACGTCCTTTTACTCAATTTCCAGCGATGCTCAGTGATGTACAGTGAAAGGGAAGTGAAAGTAGAATTAGTTTAAAAATAAGCTGGAAGATACAGGAACCTCAACAGTCCTTTCCTCAAACAGCCCATCCGTTTCCGATCCTTTCAATAATAACATTCTAATGTAGAATTCTTCCACATCATTCTACTGTTAAAGTGGCACCAGTGTTTACACAGAATATAACATACAGCTTGACTTTGTGGTCCCGGATAGCCTTCAGGTTCAGCAGGGCACATTTTCCACATCACCTGAAGTTGTGGCCCAACTATAAACACCAGAGGCAGACCTTTTGGGAATTCATCACAGACGTTTATTTGCAATAATCCCTGCAAGGCTTAAACCACTTAGTTGTAGGAGGGGACATTTTCCCTTGCACATTGGGAATAATTTTTAAGAACAAGATCATCCACTATTGAGAAAAAGTAGAAGCTAGCTCCAGATTCTCGTATGGAGTAGAAAGAAAGGAACTGGTATGAGCACACATAGGTGTTACCTATATATGGCTTCAGTTGTCACTTCAGAGGCAGAACAGAATCAAATCAGAGCTGCACAACGCCATCTACCGATGTGCAGGGGCTATGCTAAAAATTCTTCTGGATCCAGTCTGGCACCTGAGGATATTCTATGAGAAATCTGCAGTCAGAAGTATCCACCAGACCTTGAGTATTTCCAGGGACGAATCAGCCTTTTCTGAAAAAGAAAAAAAGGGCATGCAGTTGATCGAATCTTGGAGTGCCTTTTGAGCATGACACTGTTGCCAATAGCAATGCTGACAAAATCCATTGTGTTCAGTCTAGCGCGTAACACATAGTTGGTTGCATCCTGGCGGTCATGCCTCGTCTGGGCTAAAGAGAGTCTGAGGTCTCTGGGACATCCAGCAAGATGTTGCTAGTGTCCCCTAGTAATGGGTGTGCCTCCCCAGAAGGCAAACTACGTTAACGGAGCTAAGGGACACATTGGCTGAAGAAATTATTCTCTTTCTAAAGGCCACAGTTTTTTTCAATTCTCCATCTGAATGATTTGTTGGAAAAGAATTTAGATGAACCGTGCTTGCTGAGACTTGAACAATCAGGCTCCCATGTAGGGTTCTTGGTTAGAAAATTCAGGTCTTCAGGAGCCGGTCTAGGTTTCCTAGCCACTAATTGACTGACTGCAGGGCATGAACGTGGCTTAGACCATGCGGCCAGGAGGACATCAGTAAGTGCTCAGAGGAAGCTGGCCATGGATAAAGAATCTTAGTCAATATATTTGCTTTTATCTTTATACCGGGCAACTACAAAACTGTAGTACCTCAGCTGCTCTTCTAACCTCTACTGCATAAGTTTAGCTCTGCCTTAGTGTTTAGCCCATGGCATTCTGTAGGTCAACATACAATAAATTTTATGTCAAGACCGGAGCCTCCTATTATGCTTACTTTTCCGGCTTTAATTTCAATAGCAGTTGCAATCAAGAAAATTAACCAATCCTAGATGGTTAGCAGAACAAGCTACCAATGGGAAACAAAGAGTTACAAATGGCCAATCAGAACGCAATGCACATAAAGAAATACCAAACTTGACTGCAAGCAGCTCTCTTTTCTTGCTGCTCACAGTCAAGATAAGTACATCTTTATCGCGTTCCTTGAGTTGTGAATTATTTAAGCGTTTTAACTTATTTAATTTAATGATATTTGCACGCGTACATTTGTGCATGTTTCAGATAAGTAGGACCTTCCTCTCCCCCCCCAACCTCCCGATTCTGCTTGTTACAGTCGACGCAACCATTTTTCCTTATGCTTACCGCTCTCTTCTGAGCTTCCCACGTCGCACCTCACATGCGGCTTCAGCGCGTGACTATATTTAGACTTGGTTTCTTTGTGGCTCGTCTCCCGGCAGTTTCCGCCTCCCAAGATGCTCAATTTCCTCAGGAGGCTTGGCCTTTCTGCCTCTTCATACCAGTTGGCAGAATTTTTTCCTCTATCACACGCCCCTCAACCTGGGTCCTCCCCCTTCAATTTTAACCCTGTTTTTGCCAGCTTGTGCTTTTCTCTTGTGTTTACAATGGATTTGTCCTTGTTTTTTGAGGAAAATAATGAAAATATTGAGGTTTTCCCAAATAATTTGAACAAATTTATTCAATCCTCGGTGGCAAAGGCAGTCTCTGCCTCTATGTCAAAAATTTCGAAACAATTGGAAAATACTGTCTCATCCAGTCTGTCACAATCTCATTTGGCCCTATCTGCGGGGGAAAGCAGAAAGCGCAAAGCCACAGAGGCTTCTCAAGATATTCAGACTAATGTATCCTCTGCGCTTTTGACTAGTGAGTCTGCCTCACACAGGACGGAGGACGAAGTTCCTCACAGGCCTCCTAGTAAGGAGGGGAAAAATATGGGCTCTAAGAGTAAAGCGAAAACAAAACATATACTCTCAGCTCACAAGATTGTGATTGATAATATAAAAGATAGGATGATGACATGGAGGATATCGATTCTGATAAAGATACGGATAATACCAGCAATTCTGATTTTTGGATTGGCCCTCCAACCAAAAAGCATAAATTGGTCTTGTCAGGAGACCCTGTACCCTCCATTCCTCTTCTGGACGCTGAAGGGAATCCCATGTTCGATCCCAAACTAATTCACCATCCTAATTACACGGAATTGCTTTCTCCAGAACATGTTGCCGAATACATTACAGCCAAGCTAAACAAGTGTGTGCCAAACTTCGGTCTGAATGTCCCAGACCTTCTCTCCCACTCCACATTACTACTACCCCCTCCATCGATACTTCCATGATTACCTTTTTCTCCAAGTTTGGAAAAGACCCGCGTATGGGGGTTGACAGGGCTTGGTCAGTCTGTCAAGACAAATTATTGGATATCGTGGGTCCTTTAGCTCACATTTTTGATATGGCGGAATCCGCCAGGTTAAACAATTACTCAGTTGATCCTGAAGAACTTTCTCTTTGGATTCAGCAAGCTTTCTGTTTACTTGGGAATGCAAATACCGCTATGACTCATGAGAGACATAAGGGTCTCCTTCTCAAATTGGACCCTAAACTTGCTAACCTTGCAGTTATGGACCCAGGCCCCAAAGCTGACAGGTTGTTATTCGGTGATTCCTTTATCAAGGAATTAAGTAAATATGTTACAACCTTTGCGTCGCTTGATAAAGCACAACAATCTCTCAAAAAAGTTTTTAATGTACAGGTTTTTGCCAGGGCCAGTAGAGGAAGGAGTCGCTTTACCGGCTGTTACGCCAGATATCAAGGCTACAGAGGCTCATATAACTCATCCCAACAAGATTTCCGACCTCAATTCTACCATCAAAGATCCAGAGGCTTCAGAGGCAGAAATCAACGTAATACCAAACCTATCCACCCTCTGGTAAGCCCACTTTCTGGCCATCTTTCAATAGGGGGTTGTCTAAAATTCTTTTTCCACAGGTGGAAGGATATTACTTCAGACTCTTAGGTCCTCGACACAGTCCAAGGTTATTCAATAGAATTCTACGACACCCCTTTTCAAATGTTTTTTCCTCCTCTTCTAAAATTCTCCACAGACATGTCAGCTCTGATTTCCTCAGAAATCCAGACCCTTCTTCACAAACATGCCATTCAGTCTTCTCAGCTTCACCAGTCAGGATTTTTAAGTTCCATTTTTTCTAGTTGTCAAGAAAAACAAAAAGATCAGGCCGGTTATAAACCACAAACAATTCAATCAATTTGTTGTCTATTGCCACTTCAAAATGGAGACTATTCTGCATCTCAGAGGGTCTCTTCTTTTGAACGCTTGGATGGTTTGTCTAGATCTTCAAGATGCTTATCTGACTGTGCCTATTCACCACGCTCACAGGAAATTTCTTCAGTTTCAATGGCAACACCTAACCCATCAATTCACTTGTCTTCCTTTCGGGCTTTTTTCAGCCCCTTGGTGTTTCGTCAAGCTATTGAAACCGGTGGTAGCTCACCTCAGAGCACAATGGGGACAGGGTCAATACTGATTTGCATATGGCTGGGTCCAAACTGGAATGGCATGGTTAGCAAAACACAATGGATTTAGGCCCAGATCTCTGTACTGGGGGTGAATGTTTGACATTGTCCAGCATTCTGTCCATCACTTGTTCTTTTTACTTTTAGAAAGTTGGCATTTTCTTAAGCCATTTTGTGCCTACTGCCAGACTCTGATCATACGTCTAGTGTGGGGTGACAGCTGGGCTTTGTGAATTCCTCCTACAACGCCACACACAATGGGAGCCTAGGTGTGACCTGATGGGCCTTGGTGGGCCATCTTGGGCAGGATGGGAGGAAGAAGCTGGGCACAGCCTCATTTGCACCTGAATAGGCTGTGTCCTGTCCACACACAAGGGCTGCATAACCCCCTGTGGAATCTGGAGCCACAGCAGGATGGACAGGTACATTGTGCAGGCATGTCTTAAAGTCTCCCCCACTCCAAAGGCATAACTGGGTATAAGTACTGGACCTCAGACACCACCAACTCAGTACACTTCTGGACCTGTGGATACTTTGCCTGTAAGAAAGACTGCTGTGCTGCTGAAGGCCTGCCTCCCTGCTGGACTGCTGTTTTACTGGACTCCTGCTTTACTGACCTGTGCCTGCTGTCCTGTTGTCTGAAAAGGAGAAGGACTGGACCTGAATCTCTAGAACCCAGAGGAGTCCAAGAGCTAGTCCACTGGCCTCCTGTTCTGAAGTATCAGGGACATAACAGACTTCCAACCACCCTGCTCCTACACCAGGACTCTGCCATCTATGAGATTGTCTTGCCAAGTAGTGCCATCCCAGTCCTGGACCCTTGGAAGCGGGCCCAAGGTGCTTGCTGCAGCAGAATCAAGGCATCCTCTGCTTTGGGAGCAGAATCGACACCGCCACTGGTGTGTAAAGAAAATCGACACATCACCTCTGCTGCGTGGGTCAGAACTGGTACAACCAGAATCACATCGCAGCTGTACCTTGTATCATGAAACCAGCGCATGATCTTCAAAACAGACACTGCTGCAATTCTTTTCTCGGCACAAGGTCCTCGCATTCCCATCGATGGCAGCCTTGACGACGCTGCTGAAACTCTGCATTGCAGCTCATCGTAATAGACTGGACTGCCCAATGCATCCTTGACAGCGATGCTTTGGTAACAACACTCCACAGCTTCAAAACATCCTGGAACCGACGCATCGCCATGGCTGTGTGGGGAAAAGTGGTGCCTCAGCTCTACTGCGTGGTTTGGAACTGAGGCATCCCTCAGCAACCCGGGTCTGAGGTACTTTTGTTCAGTAGACCCAACTGGGTCCCTGTAGCCGGCCCGTGCTCCATGGCTTGTCCCTGTCTGGTGCGAACTGATATCCCAGTTGGCGCATTTGGCTTCTAACCACTGTTTTACAGTTTATTCTTAAAAAATTCATAGCTAAGGTTTTACTAATTGGATTTCGTTGTTTTTATCTTGTATTATTTATTAAATTAAGTTCTGTTTTTCTAACCTGGTGTGGGATTCTTTTTGTGTGGTGTTTTCACTGTTTTAGTGTTTGAAGTGTTGCACAAATACTTTACACATTGCCTCCAAGCTAAGCCTGACTGCTTTGTGGCAAGCTACCAAAAGGTGAGCACAGGTTAATTTGGGGTTTGCTTCTGCCTTACCTTGACAAGAATTGTGTTTGCTGCTTGACCAGGACTCGCACCCCAGTCAACCAACAACCACATTTTTCAAACTCAACATCATCAGTTTCATGAGGGACCTAGGGTGTTTCTTGTACCGGGACTGAATCAGAGCTAACAATAGCATGAACCCTCAGCTGGTACTAAAGTTAAAGCATTGAAATTGAATTTGAATCTAGTTGAGTGACCACTGGTTGCACTTTTGTAATTTCATAGTGCAAGATAGGCCTAGATCCAGCTGCTGTAAGAGATTGGCATCGGGACCCAGTCATTGATCGGCACTGGTAAAATTGGTGTTGGTGCCTACATGGAAGGAATCTGCATAGCACTTGGCACCAGTGTGGAAGTCAGTGCCAAGATCTGCACAGGATCAGTAGAAGGCCTCATGAGGACAGACTGCATCAGGGACAGACCCAGTGCAGAAGTCCAAATGGAGACCCTGATGCTTTGTGGGGCCCAAAAGCACACCAGAGAGACCTTGCATTGCATCACAGATCTGCTGAATGGTTTTTCTGAAGGCCTTTATTTACTGTGGGGATTGACAACAGCCTTGGTAATTTGGGGCATGCCGGGACTAATTACGTGATTGGTTCAGATTCAGAGAATATTGAAGGAGTGTAATCTTTATCTTGATGTCCTTACACCTTCTTGCTAGACTTGACATAGTAGCAGCAAGGGTCGAGTCCTGCTTCAGTCTTGTGCTTGTGTTTAGATTTCAACATACCATAAGACTTTGAATGGGAAGTGAACTGCATGACCGGTAAAGTGATTGGGCTCTTAACTTGTAAAGGGAGTGAGACCTGGGCCTCGACCACACCTCTTCTTTTGTTCAGCAACAGAGTTTCACTTCACAGTTCCAAATCTTCTTTGGGTGCATAAAGACACAGTTGTCTCAATTTGTGACCAGAGGCGAAGCACCACAGTACCTCATGTGAGTCTGTGACTGACATTTGCTTCGTTTGGTCTTAGTACTACTTTGATACTGTCTTTTTTCGGTGGGCACATTTTTCACTAACACACTGTGAAACATTTTTGAAGTTGTCGGTAGACTGATGAAGTTGGGAGCAGAGCTCCAGATAAGAATGGAACGGTGCAGAAAGGAAGGAACAGATGTCAGCTCACAGGTGTAGGGTTTGGGAATGACAGCGGTTGTGACCAGTGTGCAGGTTCCTAGACCTGGGATTTTATTAAGAGACAGAGTCTAATCAAAGAACGGGGATTATGAGAGGGACAGTGAGGAATTTGAGGCTAGATTGTCTCTACGAGAAAGAGTGTTAATGAGGGTAAGTAACGCGTTCTTCTGATGGAGTACCTATTCGGAGGTAGGTCTGTGATGGACTCAAACCAGAACATCCTGCAGTACTGAGCGGGCAAAATGCCCCTACTGTTCAGACAACAGTGCTTCATGAACATATGCAGGGAAGTCCACGTACGTGCCTGAAAAATATTCAGGACAGGGACACCAAGTGCCAAACATTGGTAGCAGCTTTGGCCCTGTTAGAATGAGCTTACAGTCCTTCCAAAAGCAGTTTTTGGCCAGTGCATTGCAGATCCTAATGCAAATTACGATCCAGTAAGGCATGGTTGTCTTCTGCACAGTCTTGTCTTTCTTTGCTCCAGAGAACCCTACAAAGAGCTGATAGTCCACCTGGTGTTCTTTGATACAATCAATATAAATGCTTAGAGCTCTCTTCGGTCGAAACAGTGGAATCTCTCCTCCCTAGGAGGGTTAAAGAGAGCATAGAATGCCAGCAAAGTGACATTTTGATTGGCGTGGAATTGCATCACAACTTTAGGCAAACCCAGTTTGTCTGGGAAGAAGGTGGTGTATGGCAAGTTGACATAAAGAGCCTGAAGGTTACTCAGACCTCAGCAGTGCTATAGGATCGAGGATAATTGTCTTGAGGGTGAGAAGCCAGAAGGGATAGCTACAAAGCAGTTCAAAGTTAGTGCACAGCAGCTGTGTGAGGTCCAAGTCAAGGTCCCACTAAAGGACCATAACTTGGGAAATGGAGGAAACAAATGTAAATGTCACAAAAAGTGCACAACAACTGTAGACTTAGACAATGAGGGCTGTTCTTGCAAATGTAAAAAGGCTGTAACGTAACCTTTAACAGTGCCCAAAGAAAAGCCTTGCCAGGCTAAGGACAAAACAAACAACACAATTTCTGATAATTTTGCCTGTAGGCGGGTCTTTCTGTCTTGTACAGTACCAAGCCACACATTTGTCCAGACAGGTGCATACAGTTTTTGTTACGGGATACCTAGCTGCCAAGATAACATCAACAACCTCTAGAAGAAGGTCAAAGGTGTTCATTGGAAGAAATACATTGAGTTCCACTTGAGGAGGAACAAGTCTCCTATCAAGAGAGTCCCTTGAAACGCCACCGTCCAGAAGTGCGGCAGTCAACAGATTGAACCAAGGTTTTTCACATTCACGGAGGAGATCTTGCACTACCTCCAGTTGTAACTGTTACTTGTGGTCTAATAGGCTCCGACGGCTGAGCTTGTTCACGCTGGCATTCAACAATCCTGCTAGGTGGTTAACCTTGAGGAAAAGCCCTTGGTGGTCCAGCCATTTCCAGAGGCACAGGGCATCCTAATACAGGGTCCATGACATCCTCTCCGCCCTGTAGGTTGCAGTACCACATTGCAGTGGTATTGTCTGTGAGTACCAGTACCAGCCACCCTGGAATGGAGGCTTTCAAAGCCAAGCAGATGGCCCTGAGCTCCAGAAGGATAATGTAGAGCTAGTACTCTTCTAGAGACCAGAGGCCGCTGATCTTCACCTTTTCAGATGGCCACCCAAACTCAGAAGCAATGCATCTGTCACCACTGTCAGTTCTGGGCAGGGAAAGGAGAGGGATTTGCTGCTGACCCAATCACGGTCCATTAACTACCACTGCAGATCTTTTGCAGTCTCATCCAAAATCTGAATACGGTCAGAATGGTCCCTTTGATGGTGGGTCCACTGAGACTTCACTTCCCACTGCAGAGCTTGCATACGCCACCTGGCAGGCTTGGCCAGCAGGATTCAAGAGGTCATTAGTCCTAGCAGCCTCAGAGGTTACATCACTGAAATCTTGGACCGAGGCTGAAAGATCAGGGGGTCATAGGATGAGTGTCATGGACTTTCCTTTCTGTGGAAAAGGCACAAACACAAACTGTGTCCAGAATGGCGCCAATGAAAGGGACCATCTCAGAAGGAATAAGGTGTGACTTTGGCATGTTGACAGTGAACCTCAAAGATGACAGGAGGTTTGCCATAGTCTGGAGGTGGTGACTACGTGGGCTGAGCCTGCCTTCAATAGCCAGTCATCAAGGTAGGGGAAGACTGGCAACGCTGACCTCCAAAGATATGTTGGCATCACTTTTGTTAACACCTGAGGGGCACTGGTGAGACCAAAGGGGACCATCATGAACTGGAAATGCTCCTGGCCCACCACAATCCGCAAGCAGCACTGATGACCCTGCAAAGCAGGTACATGGAAATAGGTATCCTGAAGGTCGAGCACCACCATCCAGTCTCCAGAGTTGATGGTAGACAAGACCTGGGCCAGTGTAAGCATTTTGAATCTTTCCTTGGGAAGGAAGAAGTTGAATGGGCACATATCTAAACTAGGACAAAGGCGTCCCTCCTTCTTGGGCACCAGAAAGTAGCAGGAATAACAATTAAATCCTTCTTCGGGCATGGGCACACTCTCAATAGGCCCTTTGGCCAAAGGACTTGCCCTTCCTGCCGCAAAACAGACAGATGGTACTCTGTCAGTCATTACGGGGAAGAGTGGAAGGTGCAGCGATGTGGAAAGGAAGAGTAGGGCATATGCCTTCTGAACAATTTGCAGGACCCACCTCTTCAAAGTGACAGATCAGGCCTCCTAATGTGTGACTGTGTTCCACTAAGAGCATGCTAAAGGGGTTTGCTAGGTGGGGGGACAAGAGGCTGTGTCCTGGACGGCCCATGACCTCAACTGCAGGGCGGTGGGTACCACAGCTTTGACAGCGAAACTGCTGGGCACCTTGTCGAGGTTGGATTGACTGACAGTACGAGATGCTTCTGCTGAAGGCAGGAAAGGAACAATGGGGCCAATGCTGTTTGTGAGGTGAGGCAGATAAGCCCAGGGAGCATGCTTTGGCCATACTCTCCTTCACCCACTCTAGAGCGGAATCTGCCTTGTACCCGATCAGGTGAATCCTGTCAAAGGGCTTTTCCATAGGGACGAAAGGACATCACCTGCAACCAAAAAAAGAACGTTGACTGAAGCCAAGCATGGAGGCGACTGATGACCCTAGTGCTAATGGCCTGGCCAATGCAATCAGTGGTATCCAAACCACAACGTATTGTGAATTTAGCAGTGTAGCAACTGTCCTGGATAGCCGGAGGCAAGAACAGGTCAGAGATCTTCAGGAACAACTGTGAGGACTTGACACACCGCATCCTAAAGTGTGTGGGAATAGCAAAGCAGAAGGCAGCTGATATTCGTTAATCTAAGAGTCAAGCTGGTACGATGAGGAAAATCTTTCCAAATGTCTCCATTGGTTTAGACGCCTTATCTGGGGGGGGAGTAGTTAGAAACATGTTTGAGTCTGTCCTGCTTTCAGATGCCTGCAGCAGTAAGCTTTCAGGGTAGGGTTGCTGACATAAAAATGCATGGTCGCTTAGGGCAGGGTGGTAATGTAATCAGATTTAGTGGTAGACTGGGGGCAAAAGCAAGATTTGGTCCACAACACGTATCCGTAAAAGTGCTTCATTGAAAGGCAAAAGGGGTTCAAATGGGTGTTTGCCCTGGCTGGAGGGCTTCTGTCAGGACATTGGTCTTGACCTCCAGGGTGGGGAGCTGGAGGTCAAGCACTTTGGGTGGCATGTGCAACACCATGGCATAAGTAGTGTTCTCTTCAGTGGCAGAACTAGGAGGTGAGAGGAGCCCCCAACTCAGAGGAGGTATCAAGGTCACTAGGTAGGTCATCATATCAATTCTCTTCATGGTATGGCTGTCCAATCATATCACCAGTATCTTAATCACTGTCCAAAACTGTTCCAAACAGGGAATGCAGGGTGCGTCTTATCCCTTTGTGGAAGCAGCAGGTTGAGTGGAGGAAGTGGTGCCTCGACAGCAGTCAGGCATGACTTTGGTTGAACTGGCACCGACTCAGAATATAATGGGTACCTCGCCTGCCAGGGTCAATCGATCCGGTACCGGCCTTCAAATTCCGGTAACTGGGCAGGAGTCTGAACTGGAGCCAGGGGTGGCCCTGTGATGGTCTCAGAGAGTTCAACTAGAGCCGAGGATGAACCCCACCAGCAGTGCTTCATTGTTGGGCCTTTCGGCTCCATGAGGCTTGAAAGTGTACCAGAAGGAGTCTGCAAGGATGCAAAGATTTGGAACCTGACATTGCAGAACTTATTGATCTGTTTCGGAATGGCAAACAGCCATGTACATTTCTTGCTCCCCAAATTGATCAATCAAGATGTATGGTGCCGCCCCCCACACCTTCAAGTTGCAGGAATGGGCCAAGATTTCCTAAGCTTTGTCTTCAACTTACCCAACAACTTTGATTGCGATGAAGGCCGACCTCTGAAGTTACTCTTGTGACTTATAGATCTATAAAGGAGTGGGATCAAATTTTCAACTTAGACCGGTCATGTTGTGGAGTCTTTTGGTACCTGGCTTTGTAGAGTTTTGCCTCGCAGTCTCTTATCGCCTCCTGCTTAATCGACGTGCAGTCACTGTAGGTCTTAGAATTGAAACTTGACCCCAGGCGTTAAATCCGATGAGAAACTGTCACAGGCCTTTATTTGCAGCAGTCCTTATTGTTTTGGGAGAGGACACTTCCCTTCCAAGCTAAAACTTTTGGATGTGGTAAGGGTTTCGAATAAATGTGAGACAGTTCTGAATTCGCATATGGTTGCTCGAAAAGAAAGGAACTGCTGTCACCACAAACCAACATAGGCTCCGCATGTTATTTCCGGAGAGGAATTATACCAGTCATTGTGGAGCTGCACAGCACCACCTAATGATGCACAGAAGTACTGCTAAAAAATGTTCAGATCCAGTCCGACGCATGGGGAGTATTCCAAAGGTGAGGAATCTATGGTTAGAAGTCTCTATCAGAACAGCTGTGCATTAGCTCAAAAGTCATACACCAAAGAAATGTCACCACTAAGCTCAAGTGCGTTTGGTGCATGATGAGCGACTTTGAGCAAAACACGAGACAGACCTTTGGTAATACAGCTCCTAAGAGGCATATTAAATAGAAATAGCTGACCAGATAAACACAGAAAGGCCAGAATGGCTGACAGATAACCTTGCCACTGCATGGCCTTGCTGGGCCAACAAAAGAACATTTGAAAGTTTGGCCTGCAGAACGTCTGTGTGACGAGCACCAGACAATGAATTTCTACTAGCACAGATAGACTTTGTTGAAGTGCGTTGCGACACAAGGAAGATATCAACTACTGTGGCTGGCAGAGTGAACCCATTTAACTAGTGCTGCTCAATCTCTGCAATGTACATCTCCAAGTATAGATGATCAGGCGCAGAACTTGCCCTGTTGCAGAGACAAAAGATCCTCCTAAAGTAGTAGCTGGAGTGAAAGACAAATGTTAATGCTTATGAGCTCTGGACACCATAATCTCCTGTGGTCAGTCTGGTGATACGGAGATGTATTAGGCCTAGTTTGAAATATGTACAGAAGATCAGCGGCCCATCCCAGTTGCAATACAAATGTATCTGCCAGTAAATATTCTGGAGGAACCTTCACTGTACAGCAGTTTTGACACTGCACGTTTCAACTGTGGCAAAATGATCCAACCGGGCATACGAATCTAAACAAAGATGACAGTTTCCACCTCGGGCTGGAGGTGTCACTCATGAGCTGTCAGGCAACATCTGGTCAGCTCATCTGCTCTGGGATTCAGAGATCCTGTTAGATGGTTGGCTATTAGAAAGATGTTCTGCTTGTTGGACCTGATTAAGGAATCTCACTTAATAAATGTGCTTTAATTTCAATAGTAGGTAACCATACATTGGTACTTCTGCTGTCCTTTGCACAACTACTATTGTTGTATAGCCATTTTAGTGCGGTTTCTGGGCACGTTATTTTAGCAACTAGCCCTGCCGCTCTATTCTGCTTCATTTTTATTATTTTAGAATCAGCCACATTCGTGGTGGTGTTTTATTTTCTTTATCTAGTCTTCTTTCGCCTAGGAAAGCATTCTGTTTCTTAGCAAGACATTCTTTTCACTTTGTGCTTTCCTCGAGGCTGCAGCAAGATACAGTTGCCGACACAGGTGGTACATGGCGTCTCCAATGTTCACAGAAAGACACACATATTTACACGTGGACATTTTCTTAGAATATCAGCTGTTTTATTATAAAAAATAAAAATTAAAAAAAACACTTCTCTGTCCCATGCACGTTAGAGGGCGATTGCAGCCAGATGACCACAACTGCATGCTGATTGACTTTGTTACAGCTGCTTGCTGAGACTACCGGTTTTCTGGCCTACATAGGCATGGTGTCTCTATAGACCACAGGCTTTCTCGCTCAGGTATGGGGGATGATGTGTTCCCAGGGGGGAATCCTGAAGAGCGGATTAGGGCTTATCATGCTGTGCTCTAACATATTAGGAAGGAACCACATATATGATGCATAGTGACAGTATGGTGGGACTTTTCTTGTGTTTCACTTTTCTTGTTACCATTTTACTTCAATTATTTTTCATCATTCTAATTGTTGCAATTCATGCCATTTTATCTAAGCTGCTTCAGTAAATCTCATTGAACTATTTTCTGCCTCTGTTTGTCTTTGCATGTGTAAGACTAATGTAACTGATAGAAAAGGATGAGATCTGATACACCACGATTTCCCTGAGAAGTCATCTTGTCAACAGATTAGGCCGACAGTTGTCACATGGTGTGGGATTGGACTCAGTTCCCCTCAATTCAGGTGATGCTGCTGCCCAAATCCAGCAGCCACATAAGGATAACAAGAGCCCACGCAACACTATGAAAGAGGCAATGGCTTTAATCGGTAGCCTAGGTAGCAAATACATCTGCCTCTGGAGATGTACACATCTCAATGGCATGATGAATATACAGTTATAGAGCATCATCAGTCCAGTGAGGAGGGAGCACGTTGTCCACCTCATCACTATCATCCGTGTTATAGGGAACATTTTGCATACCTTGAACAGCGTCAGAGCCAAAAAAAAAAAGGCCTTTAGCATTTGATAGTACTGGCATCTACACAGAGGCCCAAGACAAGGAAGGATTTAGAGTCTGTTTGTGCTTTTTAATTTTGTAGAGTGACAAAGGCCTAGGGAAGACCGACAGTGGCCAAGGTTGCAGAATGCCATCAGGAACTGGGGGTAGCTCGGGCACTGAAGAGACCAGGTAGCCGTAGGGGTTGGTGTCAATGTATGAAGTGGTATCAGAATGGGTCCAGAAACAGGCCCCTGGGGGTCAGATGGCACAGAGTAGGTGCTTGATGGCAGATATCCAGAAGGGAGCCCAAAGCATCTGATAAAGCTGTGGCATAGTCTCCTTGAAGGTCAGTTTTTGCTGCAGGGTCAATAACAGTTTGGGGAATTCAGGATGTGCCACGACCAGTTGAGGGACCGGTCAGTTTCAGAAGACGCTTTTGGTGTATGATCTTCAGACTGATGCCCTTGCACCTGATTGCCTGATTTTGAGTAGCACAATAGAGTCCTGCTTCATTTTCTGGCACGACTGACAAACCTGAAACTTGAATGCTGGACCAGCTCATTAACAGGATACAGTGTGGTGACTTGCAGTGAGCCTTACGGTTTAGCTGCAAATCAAAATGTTTGCTCATATAGAACTTTGCCTCCAGATTACCTCCAAGGGCATCAGGGCAGATTTATCACACAACTTAGGTCTAGACCATAAGCATTAAACAAATGGTGTTCAGCTCTGCACCCAGCACCTGCTCCCTGCAGAAGTAGCACAGTTTGAATCTTGTTAATTGCAGGTGCACAATTGTCCCTGGCACAAAGAGGTAAATTTGAAGTAGTCAGAACAACCACAAAGTTGGGAGTGGACCCATGTTGAGGGGTGAGGAAAAAAAGGAAACAACATCAGTATGTAGTGGTGCCACCTAATGTGGCTCTGCTCTTTCACGCCTTGGGTGGTATGGAGTCAAAAATTAATACAGTGGCACTACTTGTAAAATTAGCCAGATCCAGTCTGGGGCCTGAGGATATTCTAAAGGTGAGGATTCCATAGTTAGAAGTATTATTTTAGAAATATAAAAGTGTTAACCCTATTGTAGGAAGGTGGCTCTGTAAATACTATATCAAAATGAGATATAGTGTGCACAGAGTCCAGGGGTTCCCCAAAGGCTTGACAGAGGCAATGATAGATAATACTAATGCTTTATTTGTGGTAGTGTGGTCGAGCAGTTAGGCTTATCAGAGGGTAGTGTTAAGCATTTGTTGTACACACATAAGCAATAGAAGAAACACACACTCAATGACTTAACTCCAGACCAATAGGATTTTATATAGAAAAATATGTTTTGTTAATTTATTTCTAGAACCACAAGATTCAGTTTGCAAGTAAGTACATAAAATGAAAGGTACTTTCCATTCAAAGTCCTGATTATATCTATGCAATCAACAATGTATACAGTTTTCTTTAAAATGGCAAAAATCTATTTTAAAAGTGGACACTGCAATTTTCGACAGTTCCTGGGGGAAGAAAAGATAGTACAGTTTTACAGGTAAGTATTCAACTTACAGTTCCTATTTCCAGGTTTTAGGATGCCCGTCGTTGGGGGTTCAAGTTAACCCCAAATACCCATCACCAGCAACACAGTCAAAGGGCACCAAATTAACGCTGGCTCCTATGGAGACAGGGGGTTTCTTGGAATCCGGTCAGTCAGCAGGTAAGTACCCACGACTCGGAAGGGAGACCAGGGGTGTTCAAGAGAGCACTGGAGGGGCCCCAAGTAGGTACCAAGCACACACCCTCAGCGGCACTAGGGCAGCCGGGTGTAGGGTGCAAACAGGGTGTCGGGCTTTCAATGCAACTCTATGAGAGGGACCCGGGGGTCACTCTGAGGCTGCAGACTAGGTCCAGGAGGGCTTCTCGGGCAAACCACCGAATGGGCAGGAAAGAAGGCTGCCTGCTGGTCGATGCTGTACCAGGGGTCAGGTTCTCCAAGTCCTGGGGGCTGCGGGTGCAGTGTTTTTTTTAGGCATCAGATATCTTCGTCCAGAGCTCGCAGTCAGGTGGGGCCTCTGGATTCCCTCTACAGGCGTCATTGTGCAGGTTTGGAGGGGTCAACTCAGGGTGGGCTCTTGCTCTCAATTGCCTGGGGAGCCTTTCTTGCTAAGTGGACCACCGGGACATGGGCCATGGGTGTCAGGTGCACAGGGGTCAGGTCTCACGCATCTGGAGTGTGGTGGGAGTCCTTAGCTGTAAGTTTCTTTTGGACATAGCCTCTGTCCTCTGGAGTTCTTGGTCCTTTTGGGTGCAGGGCAGTCCTCTGGAATTGGCTGAGGTCGCTGGGCCCGCTGGACGCGTTGCTGGTCTTCTTGCAGGTTCTTTAAAGCAGGAGACCGGCCGGTAGGGCTGCGGCCAAAGCAGTTGTCGTCTTCCTTCTTCTCTGCTGGGGTTTTCAGCTTAGCAGTCCTTCTTCTTCTTGTACGTTGCCAGGAATCTGGTGAGCTGGGTTCAGGGAGGCCCTTAAATCCTAGATTTAGTGGCATGTTAGGGGGTCAGAAGGCAGTAGACAATGGCTACTGTCCCGGAGGGTGGCTACACCCTCCTTGTGCCCACACCCTTTGGGGAGGGAGGAACATTCCTATCCCTATTGGTCCCTGTCCTCCAAACCAAGATGGAGGATTCTGCAGGTAGGGGGTCACCTCCGCTCTGGGCACCTTAGGGGTGATCCTGGCTGGGGTGTTCACTCATCCCTGTTTTCCCTAATTTTCCCACTCGACTTGTTCCAAAAGTGCGGTCTGGGAGGGGGCGGGCATCTCCTCTATCTGGAGAGCCCTGGGGCACTGTAATCTGAGGCTTGAGCCTTTGAGGCTTACCACCAGGTGTTACAGTTCCTGCAGTGGGAGGTGTGAAGCACCTCCACCCAGGACAGGCTTTGTTTCTGACCACAGAGTGCACAAAGGCACTCATCTAATTTGGTCAGAAACTCGCCTGAAAGTGGTAGGCTGGCACAGACCTGTCAGTCCTACACTAGCAGTTGGGCTAACATACAGGGGGCATCTCTAAGATGCCCTCTGTGTGCATTTTTCAATAAATCCCACACTGGTATCAGTGTGGGTTTATTGTGCTGAGAAGTTTGATACCAAACGTCCTAGTACTCAGTGAAGCCATTATGGTGCTGTGGAGTTTGTAAAGGCAAACTCCCAGACCATGTACTCACAATGCCTACACTGCACTTACAATGTCTAAGAATGGACTTAGACACTGTAGGGGCATATTACTCATGGAGCCATGCCTTCACCTGTGGTGTAGTGCACCCTGCCTTAGGGCTGTAAGTCCTACTAGAGGGGTGACTTACCTATGCCAGAGGCAGTGGTTTGTGGGCATGGCACCCTGAGAGGGCTGCTGTGTTGACTTTGCCTTTTTCTCCCCAGCAGCACACACAAGCTGCAAGGGGCAGGGAGCACGGGCTGAGTGAGGGGTCCTCCACGGTGGCATAATACATGCTGCAGCCCTTAGGGACCTTCCCTGGCCACAGGGCCCTTGGTACCATGGGTACCTTTTACAAGGGAGTTAATTGTGTGCCAGGGCTGTGCCAATTGGGGGAACAAAGGTACAGTTTTATGGAAAGAATGCTGGTGCTGGGGCCTGGTTAGCAGGGTCCCAGCACACATTCAATCAAAGTTGGCATCAACACTAGGCAAAAAGTGGTGGTGGGGGTGGGGGGAGGGGGCAACTGCAACAAGTGCCAGTTTCCAACACCTATTATACCAACCAGGACCTTTTTTTTTAAAACACAAATGTCCAAAGCTACTGAACGGGGGCCCCTGAGGGCGATATAGGGTTTGTGCAACAGCACCCCACACTTTGCATCTTGGTCCCAGTGAAAGGGTTTTCTTACAATCTGCACCAACCCCTGTGGTCTTATTATCTTGTTGAGGGTGCCGTATACATGCCCTCCCCAAATATAAAAAAAAAAAATATGTATTGCGCTTAAACCCCAGGCCCTAGTCCTCACCCAAGGGGATTCTAATTACAAATGGCAGAAGCTCACACCTTCCCCCCACAGTACTGCAAAAAAAAAAAAGAAGAAAAAAAAAAAATTTTGTCCAGGGGTGTTGGAGGTTACTTTTGAGACACCACTCCAACTCAGAGTCAGGGTATTCCTACTCTGCACCCACCATATTATTTTTCCTTTTTCAGGACACGGAGACTGCACCCCCGGAATCTCTAGATATTCTTACGTTTTAACCTTGAATTTCTCTCTGTGTAAAGATCTAGCTTTCTATTCAATTTGGTGTAATTCAGTGCAGGCGTTTTGGTTGTAGCCATTTCTAGAGTTCTAATGGGAAAGTGCAAGGGGAAACACATTTTGATGACCCCACCCTTTTCCTCGGCCTAGCTTGATGGAAGCTTTTCAGGAAAGAGCGGAGGTGGATGAATATTTGTTTGGAAAGTTTTGTAAAGATTCCTCAAACAGCACCAAAGTTATTGGCAAACCAAAATGTAGATGTGTGTGTATTTATATACATATATATATATATATATATATATATTTATAAAATATAATATTCTCACTAAAAAAGCAAAGGTTACAGGGAAGTTAGTTAGGCTCAGATCTTACACGCACGAAATTCAGCTGTTAGAGTTATTTCAAGTAACTATAACTCACGCCCTTGCCATTCAGTTTTCTCGTCAATATTTTTACTACAGAGGTTACAGTGATGTCCATGGTGTCATAGAAAATGTCATGAGTGATGTAATATCTTGGGTAATTAGCAGTGCATGGCGAGGGTGCGAGTTGTTTACCTTTGGGCACGAATTATAGTTACTTGGAATAACAATAACAGCTTCATTTCTATGGTTTTGTGCATGTACAGTTTGAACCTAACTATAACATACCTGTAACTTTTGGCTTTTTTTTTATGAATTTCTAAATTTTTTAAATTCAATTTCCTAACTATAACATCCTTGTGACCTTAGTTTTTTTTCAGTGAATTTCTACGTTTTTTTTTTTTTTTTTTTTTTTTTTTTTTTTTAACGTGAAGTATGATGCCCGTTGCAATGCACGGTGGTGGTGGTGGCGGGGGTGGTGGTTGGACTCAGGGTCTGGTCTGGCCTGGCATTGTGCTGCCTCCCGCCCCCCTCCCCCCCCCCCCCCATCCTAGCTTGATTCTCCTGCCCTGTCCTCCTATCCAACCATTATCCAAGTCCAGCCCCCTACTCCCTCATTACAGCTCAATCTGGCCTTTGTTCTACAACTGGCCTTCCCGCCTGCCCTGAACCGTTAGCTTGCTGCAACATCCACCTCCTCCCTACCCTCTGTTTGCCGAGTCCATGCACCAGCCCCCTCTCTCCTGCCCTACTGGGTCAGATGTGCTGCCACTGCTTCCTCCCTCCTGCCCTTCATGGACCGTTATGCTAGAACTTAACCTCCTGTCTGTCCGGTATGGTTAGTTTGTTGCCCTTGCCTCTTTCTCCTCTGTTGACCATGTGCATGGCCCTGTCCGCTTCCTATTGCTTTCCATGGTCCAATGTGCTGCACTGCTGTGCTGCTTGCCCTGTGCGGTGTGTATTGTGCTGCAGCAACCCCTGCCGCTTGCCTTGTAAGGTCAGTTTGGTGCCCATGCCAACATCCCACATGACATTGCATTTGAGAACTGGAGGTTTAACAAAACGAACTCCCTTTAAAAGTCGACAAACTAATGGGTGTTCTCCAATAGGCCTTCCATCCACTCTGATATGTTCTGAAGAGATCGCAGACCTGTAAGTATTAAGGGTACGATAAGCCTTACCCTGCGAAGCCAAGGAAGCCAGAAAATTCACCACTAAGGTTACATCTGCTGAAAAGGGATCTGAATCCCTGTCCAAACACCAGCTACACCAAACCAACCAGGTGGATTTGTAAACCCTTGTACCCGGAGCCCAGGATTGCTGGATGAACTGGACTGCTTCCTCCGAAATTCCTGGGGTTCTCCAGGAAGCCCCAAAATTCTCCACGCTATGAGATGCAGGGAGCCTTCTAAGACCAGACTGTGGGGAAGACCCTGAGGGTTCAAGAGCAGATCGGAAAAAGGAGGGATCAATACTGAGTATAGCTCCAACAGAGGGAAAATCCCAGAGGGAGGGTCTTAATAAAATGTGGGTGCGAAGAGGTGTGCCCAGAGGCAGTCCCTGACAAGAGAGAAGGCAGTAATAAGGAAAAAGCCCTCACCAGCTGCTATGCTGACGAGTGAGGGGCGGAGAGGCTCTATAAAAGGAGGGCAGCTGTGGCTCAGAGGTGGCAGCGCTTGACCAGAGCAACACGCAACACGCTTCCAGGGGCAGGAACGCCTCAGAATGGGCAGAACAAACGTTATAGAACGTTCGAGGAGCGCACGGCCCACACCACAAAATGACCATAAGCAACCCGCGTATGAAAATAATGAATAGTAGAATTATAACAATAAATATTATACAATATATATACAATAACAAAAATAACATTATGAATGTAATGCGAGCAGAGTACTTATCTGGACCGCGAGCAGCAAGAAAAGAGGGCTTGTTGCTCTTGGTCAAGATTGTTATGTGCATACTCGACGTGGGATTGATCACCCCATTGTGACGATATCTGGTAGTTCTTCTCCCAGGGTTTCTAGAATTTGTAGTTCTTGGCTGCTGTTTATTAAAGTAAGAAAAGAAATGCATAATAGGAGCCTCCGGTCTTGTAAAAAATTATATGCTATCTTTCTGTTTTTTAATCTGATTAATCACTTGATTATTTGTTACACTTAGGGGAGAGGAAATGGCGTTACAGCCAGAGCTGCAGAATTTGCAACCGGGCAACCAGGTTAGAATTTCGGCATCAGCTTGACATCCTGTGATTTTGATAAATCACAATCTCCCCATGCCTAAAACCAAAATTAATGTGTCCTTGAATATCGTAACTGATGCTCATGTAAAGCACTCCAGTGCCTTCGGGTCAAGTCTGATCTACATAAAAGTGCAAAACAAAATTAAGTGATGTGCGCACTTCCATCATTAGGCTATACTTGGGCTATATTTGGGTGATATTTGTGCTCTTTCTTTGGTGGCCATCTTGGGAGACTGATTTGTCATGAAGCTCCCTAACGTCATCATTTACTACAGTAGCCACAGTAGAAAATGCTTTCAGTTTTCCACATCAATTCCTTGAAGATGGTGTCCAGACGTGCCGCACTTTTGGTATAAATTCAGAATGCTAGCACTGTACTTGCACATTTAGAACTCTTGTAAATTAGCTGCTGATCACTAGGGAGTTAACTGGCAGTCTGCTGCTAGTGTTGAAAGTGCATGTTTCAGTCTGCATGTAAGAATGTTTTAATGAAATAGAAGAGGCAGATACTTGAGAACTCAAAACATGCCCTCATTTTTCTTTCTTCAGCACTAATCATAATTTCTGTGACAAAATGAACCCGTCATTTTGTTCCTTTCTAAATTAAATGTTTTAAGTTTTACAAGTTTGATTCCATCAAGGTTGTATAAGGTGTGACACACTTTTGTGATAAGTAAGACTGTTAGCACTGTATTTATTTTTAGAACACTCTGGGAGGTTGCAGTAGAACACAAAGGATTCAACTGACAGGCTGCTCCTGTTGGAAGTACATGGTTTACTGAGAATGTCAGACTTCAGTCGCGTATGGCTGAGAACGATAGTGTGAATTTACAGAAATTATGCTCTCATTTTAGCTTCTGAAGCACCTTCCATAACCACTACGGGAAAATCATGAGAAAACAGTTTTCTATCAAACATGAATCATCATGAAATCTCAGCACAAGGCTTTTTCACAGCATAAAATCACCTAAATTTAGCATGGTAGCATCAACAAAAGATTTCTATTGTACCCAAAATCTGTTACCACCCTTACACGTTCTCCTTTTTGTGACCATCAAAACCTGCTCATAACTACAATGCATTTCAATGGTATATTGGTTGCAAGACGGCTACCAGCACTTTCTGGCTGAAGTGCTGACAGCCAATTAGATCTCACTAAAAGATCTGTGCTTAAGCTCCGCCCAGATAACTATATTACCTTTTCCTTTAATAATTCCAAGACTACTGAGTGGATTTACACCAAATAACAAAAAGTACGATCTGCGCACCAAGATCTAGCGTTCTATCAAATTTGGTGTAGTTCTGTTCAGTAGTTCGGGCTGTAGTTTTGTCTAAAACCCTAGTGAAAAAATGCATAGGAAAGATCCGTTATGGGGCCCCCTCCTCCCCCCATTTTTTCTTGCCCCCGTTTGACGAGTCATCCTGAACCTTTCAACAAAGCAGCTAAACTGACTGTCGTACTAGTTTAGGACATTTTGTGAAGATTAATCAAACAGTGTCAAAGTTATTGGCAAAACAAAAAAAGCTTTTCCTATGGAAACTAGGTCCTAATTATAACTACCTACTGGCAGTTGCCAGGATATATATATATATTTATGCAAAAAACAAAAGGAGAACTCTGGGAAGTTCCCAAATTTAGGTGGAGAGCAGCTCTAGTAAGGAGCACCCTGCAACACCAGCGACACTCTAGAGCAAATCTAGAGTGTTGCTGGTGTTGCAGGGTGCTCCTTACTAGAGCTGCTCTCCACCTAAATTTGGAAACTTCCCAGAGTTCTCCTTTGTTTTTTGCATAATTTATGCGTCACTCTAACCCTGAAAGGGCCTTGTTTTGACTTACACTGGGTGCTCCCTTGTGTCTGGACAAAGCTAAACCCCTCTGAAGAGCTCTAATGAGAGCGAAACACATGTCAGGGGTTGCTTTACTCATTCCAGGTTGGCTTGAATGGTATTTGACCAGTTCAAAGCTGTAATACTGTGCCTGGAGTGGTAAATGGCTTTTGTCATTTTACAGCTCGGTGAGGATGACACTGACTCAATCATATGCTTAAAGATTTTACTGTACAAATGGCGAAAGATTTTGTCACTATCTAGCTCGCCGTGGATAGCACTGTGCTGATCCTATGCTTAAAAACTTTGCTAGATAAGCAGACATTTGAGGTGAGCAAATCTAGAGTGTCGCTGGTGTTGCAGGGTGCTCCTTACTAGAGCTGCTCTCCACCAAAATTTAGGAACTTCCCAGAGTTCTCCTTTGTTTTTTGCATAATTTATGCGTCACTCTAACCCTGAAAGGGCCTTGTTTTGACATTGACATATATATATATATATATATATATTTTTTTTTTTTACCTACAGGCGGTCACCAGTAGGTAGTTATAGTTAGGACCATGTTTCCATAGAAAGTTTTTTTTGACTTGCCTATATCTTTGGCGCCGTACAACTAATCTTAATGAAATTTTCCCAAAAAGTGTTCATAGAGAATCTTGTATTACATGGACAGTTTTGGGATGATCCATCAGCAAGGGCTGAGAAAAGGGGGGAGGGGGGGTGCAAAAAAGGTGTGTCCCCCATTATGATAATTCACATAGGGATTTTGAACATCACTACAGACCGAACTGCTGGACAGAATTACACCAAATGTGACAGAAAGGTAGCTTTTAGTCCAGAAAGAAGCCTTTTTGTTGTTTGGTTAAAATCTTGTCAGTAGTTTTTGAGATATTAAAAGAAAAACAAAATGTAGATATCTAGAGGCTCGAAGGATTTGCAAATACCCCCGATCTCGTGCTGAGATCTGACAGGCTGCCAACACTTCAACCAGGAATTGTTGGCAGCCATTTTGAGACTTGGCTTCAGCCAAGTCTAAAAAAAAATAAAAAAACAGGGAAAAGAGGCCAGGATAGGGATCCCCCCCCCTCCCCCCAAAGGTTTAAAAGCTTTTTTTTTTTTTTTTCTTTTTTTTTTTTAAATCAAAGCGAAAATCACAGCAGATTTGCAAATTTCGCTGTGATTTAAAAGAAATAAAGCAAGAGCCTTTTTCTCATCACTTTTTGATTTTAATTTATTTATTTGCATTTTGGTTGCACTGGTTTAACCATCCCTAAACTCTGGGGGAAGCTGCCCTGCATATCAGATGCCACGATCACTAGCCTCTTCTCACCGATGGCTCAGGATGGGGCACTTTCCGCTGCTCTGGGACTATCTCAGGGAGGTTGTTTACTTGTGTTGTTTTCCACCTGGTTCAGTGGTGTTGTGGTACCCTTGGCTCACATTTCTGCTTGTTTATGGCAGGGTATGTTCTGGTTTACACCACGAGCACACAGCGCACGCTGGGCATAGGACCTGGCTGTGCACCTGCCCCCCTGTGCCATTCTCAGAGCTGCACTTCCACAGCAGCCAGATAAACAGACTGCTGCTTGCACAGCACTGATGGCTGGACACAGGAGGGGCTTCGTTTTCGTGTATGGGGCCAGCTGCCCACTGCCCCAGGGCAAGTTCATTATAACTGTGAGCGCATCTGGCCTTATTAGGTCTTTTATAATTAGTTGATAAGGGGATGCATTAGAGGTTCAATGGACCTTTTGACTACGCTTAGAGTGGTTACTCCATAGCTCGTAACTTCAACCATCAATACAAGACATAAGAAATAGAACACCATCAATAACTAGGAGTCGGTAATCTTTACACACCATGACCATTTGGCCATGAATATCCACTTTTTAGTAAAGTTAAAATGTTTATTTTACTAGATCAGCAATGCTAACATCACATAGATTAGTCTCAAAACCAAATGATAAGTGTGTACAAACAACACATGCTGACCAAAGCGTCTAAAGAATCTCAACTTAGCTAAAGCCTTGACGATTTGACACTCAAGGGTTACAGTACAAATCAATAACAACAATAATTGAAAAATAGATATAGTATACATCTAGGTTCAACAGGTGAATGGAATAAATTCTTTGTTAATAACAATTATCAACACGTTTGGACATACTAACCGTCCAATTTGAATAGCATACTTGGGCTTCATGCAAAACAATTTTAGTCAAAGTTAATTTAGAAAACATCTCACTAGGGCTCTATGAAAATTGTGGTTGGTACCTAAAAGAAAACACAAATACAGCATAGAAAGAATAACAATTTGTTATACCTCTCCTCAGTGAGTCTGCAAGAGGTGGTCTCTTCGTCTGGTGGACATCTGTCTGGCCAGCATCAGGAATGGGCAGTGGAAGGAATTGGCTCAGCCGCAAATGGGCTCTAAAATAACTGAACCACTTTAGGGGACATTTAGGCTAAATAATCAGCAATTAAGCAATTCAACAGAATGCATGGAACTGCGGTGCTCCACGAACAGGACTCTAGCCGGAGCAGGAAAAATGGGACTGACCCTAAGTGCAAGCAGGCTAAGTTAAACTCGCATAAAGTATCTCCTCTCAACATCATTGGTAAGAAAATCGTACGTTCACAATAAGACCAATAGGCTATAAACTATAAATCTAAAATATAATCTAAACAGTCTTTCATTTGTCAATGATTAGTTCCTCTTCTCCTGTTCCCATCGTCAGGTTTGTCAGGTAACTCTTTTGTTGCCATCCTAGCTGTAGTCAATGTGTCCATTGTTAGCTCCTGGGAACGTCTCTTTCTCACCCATCAAATCTACAACGTAACATTTTCTAGTGCAGGATATTCTAACAGGCAGTTCTCATGAGAAAGTTTAAGACATTTACAAATAGCTTGGGCAGCACCATGTGAACAATCAACAATATTAACTCTTGGCTTTCACAAGACATTCATGAATACTTATTTATTTCTGCCATGCAACTTAACATGAGGCCCAGTCAACTAGGCCCACACTTTGCAATTTATCAATGCCTTACATTATTTAAGCAAATACATAGTACCCTTATGTAAATGCGACCCACTAATACATTTTTTTCTACATGTGCATAGCAGTTTGAATACAAAAGTATATTCAATATCACTTTTCGGTCAGTTCATGGATGCCACATCAGTGGGCATATTTTGTGTGACACAAACTTTTCTCCACGTTATCCTAATTCATGTAAATCCTTAACAGTTAATCAATGCAATTGTATTAGAATTTAATTCAGCTTTCACAATAGTCCACGCTTTCTTCCCTGCTTCGGGGAGGGGGTTGGTTGAAGAGCGAATCTTTAGCCTCTGCTTCGTCAGGCAGTTTATCAAATGCAAGCTGAAAACATACTTTCTGTGTGCACTGTAATGTGAACATATAGAGCTCTGCCTCACGTAGGCTGTACCGCCTGGGGTATATCCATAATGTACTGCGCACACTTCTCAATGTACATAGTTTGTGAACATTTAGCAACCGCGTCATGAAATTATATAAGCCTTAAGAGCATCCTTTCTGCATACCTCAATAAATGGGCTATTTGGCAGTGACTTGCTGTCTGCTTCACGCTGGTTCGGTCCGTCCCTTTGTTTCTCATTCTTACATAGTTGAGAACCTTCGGTCCGCACACAAAAAACTACAATATCGGACGGGAAGGCACAATAAACAGGCTTGATTAAGATCAAAAGGCTGCTTTATTAGGACAGGTATGCAGACTCATTCAAGTTAACAAACATAATTAAACAACCGCGGCCTCACTAATACAACAGAAAAACCTAACACTCCCCACCCTTAAAACATTTTCACACAGTACCTTAAAGTCATTCAAACATTCATTCCTCCTAATCACCTTCCCTCCTACTCTGCCTACCAGAACACCACCCCAACCATCTAGCCCCTGCATTCCGTGAGCCCTGCCTACCCAGCCAGGCCCCCAACCCTTCAATCCTGGCTTGATCTTTTCCCTTTTCTGCCACCAAGAAAGAACCCTGCACAGGCATTTTCTTGTCCACCTCCCCCCCCCCCCTCCTCCCGACATGGGCTACTGGGAGCAATGTTATAATTGTGGTTAAGAACCAACTTGGACTGTCGCTGAACAGTTCTGACCAGAAATGTGGGAACAAATAAATAACATTGCTTTTGCCAAAACAGCAGTATGGATGCATTAAAATAGGGGGGGTTGCACAAAATTGTTTACCACACAAGGTTGACTTCGAAGAGCCATTAATACCATCCTTTCGTTTTCAGCATGCGGGTTAAGGTGTCTTATCTCCAAAAGGTAGAAGACATTCCCTAACTAAAGATCGATGCACCCCATCTTGCCAAAAAAATTAAAAATCATCTTTTTTAATGTCCCGATGTTCTAACCATCCCAACCCTCTGGCCTTTTAAAATCTAAGCATATCTCTATTTACTTTCCTTCTTGCTTCTTCAACAGCTGCATATTTAAAAGTTCCCCTCCATACCCGCCTAGGAACAAAAGCTATCCAAATTACCTGCATTCTGGATGATGACCTGCCGATTATGTCCAAATCTGCCCTCTTAGCTTTTATCAACCCCAAACTAGATTCCTTTACTCAAACATTCTTCCCAAGGTGTAGAAGTAAAACCTCAGGGCAATTCCTGTTAGTCAAGTTAGACAAACAAGGGAGTAATTGACCCCACTTCATCCCCCACCTCCATCCCCATCATGCCCAATGCACGTCCTGAAAACAGAACCCCAATTTTTTTCCCCATGGCCGCTTCTCAGGATGCTTCGCCGCCCAGTTCACAAAAGAATGCTCCAATGATCCAAACCGAGAAGGTCGCCAAAACTGGTCATGTGACACAACCTAGGATAAGAAAAAGAAAATTTGCCTTCTCCCTACAGCCCGTCTGAGCTTCTAATGTAAATCAAGCAGCAGTTAGACAACCATCTACCTAACCCTCTTACCTCGTACACAGAAAGACCCAATCTTGCAGCTTCTGATGCTGCGCCAACTGGGAATGAATGTGTCCCAAAATAACAGTGAATAGCCCCCATATACAACAGTACTTTTCTGAGGACTGCCAAGAATTGACCCATTGTCAATTTAGTTCCATTCTGGTGGCAAAACACAAAAATCCCTTGAGCCCGCATCTCCCCCCCCCCCCCCAACCTGCCTAGATTGATGCCACGCGTCTACAGGGCATTTTATGCCCCCAATCCTATTGAGCAGACTGGTGCTGCCCTTACCTGTTTGGTCCGCCTTGAAAGAAATTAAAAAGATCCTTAAAGACACCCGATAGCTTAACATGCTCAACTGCCAATTATCCTCCCCGTTTTCCCCAAAAGCTATAAAATCCTAAACGCTCCAAAAAATAACCAAATCATACAAAGGTGGATCAACCTAATGTCAAAATTGGAATAGCAATACTGGTGCAAACATTGAACTAATTTTATCAACGTACCCATAGTTATTGGCTTTCTTATGAAGGATTTTTTCTGGAACTCCATTGCCAAACCCGCTAAAATTATTTTACCCAACTCACCTGGAGACGGTTCGTACCCCTAGAACAGTTTGCCATAAAAACTGATGCCTGCTAAATTCCTAGGTATCGTAGTGGATGATCCCTTGCTGTCAATGTTGATCATAATAAACCTGGATACATCATTGTGCCGCATCTGAAAAGCTTTTTTGCCGAGGCCTGAAAAAAGCTCCACTTCTCAAAAACTCAGCTCAAGCTCTTCTGTATGCATCTCTGGTACTTGGGGTAATAGATTTTTCACCTAGGTCCCAGATCCTCATTGTGCCAGCTCCCAAACATCGTGAGGTACCAATGTCTTCTGCAGATCCACTCCGGGCACCAAACCACAGAGTCTCTGCCACTGCGAACGAGAAAGCGTTCGCAATGTTATCCTTATCTGGCACATGTTGAGCTTGAAAAACTATGTTATGCATTAAGCATCCTAGCTTGAAGCGCTGTAACAGTTTTAGTAGCCTCTTGTCTTTCACTTTTTGGCCACTAACTAAGTGAACTTCCATCCTGTTGTCTATGTGGAAAAGCACAGATTTGTTCGCTAAGTGCTCCCCCCCTCAAACTGCTAGCGCCACTAGCAAAGGAAATAACTCAAAGAAAGCAATACTCCTACCTTCAGTCTTCAAATGTGTTGGCCATTGTTCGGCACACCATCTGCCATCCCAAAACTCTAAAATCTTCAGAACCTGCAGCATCCGAGTATAATTGAACTTGTCACTGGAAATCAATCGCCAAGGACCACACTGACACCCCACTGAAACCTTTTGGAAGATCAGCCACACTTCTAGATCTGCTTTCAAGTCCACAGAAAGTTATACTCTGTGATGGGGAAGAGATGCACCTGCCATCACAAAACCTAATCTACGACAGAAGGCTGTTCCTGCCCTGACAACGTGACAAGCAAAATTAGGATGGCAAATAGCTGGTGCATTTGCCTAAGCTGCATCTTACGTTCTGTCAACACCTGGCATAACAAGTGGATCAATTCTTGAACCGTAGAAGCTGGCAGACTTGCTTCCATCCTGACTGTGGCTAGTTGGATGCCCAGGAATACGGGTTGTGTACTGAGACCTTCCGTTTTTGTTTTTTCAGGGGCCACCTAAATCCTCTGCAACTCTCTGAAAATCTTGTAAAGCTGCAGCACAATCACCTGTATCTGCCTTACCTATAAAAAGGAAGTAGTTTAAGTAGCGGGTGACTCCTTCGTGACCAGAGTGCACAGTAAAACACCACTGCAAGAAAGAACTGACCAATTCAAACAACCTGCATGAAACTGCATAACCCACTGGAAGAACCTTGTCAAGATAAAATTGTTCTTAGAAGTAAATTCTCAACAGAGGAAAATCAGAGGTGCGTACAGGGAGCAGACAAAAGGCAGATTTTATGTCACATTTAGCTAGCTCAGCACCCATGCCAACTTGGTGAATCAAAGCCATAGCTACATCCAAAGAGGCAAACTGAACTCCTGCATCTTCTCTTGCAATGAAATCATCTACAGAAGCTCCTTCGGCCAGGACAGATGGTGAACAAGTCTAAACTCACCTGGCGTTTTCTTAAGTACTACCCCAAAGGGCAAACCATAAGATCAGGTAAAGGCCAAGAGTTGAAGGGGCCTGCCATTCTACCTTCAGAAATCTCTTTCGCTGACTTATCTTTGACCACCATCAGATGTCCAAGACAAAAACCCAGCTCAAAACCCCACTGTAATGTCACAGCTGCCTTTCTCCTCTGGGGATAGAATGCCAGCCATTTCCTCCAAGCTTCCAACTTAACCAGAGTAAAAGCCCTTGTTGCCAGGACCAATGAAACCCCTACCTCTGCCCTGGGCAGTTGGCCCTCCTTGCTGCTGTTCCCCAAAACACTGAAGTACTCTGTGTCTCCCTCTGCACTGGAAACATTCATGGTTATACTTACAAAGAGCTCCGTTACAAAACCCCATTAAAATTCCAGCAGGCTCCAGAGGGACTGACTTGTCTCTTATTACAGTTTCCCTGAAATGGCTGGTAAGGTACAGTTAGACCACTGGCTGTATGCTTGGTAGATAGTGGTCTCTGTGGGTACATCCATTGTACCTACAGTTCATTATCCAGTTCTCCCCAAGGCTTATCTGGCTTCAGAACTATTCTGGTCCTAGGCTCATCATAATGAAGTCAAGCATAGCCTCTAATCTCTGCATGGGCCTTCCTAATTGTGTCCATGTATTTAAAAATGGCCACCGATCGAGCAGGAGATTTCTCGCAGTAGACACTCGTGTATATAAAAAACAGTTCCACCTGTCTATGTAAGTGGGAACTATCCGGCACCTAGCTAACTCCCACACCTTCTCTCTAGAGCCCTCTTTTGCCTGCAATTCTCTATGTAGTAATTTGCATACATCAAACTCACCTTTCCAAATTTTCTCCTTCATCGTGCTAGAAAGATGAGCACCGAGGGTCACAGATATACCCATGTAAGGGAGCCCACGAAATAAGGCTGATTTATCAGTATCTCCTTTCACTTTGCCGTCACAGTTCAAAGAATCCCCGTCCAGTGTTATCGTAATCCCTTTAGCCCCCTATAATGTAATTTTGTCCTTCACTTCCTTTTTTGTTTGCTGTGTGTCATGATCAACCACAATCTTGATCCTATTCCCCCTCCTCACCCACCCCTCCCAGAGGAAGTACTAACCCCTTTATCCACTCCAGAATGTCGAACCCCAGCATCAACACTCGTGGCCTGTAGCCTATGTTCAAACCCCCACCTGCTTGCAAATGTCACTTATGCTGAGACACTTCCGTGTGGCCATGTCCCCATAGTACTGAAACTGCTCTTCCTCCCCCCAGTTATTTATCTTTGTGAGTACCTTCCTGTGAAATGACACTAGTACAAGAGAAATTAGTTCTCCTCCCCACCCAACTTCTTAGTGTGACATACATCCCATTCTTTCCAGTGAGGAATCTCACCTTCTTCTAGTTCCTCTTGATCATCATAATCTAATTTGCATTCCATTTCTATATCTTCCATGCCACCACTCATTCCAGGCTTCTCCCCAACCTCCACACCCCCATCATGGGTTCACCAATCAATATTCTAAGCAGTCATTGGTTTTGAAGGAGCTGCACTCCTCGAAGTCGGGAAGGTTACCTCAGACCTAGCCCTTTCTTCATCCCGAGTCGTAGAGGCCGCTCCCAGCCTCTCCAGTTGCCTTTCTTCACAGTTCACGAACTTGTGTGGCATTGTCCCCATTTTACCCACCAAGTTGCCCCAACCTGTGGGATAGGTGGTCCTGGGGCCTACCTTGTGCTGCACCATCTGGTCACTCAAAGGATCTAAACCATCATCAGCAACCTGGAACCATCTGCCTTGGCCACCATTGATGGGCCCGGCCGGTTGTGCCATCCACTTTGCTAGTTGTTGGGGTTGTACTTGTCCCCCCACCCCCCATCTGCCTGTACCGTAGTTGAATGCTGCTGTATTACTATATCATGCTGGCTGTCTGGCTGAAAAACTTTTTCCTTTAAAACCATGGGAATCAAGTCTTGCCATACTTAAAGCGGGTTCCACATAACTAATTATATCATCATCTTTAGACGTTAAATTGTTTTTGCGTTCGCTGTGAAGCTGAGCTTCACAAAAAGCTTTAAAATGGATGCCTGCTACAGCACGATCGTAATATGGCTGAAGTCCATCCCCACTTTCCGCAGCCCTGAAATTACATGTGCATTGCCCCTGAGTCAATGCACGAGCACGCTGCTGCCACCTGTGTGCCGGCCCCCGCCACCACACTCCACAAAGGTGGGGCTGAGGTCGTCTCTGCTGTTTTGGAAGCAGAATGCAAGGCAGGCTACTGCCTCTTAACGCTGGCTAATCTCTGCCCTGCTGGTGCCCGCACTCTAGCCCTGCCGCGCCCACCTTTAAAATCAGGCTCCTCATTAATGGTGAGTGGCATAACAACTCTTCCCTCACTTGGCCCCGACGCTTGCGCACCTTTTCCCTCACTTGGTATTGATGCTTGATTAGCGCGTGTTAACTTTGCCCTGACTTTGGCTTGTGGCAGTGAGCACGCCAACACTGCGGCGGCTACTCCACTTACCGTTGAACGTTTTGGACAAGTTAAACCGACCCAAGCCTGCAATAATACATCAGGCTGTAACAAGTCTTCTCTCCCTACCTCAAACAATACCTTTAAAGCCTCTCTCACTGGCTGATTTTTATCTACCACGATGAATAACTCACCAGCACGTCTATACCCAAAAGAAAAATTGCTAGATTACCTCCCTAAATTGAAAGAAGGCCTAACTCGGGACACAACTGAACAGTGCCTCCCTCCAGGACCACCTGTGCTAGGAATGGGACTGACTCAAGGGACAGTAACCTAAAACTGTCACTTTAACCCCACCCCGCAACTAAACTAACCAATGGCTATCCCCACCACTTGCCTGGCCTGTACCACCTGCCTGAATATCCCTGGGAGTGGACATCCTTAGGATACCACCCCTGGTACCCCATTTTGACACTGCTCGGTGTGCTGTTCGGTTCACTGAGCCTTCTTCGCTTTCAAGGTATATACACCAGAAAGTTGCTGAATATTGGAAAGATTTTTTTTTTTTTTTTTTAAGTGTCTCAGAAAAAGAAATTAGCATGACAGTTAAAAAAAGGGGTGGCGGATTAAACTACATAAGGGTGTTATTTTGAATTTTTATTTCAAATACCGAATCAAACCTGTTTTTTGATTGAAGGGATACATGGAAAATTCAAGCGGTACCTGGAAATACCAAACAGCGAGCAGGTGTGAATATTACTACTCTATAAACTGGGATTGCTGGTCAATTTCCCATTGAGAGCTTTTGTTAATTTTGCATGTGTGAGCGCATTGTAGAAATCACTCAGATTAAAATATTTTCAAGCTCATAAAGCAATTCTCTACTTAAAATCACACTTTACAATTGTTCTTATGACCCATATGGGATAAAGAATATTGCAGGAAGCCTTCAGAATCTTCTATTTTTAGAGAAGGGGTTGGTGATATTTTTTAACGTGGAATTGACAGTACAACGTGGCAAATGTCTGTTGTATATTTTTTTAAACTATGGCTTAGAAAATAAAAATGTTTATGTTCTGTTATCATTTCTTTTTTCCTCTGAGCCTAAAGATAAAACAGACGAAATGCCTTTGAACTGCTAAATTCCATTCAAAACTCAGAACATTATTTTGTGAGTGGGTACGTAATAAATAATTTTGCTGGTGAGGAAGCCAGGCTTGACTGTAATGCAATGGGAAGCTTTCAACCCTGAAAGGCTGATCTTCACTGGTAAGGCCAATAGCACCCTTGTAGTGAATCCATTTAAGTTTCCCCTTGGGACACAGGAGTGCGCTTAGCCTCTGGTTTGCACGCCTGTGACCCCTGTCACCTAGTGACCACTTACCTACTTAGCATGCTCTGTTTTCATTTATTTTATTTCTCTGAGCTTTCGCAATGGCCCTACATTTTATAAGAAATGTTGCGATTTTCATTATCAGTCCCATTCAGAGAAGGCATCATTATCAGTATCACTATAAGTGATCGGGGTAGGTATTGTCATCATGTCCCTTTCTCACTTACATGTGATAGGAATATCATGTGCACTTGTTAGGAATTGTTTATGCAATTGCCAACACAAGTCTGACACATAATTTCCGGCTGTTTAGGAACATACCTGCGTCAAGGATCCTACATGATCTGTATAAATACACCTCCCACGGACAGAGTAATTAGAGGGGTTCCTTACAGATGCCATCTATGCTGCACTTCACCTTGCTGCAGAACTCCGCCTTTGTGTCACCATGGAGTCTGACCTAAAGACCTCATTCCAAGGTAATGAAGGTTGGGGGACACTTCTCATGGACATGGTACTGGCAGATTAGGTTTATCATACCCAGCTCTCACTAGGGTAGAGAATTAGGCTTTCTTGGTTAGGAATTTTATATCTCATGTCTATTGTAAAATGATGGGGGGTTTTATATTCACAACTCATCTTCACAATCCTGCTTCTGTTGCTGTTAATTATCCTAAACCTTGCAGCACATGCATTTTATCGTAGATTGCAGTCTTTTCAATACATTTATCAAAAACTCTCCTTCATTGCCTTTGTGTGTATGTGACTTATTGCTAACGAGAGACAAGGGTGACTTCCGTTCCACCATGGCTTCCCTGAGAGGTCTAATGTAGTAGCTGTGAGAAATCATATTTGCTTTCTGAGTTTTGGTGAGGTACTGCTTGTGAGCCGGGAGGGTTGGCTCAACAGTTGCGACTTGTTGTAAGAGTGACTCAGTCACCTACAAACAGAAGTGCTGTCATCCCTAAAAAAGCATTCTTGCTAATGAGCCAGAGTCCAACTACGACACCCCCTAGAGGGCAGTTACCAGGACTGAATTAATGAACAAGCGGGACTTTTCCCCTAACGATCTTGGTGTTTTGAGATTGCGCAATGAATGTTGCATTAGGTGTGGATTAATAGCCGAACTGTGACAAATTGTTGCATAGCCTGGGGAACATGTAAAAACTGGCTGCTCTAAGGTTTTACTTTCTACAAATGAAATACCGAATATTTATTTAAAACATGAAATTCTGTCACTAGGTAAATGAAGATTCATCTACGTATGGTTATCGTTAACACTAAATTTAACGCAATTTTTTCTTTTGTTATTTATAATTTAATAGACCGATAAAACTGATTTAGTCGTATGTATATGGATGTTTTGGAAGGTGACAAAGCCTAGTATATTTAAAACATCTTAGAACCAGAATTCGAATCACCTGCATATACGAAAGGGGCGACTGGTGGGAAACCCATATATAAAATGAGATCGCACTTTAGATCACATCTTTGGAGCAGAATGTGTTTATTTTTACTTTGCAAAATAGTACATATGTTTTTATTCTCAAGTACCGATTTTAATAGTCATTTTTATTTAACCTCTCTGTTGAGCTTTTGAAAAATTGACAAGCTTTAGAAATTTTCTACTTCAAAAGCAAGAAACTATTGAATTGTAAACTTAATTCATTTTGCTTCACAGAAGTGATAAGATCTGAATAGACACGTGAAAAAGGTGCTCTTCTCATAAATTTGCGAGATACATGCCTCGCGAAACAGAAAGGCACTGATTGGCTGGTCGCAACCGGAGTGGAAAGTTGCGGCCACCATTTTCTACATTGGAAACGGTCCCTGAGGCTGAAATAAGGGCAGCCATATAGTTAAAAGGGTCAGGAGGAGGTTCCCAGACCCTCACCATTTTTGTAAATTGGAGATACAACTAATTGTTAAGGATGACAAAATGTATTTCATTTTTTTTGTTGCCATCTTTTGAATTTGCGAACCCATTGAGATGTTACACGGGGGCTGCGCTGAGCGTTGTGACAGGTTCACGAATCCTGCGACTTTAATTTAAAATAAATAAATAAATAAAAAAAAAAAAAAAAAAAAAACACACATGGACTCACAAACTTAGACAGTTACACACCCACTCACAGGCACACTCTTACACTCAGACCCAGATGCATCATCTCACAGACCCACTCAGAAACTCATGCACCCACTTAGAAATGTACACAAACTCACAGATCTACTCACGCACCCAGTCACAGACCCACTCATGCAGACACTCACATACTCACTCAGAGGCTCTTGCATGCACTCATGGACTAAGACTGATGTACCGACTCAAGGACCCAATGAGAGAGTCATGCACTCCGACAACCACTGAGATACTCATGCAGACACTCACAGAACCAATCAGACACTGATGAACACACTGAGACTCATGCAGTCACTCACAGATTCACTCAGGTACTCATGCACTCAAGTAACTACAACTCATGCCCTAGGGTAACTATTACTCGTGCTCTCGCGATGCATGCAGACCAGGCCCCGCGGCTAACCCCCACCCGCAGGTGCTGCAGCCAAGCCCCACCGCACTTGGCCAAAGGCCGTGCGTGGCGTGGAATGTTATAGGGGGTTGGCCGCAGGGCCTGGCTACAGACCAGGCCTTGCGGCCAACCCCTTGCAGCGCACGGCCTAAGGCTGTGCGAGGTTGTGGTTGGATTAACGTATAGTAACTAAAATTACATGAAAAAAACATAGAAATTCACAGAAAAAAACAAAAGATACAGTAGCGTTATAGTTAGGAAATAGAATAAAAAGAAAAAAAAAGAAATTCACTTAAAAAAACAAAGGTTACAGTGATGTTATAGTTAGGCTATGAATTTACTCGCACCAAACCATAGCAATTATATTTATGATTAGCTCAAGTAACTATAGCACGTCCCTAAGGCAACTATAACTTGCACCCTTGCCATGCACTGCTAATTACCCCATATATTACATCACTCATGACATCTCTGATAACATCAATGTAACGTGCAGTAGAATTATTAAGGAGAAAACTATGCATGTTGGGGGCACAAGTTATAGTTACCCTAGGGCACGATAGTTACTTGAGCTAATCATAATTATAACTGCTGAATTTCTATGGTTTTGTGAGAGTAAATTTAGAACCTAACTATAACATCCCTGTAACCTTTGCTTTTTTTTAAGCGAATGTGTGTGTGTGTGTGTGTGTTTGTGTGTCACAAAATATTTTAAAATGTATCAGCTTATTATTTATAGTACAATTTATTAGAAAACATTTATTTGCGTCTTTAGGTTGCCAAAAACAAAGTGAAGTAAATACTATACAAGCATGCTCCGGTGTCCAGGCTAGGTAAGCCATGCCTTCTATAAAACTGGCTAACATGTTACCCCGTGAACAGAGCTGTGCCATATATACATAACATCATGACAGGTCCATCTTTTCCATGTATTTTCCAAATACAAAACTAGCCATTCAACAAGAATGAGTCCCACAACATGAACGACCAGACTTGTCCTGCTCCCCCACTGCAAAAAGACAAGCCTTGTCCCATCTCGAAAAGGCTTTCAAAATGAAGAAATAAACAAGTCTTCGCCACCATGTTGAAATTTATGTGTGGAGTGTCCATTAGAACCTTAAATATTTCCAGTCTTCGTTTTTATTGTCTTATCTTTTTTCCTTATTTGTTCCATGTGATTTCTAGGCCACCATCTCAGACTTAGCAGTTCTTTATCTCTGCCCGCTGGTATGTCTGCGGAATCTTAGCAAAACTCAAACTAGGTAGGACATTTGATAAGGTAACTTGCCAGGAAATGTGCAGTCATTCACAGAGCTACGACGTGAAAATGTTGCCATCTCCTTGCTCATGGTACATGACTTGTTGCTTCCTGTGCTTGGAGGAAATGTACTTAGAAGTAGGAAATCTCCTGTTTTGCAGGGATTGTAGGCCCGCTGCCATCTTATCGCTTGATATGAGGGTTTCTTTGCAGCAGCCACTCTATGGTTTCCAGTAGGTAGGGCATGTTGTAGTGCTGTGCGATGTTTTTAAATACATCGATTTGTTCCACGAAGACCTGCATGATTGAAAACATGGAAATCAGTCATTACAAGATCATCATGGCCTCTCTGGAAAACATCAATCGAAAGGAGTCAGGGCTTGGCAGCAAGCAGAAAGGAGTAAGATGGAGAGAGCATAAAATGGAAGGGCGGAGAAGTCACCATTCAAGCACATTTAATCTACAGACATTCTAGTTCAGTAAACAGAAATGTTCTACAGGCACTCTAGATTCACCACCCATCTCAAAGGGTCCAACACACTTTTTTCACTGAAAAAAAACAAAGTTTAAAGTGAAATTATATCTAGGTGAACATTTCAGTGATAACCTAGTGTTTTAAACTAAAAACAAAAACACTGAAATTCACCAATTATAGTTATCTCTAGGGACTATAACTCGCTTCCCAGCCATGCACAGTCGTCATCAATGTAATTTAAAATGTTGCAGGGATGTTATCACTGATGTCATAGAATGAATAGGTCATGAATGATGTAATATAGAGGATAATTAGCTGTGCAGGGCAAGGCCTTTGGGAGTTCGCAGCAGGAAGTTGGCCGTAGGGCCTAGTCTATGGCCAGGCCCTGCGACCAACCTCCCCTCTGCCTACTTACAACCAACCCTCCATGCACATGGGGTTAGCCACAGGGCGTGAGCTATGAGCAGCCAACCCTACACTACTCACAGCCTTCTGGCATGCGCCGCATGCAGTGAATTTTACAGGACCTCGCTGGATTCAGGAATACTTCCTGACTTTGTCAGATCACAACAGCAAAATATAAAAAGTGTCCAAATTGGTTTTATCAAGGGGGTAAGTATAATATATATATATAACAGATCCATCATGTTTCTCCAAAAATCACCCAATTTATATTTCAATTATTCAAACAATGCAGTGTTTATTAATATTGACTATTATAAAAATGTTTAATTAAGTTGTAATAAAAACATGTCTGACTTTGTTGCATACTTTTTATTACATTTTGTAGGTGAATAGTAAATGGTAAAATATATATCAGACATAGTGTTTTTTATTTTTTTTACAAGAATAAAACCAATAAGTCTCAGATTCTTTCTTTTAAAAATTTTTCAGCCCAGAAAATGCAATCATAAATACAACCACAAGAGAGCCTTGCACTCCAGCTAAAAAGCATACAGCTCTAGCTAGGAGTGCTTATGGTACGTTTTCCTGGGTTCATGGATTTAGTGACCCAGGAGACTTACTGTTTTTTTCTTTTATTAATGTAGCTGGGGGTCTGCTGGACTCCATGCAGCCCCCAATAACAAACATTGGCAAAGCCAATGGTTGCGTCTATGCTCATGTATTAGCCAACGTATTAATGGGGCCACAGCAATTATGCAGCAGGATAGGGCCAGATTATGTGGCAGGGTTGAGTAAAATATGAGGCGAGAAATGGCAAATTATGCAGCATAAATCAGCACATTTTGTAATAGTATTACTTCATTATTTTTTAACTTGGTAATACTGTATGGGCATCAATTGCACTTCATTAGTATCAGTTTAATGCCTATACATTGCAATAAGCAAAGGAAAGGTGACCAGTCCCGCTTCGGAAAGGACACTTTCACTGTGCAGCAAGATGTGTCACTGCATTTTTGGTAAGTTTTGAACTGTTTGGTCTCGAAAATATGCAGATCACCTAAGCCAAATCTATTTGTCTTTGTCAATGTTTTTGTACATGGTGGAAAGTAAGCTATTAAAAGAATTAGTTATTCAAGTGTTTATGATTTAGTGCCTGACTTAAAGATACTTTCTCTCATTTTGGAGCAAGGGGTTTCAGATGTGTGTGTCGATAAGGATTGGAGCAGTTTAAACATCCATCCATTAAACATGCAATTAACACAGATTCAATCAAACCACCTGTATTCCACACCCGAACCCATCATTCATACATTTATCACCTACTCAAACAGGGCAACTGGAATTATGCGGCAGGAGAGGACCAAACTATGCGTCAGGGTTGAGTAAACTATGTGGCAAGAAAAGGCAAATTATGCAGCATAATGCAGCACATTTTGTAATAGTATTACTTCATTATTTTTTAAATAATTTTTACACTTGGTAACACTGTATGGGCATTGGTTGCACCTTGTGAGTACCTGTTTAACACCCAAATGTAGCAATAAGTGACAGGAAAGTGACCAGTCAAGCCTTGCAAAGGGCCTTCAATTGCATAGCAAACGTGTTGCTGTATTTTTATTAACTTTTGAACAGTTTGAGCGAGATTTACTTTTCTGTTAAAATCTGCACATTATGTGGTAGATGAAGGATTATATGGCAAATCTATTATGCGAAAATCACTGCAGCCGCAGAATTGAATAATTCTAGTGGCCCTGCTCATAACACACTATATACAGTGGAACTTTTTTTCAATTCCACTTTCATTCCACTCTCCCGATATGCCAGAAGTTCCTGCACATAATTATTGGAAAGATAGCAAGCACTTATAAGCACTTCACGTGCAGTCTGCTGCTCTGCAGGGGAATGGCGGGAATTGGGGCAAAGGGGTAGGGCGGTTTTTGCAGGGGTCCCAACAATGTGGCAGGAAGGGTCACTGAGGCAGAGGGTAGGGTTTCCACCCTGGAAGACATTGCAGACCTCAAGGTGAAGGTGAACAGATTTCTGCTACCCACACACTGGAGGCCGTGGCAGAAGATGCCGGAAACCGGTCTTAATGCAACAATTTGCGCTTTGTAGGATTTCCAGATGGGACAGAAACTTCAACCCCAGAAACATTTGCGGAGAATTGGATCAAGTCCTGGAAGTAGCTGTAGCTCAATGGTTCATCATGGAACTCGCCCATCAGGCCCTAGCGCAACAGTCCCCCACACCCCACAAGGAACACCTCCTCATCCTCTAATTGCCAGGATTTTAAACTACTGGGCAGTATCCTGCATGAAGCACACATACTGAGAAATCTGCGCTTCCAATCAACTTGCATCATGATTTTCCCAGACTACACTAAAATGATCCAGAACAACGCCAACCATTTGATACCATCGAATTCAAGTTAAGAGATCTATGCAATATATACTAGTTTTCCAGGAAAAACTTAAGGTGGTCTATAATTCCCATTCTTGCTTCTGCGAGACCCTTGAGGCCAGGGAATGGGCCACAGAAAAACAGGAACTCCACTGCCGTTAGGCCCCAAGCCTCAGACCCAGAGAGAGCCCGCCGCCAACACAAGGCAGCTCCATGTTACCTAAACCACGAAGCATGCCAAAATCTCAGAGGGGTATAGTGAGCGCAAATGATCTCCAGACTACTCCGATACAGACCACAGCCGCCCAAGAGACGAGTACTCCCTGCAGCTTCACGTCAACCCAAAGACTCCCGTGTGGCCACCTCAAAGGGGAAAGGATCCCCAGGGATAAGGTGTCATAACTTGGGATAAAACCCCAAGACTGGCTCCTAAATTGGGGCTCAGGTCTGCAGTCACACTCTACAAACAGGTTACTTTTGAAAGCTCCACAAAGGGAGCTTCTGGTGAGGGTTAGCGTATGATTCTGCTTTGGAGGAGGTTCAGTTCTAATGCCGTGAAATATTCTATGCTGTAGATGTATTGTTTGGGGGCTCAGGGGTAACAGATGCTTCTGGGGCATAAGTGTATGGTGGGGGGCTGTTGAGGGAAGATTTGAACAGTTTGAAGTTCTTGTTTGTTACAGTTAATTGTATCCGCTTGTTTCAACACACATCCACAACCACTCAGTATATGTTTCTGCACTGCTCCATAGGTTGATGGTAGCTCCCAGTGAGAGCCCTCATGACTCACCAATCCCCATTCTCCATGGCTGACGTTCACTTAATATCTTGAAATGTTAACAGCCTCTCGGGCCACATCAAATGTACTGCAGTCCATTTTGCCAAAAGGCTCACACCAGACATACTACTTTTGCATAAAACCCACTTACTGGGTACTAACAACTCCTTCCTATGCAGATTTGGCTAGGACTGTGTCTTCCAAGCAGGCTTCACTAGGGGGGGGTCTAGAGCAGTGTACGTACTCCTACAGACACTTCCCATGAATATTAACACAGACCCTCCGGGGCCCACATAGTCGCTATGTATGGATCGATGGCTCATGAGAAGGGAAACATTATAACATCCTTACCATTTACATACCTCCACAACTACCCACATAAATCATGGATGGGCTAACAGGATTACCGCCTGGGGCCACAAACCTGGGGGGCGATTTTAACGCAACACTGAACTATGACAAAGACTCATCAGGCTCCCTCATAAGACAGTACCTACAGAAATCCAAGTTGCTCAGTACTTGGATGGACCCAATGAGTCTTTGATGTCTGGAGGGTGACGCCAACACGTAAAGTTATACACACGTACTTCTGCTTCCTTTAAAATCGTTTGCCGTATGAGCTCCTACTCCTTCCGGCCAATGGCATGATACATATGACGATGTTGAGCATCCTCCCAGAGGGATATCACATTATTTACCAGTCACTCATCGTGTGAGGGCCCCTGAACTCCACAAAAGGCAAGTTTGGCGTCTCAACGCTTGGTTCCTCATGGATGACCAGTTCACAGAACACCTGGTCACAGGACTTCACTCCTATTTTGAGATAAATTAGGGTTCAGTAGCAGTGGCAGGGATGCTGTGTGGCTAGAAGGTCCAAATCGATAAAGAAACACAGCCAGATAACTCACTTTGAAACTCCTATCCTGAAGATAAAGAAAAAATGGCTCTCCGATACATCAAAAGCATTCTGTCAACAACTTGAACTCTATAGAGCTTTACTGCGACAAATTGCGTTAGATGAGGCTCGTCAATGTTGGAGCGAATACACTTGGCCCATATTTGAATATGGGGATAAGAATGGGAAATCACTTGAATTCCTGACCGAACAGGGCGCCAAATACATTTGTCTACTGTGATAGACACTTTTGCAGACTACTGACAAATACTATATGCTTACCACCCATGGTCAGACCGGGAATGGGCCACACTCCTTATCACTGAGATACCCCTTCCACAATTCATGAAATCTCAAATGGAGGATCTAGAAGCCCAGCTGATGGTGAAAGAAACAGGAAAAACAATACAACAAATGAATACCTGTAAGATCCCCGGCCCCAATGGCTTCCTTCTCAAATATTACTGTATTTTTATTTTACATTATTGCCCTGCATCTACTCACTCCATATATGGAAGCAGCATGAAAAGGCATCTCCATTTCTGAATTAGATCTAGACACAATAGTGGTTATCCCCAAGGCAGGTTTCCTGGAGAATAACTGTGCTTATTATAGTCCTATTTGCTTGTTTAATTCTGACATAAAAACATTTGCTAGGTCCTAGCAAATAGACTACGAGTCCTAGACACCCTAGCACATCTCGACCAATGTGGCTTTATACCAAACCGTAGCACTCACCACTATATCAGACTTGTCCACGGAGGAGGAGCCAAGATGGCGGCCGGGACGGTCGCTTGATCAGTGCGCTCCGCTCCCGGCTCCATCAGAATATCCTGGCAGGCGCCCCCCGCGGCCTGGGAGCGGCGGCCGGAGTGGCAATTTAGCTGGGGGCGACCGGCTCGTGCCGCGGGCGTCCCTCGGATCGGGAGAGGGGCGGTGCAGTGTCCGGGCTGTGCGGGGCGCGGACCGAGTGGACCTGCGACGGCAGTCCCGGCCGCGCTCTCGCCGGGCGCGGCCGTCCCCGAAATTGGGCCTGATTGGGGCCAAGGGGGCCGTACACGCGCGTCCGCTAGGCGAAAGCGGACCGCGCGACTGGTGGTGATCGGCGCCTGGGGCCGAGCGGGGACGGCCTGAGGCGCCATTTTGTGGCTCGCTTCCAGGGAAGCACAGGGAAGACAAGCAGAGGAGGGAGCGGCGGCCCAATAGTCGGCAGGGACCCCCGGAGCAGGAGAAATCTCTCCATTGAAAACAAAAGAGAGGAAGGAAGGAAAGGAAAAGAAAAAGGAAGGAAAAAAAAAAAAAAAAAAAAAACGAGGTGAGGAGGGCATCCATGAGGGGGGAGACCATTACAATCAAGTAGAAGGGGGGAACCCCTGATAAGGCAAGCACCCTCCCCCCTCTTCACCTCACCTTTCCCTCCACGCACAAGGGCAAAATAAACAGGGAACGTGTGCCACTGGGGGCTCGGACTGTTGAAGAGTGGATGGCTAGGTTGGACGGTGGATATGCGGCCTGCCTTGGACTTCCCTGTAATGGGCCCCTGCCGCAGCTGTCTTTAGCTGCGCGTGCTTCGTTTGTGGCGCACCGCAATCGCCCCGGCTTGTGATTTCTCCCCTGCGCCGACGCCTTTCTCCGACTGCCCAGCATTTCTCCCCTTTCTCCTGAGGGAACCTCTGGAGCCAGGCCCCCCCCGCCACACCAGAAGCAACGAGGGTTCTCCTCCAGTGCGTACATCCTCCGCACACTCCAATAGACCCGGGGGTCAGCCCTGCAGGAACTAGCAGCTAGAGTATTGCACTTGGCGCAGTATGCAGCATTTGTAGTTGAGCATCCATGCTATAAAAAGCCAAAATAAGACTAAGTCCCTTTGCTTTGCTGCATAATTTAGCGCTATCAACGCCGGATGTGCGCTTCACGCTCAGGCAACTCAGTAAAAGCTCAGAACAAACGAACCAGGAGGATCAACAGTGCGTAATCGTTGCAGGCTGGAAGGCAATCTCAGAACAGCCAAAATGGCCGGCAGAGTCAAGACAACTAAAAACCCAGACCGAACCACCCAAGCAATAACGCCTACAGATCAACAGTCCGGCCCATCCCTACAGTCATTGGAAAGCACACTCCTAGCACATTCCGCTCAGTTCGAGAAAGTTTTACAGGCAATATTGGATACTAAGTCATCCTTGGAAGGTAGAATTGATGCAGTTGCGCAGGATTTGAATCTCTTACGAGTGGATCACCAGAGCCTAGCTGGAAAAAAGTGAAAACAGCCGAAGTAGAAATATCTGATCTAACTCCAATAGCGCAAGGAAATCAAAAACAGATTCAGCGCATGGAAGAGGAGCTGAAGATACTTTGGAGAAGATCGGAGGAAACGGAGAGTAGGGCTCGCCGGAACAATGTAAGATTCTTGGGCTTTCCGGAAAGTATGCGTCAATCGGAATCAGAAATCACCCTAGAGCAGTGGTTAATCAAGGAGGTGTTAAATGGGGCTCCATCTAAGTTTTTTCAGTTGAAAGGGCTTACAGAATCCCGGGCAGACCCCCAGCTCCCGGCCAGTCCCCCAGGCCATTGATCGCTAGGTTCTTGAACTATAGAGACCGAGACGTAATATTGCAACAATTCCGCAATAAGGGCCCGTTCAAATACGAAGATGCGAATATTAACGCTTACCCAGACTTTACACAGGAGGTGCAGAACCAGCGTAATTCTTTTTTAAAAGTCAAGCAACGCTTACGAGAACAAAACATAAAATATGCCTTGCTATTCCCAGCCAAGCTAAGGGTTGTGATGGAGGACCGAACCCACATGTTCACCAACCCCGAGGATGCCTGGACGTGGCTCCACGCTAAGGGCCTTGCGCACCCCCGGGAAGATGCAGAGGAGGACGGGAAATGGCAAAAATCTGTCGTAAGGAAGCGACCCAAAAGGCGCACCAGAGGCCAGCCCAATGTCTGGCAAGCAGCGGAGGAAAGAGCAAAAGTGCTAAAAGAGACACCGCTGCATACGCAAAGCTGCAGCACAACGGCCAGCGGCCTCGAGGAGCCGGGATCGGACTCAGACACAGCCAGCTCTGTCTCCACGATAACAGGAGAATTAGGTGGGCCGAAGATCACCCCAAGGACTGCTGACGAGTTATAATCCATTTATCCAGGCCCAGATAGACTATCAGGAACGATGACTGGAACACGATAATTTGCTGATGTTCTGCGACTCTGCCGAGACGTGGGGATAAATTGCCTTAAATAACATGCATCTTTATTACAAACACTAAGCTAAGTGACTGGAGGCATAAGTAGGTGGTATGTGGCGGGGGGGCGGGACCAGGGGGAACGGACTTATGCCAAGGGGGGCGCCTGAAGATACTGGCAGACTTGGTCTGCGGCAAGATGTGAGCTCCTTACAAGAGCCACATCTGCACGATATGAGAATCCCACAAAGCAAATCCAACAGGATAAGATTTATGTTACACACTTTTAAGTTTGGTAGTTTCACCATAGTTGTAAGTAGTAAAGGGGGTTTAATTAGGGGAGGAGGGATCTATAGTTTAGTAGAAATGCAAGAATCGGAATTACTTAACGCACATAACATAGACCTGCACCCGCTATATTCAAATACCAGCAACAGTAAGGCAGAGACCAGGTGGGCTAACACTAAGGCCCAGAGTCATAGCACAGCAATATATCCACAGCGACACAGGTGATGCCTTCCCGAACTAACACGAAAAACCAGTATAGTATAATAACATGGAACATCAGGGGCCTGGGGAAGCTGAGCAAACGGGCTAGAGTGCATGCTCGACTTAAAAGATTAGGAGTGCAAATTGCAATTCTACAAGAGACGCATATGCTAGAGGGGGACTTGCGAGACCTGCGCATGAAGTGGGGGGGCCAGTTGATAGGCACAACATACTCGGCCTTTGCTAGAGGGGTGTTGATCTGGATAGCGGCTGGTGTCCCATTCCTCATGTCCGCACACAAAATAGATCAGGGAGGGAGGTACGTAGTTGTGGAGGGCAGGCTAGACGGCAGACAAATGGCTGTGATTGGGGTATACGCCCCCAACAGTGGCATCTCGGGCTTTCTCACCACTCTCACCCCAGCGTTGTTGTCCCACCCCATGCCCCTAGCCATCTGGGGAGGGGATTTTAATAGTACCCCATCAGCAACATTGGACAGATCCAGAGCTCACCCGGGTGCTTCAACCGGTGGGAAGCCCGTAAGTCCCCTACAAGGATGGGCAAATGTTATGGGTCTATATGATGTATGGCGATTAGGACATCCAGAGCAAAAAGAATATTCATTTTATTCGGTCCCACACAACACCCACACCAGAATAGACATAATGTGGGGCACCCGAGAGATAGGGACGCTGATTACTGAATCTGAATATTTAGCAAAAACACTCTCGGACCATGCGCCTCCGAGAGTAACACTGAATTGGGGCAGGACACGTCAGGCAATTCCCACTTGAAGATTCCAGGCGGAGGCTCAACAAGATCAAGCATTTGCCACATCACTGAGAGAATCTATAAACCAATATTGGGAAGCAAATGCTATGTCTACAACAGCCCGGGCGATAGAGTGGGATGCACACAAGGTAGTGACGCGCGGAGTATGCATATCCACCACGTGGGGAGTGAGACGCTCTTTGCAAGCGGAAATTAGCAAGCTAGAGAAGGAGCTAAGGAATGTGGAAAAAGCGGTGGCACGGGGGGAACTCGCTAGTACTGCCCTCAAAGAAATGCGCTCAAAGTATAATGAGGTGGATGGCAGGCTCCGCTGTCATGACTACAACTATTACTTAACCAGGCTGCAAACGGAAGGAGATAGATCAAGTAGAATGCTAGCGTGGCTACTTCGCGAGGATAGACAGCAAGCTCCGATAGGTGCCATTAGGGTGGGCACGCACGAGATGGCTACCACACAACTAGAAATAAATGAAGCGTTTAGGAATTATTATTTAAACTTATATACTAAACGTACATCGTGCACAGCTACTCAACTCGAGGATTTCCTGGCGGACTCCTCTTTGCCCCAACTACCACAAAATGATAGAGATGGAATGGAAATCCCCATAACAACAGAAGAAATAGAGATAGCTCTTGCGCAGCTGCCTAGGAACAAAGCGCCTGGTACGGACGGCCTCCCGTCGGAGTATTATAAAGCCTATTTGCCCAGTCTAAAATCCCATTTGCTAGGAGTGTTCCAGGAGGCCTGGATTAAAGAGAGCTTACCTATGTCTCAAAGGGAAGCTATGATAGTGGTACTCCCCAAGCAGGGCCGAGACCACACGGATGTTAAATCTTACAGACCACTGTCATTATTAAACACAGATTGCAAAATATTAGGCAAAATATTGGCTAACAGGCTAGCCCCCCTCATGCACTTATTAATTCATGCAGACCAAAATGGCTTCATTCCAAAGCGTAACACCTTCCTAAATATTCGCAGATTGTTGAGCATAATGGGTGACACCCCCAAGAATGCACAGGAGGAAATGGTGCTCTCACTAGACATAGAGAAGGCTTTTGACACGCTGGAATGGGACTTCTTGATGGTCACGATGGCCCGCATGGGGATAGGCCCTAACTATATTCGGTGGGTCCGGACATTGTATTCTAATCCAAGTGCAAGGGTGAAATCAGGTGGGGTGATTTCCGATGGTTTCCAGATATCCAGGGGTACGCGGCAGGGATGTCCTTTATCCCCACTACTGTTTGCTATAGCAATGGAGCCGTTAGCGGCAAAAGTACGCCTTATGGAGCAAGAATGGGGAATTATTAGAAATGGGAGGCACCATGCGATTTCATTATATGCAGATGATGCTTTGATATATGTTAGGAATGGCTGCGCAGTTATCCCGCCTGTAATATCACTATTGGCTGAATTCGGAGGCTTATCTGGCCTTGTGGTAAACTGGGAGAAGTCCTGTGTGTTCCCCCTGGCAGAAAGGGCTCCCAATAACCAAGACCCCCCAAAGGTAGGGCGCCTAAAGTGGTGCCCGACAACGTTTAAATATCTTGGGATAAACATATATCATGCCACAGAGGACTTAAGGGATGGGAACCTGGGGAAGGCGCTAACTTCCATAAAAGGCTCACTACAATTCTGGAACAGGCTTCCGCTCTCGCCACCCGGCATGGTGGCGATTGCTAATATGTTGATTCTACCTAGGCTCTTATATTACTTTGCGGCCTTGCCGATAACCATTCCCAAAAGCTTCTTTGGCAACTTAAACTCAGCATTAGTGCGGCTTATCTGGGGAGGTGGTAGAGCGCGAGTGGTGCTATCCGCGATGCAATGTCCGCTAGACAACGGTGGCCTAGGAACCCCGAATTTTGAAAGATATTATGCTGCTGCACAACTACAGTGGGTCCAATATTGGATCCATAGTCCAGAACAAGCGGAACCTATGAGCCTAGAGCACCAGCTGAACGGGACCCCTCTTTTAAATTGGCTGACGTCAAAACCCTCCAAGCTGGTACTGGTTAATCCATTACTTGCAACTGCACACGCGTGCTGGGTTAAATATGTGCAAAAAGGAGCGGATACGCTCCCCTACTCCCCACATGTACCACTAAATTATCTATTAGCAGGGACTGTTGCTGGCATGCAAGTTGGGAAGCTGTGGAATGAAGCAGGAATACAAGTAGTAGGAGACTGTTTTGAAGACGGCAAATTAATGACGTTCGAGGCTCTCCAGGCCCTCACGGAGATAAATCCGGGCCAGTTCCTGACATATCATGGCGTATGCCATGAAATCAGGAAAATATGGGGAACAGGCTCCTCGGTACCAGAGATCTCCCCAGTAATTCATCAACTTCTACAACACAGCGATCAAACAAAAATAATATCCAATTTATATAGAATCCTCAACAAGGCTCCTGATACACAGGCAGGGAAAGCATGGGGTAGATGGAATGCAGTACTCCCCAACCCTATCCCATTGGAGGACTGGTCCAAGGCCTTGTCCCATATCAGAGGCGTGTCAAGGAATCCAAGATTTAGATATACCCAATTTAATTACACGCACCAAACATATCTTTCTCCAGCCAGAATAAAGCGCATGTTTCCTGACTCAGCACCAACATGCCCTAGATGCAGAACACCGTCAGCACCCTTTTACCACATGGTATGGGATTGCCCCAATATACAAATGGCCTGGGCGGAGGTGGTGGGGGAGGTATCTGGGCTAACGGGACTTCTATTGGTGGCAGAACCCGGGTCTTGCCTGCTGGGATTGAGGAAAAGACCAAAGAAACAAAGACACCTGCACAAATTTGTAGATTTGGCCTTTTTAATGTATAAAAGATTAATAGCAATGCACTGGAAGGCCCCTAAAGCTCCCGAGCTGAAATCCTGGTACCCTTTAATTATCCACTGGGCTCGCACTGAATACCAGGTACTTAAAAGAATGGTGCATGAGGGGCTGCAACACACAGGATGCTCTACTTGGTAGGATTTGGTAACAAAACTGGAGGCTAAAAACGACGAGAAGCCTCCCTGAAAAGGGGCACACATTAACGTGATAAACACAGCATAAACTCCCCTGCATCCCCCAATCCGAAATAAACTCACAGGGCACCTAGGTACCAGAGTGCGTACGCATAAATTCTTCCTATCTCTTTAGGAATAGCTGCCCTTAGATCTTCTTCATCATAGCTTCAGTGCCATGGGAGGAGTGGAGAATTAGGGTAGATGTCTTCATATAATAATTCGGATGATGCCCTCGTCGGGCACCAAGGGAACCCAGGCATGTAAATAAGGCCCACACTGGTCTCAAGCGTATGCCTTTATAAAATAAACAATAAAGGATAAACCCATGGAGGGTGCAGCCAGAAATGATAATGCAAAACTAGAAGTGTCCCGTGTAGTGCATTTTGGGGGGGGGTGTGTGATTGTTACATGATTTAGAATTAGTTATTGTATTGATTTATCCTGAGGTTGCAAATTGGACAATTTGTATTATATATTGAAATATAAAATCAATAAAAATATTTAAAAATAATCAGACTTGTCCACACTGCCCTACACCATGTCCAAGTTATATGCGACCCGTTGGCACTCCGTGCGGACTTTGAGAAGACTTTCAATACAGTTGACTGGTCCCACTTGAATCAGGTCCTCCTGGGAATGGGATTCAGTCCCAACTACCGGAGATACGTTGAGGGCTCTTGAAACAGGAGTTTATCATAAGTTCTCATATACGGGGTATTCTTGTACACATTTCAGATTCGGTGAGGAACTAAGCAGGGATGCCTATTCTCCTTCCTTCTTTTCACTCCTGCCACAAATATCATACGACATGGGGTATATGGTGGTCGTTCTATAGGTTGACTAATCTACTGGGAAATATACTCCAAAATGATGAGGGTTCTTAAGAGGATATACAAGAAAGAGGGTGACGGATGGATGCAATATTACCATGTTGTGTTGATGTACATACTAATGTTAACATCAATAAAAGGGGACTATAAAAAAATTAGCAGATGGATTTGCACAAGACCGCTCTTCTAGACATGTAATATCTAATTTTAAATATCCGGGAAATCATTGAGAACAGAAACACTTTAATACTATAGACGTTTGCTTTGTTTTGGTATATCTTCGCCCGGATATGATGCATTTCTATACTTCGCTTACAAAAAGAATAACATACTTATTTTTGTTTGAATAACTAACTGTTAGTAACGTAAAAAACAAGTATCTCATCTATGTTCGTAATAATCAAGCGCCTTCTGTGAAAATACTAACACCACAGCTGTCACTGTGCGCTAACCATGGACTGCACAATGTCCACTGATTTTGCAATGAAGTGGATGAAAAAAAACAACAGTTTGAAAAACGAATAATTAACAAACTGTGATAAAACCTGGAGTAACAGTGTGTTTTGGGGAGTACTGGTTTCAATTACAACTCGTCACTACTGTTGTTCTCTGTAGAATATTACAGCCCACGATGAAGTGTGTGTGGTGTATTAATGAAGTGGAGGTGCCAGCCGTATATTCTGATGCCAACACGTATTCAAACCAGGTCCTCATGCTACTAATGAGAACTGATCAGCAGTACACCTTGCCAGTCTGATACGCAAACTGTTTACACAAATTAATCATAGCCATTGCACCTTAAAATCAGATTTGCAGCCAATAGCTTAACATAAAATTAAGTCAGGAGTAGATGTTCTTACTGTTGCAGAAAGTAAAATCATGGGGTACCCATTATCCCAAGTCCACTGAAACAGTGCAAATTATAACTTCTCATCGCACGGTATAACAAAACTTGAGGACTTCAAAAGTACTTAAGGGTCAAAACTCTTAGCCAAAGCATGTATTATGAAGTAATTGTAAGGTCTGTTTGCACTTGCTTCTGACTTTTGTTTTTAAACCAAGTGTAGGAGGCAGACCCTCTTCTATGTAGTGTGCAAAGCTAGGCACACTGTGCACAGTGGGTCCAGGCACACGTTGGTTTACCGAGGTAAAAACTAGACCATCTAATGCCCTAATTTTTATGGCAGCTTGGTTGTGCAGTTAGACCAACCTTGGAGAAGTGCAAAGCATTTGTTGTACTAACAGTATCAATATTCCAATTCACGCACACAAAAGGAATAACTCTGGATCCATTTATAAAAGTACTTCAGTTTTATGGAAATTTTAAGACCAAGATCATCAAAATTGGTTAAGTACTTTTCGAGATATGAATTTTTGAACTTTACTAAAAACAGTCTTTTTCTGCTTAATTACGCACCATAGGAATCTATGGAGGATAACCTTTAAAATGCATATACAATCATACTCTAGGTATACCAAGTTCTTCTTCTGCAGGTTGGTCGAGGCCGTCGGTGGGCACACTGTGCCACCTGGAGAAGTCCGGGCGTCTCCTGGTTCTGACGGGAGCAGCAGGGAAAGGTCTTTGGAGCTGGTGCTCGGCCACTACGGGGGACCATTTGGAAAAGCACTGCACATGTAAATTTAAAGGTGAATCCTGGGTGTCTCCTTGGAGTGTCGAGGTCTCCAGGGGTGGGGGACCCTTAGAACACAGCTGGACCCTTGGTGCAGGGCAGTCGGGTGCAGAGCAAATCGGTGAGCCAGGAGCTGTGTGCAAGAATTCCCTCAGAAGCAGGAGGTAGGTCGGTTCAAGAGTCGATTGCAGAACAACCGGGGCGCTCTGGCAAGTGGTCCGAGTTGTTTCTGAAGTCACGAGTGGGGCTTACTCCTTTTACAGTCCCAGTTGGGCTGTTTTTCGGGTTGTCCGAAGTCAGCTAACCAATACCAAGGGTACTGGCACCGTTCAGCTGCAGGAGGGTGCAGTGACACCAAACTGGGCACACTGGCAGGGTTTGTCCTTGCGGTCTTTGGTGTGAGGTTTGGTCCGGCTACGGAGTCCGGTTCTGGAGTTAGCATCTGGTCAGTGAAGTGGAGCTCACTGGCTTGTTGGTTCCTTGTGGACTTAGAGTGGTACCTCCACTCCGGTGGGGGGAGGGAAGAGAGTTCTCTGGCAATTTATGAAGCTTAGAGGTCCTCTCGGGTTCTTTAGTATTTCCACTAAATACTGTATTGTATTGGGTGTTTTAGGGGGAACCTTCTTGTGAGAAATGGATAATCTCTCTTAGGGTGGCTACAACTGCTAAGCCACCACTTCCTGTGGGCAGAGGTCACTTTCCTACACCTGATTGGCTATTTTCCTTCCATCCAAGATGAAGGAAAATGAAATGGAGAGCACACCTCGCATGCAACACCTTTGTTTGAGTTCCCCGACGTTGTTCCCGTTTGCAACTAGTGGCCATCTGCTGCTAGCAGCAGGCCTGGAAGTCGAGTTTCAAAGGTGGTAAGCCCTTTGAAGCTCGCCAACAGGGCAGTGCACATTCTTGAGGGAGGGCTTTGTTCTGCATCCCAGAAAGAAGGATCTCTCACCCCAGGGGTGCACATTTGTGTCTGGCGGTGGCATGCTGGTCAGAACCAGTCAGCAACCGTGCCAGGATAGTTATCTTTTGCCTGGGGGCACCTCTAAGGTGACCACTGGGTACATTTGGTAATAAATCCAATACTGATACCAAACAACCCAGGGGTCAGAGTGGCCATCATGTAGCTGTGAAAGTCATATTGACCAGTGTCCAGCACATGTATTAAAATGGCTGCTCTGTTCACTCACTATGTCCCAGGTTTCGCAAGGACATAGTAGGGGCATACTGTTCATGCAACTATGCCCTCACATACAGTATAGTGCACCCTGCCTTAGGGCTCGAAGGCCTGCCACAGGGGTGTCTTACCCATAGTGCATGCCGTGTATAGTGGACAGGGCATACAGGCAGTGGACTATGTCGGATTTGTGTTTTAGGTTTGCACCAGAGCACTCCGCCTACAATGGTAAGACTGGGTGCATCTGGATGCAAGGCCCTAGAGGGTGGCACAATCAGTGCTGCTGCCCTCAGGGGTCTACCCTTAGTACCCCAGCCCTGGGTACCTAGGTACCATTTATTAGGGACTTAAAGTTGCAGCTAAAGGTGTTGTAAATTGTGCCAATGCATCACAACAGTTTAGAGAAAGAGCTCTGACCCAGGGAACCTGGTTAGCAGGGGCCTTGGGCACTAACAACTTCCAGGCTACATCACATACTAGGCAAAAATTGGGGGCTAACCATGTCAAGAAGAGGCCTTTTCTCACACCACGGCACCACGCAGGAAGGTCAACCAGATATTATATTTTGTCTAAAAGTTGGTAATCATGTTTTTGCATAAGTGCTCTATTGCCCTAATGTAATGATTCGGTCTTTGCATTTCAAAAGTATACATATTGTTACCCTACCCCCAAGGTTGGCCACGTGCACTCATGTTCGGAAAGAGTCATGCCTACCATCCTCCCCATAAGTTATAGCAAGGAATGACCAGAGCTTTACTCTAGAAGCACATTGGTCTATAAATGAATCCCACTCTTTCCCTAAAGTTGCTGATGTTAGCATCAAACAGAAGGTGTTTTGCAATGCTGACCCCATAGTAAATTGCTAACGAACACAAAAGAGGGAGAAACAAACAGTAATAGTAAATTACTAACAAACACAAAAGAGGGAGAAATAAAATACGTTTTTTTACAAATAACAATAATCGTGCACAATTTCCTTAACAAACTTCACACTTTTGGCAGCTTTATGGCCAGGCCGCTTAAAAGAAACAGGGATTTGGTGTAAAGGTCAAAGATGGAAGATTGCTCCTTCACACTAAAATGCTGAAAAATACCAACGTTTCCAGACCTCTCGAAATACACTGAGTAGATCTAACTTTTGCAGGGCTCTGTAAATCACAAAGGCCAATCTTAATCCAATCAAACTGCAGTGATGGAAGAGACTTGTACGCCTCTGGAGTCGACCTTGGGTACTGACTGGACATTGGGTGGTTATGGTGTGAATTAGCAGATATGTTACATGGATGCACACAAACAGGGTGAAGGACAGTAGAGAAACCAGGTATGGGAGGGGAAGAATTGTCAATGAAGTGAATATGGACTGTACACAGAAGTCCAAGGACAAGGTTTTACATACCTTAAGGGAAATGGTAAGATCGAAGTCCCCAGCACAGGTGCAGTATAGGGGCATGTTGGCTTCTTTCACCCCTTTGCATTTCATACATGCCTAAAACAGAACAGCAATAGAAAGAATGGTAAGATTCTAGGCATGTGGGAAATAAGAACCTAGAAATGAACGTCTACTAAAGTCCATAGCCCCACCCACTACCCTGAAGGCACAACAGAGGTGTCCTTGTAAAGGCGAAGGTAACTCTAACATATGGAATCCAAATTAACTGCAGGACGGAGTATATGTAAATGGCTGCATTGCCTAAAATGGTTCAAGCTTGACTTCTGTGCCAGGAAGACTTGTACGATTTACTGCTACAGATTTACTTGCAGGTTTTACTTTACAGTTAAGTAGAACCATATGCGTTGAGTGTGAGGTTGTGAGAGGTGCTACAAACTTGTCTTTGCGCATAAGTGGCTGGTATCATAAGGAAAAGTGTGTAGAATAGGGAGCACACTTTGGGCTGAAGGAACAACTTACTTACCTATGGTAACACTTTCTGGCTCCTACCCCAACCACAGATTCCTCATCTTTTGAATTCCCATAAATTCCCATAGGCGAAAGACTGAATCCAGAATTCTTTCCTAAAACAGCTCCTGCATGCTGCCAGATGGCGCCACTGGATTCAGTGACAAAAGGGCAGAATTTCGGCCCTTCCTACGAGCGCCAACATCAGTTGACAAAGGCAACTTCTGCATCTTCAGATGCAGAGTGACTGAAACTGCCAGTTGATCAGTGTGCTGATATCTTAACAGGGACATTATGACCTGTCAGCATATGCCAGACAGCGTGTTAAAGATACTAAGTAACTTGCTCTTCTGACAGATCATTTCTAACCACAGATTCCCTGTGGAGCAGAGTTTATACCATGAAGTCCTCCAGGACCACACAGTCAAAATGTCCTGCCTGTGGATGTGGACAGATGCCCACATACCAGCCTAGCAGATGTTCGACACTGACACACCTGTAGTTACAGCTGTAGTGGTGGCTTTTGCTCTGGTGGAATGAGCCCGAAAGCCCTCAGGAAACTCCCTCCGGGCCAAGGCAGAGCATCTCTTGACACGCAGGCTGATCCATCTTGAAAGGGTCCGTTTTTGTACTGCACTTCCTTTCTTTAACACAGTTAGATTTGTTGGGGTATTCATCTTCTTGGTGCTCCTTTGTCCAATTGATATAGAAGCTAAACTTATTTTTGGGGTCCAACGAGTGATGTCTCTCCTGCTTAAACAAATAAGGTGGAGACAAGAATTTAGGGAGCAGAATGGACTACCCCACATGGAAGAATGACACCACTTTCAAAAGAAAGGTCCCACTGCAGCATAATGAAAGGTGTAGGAGGAAACATATAAGAAAGCCCTTTAAAAATAAATAAAAGCATAACAGGCTGCTTGAACTAAGATGGCTGTTCAGGCAAGCACACAAAGGTTGAAATGGATGATAGGTAACCCTCAATGCTGCCCAGAACAAAGCCTTGCTGGGGTAAAGACAGAACAAATAAGTGCATCAGTAAGCATAGCCAGAAGAGGCTCGATCACAGAGTCCTCTAACATGCCAAAACCATTGTCCAGTGGTCAGAACAGATTAGTGGACTGCTGTCAAGCAGTCAAAAATACATCCACAAATTTTACAGTCATGGCAAATCCACTTGCATGGTTTCACTAATGTCCACACATGGAGGTGTAAGTTGGGTAACCTCTGGTGCAGAACCCTGACCTGTCATCAAGGCAGGAGGTCCTTCAAAAGACGCTGAGGGAGCAGAAAATATTCAGATTCAGCAGACTGGAAAACCAAACTCAAAGTCCAGTCTGGGGCTATCAGTAACACGGTCCCTCCTAAACATCTTGAGAACCTGAGAAAGCAACAGCAGTCAGAAATGCATTAAGGGGACAGGAGTCCCACAGAAGACAAAACACGTCTCCCAGGGATCTCAGGGATTGGAACAAACTACAGGGTGGACAAGTATTAACACAGTACTATTGCCAATTGTGAAAAGATCAACCCAAGGCAACTGGCTAAATGATGTCTGCCAAGCTTGTCATTAAGGGAGCCTGCCAGATGGTCAACATTCAGGGGAAATGCCTTGAAAGACCAGCCAGTGCCACAGTCTCATCTCCTCCTGGCTTAGCACATATGACTCTACATTGCAATGCTGTTGCAGTCCAGATTACATTTCTGTTGTCTGTCAGTACCAGAACAGTGCTGCCCCTCATGGAATGCTGAAGGCATTAATAGCCAGATGGATCACCCACATCTCAAGGAGATGGATGTTGTGCCTCTGCTCCATGAAAAGTAAAGGCTCTTGATTTTTACGTGGTCCAGGTGGCATCCCCAGCCCAGATAGGATGTCTCCATCACCACTGTGAACTCTGGATGGAGCAGTGACAATGGTCTGCCACGAATCAGGTTGCATCCTTCCTCCACCATCAAAGGACGTGGTCACCTTGTCCGAAACAGTGGCGTAGAGGGGCCCTCCCTTGCAAAGTATATGAAGGGGGCCCCTTTGTCCTTAGCCCACCACCTGCCAGTTTTGCTGAGGGAGGCCCTTGGAGCTTGGGGGGCCCCCCTCCTCCCCTTGCGGGGGCTTTTGTTATGCTACTGGTCTGAAACAGTGATGTCCGAGAGTCATGTGGATACAAAAGGGGTACTTCCAGGGGTGTAACTATAACTGGTGCAGCAGGTGCACTGGCACCAGAACCCAAAGCCCTGAAGGGCCCATTGAAACTTGATAATTGCTGTTTTGTACTACCCTAACAGTCCAAGGGACAAGTTCCCTGGCATGCTTTATGGCATCCTTGGTACGCTACTTTGTACTGTTCCATTGTCCGGCTCTCCCTGCAATATAGCTGCCAAGTTTTCTAGGTCTGTGCCTAATGTGCTGGTCCAGTCCAGGTTTTGTCTTTGAATTATGGGACTTGCTGTCCTGTTTTATAGTGGAATAAACAAGACTACAATTTCCAGGATCCAATAATCCTTGGGCTGGAGCAGCACCACGCATGGATTTACGTCACAGAGCTGCTGCGAGGACCCACTAGAGATAAAAGAAGCAGTTAGGAGGAGCAGACATTCTTCAAACCACCACCTCTGTAAGATGGTCCAGCAACAGTCTTAATTTAATGACTGTTTGACGGTGACCAAGCCCCTCCTTTAGAGTAGCAATATTGGGCTCCTTTTGGTTTGCTTTGGGCTAGAGAGTGTTCTAAAAATCTGACAACACTGGAAGGGAGTTCGTAGTGTTTTGGAACTGCGTTTTTAAAGGACTGCACTAGCCTGCACTGCTGACAAATCTTGTTGGTGTCCCATCTCGTCAGTGGGTACGGGGGGGGGAGGGGGTCAGGTATACTTAAAGAACAGCAGTATGAGTGCGGGTGGAGGTTTAGTGTTGTTTTAAGAGTCCGCACTTCCTGCACATGATACTAAATTGAATTATAAACAAAACTGTATAAACTGTATTGTAACATTTCTTTTTTGTCCTTGTTTTTTAGTTAGTAGCCATGGATCATTAACAAAACTCTAGAACACACTTAAAAGTATTTTCTATTTATATTTGCTGTTTGAAGTATGTACAGTCCTTCGGTGATCACCTATGACCTCCATCCCCAGCCCTCAGCAGTAGTCTCACCAGATCCTGCAGCATGAATGCCATCAGTTTCTTCTGCAGAGCTTCCACCAAGGCCATCTCAATGACGTCAGAGTCATACTCCGCTTCGCAGTTTGTGCAGATCCACTTGGGTAAGATTGAGCCGTCCTGCACAGGAAACAGATACAATATGAGGATAGGGGTGGATGTTTAACGTAATAATATCCTAGAATAATAAATGACAGCAACAAGCTAAACAACTAATAACCTTAAAAATAGTACACTTGTGTAGAAGGTATTTCTGAATGCAAAGTAGTACTCCGGGATTTTGTAGGGATTCGGCGAAAGTCAAAAGAGCAAGAAACATCTGAATGAGCAATTACCAACCTGAAGCAATGAGATGGAAATACACCCTAAGGGCAAATTAGAGTGAATGTGTCCTCTCTTGAGCCTCCTCAGAAAGAAATGAGTTTGCACCACCATTATTATTATCATCAGTTTGATACAGACAAAATGAGTACAAGTAATTTCCCCCATATACAAAATGTTTTCGAGTAGCTTAAAGATACGTCAACAAAACTGGCACCTGCTCATAAAAAAAAAAAAGCCACTTACACAGCACAGTAAAAATGAAAGTCATACATTCTGTACAGAACAAACACTAGGACAAGATGGGCACACCATACACCAGTACGAGGGAAAGGTCTGGTGGTAGATTAGCAATAGACACCAAGATAAATTGAGGGAAAGTTGGGGCAGTGTGCCATTTAAGTAATCAGCAGGATATCGAAGAACGTACGTTTAGGAAAAGAGAAGCATTCCACAGACTGATTTGGAGTATGGGCACGAGGAGAGAAAATAAACAAAATGGACTTTGGAAAGTAGGGGTAGACGGAAGACGGATAGGTGAGATGAAATGAGAATAAAGAGGATTGCATTTTTCTGAAACAGGAAATAGAAGAAACATATCAAGAAATAGTGGCAAAGCCAATTGGCTTCACTTTTATGTGGCATGCTAATCGGATGTACATATGCCATACAGACCTCAAATGTACTGGATTGGCCAGTATTTGTTTGTCCCCCAACACTGAAGAATAGAAAAATGGATGCTACATAAAAAAAGGGCTGCTTTATTTTATGTAGTATTCATTTTTCAAATGTTTTGTCAGCGCTCTCTTCCCTTTGTTATCGGGCTTCTTCCCAACTAATTCCAAATGTAAAGTATTCCAACTGTGGGCAGGACACACTAAAACAGTCAACAAAACTACTGGGAATATAATACTCCAGTGGACTGATTCGAAATATGATTGACAATGTATAAAGCCAATGGCTGAAGATTCCAAAGTAAAAGAAGCCAATGGATGAAGGAGATTGATCCAAGCCTCTTAAAGTGAGCACACAATACAATATGTTTGCCATGGGGGTTGGAGCCTCTGAGGGCAGAGGGGCTAGACAACAGTTCCCCTTAAAGTGGACATATGAGGGAGGCGCCAATGTGGTGGACAGAATATGAAAACAGTATGGGGAATTCAGGAACGCAAAGCACCAAGGAGGCAGAAGGAAGGTACCAGAAGGTGTGGGGGCAGAGGAGGGAGGCGCCAAGAGGGGTGGGGAGCGGAAGCTCACTGGGGTAGTGAGAGGCGTCATGGTGGCCGAAGTAGGAGGCACCAAGGGGTGGAGGGTACACACTAACTGGGGGCGAATGGGGAGGGAAGGGGAGTGGAAAAGGAAGACACCAAGTAGAAAGCATGACAAAGGCAAATGGGAGAAAGAAGGGAAGGCGGGGAGAGGCCACAAGGGGGGGGGGGAAGAAGGCAAACGACAATAGGGGGGATGCATGGTGGGGAAGGGGAAGAAGAGAGGCAAGAAGGTGGGAGAAGGAGAGTGACAACACAGAGGAAGCGGGGTTAGGCAGTTGGAGGGTGATCCAGTGATGAAGAAATGAGATGGGGAGGAGGAGGAGGATACAGGGGTGAGGAGGAAGGATGCACAAGGAGAAGAGGAGGGAGACCCTTAACGGCAGACAGCAGTGCCTCGGATTGGGTTAAACAACTGAGACAGGGTTTTTGGAAGGGAAGAGAACGGAAGTGAGGCACTAAAGAGGGTGGCGGGTGTCAGAGGAGGGAGTTATGGTGGACAGTGTAGGGAGGCTGCAAGGGGGCGGAGACAGAACAAGCAAAGGGGGCAGAGGAGGGACTAGCAATGGTGAGGGAGGAGGGAGCAGCACGGGTGAAAGAGGAGGGAGCAGCGCGGGTGAAAGAGGAGGGAGCCGCACAGGTGAAAGAGGGGTAAGCGGAGAAGGGAGCAGAAACAAGGAGGCAGAGAAGGGACCAGCAAGGGGGGCACAGGAAATAGAAGAAAGGGAGTGGCAGAGAAGGAAGCGGCAGAGGAAGGAAGAGCACAGGTGAAAGAGGAGGGAGCAGCACGGGTGAAAGAGGAAGGAGCAGCACGAGTGAAAGAGGAAGGAGCAGCACGAGTGAAAGAGGAAGGAGCAGCACGAGTGAAAGAGGAAGGAGCAGCACGGGTGAAAGAGGAAGGAGCAGCACGGGTGAAAGAGGAAGGAGCAGCACGGGTGAAAGAGGAAGGAGCAGCACGGGTGAAAGAGGAAGGAGCAGCACGGGTGAAAGAGGAAGGAGCAGCACGGGTGAAAGAGGAGGGAGCAGCACGGGTGAAAAAGGAGGGAGCAGCACGGGTGAAAAAGGAAGGAGCAGCACGGGTGAAAAAGGAAGGAGCAGCACGGGTGAAAAAGGAAGGAGCAGCACGGGTGAAAAAGGAAGGAGCAGCACGGGTGAAAAAGGAAGGAGCAGCACGGGTGAAAAAGGAAGGAGCAGCACGGTTAGAAGAGGAAGGAACATCAATTGGGACAGAGAAGGGAGCTATAAGGGGAAACAGGGAAAGGGCCAGAGAAGGGAACATAGAAGAGAGAAGAAGGGGGATAGCTAAGGGACCAGTAAAATGGGGGCAATGAAGGGAGCAGTAAGAGGGCAGTCAGGTAGGACGGCAAAGAGGGCAGTCAGGTAGGACGTCAAAGAGGGCAGTCAGGTAGGACGGCAAAGAGGGCAGTCCGGTAGGACGGCAAAGAGGGCAGTCCGGTAGGACGGCAAAGAGGGCAGTCCGGTAGGACGGCAGTCAGGTAGGAGGGCAGTCAGGTAGGACGGCAAAGAAGGGCAGTCAGCTAGGACGGCAAAGAGGGCAGTCAGCTAGGACGGCAGTCAGGTAGGACGGCAAAGAGGGCAGTCAGGTAGGACGGCAAAGAGGGCAGTCAAGTAGGACGGCAAAGAGGGCAGTCAAGTAGGACGGCAGTCAGGGAGGAGGGCAAAGAGGGCAGTCAGGTAGGAGGGCAAAGAGGGCAGTCAGGTAGGAGGGCAAAGAGGGCAGTCAGGTAGGAGGGCAAAGAGGGCAGTCAGGTAGGAGGGCAAAGAGGGCAGTCAGGTAGGAGGGCAAAGAGGGCAGTCAGGTAGGAGGGCAAAGAGGGCAGTCAGGTAGGAGGGCAAAGAGGGCAGTCAGGTAGGACGGCAAAGAGGGCAGTCAGGTAGGACGGCAAAGAGGGCAGTCAGGTAGGACGGCAAAGAGGGCAGTCAGGTAGGACGGCAAAGAGGGCAGTCAGGTAGGACGGCAAAGAGGGCAGTGAGAGGGCAGCAAAGAGAGCAGTGAGAGGGCAGCAAAGAGAGCAGTGAGGGGGCAGCAAAGAGAGCAGTGAGGGGGCAGCAAAGAGAGCAGTGAGGGGGCAGCAAAGAGAGCATTGAGGGGGCAGCAAAGAGAGCAGTGAGGGGGCAGCAAAGAGAGCAGTGAGGGGGCAGCAAAGAGAGCAGCACTATGGGAAAGAGAAGGGCAGCAAGGGGGAAGGTGAGCAGCAGAGCAGCAAGGGGGACAAAGGAGGGGCTTCAAAAGGAACAGAGGAGGGAGCACCCAGGAGGACAGAGGAAGAAGCACAAAGTAGAGAAGAGGATGGAGCACCAAGGGGGACAGAGGAGGGAGCACTGGGGGGAGCAGAGGAGGGAGCACCAAGGGAGACAGGGGGGGTGGGGGGGTCCAAGAAGGGAGCACAATGGGGCAGTGGGGTCAGAGGAGGCAGCACCAGGTTGGGGGTCGGGGGTAGGGGGTGGGGGAGCACCAACAGGGGCAGAGAAGAAAGTAAAAATGAAGCAGGATAGCACTACGGTGGTAGCTCAGGAGTTGCAGAAGAAGGAAGGAACAAGGAGGCACAAAGGGAAAAGAGGAACGAAATGGAGTGCATGGGTGTCATTCTAACACTAGGAAGGACATAGCCTCACACACCTTAGGTCAACAGAACTGAGGACGCACTTGCCATTAAGCTTCACCTCACCTCACCTGAGCAAGTGTTGGGTCTTTGCACAAGTCCAGATCGCGGCAGAAATTACAGTTCCTACAAATTAGTTCAGGCAGGATGTATGAGCGACACGGATCCTGGAACTGGGCATCCTCAGAGAACTCGCCCACATCTATCAAGCGCAGCAGGTCTCGCTTCAGTTTGTTCACCTGATTTGTGATGTTGGCATCCAGCGACAGCACCTACAAGTCACCAGGGTTAAATGAAAATCATTAAAATCTCTAACCATCTCTAAATATGTCAACAGAGAGCCCAAACGTATGCTTTCCATTCAGTATCCTAACTAAACAGTGGATTTGGGGCCATATGTAGGAACACATTTTCCCACTGACACAGAATGGGAAAAACCCTTTGCTAGCTCTGGCCCTTGAAGTGTTGCGGACATGAATCTCAAAAACTAAATATTTCCAAATTTAAAACACACAAAATAACTATTGTAAGTACTATCTACAATGAGATTTTCGTTTCACTTCACCTTCTTAATTCAAGAAAGTGTTTTTGAAAGTAACAGTATGGGTTTTTCTTTTCATTTTATCTCTACTCTCTTTAGGTTTCTTCATGTATCAAAACCAAATGAACAGCTTGAATTAGCTCAATTTAAAGTAACTCCAAGGACTGATGTATGCAGTCCAAGAGAAAACACGTGACTCTGGTCAAATCAAACACACACTTTTTTTCCGTAATTATATATATATTTTTTTAAGAGTCTCATCCTGTTAGATGTCACATTCTGGAGAGGACCTAGGAACAGAAGCTTGTTTTTATGGTTTGGCTTGACAGCTTAGCTGTCACCAGACAATTATGTCAGCATCACAAGAGAGGAGCTTTAGCTTCACACACATGGTGGGAGCCAGAAGTGCATGTTTTGATTAGGGAAGATGTTGTGTGCTTCTACAAAAAAATGCAAGCCCTCCACAAAGCTGTGAGCACTGTGTTAATTTATCCAGCTGCCTGCACTTGAACTTTTAGGAGCACACACATGGCATTGTAAAGCTACTATAGTGTCTTAGTTCACTAGATAATTTATAGTGCTTTTCTCTGGCAGCAACACAAATAAGAGGAGGGCAGTCATTAGCCCACATGAATGTTTAGGTCTGGCTTGGTAGTGCAACTGTCACCTGACCGTTGAACCTACACCAATAATTCTGTGCTTTCACACAAATGCATATCCATACCCATGCTATGTACCTGTAATGCTTCACATTACTATACAACATTCCTTTAAAGCCAGACCTACTGGCATTGCCAATGCTTGTTTTGAAGAGACTACGTGCAAAGTACTCAACATTTTGAAATTATTCATTTACCAGCACCACATGTATAATAACTACAGTCCAATTCCTCCCCTCCGCAGCACACCACAGTATCTCTTTTTGTCAACTCAGCAACATGTCCATTTCTCAAAAACTACAATTACTTTCAGACACACTTCTCACAGCATTTTACTTAGAGGTGATGGTTTATTAAAAAAGAATTAATTTGGATAGCACAATTGTATTGTGTCATAACTTACCGTTGTCTGCACATTTTTGTTTTTAAACTTTCACAACCCCATCCGATATACTCTTCAGTTTTGCTCCTAACTGGAGACTTAACTCTAGATCCTATGTTTCCTATCAATTGTACTATCAGCTCACGATTCTCCTACAGTTTAATACGTCTCTGAGACTGGAGTATTCTTTCTGCCCTTCATGCAGCCTACTGTCAGTATTAAGTTGGACTAACTCTTTACCAGAAAACAATGATTTCTGAAAATATCAGTTTTTGATTTATCCTGTTCCCACCCACATTAATTCAGGAATACCGCTGTACAGAATAACGTTTTTAACATTTTTTTTTTGTTTAAAGTAAGGGAGTGGTATTTTTTTTAATCTGCAGAATATATTATCACAATCTTGATCCGAATGGCATAAAGGCTTTTTATAAACAGTTGACTATATACTCTCCAGGTACGTTTGTTGTGATGGGACTTGTCCCTGCAAGGCAAAGAGGCATGTACCTATTGAGAAATTGTGGTCCTCCTTATCTTGTTTGTCTGCTTTAGCGCTGGGATGCTTCCTTTGGAAGCAGCTGTTTGCATTCTACAAGTTCTTCTCCTTTATTCATACCTTTGTCCAGAGTGTCAGACTGTATGTGAAACCGGTATCCTGACAAACAAGTTACTTTTTTTTTTAGTAAGACACCTTTGAGTGGATACTTTAAACTGCAGAGTCCTCACCGCCCTTCCTTTTCTGTGTAGTGGACTCCAATTTAAAAAAGACAAAGAACACCAGAACAAAGAGATAAAACTCCTAGAAAAGAACAGAAAACGTAGTGTAGCATAACTCTACTTGCTGTTCTGTAATTGCTAAGAAATACGTAGATATGCAGGAAAATGTAGCCAGAAGGACAGCACTTCTGAGGACTTAAGAATTAAGGAGGCTGTCTCTTTAAAGAATCTAGCAACCTTCCCTATGCCTTGTACTGGCAGTCGCTGGACACCAGCAGTTCTTTTGACAGAACTCAACCTTAACGCTGATCGCCAAGGAGGTTGCACAATACTAAGTCTTAATCAATGAGAGGAGTAGGGAGGATGGTTTATGACTTCAATAGATACCTACAAAGTAACACTGAAGGATCTTCGATGACCGTCATATAAATTAGGAAGAAAGAAACAGAAAAGACAACTTATCCCTCAAAGCATCTTGGAAAGGAAAAAACATGACTGTTGCTCAGCTGAGCTTTAACCAATTACAAAACAAAGTTTAGCAAAAAGGTTCTAAATTGCAGCCTGATTTACCCTGCACCTGGGTCTAGCATCTGCATCCAAAAAGTGTCTGTTAAAAGAATGCACAGATTTCCAAGTTGCAGATTTAAAAATCTCCTCAAACAGGACGCTACTTAACCAAGCTGACTTCTCCACTTTTCCCCTTGGCAAGGTCTGTTACCTAGCTAGTAACAGACCCAATAACCAACTCATCTCGATATTAACTGTTTTGGGGTTGGATACCCTGATCTTAACAAATCATGGTCTAAGAATAGCAGTTTTCCTTAACTCCTTAGTTTTCTCCAAGTAGACGGATTTCAATTAAATTTCAGTACCACCTTGATAAGAAACAATGGATTAGTCCTTCAAAATTACTCCACCCAAATAGAAAGGTTCTTGAATTGACAACACTTGGATGTCATGAACCAAACGATTTGAGGTAATAGCAATTGGAAAAGCAACTTCGCATAAACGATGCTGCAAAGAAGCGTTTTGTATTGGCTCAAACAGAGGAGCACGTAACCTCGATAAAACTACATGAAATTCACAAAGAGAAGATGGTTTCTGAAACGGATGACAAACAGTTGTTAAACCTTTTAAGAAATACTCAACAACTGAAATGGTAAAGGGTTTCAGAGAAGGGATCTTTCAGCAGGGTGCTAAATGCACTCTGATTGATGAATGTTGTCGACCGTTTTATCTAAATGTAGTAGGTATGGAAAAACCATCTTTTCCTAGTAGGAGATAAAGTAAACAACATTTTCCATTTGAAGGCATTAGACACTCTTCTTAAGCTTCAGATTCATTAGGAATTTCCATGCAGTCTTTTGACAGGTTCAAAAGCCCATCCTAGACAAAGTCAGGAACTATGCACCCAAGATCAAGGATGTTCACGCAGAAGACATACAATCAAGAAGTTGTTACAAATGCATTTCTCATTGGCTTGTGAGCCAATCTGGGCAGCTTGAGCATTCAAGGAGCTTACTAGATAAATATGCTGGGACTGGGAGCTCTCCACTAAGCACTCAAGGCCTTTCCTTTTTTACATTGCTGACAACGAACAAGACTGTGATCAAGAAAGAACATACTGCAAGACTGCCTTATCTCAACAAATAACACTCTTGCTCTCTCATATCTCTGCAATCTATTTCGAAAATGTTCTGGAAGTAGATGTCAATCTGAATTGAAGAACTCTACATTGGTAATCTCAATTTCTCACCAGGAATACCAGAATTTCCTGTGTTTTAGTGCCACATGGAACTGAAAGAAGGCATCCTGAAGATGGACTGCATACATCCCGTATCCAAATTTTAGTTGGGCGGTGAGGGGATAATTTCATGGAAAGCCAGCAGCATCCAAATCTTTCTTACCCACTTGCTGGTCTTTATCAGGTCCAGAATTAGTCTGTAAACATTTTAGGACCTTTTTGCGAATGAGGAAATAAATTAAATAGATGCCCTCTCTCTTTCGAGATTCAGGGGTTGGTTTTATGGCCCCCTGTGTAGGAAAACCTCTTTCTGTAGATGCAGCTTAAAAGTCTCATTTCTTCAACTGGAATTAGGAAAGGGGTGTCTTGAAGCAAAGAGAATAATGATGTTGCACAATATTCAGCACCCATTTGCCTCAAGTTATACTTTGTCACTTTTTGAGATGGTATGTAATACTCTTCCTCCTTGATCCCAACCCCAAAGAATGACATAAAATGGAAATACTGCAAGAAAACCAATGCCAGTTGTTTTAGGATTCTCAGACAGATTCCAGCTGATAATGTGATCCATAGCCCCTTGTTGACTTTCTTTGGCGATACTGCTGCCTCGGTTGGTGCGGTTGGTGTTGCTGCTGGCTTTGTAACCGCCTGAAAGGAGTTTAAATCCTGAGGAAGGTCTAAGTGGCACCCTATTATGTTTGCACTGATATCTGTAAAATGTCTTCCACACCAACAGCCTTTAAGGTCCCTGTCTTCAACCTTTGTATCTCTTCATCGTTATGTGGTCCAAAAAGAAGAGACCCATAGAATGATAGCTGCAACATTTTTTGCTGCAAATCATACTTCAATGAGGTGAGAGGCAACCATGAGGGTCTATGTAATGTATGACGATGGCAGTATTCCATAGAGATAATAGTTGAGTCAAAAAATGCACTAATTATTAGGCTAGATTCCAGAAAACTTGCAGGAAGAGTTTTCAGGAATCCTTTCCCCTTATCTCTTGAAGTGCTATCTGCATACATATCACGGACTTACATACAGATCTATCACAGTGGCCTAGTAAAGCAGTAGCACTGATTTTAAGCATATGTTGGCCTCAATGCATATTTTTCTGCTCAAATCATCCTTTGCTCGCCTTACCCGCGGACACTGTTTTTTCTGGGGTTGAAATGTGATGCTTCCTCGCAGCAGAGACTATAACAGAGCTTGGTTTGAGGTTGGATCTTAAAAACACTGGATCTTGTCCAGAGGCTTGCACTTTAATAACCTTGGAGCATTTTAGATGTTGCTGAAGATAAGAACTGCTAATTTACAATCTCTGCAAAGTCAGAAAGCAATGGAAGTAACAGCCAGGTACTGGAAATGCTCAACAATCTCAAGACCAATATTAGATGGGTCCTCCACACGGATATTCAGTTTAACAGCCCCTCTAAACAATACCTCTTGGAAGGTGGAAATATCAACCACTGGTGAGACTCCTGAAAGTAAGATGTTGTGTCTGTGCCTGAAAAAGAGTAAGTGTAGCTGAAGAAGGTGATTATTCCAGAGATCTTTCTTTTATGACATTACATCAGCAGGTCTGAAGAAGGCAAAAGGTGGTAGAAGCCTTGGTAAAAGAAGAAACCTGGTTGGGGCCCTTAGCATTCTATGAAGACTTTTGGCACGAGCAAAGCTTCTGGACGAAATATCAACTTTTGAGTCATTCTTAGATATAAAGGCTTCAGTGGAGTTTGCTCTTGGTCTTCCAGAATAAGTATGATTGTTTGAAGCAGATTTCTCTGAGAAGATTCTGAAACAAGGGAGAGTCTCCTGGATGCCTTTCCTTTTAACATCAATTTTGGGTAAACAAAGAGTGATTGGATGTTGATGAGTGTCTTGAGGCTCTTGATGATTAAGCCTCAACGACAAATGTCTTGAAGTAGAAGGTCCTGATGATCCATTCGCGGGCCTAAATTGTGTACTCGAGGGCAGATATGCAGCAGTTTGCGGGTTCAGTGTTAAGCTGGTCTTTGACAGTGATATATATATATATCTCAGAATCTTCATCATCATAAAAGCCCGATGCCTGTGGTGGGACTGGCAAGGCCACCTATGCCCCCTTCTCACACACAGTAGAAGAATCCCCTTCAGTGGCTGTTTGACGGCCCTCCTGCTCCTTCTTCATTTTCTGCCCTTGTGGTAGTCTTCTAACCTACCTCTGATGGGAATGCCCCCATGATCTTTTAAGGTCCATAGAACATATTCAGGCAAAAGGGGCATTCCTCCACAGCATGAGGGTCCGCTCACATACAGGGTATGCCATTCAGTACCATTGTACTTCCACCTCTTATGCATTTGCTCGTCAAGAAACAGGAGTGGAGAAAACTTTCTTGTATGGAAACACTCAAAAAAGAAGACAAGTGAAACCCCAAAGAAGCAGACAATTGCATTGTCTGAAGAACAATCAGGGTTTAAGAAAACATAGAAGTGTTCAGAGAGCCTCTTGGCATGAGCTGGACAAAAGAACTCTTGGTATCCGCTACAGCTAGTAGAAGGCATGATGCTGGAGGGGTGGTTGCTGGATACTGTAAGGGGCAAGTTGCCTTATTTCTTACGCCCTCAGGACATTTGGCTACCGGGCTGTCTCTCCCTGCATTCCCACGTTTTTCAGCTATTGAAGAGGAGCAAGTAGGATTGTGCTGCAAAGGGGGGTTCTTTTCTTTTCTAGGAACCTTCTCTCATTGTTCTAGTGCCTAAAATGGTGTCAAAACATTTAGACTAGGATGAATTGGCCAGTGTTTCTATGTTACTGATAGAGCATTTTTAAGCTCACAATGAATTGCCTAGTGTGTATGTGTGTGAGCTAGTGTATGTGTGTATATGATCTAGGACAGGAAAACGTTAAAGTTTAGGACTTGAACTAAGATCCTATGATGCAGACAAAACTCTGCACCCAACCTTCGAAGACCATGCTGTAGACAAATACACTAAGATCCATACACAAACACACACACACAAAGACAGGCCATCCACTCCTAATTACTCACCTTGCACACATACTTAATGAATTCTAAAGAAGGGTTGTTGAGCGGAAGGTAAGATCCAGGTAACACTGGGAACATTTCAGAGGGCTCTGTAACATTTCGGGTTCCTGTTACTTTCTTTTGGATTTTCTGGGTGATGGTAAAGAAGTTCTGTGTGAGCTCATTCGCAACATAATCTTGGGAGAAGGAGATCATACCTGGAAAAGAGAAAGAATTGAAGACAAAAAAGTGTTGAGGATAAAAAAAAGCCAACATGAAAAATATTTATAACTATAATAAAAAGACAAGCAGGAAAGAACAGAAAACCACACAACAGGAACCAAACCTGGATGTGTGCAACCAATATCAAGTACGTACGTACCAGGCATCGCACCTGCTTCTCCTTCAACCTCCTGTGATATCTGGCTGTTCTGCCTTCGCTTGATTGGAGTGCTTCCTGGGGCATTACGTCTCATCTCCTCTCGCATGCTATGATACACCGCTACAATATATGCTAAAAATAAGAGAGATTGCGTGAGAATGGTTTTGATGACAGGCTTATGTGTATACTACAGACCCAGGGGATAACACACTATGAATCAATCAATGGAAGATGAAAAACAGTAGATGTGCAACCTAAAATACAAAGTGGCAGGAAAAGCATAGAGGCAATAGAAACCATGAAGGCACTAGATCAGAGCTCTCCAAAGGGTACCTCAGGAGCTACTGGTAACTTGTCTGTACCCTTGAAGCAGCTCCCTGAAGTACAGCTCAGCATAGTACCTAATTCAGAGGGTGTACTCTAGCTATATTGAAGAAGGTCACTATGCAAGAAAAATACAATATTTTATTTGTGTGTTAACACCAAATGGAATGTGAATATTTGATACAAAATTGTGTATTTTGAGAAACTGATATGCTAATGTTTAAAAACAAAATGATTGAAAATCCAAAACGTATTTAAACTGCTCATTTCATGATAGTTCATGCAGAGTTGTGGAGGGTTATAGCTTGTGGAATTTTCTGTGTGCCAGTTGGCCCTTACTGTTGTGACTAGTATGTCACCGGTAATGTGGAGGCATTTCATTATGATAAAACGTTACTTTCCCTGACAATGCGGTCATGTGTCAAGATGGTTGGCGTTATATTACAATACTGAATTTTAAACATCGTCCAACCAAGATCCAGATTATAGACTACCGCAATATGTCTAAGTACACACATATAAACTAATAATTTTAAGTACAGTCTTACCTCTACATCTATTTATCTTGAAAACATATATCTAATATTGAGGCATACATCAGGGTGGCTACTACTAGTAATCGTGTAAGATGTGCAAACTTTTGTAATTGGCTCTGATGTGCTCCCTACTGCAACAATTGTCAAAGCAATCAGTAGCTCAGGACTGCTGTCATTATTCATAAGCAACTCTTGTTAAAGAAACGGTTGGAGACCCCTGCCCTAGATAAAGAATCAGGAGAGGCACGGGCTGGAAATGGACAGTACCAGCTCAGACTAGAAACCACTGTAGAGCCATTGGCTGGAGGAAATGGAAAGAATGAAAATCGGTCATTAATGCATTTTCTCCATCTTCTCCCTCGTTCCAGAGGCTGAAAAGACATTGCTTCTTCTAACCCCTACTATTCTGGACAGGAATGACTTGTCCCTCCCTCACTATTTCATCTTTGCGAAAGTCTCTCTTCTCAACCATTTAAAGACAGTTACTAATTTCCCCCTTTTTACCTTCGGTTGAGGTTTCAGACCTAGGATGCACAAGTGAAGTAGAGGCAGCATTGGTATTGGGGCAGGGTGTTTGGGGAGGACAGATGTTAGCAGCAAACTTTCAAATATCGCAAAGTATGGTTTGGGCCAGATGGCACAACTTTCAATGCTCTAATAAAGTGCTTGATCAAAGTGGGCACTAAAAGTAGCAAAGGAGGAAAATATCAGACTCAGGGCCCAACTGAGACTGGTGTTACATGGAGGGAGACTAGGGTTCATAGGACAGGGTATGAAAGAGGAGTGTTGGACTGGTCCATGGACATTAAATACTGTGGCAATCCTCTAAGGAAGAGCTACGTAGGGCTAGGCCAGCACAGGGACCTCCAGAGCAACTAGGATCTTGCCTACCAATCTGCTGACCCCCATGAAACCCCTCATTTAATTTGCCAAAAACTGCGACCCAGAAGTCTGGAGAAACAATAGTAGCTGAAAGGCAGCAGTTGTCAAGCAAGAATTGTCAAAACGAATATATCTTTAAACACCTTTTTGTTAACATTGATAATTCTTGGTGGCAATGCTACATCATCCTTTTTCTCTTCTAGTGGTCATACTTTTTTTCTTACTGCCACCAATATGGCTGGTGATGGACTTTGTTTACAAGTAATTGGGAACTCCTTTATATAGCACCTACATTCTGGTACCTCCCTGGCAGTTATTCTATGTGAATTGTAAAGCAACATGGGGAAGAAGCATTTTCCACAGCTCTCGTCTTGTTCGTTTATAGAGGGCCACAATCGAATAAGGGCAGAGATGAGAATAATTCTCCAGTGTGTGCAGTTGTTCACAATGACGGATAGCAGAAGCCATTCTTATGAAGAACAACCTGGTTCAGTTTTCATGCTTCCATATTAAGCAAGCAGAAAGGGAAAGAAAAAAACATTTTAGAATCTAGCTTTCACTTCCTCTCCTGTGGAAGGGATCAGGACTTCCCTTCTCCACCTGCCAAATTTCTAATAACAAGAAGGTCATTTACTTGTATTGGTTGAAACAAAAAGGACGAAAAGTGAGCAAATCTAGATAAAGGAAAATGCAGGTTTATATTGCATTTTTTTTACAGGAAAAAAAGAAAACATTTGGGGAAAACACGAACGGAAACATGAAAAAGATTGTTTTGGAAACTAGCGAAAGAAGGTTTGACCCTTCTCATCGCACCAAGTAAAATTAGTTCGGTACATATTCTCTACAAAGTGCTTTGGACAGATTGCTATTACTGCTTCTTCTAGTAAAGGTTATAAGCACATCAGGTCTTGAGGTATACAAAGTACAAAAGAAAAAAATAATCAAGGGCTTCTTTGGGAAAAATGTTTTGGAGATTAATGGAAATGTGAGAACTACAATCCTTTCCATATTAATAGACTGCTTGATACATCTGCCATAAAAACATAAGCTGTTTACTGAAAAAAAATGCTTCTCCTTCCACAAACCAAATGGCCTCCATATAAATGCAAGGGTGGCCATCTTGGAACATGTTTTTTTTTTTTTTTTTTACATCTTAAGAAAAAACATTCCAAGAATGCCAGCACACTTGTACATGCACTGTGTGCACTTACTATGGTCATTTTGGAATGCTTTTGCTTGATGAAAAACCATCCAAGATGGCTGCTGTGTACCACTCATGCATGTGGATGGTGGACGTCTTCGATTTAATGTTTTGAAGCAAAAGAAAAAGCATCCCAAGATAGCGGCTGTGCATGCACGAATGAGTCGCCATTTTGGAATATATTGTGCGTGCACACCTGGGAAGCCATCTAGGAAAGATTTTAAACCATTAAAAAATGATCGCCTACTGACCCAGTGGCGTGTGGCACAGTGTCAGGGAGCTGGGGGGAGGGGAAATTGACACAAAGGGGAGTATTTTTTAAATAAAAACAGCAGGAAAGACGAAGGGGAAAAAGAGGTCAAGAAAATGTTCCCCCATTTAAATAAAGCAAGCCCTCGAAATCAGCAGTGGAAGTATACAATGAATTCAATCAAAATACGTTCAGCCCAACTATACAAACACAACAACAAGGAGAAAACCTATGGCATCAGGAGCAGTGAAACTAAGACACTCTCACCAACTTAAGGAGAAGTGTACACCTATTGCCCTTCAACCTTCGCATCGAATTGTATGCAAGGGGAACACGCAAAGCCTCACTGAGTCTATATGGGATTTAATAGCTGTCTATGCACAAGACCTAAAAAGCTCGTGGCAGTTTAGATAGGCTTCTGAAAATCCAAAAAAATATGGCACATATGTTGCAATAGTGCAAGTTTCATAAAAACGAACAATCCATTTAATAACCAAATTATAGCCTTCAATGCATATTGTGTATAGACCTTGGTCTAAAAATATCCTGTAATAAGAAATTGATTTATTAGCATCTGAAGAATGTTCTATTATGATTATCAAAATGTACTACCAGTATTAAAAATTAAGTGCCTTATACCGCATGAAACAGACACCGTATTGGGTATTGACAAGACCTGGGTCTGTGGTGCCACATGAGAACGGCTATGTCCCATGGATTGCCGAGCCCAGGGGTAAAATGAAAAGGGTGAGGGGAAGAACATTACCTGAGATGATCATCAGGAAATAGCTCTGGCAAGAGGCTGCCTGGGGCAGGTACTGTACAATGTTCCAGTTGTTCTCCAATGAATCTTCAACCTCATCTCCCGTTCCTTCCCCATCCGAAGCAACAGCCTCCTCTTCATCTTCACTGCCTTCATCATTTTCCTCTTGGACTTTTGCAGGTCCTTTCTGCAGTGGGTACAAAACATCTTATGTCAATCAAATAAAAAACCATTCTATTAAGTGGCTGTAGGAAGTTGGCTCTGTATGTGCTATTTCAAAGTAAGGAATAGCATGCACAGAGTCCAAGGGTTCCCCTTAGAGGTAAGATAGTGGCAAAAAGAGATAATACTAATGCTCTATTTTGTGGTAGTGTGGTCACGCAGTAGGCTTATCCAAGGAGTAGTGTTAAGCATTTGTTGTACATACACACAGGCAATAAATGAGGAACACACACTCAGAGACAAATCCAGCCAATAGGTTTTGTTATAGAAAAATATATTTTCTTAGTTTATTTTAAGAACCACAGGTTCAAATTCTACATGTAATATCTCATTTGAAAGGTATTGCAGGTAAGTACTTTAGGAACTTTGAATAATTACAGTAGCATATATACTTTTCACATAAAACACAAATAGCTGTTTTAAAAGTGGACACAGTGCAATTTTCACAGTTCCTGGGGGAGGTAAAGTATTGTTATTTTTAACAGGTAAGTAAGTCACTTACAGGTCTCAGTTTTGGGTCCAAGGTAGCCCACCGTTGGGGGTTCAGAGCAACCCCAAAGTTACCACACCAGCAGCTCAGGGCCGGTCAGGTGCAGAGGTCAAAGAGGTGCCCAAAACACATAGGCTTCAATGGAGAGAAGGGGGTGCCCCGGTTCCAGTCTGCCAGCAGGTAAGTACCCGCGTCTTCGGAGGGCAGACCAGGGGGGTTTTGTAGGGCACTGGGGGGGACACAAGTCAGCACAAAAAGTACACCCTCAGCAGCGCGGGGGCGGCCGGGTGCAGTGTGTAAACAAGCGTCGGGTTCTCTGTAGGTTTCAATGGGAGACCAAGGGGTCTCTTCAGCGGTGCAGGCAAGCAAGGGGGGGGGGGGGGCTCCTCGGGGTAGCCACCACCTGGGCAAGGGAGAGGGCCTCCTGGGGGTCACTCCTGCACAGAAGTTCCGTTCCTTCAGGTGCTGGGGGCTGCGGTGCAGGGTCTTTTCCAGCCGTCGGGACTTTAGGTTCAGGCAGTCGCGGTCAGGGGGAGCCTCGGGATTCCCTCTGCAGGCGTCGCTGTGGGGGTTCAGGGGGGACAACTTTGGTTACTCACGGTCTCGGAGTTGCCGGAGGGTCCTCCCTGAGGTGTTGGTTCTCCACCAGTTGAGTCAGGGTCGCCGGGTGCAGTGTTGCAAGTCTCACGCTTCTTGCGGGGATTTGCAGGGGTCTTTAAATCTGCTCCTCTGTAACAAAGTTGCAGTTCTTTTGGAGCAGTGCCGCTGTCCTCAGGAGTTTCTTGTCTTTCTTGAAGCAGGGCAGTCCTCTGAGGATTCAGAGGTCACTGGTCCATGGGAAAGCGTCGCTGGAGCAGGTTTCTTTGGAAGGCAGGAGACAGGCCGGTAGGTTTGGGGCCAAAGCAGTTGGTGTCTTCTTTTCTTCCTCTGCAGGGGTCTTTCAGCTCAGCAGTCGTCTTCTTCTTGTAGTTGCAGGAATCTAAATCTTTAGGTTCAGGGAAGCCCTTAAATACTAAATTTAAGGGCGTGTTTAGGTCTGGGGGGTTAGTAGCCAATGGCTACTAGCCCTGAGGGTGAGTACACCCTCTTTGTGCCTCCTCCCAAGGGGAGGGGGGCACATCCCTAATCCTATTGGGGGAATCCTCCATCTGCAAGATGGAGGATTTCTAAAAGTTAGAGTCACTTCAGCTCAGGACACCTTAGGGGCTGTCCTGACTGGCCAGTGACTCCTCCTTGTTGTTCTCATTATTTTCTCCAGCCTTGCCGCCAAAAGTGGGGGCCATGGCTGGAGGGGGCGGGCAACTCCACTAGCTGGAGTGCCCTGCGGTGCTGGAACAAAGGGGCGAGCCTTTGAGGCTCACCGCCAGGTGTTACAGCTCCTGCCTGGGGGAGGTGTTAGCATCTCCACCCAGTGCAGGCTTTGTTACTGGCCTCAGAGTGACAAAGGCACTCTCCCCATGGGGCCAGCAACATGTCTAGTGTGGCAGGCTGCTGGAACCAGTCAGCCTACACAGATAGTTGGATACGGTTTCAGGGGGCACCTCTAAGGTGCGCTCTGGGGTGTGTTTCACAATAAACTGTACACTGGCATCAGTGTGCATTTATTGTGCTGAGAAGTTTGATACCAAACTTCCCAGTTTTCAGTGTAGCCATTATGGTGCTGTGGAGTTCGTGTTTGACAAACTCCCAGACCATATACTCTTTATGGCTACCCTGCACTTACAATGTCTAAGGTTTGGCTTAGACACTGTAGGGGCACATTGCTCATGCACTGGTGCCCTCACCTATGGTATAGTGCACCCTGCCTTAGGGCTGTAAGGCCTGCTAGAGGGGTGACTTATCTATACTTGCATAGGCAGTGAGAGGCTGGCATGGCACCCTGAGAGGAGTGCCATGTCGACTTACTCATTTTGTTCTCACCAGCACACACAAGCTGGCAAGCAGTGTGTCTGTGCTGAGTGAGGGGTCTCCAGGGTGGCATAAGACATGCTGCAGCCCTTAGAGACCTTCCCTGGCATCAGGGCCCTTGGTACCCGAGGTACCAGTTACAAGGGACTTACCTGGATGCCAGGGTGTGCCAATTGTGGATACAAAAGTACAGGTTAGGGAAAGAACACTGGTGCTGGGGCCTGGTTAGCAGGCCTCAGCACACTTTCAATTCAAAACATAGCATCAGCATAGGCAAAAAGTCAGGGGGTAACCATGCCAAGGAGGCATTTCCTTACACAACCCCCCCCCCCCCAAACGAAAGAGTATGAGACTAACCTTTCCCAAGAGAGTCTTCATTTTCTAAGTGGAAGAACCTGGAAAGGCCATCTGCATTGGCATGGGCAGCCCCAGGTCTGCGTTCCACTATAAAGTCCATTCCCTGTAGGGAGATGGACCACCTCAACAGTTTTGGATTTTCACCTTTCATTTGCATCAGCCATCTGAGAGGTCTGTGGTCAGTTTGAACTACAAAGTGAGTACCAAAGAGGTATGGTCTCAGCCTTTTCAGGGACCAAACCACAGCAAAGGCCTCCCTCTCAATGGCACTCCAATGCTGCTCCCTGGGGAGTAACCTCCTGCTAATGAAAGCAACAGGCTGGTCAAGGCCATCATCATTTGTTTGGGACAAAACTGCCCCTATCCCATGTTCAGAGGCATCTGTCTGCACAATGAACTGCTTGGAGTAATCTGGAGCTTTTAGAACTGGTGCTGTGCACATAGCTTGTTTCAGGGTGTCAAAGGCCTGTTGGCATTCTACAGTCCAGTTTACTTTCTTGGGCATTTTCTTGGAGGTGAGTTCTGTGAGGGCTGTCACAATGGATCCATATCCCTTCACAAACCTCCTATAGTACCCAGTCAAGCCAAGGAATGCCCTGACTTGAGTCTGGGTTTTTGGAGCTACCCAGTCCAGAATAGTCTGGATCTTAGGCTGGAGTGGCTGAACTTGGCCTCCACCTACAAGGTGTCCCAAGTAAACCACAGTTCCCTGCCATATCTGGCATTTGGATGCCTTGATAGAGAGGCCTGCTGATTGCAGAGCCTTCAAAACCTTCTTCAGGTGGACCAGGTGATCCTGCCAGGTGGAGCTGAAGACAGCAATATCATCAGGATAAGCTGCACTAAAGGATTCCAACCCAGCAAGGACTTGATTCACCAACCTTTGGAAGGTGGCAGGGGCATTCTTTAAACCAAAGGGCATAACAGTAAATGATAATGCCCATCAGGTGTGGAGAATGCTGTTTTCTCTTTTGCTCCAGGTGCCATTTTGATTTTCCAGTACCCTGCTGTTAAGTCAAAGGTACTTAAGAATTTGGCATCACCTAATTTATCAATCAGCTCATCAGCTCTAGGAATGGGATGGGCATCTGTCTTGGTGACAGAATTAAGACCTCTGTAGTCCACACAAAACCTCATCTCTCTCTTTCCATCTTTGGTGTGAGGTTTGGGGACTAAGACCACTGGGCTAGCCCAGGGGCTGTCAGAGTGCTCAATTACTCCCAATTCCAGCATCTTGTGGACTTCCACCTTGATGCTTTCCTTAACTTGATCAGACTGTCTGAAGATTTTGTTTTTGACAGGCCTGCTGTCTCCTGTGTCCACATCATGGGTACACAGGTGTGTCTGACCAGGGGTCAAGGAAAAGAGCCCAGCAAACTGTTGCAGGACCTTCCTACAATCAGATTGCTGTTGGCCAGAGAGGGTGTCTGAATAGATCACTCCATCCACTGAGCCATCTTTAGGGTCTGATGAGAGGAGATCAGGGAGAGGCTCACTCTCAGCTTCCTGGTCCTCATCTGTTACCATCAACAGATTCACATCAGCCCTATCATGGAAGAGTTTTAGGCGGTTTACATGGATCACCCTCTTGGGGCTCCTGCTTGTGCCTAGGTCCACCAGGTAGGTGACCTGACTCTTCTTTTCCAGGATTGGGTAAGGGCCACTCCATCTGTCCTGAAGTGCCCTAGGAGCCACAGGCTCCAAAACCCAGACTTTCTGCCCTGGTTGGAATTCAACCATTGCAGCCTTTTGGTCATACCAAAACTTCTGGAGCTGTTGGCTGGCCTCAAGGTTTTTACTTGCCTTTTCCATGTACTCTGCCATCCTTGAGCGAAGGCCAAGTACATAGTCCACTATGTCTTGTTTAGGCTCATGAAGAGGTCTCTCCCAGCCTTCTTTAACAAGAGCAAGTGGTCCCCTTACAGGGTGGCCAAACAGAAGTTCAAAGGGTGAGAACCCTACTCCCTTCTGAGGCACCTCTCTGTAAACGAAAAGCAGACATGGCAGGAGGACATCCCATCTCCTTTTGAGTTTTTCTGGGAGCCCCATGATCATGCCCTTTAATGTCTTGTTGAATCTCTCAACAAGGCCATTAGTTTGTGGATTATATGGTGTAGTGAATTTATAAGTCACTCCACACTCATTCCACATGTGTTTCAGGTATGCTGACATGAAGTTGGTACCTCTGTCAGACACCACCTCCTTAGGGAAGCCCACTCTGGTAAAGATACCAATGAGGGCCTTGGCTACTGCAGGGGCAGTAGTCAACCTAAGGGGAATAGCTTCAGGATACCTTGTAGCATGATCCACTACTACTAGGATGTACATATTTCCTGAGGCTGTGGGAGGTTCAAGTGGACCCACTATGTCCACACCCACTCTTTCAAAGGGGACCCCCACCACTGGAAGTGGAATGAGGGGGGCCTTTGGATGTCCACCTGTCTTACCACTGGCTTGACAGGTGGTACAGGAGGTGCAAAACTCCTTAACCTTCTGGGACATGTTGGGCCAGTAGAAGTGGTTGACTAACCTCTCCCACGTCTTGGTTTGTCCCAAATGGCCAGCAAGGGGAATATCATGGGCTAAGGTCAGAATAAACTCTCTGAACGCCTGAGGCACTACCACTCTCCTAGTGGCACCAGGTTTGGGATCTCTTGCCTCAATGTACAGGAGTCCATCTTCCCAATAGACCCTATGTGTTCCATTTTTCTTGCCTTTGGACTCTTCAGCAGCTTGCTGCCTAAGGCCTTCAAGAGAGGGACAGGTTTCTTGTCCCTTACACAACTCTTCCCTTGAGGGTCCCCCTGGGCCCAAGAGCTCAACCTGATAAGGTTCCAGCTCCAAAGGCTCAGTTCCCTCAGAGGGCAGAACTTCTTCCTGAGAAGAGAGGTTCTCTTTTTCTTGTTGTGTTGCAGCTGGTTTCCCAGCTGACTTTCCTTTTCTCTTGGTAGGCTGGGCCTTTCTTCCAGACTCCAGCTCTACTTTTTCACCCTGTGCCTTACACTGTGCCCTTGTCTTGACACACACCAGTTCAGGGATACCCAGCATGGCTGCATGGGTTTTCAGTTCTACCTCAGCCCATGCTGAGGACTCCAGGTCATTTCCAAGCAAACAGTCTACTGGGATATTTGAGGAGATCACCACCTGTTTCAGGCCATTGACCCCTCCCCATCTAAAGTTACCATTGCCATGGGATGTACTTTAGTTTGATTGTCAGCGTTGGTGACTGGATAGGTTTGTCCAGTCAGGTATTGGCCAGGGGAAACCAGTTTCTCTGTCACCATAGTGACACTGGCACCTGTATCCCTCAGGCCCTCTACACTTGTCCCATTAATTAAGAGCTGCTGCCTGTATTTTTGCATGTTAGGGGGCCAGGCAGCCAGTGTGGCTAAATCCACCCCACCCTCAGAGACTAATGTAGCTTCAGTGTGACACCTGAGTTGCTCTGGGCACACTGTTGATCCCACTTGGAGACTAGCCATTCCAGTGTTAGCTGGAGTGGAGTTTGAAGTGGTATTTTTTTTGGGGACAGGCCTTGTCTTCAGTTTGGTGTCCAGACTGACTACAGCTACGACACCAGGCCTTTTTGGGATCAAAGTTTTTACCCTTGTACCCAGAATTGTTTTGTGAAGAGGCTCTGGGCCCACCCTCCTGTGCAGGTTTTTGGGAGCCTGTAGAAGACTCTTTACTATTTTTGTTTGTCTCACCACCCTTCCCCTGGGGAGGTTTTGTGACCCCTTTCTTTTGGTCACCCCCTGTGGAAGTTTTGGACACCCTAGTCTTGACCCAATGGTCCGCCTTCTTTCCCAATTCTTGGGGAGAAATTGGTCCTAGGTCTACCAGATGCTGATGCAGTTTATCATTGAAACAATTACTTAATAGGTGTTCTTTCACAAATAAATTGTACAGCCCATCATAATTACTTACACCACTGCCTTGAATCCAACCATCTAGTGTTTTTACTGAGTAGTCTACAAAGTCAACCCAGGTCTGGCTCGAGGATTTTTGAGCCCCCCTGAATCTAATCCTATACTCCTCAGTGGAGAATCCAAAGCCCTCAATCAGGGTACCCTTCATGAGGTCATAAGATTCTGCATCTTTTCCAGAGAGTGTGAGGAGTCTATCCCTACACTTTCCTGTGAACATTTCCCAAAGGAGAGCACCCCAGTGAGATTTGTTCACTTTTCTGGTTACACAAGCCCTCTCAAAAGCTGTGAACCATTTGGTGATGTCATCACCATCTTCATATTTAGTTACAATCCCTTTAGGGATTTTCAACATGTCAGGAGAATCTCTGACCCTATTTATGTTGCTGCCACCATTGACGGGTCCTAGGCCCATCTCTTGTCTTTCCCTTTCTATGGCTAGGATCTGTCTTTCCAAAGTCAATCTTTTGGCCATCCTGGCTAACTGGATATCCTCTTCACTGGAGTTATCCTCAGTGATTTCAGGGAGGTTGGTCCCTCCTGTGAATGAGCCAGCATCTCTGACTATTATGCTTGGAGTTAGGGCTTGAGAGGCCCTGTTCTCCCTAAATAGGACTGGTAGGGGGGAATTTTCCTCCAAGTCACTATCTTCATCCTCTGTGTTGCCATCCTCAGAGGGGTTGGCCCTTTCAAACTCTGCCAACAGCTCCTGGAGCTGTAGTTTGGAAGGTCTGGGGACCATTGTTATTTTCTTTAATTTACAGAGTGACCTTAGCTCCCTCATCTTAAGATGGAGGTAAGGTGTGGTGTCGAGTTCCACCACATTCACATCTGTACTAGACATTATGCTTCTAAATGTTGGAATACTTTTTAAGAATCTAAAACTAGTTCTAGGTTCTAATTCAAACTTTTACCAAACTTTTAAACTCTAAAGGAAATGCTAACAGGGACTAACACAAGGCCCTAGCAGGACTTTAAAGAATTTAGAAAAATTTCAAATTGCAAAAATCAATTTCTAATGACAATTTTTGGAATTTGTCGTGTGATCAGGTATTGGCTGAGTAGTCCAGCAAATGCAAAGTCTTGTACCCCACCGCTGATCCACCAATGTAGGAAGTTGACTCTGTATGTGCTATTTCAAAGTAAGGAATAGCATGCACAGAGTCCAAGGGTTCCCCTTAGAGGTAAGATAGTGGCAAAAAGAGATAATTCTAATGCTCTATTTTGTGGTAGTGTGGTCGAGCAGTAGGCTTATCCAAGGAGTAGTGTTAAGCATTTGTTGTACATACACACAGGCAATAAATGAGGAACACACACTCAGAGTCAAATCCAGCCAATAGGTTTTGTTATAGAAAAATATATTTTCTTAGTTTATTTTAAGAACCACAGGTTCAAATTCTACATGTAATATCTCATTTGAAAGGTATTGCAGGTAAGTACTTTAGGAACTTTGAATAATTACAGTAGCATATATACTTTTCACATAAAACACAAATAGCTGTTTTAAAAGTGGACACAGTGCAATTTTCACAGTTCCTGGGGGAGGTAAAGTATTGTTATTTTTAACAGGTAAGTAAGTCACTTACAGGTCTCAGTTTTGGGTCCAAGGTAGCCCACCGTTGGGGGTTCAGAGCAACCCCAAAGTTACCACACCAGCAGCTCGGGGCCGGTCAGGTGCAGAGGTCAAAGAGGTGCCCAAAACACATAGGCTTCAATGGAGAGAAGGGGGTGCCCCGGTTCCAGTCTGCCAGCAGGTAAGTACCCGCGTCTTCGGAGGGCAGACCAGGGGGGTTTTGTAGGGCACCGGGGGGACACAAGTCAGCACAAAAAGTACACCCACAGCAGCGCGGGGGCGGCCGGGTGCAGTGTGTAAACAAGCGTCGGGTTCTCTGTAGGTTTCAATGGGAGACCAAGGGGTCTCTTCAGTGGTGCAGGCAGGCAAAGGGGGGGGGGGGGGGCCTCCTCGGGGTAGCCACCACCTGGGCAAGGGAGAGGGCCTCCTGGGGGTCACTCCTGCACAGAAGTTCCGTTCCTTCAGGTGCTGGGGGCTGCGGGTGCAGGGTCTTTTCCAGCCGTCAGGACTTTAGGTTCAGGCAGTCGCGGTCAGGGGGAGCCTCGGGATTCCCTCTGCAGGCATCGCTGTGGGGGCTCAGGGGGGACAACTTTGGTTACTCACGGTCTCGGAGTCGTCGGAGGGTCCTCCCTGAGGTGTTGGTTCTCCACCAGTTGAGTCGGGGTCGCCGGGTGCAGTGTTGCAAGTCTCACGCTTCTTGCGGGGATTTGCAGGGGTCTTTAAATCTGCTCCTCTGTAACAAAGTTGCAGTTCTTTTGGAGCAGTGCCGCTGTCCTCGGGAGTTTCTTGTCTTTCTTGAAGCAGGGCAGTCCTCTGAGGATTCAGAGGTCGCTGGTCCTTGGGAAAGCGTCGCTGGAGCAGGTTTCTTTGGAAGGCAGGAGACAGGCCGGTAGGTCTGGGTCCAAAGCAGTTGGTGTCTTCTTTTCTTCCTCTGCAGGGGTCTTTCAGCTCAGCAGTCGTCTTCTTCTTGTAGTTGCAGGAATCTAAATCTTTAGGTTCAGGGAAGCCCTTAAATACTAAATTTAAGGGCGTGTTTAGGTCTGGGGGGTTAGTAGCCAATGGCTACTAGCCCTGAGGGTGAGTACACCCTCTTTGTGCCTCCTCCCAAGGGGAGGGGGGCACATCCCTAATCCTATTGGGGGAATCCTCCATCTGCAAGATGGAGGATTTCTAAAAGTTAGAGTCACTTCAGCTCAGGACACCTTAGGGGTAGTCCTGACTGGCCAGTGACTCCTTGTTGTTCTCATTATTTTCTCCGGCCTTGCCGCCAAAAGTGGGGGCCGTGGCCGGAGGGGGCGGGCAACTCCACTAGCTGGACTGCCCTGCGGTGCGGTGCTGGAACAAAGGGGTGAGCCTTTGAGGCTCACCGCCAGGTGTTACAGCTCCTGCCTGGGGGAGGTGTTAGCATCTCCACCCAGTGCAGGCTTTGTTACTGGCCTCAGAGTGACAAAGGCACTCTCCCCATGGGGCCAGCAACATGTCTCTAGTGTGGCAGGCTGCTGGAACCAGTCAGCCTACACAGATAGTTGGATACGGTTTCAGGGGGCACCTCTAAGGTGCCCTCTGGGGTGTGTTTCACAATAAAATGTACACTGGCATCAGTGTGCATTTATTGTGCTGAGAAGTTTGATACCAAACTTCCCAGTTTTCAGTGTAGCCATTATGGTGCTGTGGAGTTCGTGTTTGACAAACTCCCAGACCATATACTCTTTATGGCTACCCTGCACTTACAATGTCTAAGGTTTGGCTTAGACACTGTAGGGGCACAGTGCTCATGCACTGGTGCCCTCACCTATGGTATAGTGCACCCTGCCTTAGGGCTGTAAGGCCTGCTAGAGGAGTGACTTATCTATACTTGCATAGGCAGTGAGAGGCTGGCATGGCACCCTGAGGGGAGTGCCATGTCGACTTACTCATTTTGTTCTCACCAGCACACACAAGCTGGCAAGCAGTGTGTCTGTGCTGAGTGAGGGGTCTCCAGGGTGGCATAAGACATGCTGCAGCCCTTAGAGACCTTCCCTGGCATCAGGGCCCTTGGTACCAGAGGTACCAGTTACAAGGGACTTACCTGGATGCCAGGGTGTGCCAATTGTGGATACAAAAGTACAGGTTAGGGAAAGAACACTGGTGCTGGGGCCTGGTTAGCAGGCCTCAGCACACTTTCAATTCAAAACATAGCATCAGCATAGGCAAAAAGTCAGGGGGTAACCATGCCAAGGAGGCATTTCCTTACAGTGGCTATTCCACAGCCTGCCTTAGCCCTTCACTACCTTTTCTGCAAAGCCAATCCCCGTTTCCAAATCTCCACTGGTAGTACTTAGTCACCTTTGCTCCCAAATACAACATAAAGAATCACGGTTTATAACCCCTTTAGCTTGAAATTAAACCAGAGTCCTTATACCCAACATAGAAATTAAGTTAGCTCATCTCCAGTGCAAGTTCGAATTCACTTTATTATATTTATCATAATAAATCATAAAAGCATATACAAAAGGTGAATTGTTAAGATCAGCTCCCAAAATCAAATCATTAATTTAAAAGTGAAATAAAACCGCTAAAAAACCATAACAAATAAAGACAGACAGTATTATTCTCTAAAAATTGTAAGTAAAGCAAGGCTGGCCTAACTTTAGGCAACAATAAAGGGCAAATATACTTAAATCCCAAATTAGAAAACTTTGGGCAAATAAAAACAATATGCAAACTTTCTAGTGCCGCAGCCGTATCGTATCACAAGTGCAAGTTGCAGGGTTTTCTGCACTATGCCAATTGACCAGCAGCTTTGAAAGCATATTAAAGTGAAAATAAGTCAGGAGGCGTCTATGAAACACCAACATAGCTAATGTTAAATACAATTCACATTTGACAGAGCTACTCCCTCTCCCCTTAAAAGTTGGTACCATAGCAGAAGCGGCATAACTGGACTTGGTCAGCAAGTTCAAATGATTATATTCTGCCACCAAAATATTGAGCGCATCCCCCTGCCGGGAATGCGCAAAATGGGCTTTCTCTATCTCCTCCCAAGCTGCTGCCTTCTCCTCCTCTAAAATGCCACGAGAACAAGGGCATTAATTGAAATACTAATACTATCTAAGGGATGAAGGATCACTCCAGAATAACATCCCTCCAAAAATCTGGAAACTTCAGACTCTAGTGGTTCCTCTGAAGAGGGTGAATTACAAATATTGATCACCAGGACCCTAAGGCTGCCTGCAAAGGTAATTAAAATGCCAAATATAATGGTTGAATCAAAGTGGACTAAATCAATTTCACATTCCAGAGTTAAACTAACATAAATTGCCAGCCCCCCCTTTGCTCTACCATGCGAAGACGGCTGTGCAGGAGCATAAAAAGTTACGTAGCCATCAAGGCAGGCCACCCTGGAAACATCCCATGTCTCTTGGAGATATACAATTTGGGAGGCCTTCAGCAAATTTACCTCAGTGTCTAAAACTTATCTAATCCCCGCCACATTACAACTCATAATCCTGAGCTGGGTCGGGTCTCACCAAGGCAGCTCTTTCTCACTTACGCCCGTCTCCCCACCATCAGTGGTTACCAGAAGTCAGTCCTGATCATCAAGCCCTGTCAGGGCATCAAACCTATTGCTTAGCTGGACCTGCGGATTTATAGGTAAATAGGGCGGAATGGTACTCTTCACCCTCTGTACCGAACCCTCTAACATCCTTGGACCCCTAATAAATTTCCCCGGAGGATAGGAAAATCCCAATACGCAGATCACAACCCCAGTGCCCCTGAAGGAGTCACACGCAGATCTGTTAGACCCTTCTGGGGTTCCAGAAATTTACCACACTACAGTCACCAGTCCCGCTTTTTGCTGCTTCCCCCATCCCGCTCACCCTCTGTACCATGATGATTTCATTATACAAGGAGTGTGGATAGCTCATTTGGTTAGAAAGTCCGTGGGCTACTTTATTTTTTATGCTACTGTAGCTTTCTGCTTCTTCCTCTTTCAAAGCGGGTATATTTACTAAAACGCATTCGTTGGGGTGCAGCTGTCGGAGGCAACGGTAGGGTCACCTTCTCTAGGTATAAGCCCTCTGTAGATAACGCATTAGCATGACCTGGTTGAGTGGGGAGATTACCCACAAGCTTTAATACTCCTCCAGCCTGAGTACACTCCTGCCTAACTAAGGGGTTTGGAGCGGGTCCCGAACATTAGTACATTGCTCCTAAAGTAAATATGACCTCTTAGAATATACCCGCACACATTCATGTGGGGGAAGTTCTATTCCTAAAATCAACCATTGCTGACTCAGTGATGCAACAGTATTATTTCTAATGAAAGTGCGGGAGGGCTCCTTCCCAAGGGTGTTACAATTAAGGAGTCCATTACCCAGCTCATTTCACTGACCCAGCTGTCCTGCCCACCAACCTAGCATCAAGCTTCTCCAATACGTTAACATTTTTGTCATCCCCTCTTCCAATTTATCAAATCTACACTTAAAAGTCTTCATAACAGACAATCCCCTTTCCACTGACCCCAACCTCTGTTCCCTTCTGGTTGGACAAGTAAGGGGGGCAGAGGCCTCAGTATTTGCGTCGATCTGCAGGGTGCCCTTAGGATCTGCACACATGACCTCCTCAGCTGCTGCAATAACTCCACTTGTGCTATCTTCTTCGTTTTTTCTCCCTATGGGGTTGAACCCCATAATTCAAGTGGAAGACCCCTGTGTGTCTTCCACCTGGTGTCTTGGGCTTCACAGAGCCTATAAAATCGCACCTCCCCTCCGTAAGACCAGGCAAAGCCGCAATAGTGGGACCCTCAACACAAGAAACCGCTGAGGCCCTAGTGACACCCTCCTCTGTAGGCTGTGATAAAGTAAGACGCTTCGTCACAGACGCACTATTATTTTCACCTGGAACCAAAATATTTGAGGCAAAGGTGGGTAACTGATCTACTTGTTATTTCCTCAGACGGCGCAGATACTGCATTGTTGAGGAATGTCAGAATGGAGTTCTGTTTCCTTGGCCTGTCACCATTGTATTGGGCTCCCCACCCTTCCGCTTGCCCATCCTATTCCACCACTACTGAACAAAAAGCTCTCACTTCCAAACCAAAAACCAAGAGAAGTGGTCCAGCCCAGCCTCATCCAGCCACGAACGGGCACAGATGGGCATGCTCTTCGCCAGGATATGAGCCCGGGCATGTCCCACACCACAGGAGGTGGAAAAGGTTTAAAAACATGTGGCGCAGATTGTAAAACTGTGGTGGCCCCTGCTTCTCCTGGGGTGATGCACAATATAGCAGGCTGGGGCAGGGCGCTCCCTAGCAACATGCTCTTCCACTGGTTCCCCGCACCGCGGGAGATGGAAAGCACTTAAAAGCATGCAGCGTGTATTGCAAAGCTGTGGTGGCCCCTCCTGCTCCTGGGGTGATGCATAACAGCAGGCTGGGACAGAGTGTCCCCCCAGCAACACGCTCCTTCCTCTGACTGAATCAGTCACACTAGTATGCCATAGCCCTTACCCCTTTTTGTCCATTCTGCCAACCACTTGCTCGTGCCCCTAACACACCTGTCAATATGTCTCTCTGCAGTGAGGTCTCTCCAGCCACAAGCATTTGGTCACTTTCACATTTTTGTATTGCTTGATCCATAGTACCACCCTTAATTCGCAGTGCTGCATCCACAGCATGTATTCTTATAGTTTAGTTCTACGCAGGCTCTCTTCCAGCACAGTGTGATCTCGTACTGTGTTATGCTTAACTCTAAAGACCTCAGTCATTTTAGGAAAGCGCTGAAGACGACTGCCCAGGGAGACAGCTTTTGTTTCATGAATAGGGCAATCAAAAAATGAAAAGAAATGTTGGTCGAAAGAAGGAGGAGGAGTTCCATAGATCAGGTGTTATTTTGCCTACGGCTGGCTATGACCACCTCTAAGAGAATGGTCTCCCTTCTTTCTTTCATCGCTTCACTCAAGTCACATAGCCCAAAAGCAACAGCATACTTTTTATTTCACCACTATGGAGCCTTGAATTGCTGCACTTTTACCCACACTCTGTGCTTTAGCTGGTTTTCTCACCTCTCCGTAGAGGACGTTAGAGGGGATCTTTCCTTTGATTCCCCCATAGTTCGCTGGGTCCATCCAAAGCAAGAACTCCCAGCACCGGGAGAGGGAGATAGTAAGTGAGTGGAATATCTCTCGTGAGTGAATACTAGGAACAATGAAAGAAACAACCATAATTAGAGAGAATTATAATTTGCTCTTGTAAAGCAGACAAGTACACAAGTAGGCCCACCCCAGACTCCACTAACCTCTTTGTGATGTACTCCACATAGGATATGGCATCTTCAATTCTTCGCTTTTTCGTACAAAGAATGATCCTGTTAAAGTTAGCGTATATTACGGATGAACCAAGGCGCTTAAACTCTGCCACTAGCCTGAAGAAACAAAAAAAACAGAAAAGAGAAGGTGAGCAGGACAAGAAAATCTAGAACAACTGAGATGGGAGAACAAAGGAACAAGCATTGACAATGCCTGTAAGTCTGGCTGGTAACTAAATGTGTTTCTTCAGTCACTTGTGACTTCGCATCTAAATGTGGCAATCATCTTGGAATAGTAAAATGATACACTAGGGGCAATATTATTGAAAACTTCTTTATAAACAGTGGCAGCATGAGAAGTTGCATGCTGCAGAGGAAATGTAAAATGAGAAACCTGGTAGCACTGTCTGAGGGCCTGCCAGGGATGACAAACAACATTTAAACATAAAGGAACGAGATGAAAGGGGTGTTTTTAGAGAAGAAAATGGAAAAACAAATTCAGGAGTTAAGCAACTGAGGAGATGGGTAGGCTAAGTAAACAGATGTGGATGCTGTACTTATGAAGACATCTCTCTCTAACTATCGTTAGCCCCTTTAAAATACCTTATGCATCAAATTACTAAACTCCTAGACCCCGGCTCACATTTTTAACCTGCTGGTTTCATATCTGCATTAACATCACAAGGCTCGTTTACTTTAGTCTGCTGTTAACAAAAGGCTTTAAATTCAAAAGCTCCTATTCCATCAAAATGGTGTTCCGGTGTGCCACAATGTCCTCTAATACAGAACGTGAGCTCTTTAGTTGCTCATTAAAACTCTGTGGAGAAGCTACAGTTGCTCTCTAGGGAGTAAACAGACCGACAGTTATAGATTTTGAAGGTACATGTTTCAGTCTGCTTGACATATCTTTCTCATCCAGGTCAGTAAAGCATTCTTTCAGAACTCACAGAAAACGTGTCCTGATTTCTAGACCACTAACCATAATTTCTATAACAAAATGAACACCCACATTTTGTTTATGTAAAGAAAAAAAAAAGAAAAAAAAGCTATCTGTTTCACAACTTTATTTCCATCCAGATGGAGTTCAAATGTGCCATAATTTAGTCAAAAGTGCATGATGTTAGCGCTCTAGTTGTTCATTACAACACAGTGGTGATTCCACAGTAGAATAGTGGGGAACCACCTGACAGGCTACTGCTGATGTTTAAGTACATATTTTACTCAGAATATCACACTGTATTCTCACCTGGCGAGGAAGATAATGTTAAGTTATAGAAAATGCTCTGATTTGAACTCCTGGACCACCTTCCATAACCTCTATTTCAATCATGAAAGAAAACAGTTTTCTCTCACACATGGTTTATCAAATGTCAGCATGAGGTGAGCAGGGTAAAATCCTCAGAATTGTTAAAACAAGTATAACACCATTAAACATGATTTATATTGTGAATAAAATCTATTATCATCCCATATAGGTGGTACTTTTTTGCAACTACATTGCATTTCAACGAGGACCATGTCCCTGAGCACTGTATCGGTTGCATCAACATGCCCACAAACACCACAAGCCCCTGGAAATCAGGGTGTGTTCATCCTGCCCACATGTGGTTTTTAAATCTACATATTTATATCCACATTTTTAACCCCTTCATGCCTAACCAGAGCCCTTCTTTAAATGCTAATTCCTCAACAGTGGCCAACGGATCTGCACCAAATTAAAAAGAAACACATTGCAAGTTTTTTTGTATAAGAAAGCAAATTTATCTTTTTGAATTAACATGGGAAATTGCACATTGGATAGTCTCCTTCTTAGCCCCCTTTGACGGATCAAGGTGAAACAATCCACAAAGGGGCAGAGGTGGATGACTTTTTGTTTAATAAAGTTCAATACAGATTCATCAAAGTTAGAAGCAAAAAACGCTTTTCCTATTTTAACAGACTTAATTATAACTCTATAATTATGTGTGTGTACATACATACGTATATGTCATAAAATGTTTTAAGTTTATCAATATAATTTATTGGTAATATGTAAACCACCCATATACCTCCCCAGTCTAGCTGTGCTATATAAACTTAAAATGAGGAATATAATTAGATGTGTCAAAATTACAATTAGAAAAACAATACACAATCTCCAGAGTAGCCCTAGCAAAGATTATTTTACTGCAAATCCATTACACCCACAGAGTGTGAGAGAGGGTAACCATTAGCAAAACCCGTGAGATTCTACCCAACACAAAAGTGTGCAGACTTTAACAAAGGGGACTACCTGTCAGGCGCACTGCCTTTCTTTGTAACTTTTCCTTCTAAACTCATCAGACCTGGGGCGTCTGACATACTTTTTCCCAATTAGCTAATCCAGTTTGTATCTATTATCATTAGCTTACCACAACACGTAATGTATACTCTACTGAGCACAAGCTACCTCACAGCACAACTATCAGACATTTGGGGGTTATTACAACTTTGGAGGAGGTGTTAATCCGTCCCAAAAGTGACGGTAAAGTGACAGATATACCACCAGCCGTATTACGAGTTCCATAGGATATAATGGACTCGTAATACGGCTGGTGGTATATCCGAAACTTTTGGGACGGATTAACACCTCCTCCAAAGTTGTAATAATCCCCATAGTCATAACATTATAAATACGTACAACACTGTTGGCAAAACATCAGACAACCCCTAAAGTGGGCTCTACAAGAATTATTTCAGTGTGGCTCTTCTGACTCCAGAGTTCGTCAGAGGGGTTTTACCAGCCTAAAACACTTGCCTACTATGGTAGTCCTGGACTCGAAGCAATTAAATGGCAGTAATCAGACATATTGCACAAGTGCACATATGATCCACCCATACAAGCCTACTGGCTTTCGCACATGCTTTTCACGTTAAATAAGCCTGGCCTACTATCTTTGTCTTGACTTTTTGAAATAAAAAGTACCAGCATCTGACATTAGGACACTGGCTTGTCACCATAACCTGCCCAGGCCCTACGTATTGACATAGGATTTCCAAAGAGACAAAATGCAATGTAAGCACTCTTTTTTAGCCGAAGGACTCAAGAGCTTCCCAATCAAATGGGGCGGGAAGCAAGGGTACTGTGCAAACATTGTTTGTGGGACAAGGAGAGGAGTAGAAGGTACAAAGAGTGATGGATTGGGAAAGATGTAAAGGTGTGACCACGTTAGGAAGGAAAGCAGCCCTGGTTGGCAACACCAACTTGTCTGGAAAGAAGGTTGTGAAATGAAGAAGACATCCAAGGGCTTGCAGCTCACACTGACCCTTCTAGCATACTGGAGCCAAAAACACAGTTTTGAGGGTCAACATACTAAAGATACAAGGGGCTCAAACAGAGTCCCACCAAAAAAGTAAAAAGCATATTTAAGTCCCATTGAGGAACCACAAAGAGTGTGTGGAAAAAGACTGGGCAGGCTCCTTTTCGGTTGATAACAGAAGGTACGGCAACAGCAATGGGACAATCACACAATGTTAGATTGGCATTGTGGTGATGAGAACAAATGAGAAGTTCTCACTTGCAGCTGTAGTTTTGCATCTTGGGTACTTCCTTCCACCATAAACAAACTATTTCAGCCTATTTGCAGTATCCCAGACCGCGTACACTTTCACAGAGAACACATACCTACGTAAAGGCAGCCTTTCCTCATTTTCTTTTTGTGAAATCTAATAAATCACATTTTCACAGGCAAAACCTTGCGGCTTTAAAAATGCAATTTTAATTCTCTATGATAAAAATAACAATGAAGAAAAATCCACACTGGCACAAGTCTCAAAAGAGAGATTTCCCATTCAGCACCTAAAGACTTCAAGGTGCTTCACTGCCTTGGACTGCAGCGGAGCATCAATTAGTGCTTTGCAATCTGGAAGTAATGTCAGAGTAAAGTTGTAAATCATTAATTACCAGCTATTCTCCTGATTTAGCAGGGCGGAGGGAAGGGTACTGATTAATCTTAAGAGACCTATGATAAAGAACTAGATCACAGGTCATGGCAGCATCTTTGATATTCATCAACATTAGGATCAAAAATAAAGTTCATCCTAACATATGGAAGCAAACAAGTAGCATAGGGGAAAATGACCACTGAGAAAATCAGTAACTGAAAACATAACACACAGACGCCTCTAATTTCAGGGTATTGATCCTCAAGTCATAATCTAGGTAACAAAGCTTGACAGAGTGTAAATTGTTCGACAGTTGCTGCTTTGCAAATTTCAATGGCCGTGTACACCCTGATAAGATCAGCAATTGCTGCCATATCCCTAGTAGAAGTGTAACTATGTTTAGCTGATAGTGGTCTATTCAGTTTCTGATATAACCTTATATACATTCTTCTCAAGATAACAAAACCACTGAAATCGCTCTGAAAAAAATTAACTGATATATCCCACCGGTTTAATCTATGGAGCATCTCAAAGTGTATTTCACACACAGAATATGGTGTTTTCACCTTGCAGAGGAGTAAGGTTTGTCAGTGTAAGAATGTTTTGTTAAAGTCTGAGCTATGCACAGTGAGACACAATGTAAAGTTCACAAAGAACAAGTTACATACCTTTGGTAATGCTCTTTATGGTGGATACCCTAGCTGCAGACTCCTCACCTTAGAATAATTCCCACTTGCATAACTAGACCCAGAAATCCTTTTCCACAGCAGTGCTTCTGTGCACTGCTAGATGGTGCTGTGTGTGTCATAGAGATGAGACAGTGCAGGAACTGATGGGGCAGAGCCGCATATAAGCGCCAACCCTGGATAGTGAAGTCTGTTTCTCCTTTTTTCCCTTTCAGATGCAAAACAAAAAAAAATTGTACCAATGTACTGAATACTAACTTGGGAACCTTTTAGATGTGAAAAAGAGTCAACACCACTGAACAGTAGGGAGAGCAGTGAGGAATCTGCAGTTAGACTGACAATCCATCAGAAAGAGCATTACCAAAGGTAAGTAAATTGTTCATCTGATGGATACTTCCAAATTCAGATTCCTCAAGTAAATACCAAAATCAGTGCCTCTCCAGGTGGTCTGTGGAGCAGAGTTAGACCAAACAAATCTTTCAGGACCGAGCAGGCCAAGTATCCTTTCCGCTGGACCAGGATGTCAAGACAGTAGTGCTTCATGAACATAAGCATTGACATCCACGTCTGGCAGATATCAAGGACAGGTGCTCTGTGAGCCATACAGTAGTAGTAGATTTAGCACGTATAGTGCATAGCAGATCTTAATCCTCAACAGGGCCCTCTTATGCACAACCTTCCCTTTCTTTGCTCCTAAAACCCCACAAAGAGGTTTTTTGTCCACTCAATGGTCCTTGATACAAACAATGTAAAAGTTGGTAGCCCTTTTTAAATTCCAGTCGATGAAGCCTCTCCTGCTCTTCCGAAGGGTAAAGGGGAGCAAAGAAAGGCAGAGTAAAAGATTGCCCAATATGGAAGGAAGACATGACTTTTGGCAAAATGCCACCCCCAAATCCCCAGGACCAGCTTGTTTGGGGAAAAAGATGTTTTAGGGCGGTTGCATTATTTGTGCCTGAAATTCACTTGTGATGAGCAGACATCGCAACAAGGAAAATGGTCTTCGAATTCAGGAGGCGCGCTGAGCATCTATGAATCTGCTTGAAAGGCGTACACATGAGAAATGCTCAGACCAACTTAAGGTTAGACTGTGGCATCACACATGTGCTTAGAGGGGAGCATGTGTATCAAACCTTTAATAAATCTCATCACAACTGGTGGTTTAAACAAGGACAGTTGACCTAGAAAAGTAGAAAGGAAAGGGTTGATAAATAATCCTCAACAGTGACCACTGCCAGGCCTTGCTGTACGAAAGACAAAACAAAAGGATGTTCAACAATTTAGCTTGAAAGGGGTAATTTTTGCAAACACACTCTAGGTCACAGATTTGTCCCAGCGACCTGCATAAATACATTTTGTGGAAAGGCATATGGCAGCAAGGACGACATCAGAATGAGGGGACTTAGTCTGTCCACACCATTGGAAGCAATCAGTCCAGTTCCTGGCTAGCTCACAGTGCCTCACCCAAACTCTAACCTTAGAGGAGAATGAAAATGTCACTTACCCAGTGTACATCTGTTCGTGGCATCAGTCGCTGAAGATTCACATGTTGTGCATAGCCCGCCATCTGGTGTTGGGTCGGAGTGTTACAAGTTGTTTTTCTTCGAAGAAGTCTTTCGAGTCACGGGACCGAGGGACTCCTCCTCCTTGTCTCCATTGCGCATGGGCGTCGACTCCATCTTCGATTGTTTTCCCCGCAGAGGGTGAGGTAGGAGTTGTGTTGTAGTAATAGTGCCCATGCAATGGAGTGAATAAGTATGTACCTATTTAAGGTTTAAATAATATATCTAAAAATGTACAAAGCTTAAGCTAACTTCCGAACGGCTACAGGCTCCCGGGGAGGCGGGTGGGCACATGTGAATCTTCAGCGACTGATGCCACGAACAGATGTACACTGGGTAAGTGACATTTTCAGTTCGATGGCATCTGTCGCTGTAGATACACATGTTGTGCATAGACTAGTAAGCAGTTATCTCCCCAAAAGCGGTGGCTCAGCCTGTAGGAGTGGAAGTATTTTGAAATAAGGTTCTTAACACGGCTTGACCTACTGTGGCTTGTTGTGCGGATAGCACGTCTACACAGTAGTGCTTGGTGAACGTGTGAGGCGTAGACCATGTGGCTGCCTTACATATTTCGTGCATTGGAATATTTCCTAGAAAGGCCATGGTAGCGCCTTTCTTTCTGGTTGAGTGTGCCCTTGGTGTAATGGGCAGCTGTCTTTTTGCTTTAAGGTAGCAGATTTGGATGCACTTAACTATCCATCTGGCTATACCTTGTTTTGATATTGGGTTTCCTGCCTGAGGTTTTTGGAATGCGATAAATAGTTGTTTAGTCTTTCTGATGTTTTTTGTTCTGTCAATGTAGTACATTAGTGCTCTTTTGACATCTAATGTATGTAGTGCCCTCTCAGCAATGGAATCTGGCTGTGGGAAGAACACTGGTAGTTCTACAGTTTGATTTAGGTGGAACAGTGAAATAACCTTTGGTAAAAATTTAGGATTGGTCCTTAGGACTACCTTATTTTTGTGTATTTGGATAAAAGGTTCTTGTATTGTAAACTCTTGAATTTCGCTTACTCTCCGTAGAGATGTGATGGCGATGAGAAATGCAACTTTCCAGGTTAGGAACTGTATTGCGCAAGAGTGCATGGGTTCAAAAGGTGGACCCATGAGTCTTGTTAAGACAACATTGAGGTTCCATGAAGGAACGGGTGGTGTCCTTGGTGGTATAATTCTTTTAAGGCCTTCCATAAATGCTTTAATGACCGGTATCCTAAATAGTGAAGTTGAATAGGTAATCTGCAGGTATGCAGATATTGCCGCAAGGTGTATTTTAATGGAAGAGAAAGCTAGGTTTGATTTTTGTAAGTGTAGCAAGTAACCCACTACATCCTTTGGAGATGCGTGTAATGGTTGGATTTGATTATGATGGCAGTAGCAAACAAACCTTTTCCATTTGCTTGCATAGCAGTGCCTAGTGGATGGTCTTCTAGCTTGCTTTATGACGTCCATACATTCTTGTGTAAGGTCTAAGTGTCCGAATTCTAGGATTTCAGGAGCCAGATTGCTAGATTCAGCGATGCTGGATCTGGATGCCTGATCTGTTGTTTGTGTTGTGTTAACAGATCTGGACTGTTGGGCAATTTGATGTGGGGTACTACTGATAGGTCTAGCAGTGTTGTGTACCAGGGTTGCCTTGCCCATGTTGGTGCTATCAGTAGGAGTTTGAGTTTGTTTTGACTCAATTTGTTTACTAGATATGGAAGGAGAGGGAGAGGGGGAAAAGCGTATGCAAATATCCCTGACCAGTTTATCCATAGGGCATTGCCTTGGGACTGCCTGTGTGGGTATCTGGATGCGAAGTTTTGGCATTTTGCGTTCTCTTTTGTTGCAAATAAGTCTATTTGAGGTGTTCCCCAGAGTTTGAAGTAAATGTTTAGAATTTGGGGGTGAATTTCCCATTCGTGGACTTGTTGGTGATCTCGAGAGAGATTGTCTGCAAGTTGATTCTGGATCCCTGGAATAAACTGTGCTATTAGGCGAATGTGGTTGTGAATTGCCCATCGCCATATCTTTTGTGCTAGAAGGCTCAGCTGCGTTGAGTGTGTCCCCCCCGTTTGTTTAGATAATACATTGTTGTCATGTTGTCTGTTTTGACAAGAATGTATTTGTGAGTTATGATTGGTTGGAATACTTTTAGTGCTTGAAAAACTGCTAGCAGTTCTAGGTGATTTATGTGCAGCTTTGTTTGATGTACGCCCCATTGTCCTTGTATGCTGTGTTGATCGAGGTGTGCTCCCCACCCTGTCATGGAAGCATCTGTTATTACGTATTGTGGCACTGGGTCTTGGAAAGGCCGCCCTTTGTTTAAATTTATACTGTTCCACCATAGAAGCGAGAGGTATGTTTGGCGGTCTATCAACACCAGATCTAGAAGGTGACCCTGTGCTTGTGACCATTGTGATGCTAGGCACTGTTGTAAGGGCCTCATGTGCAGTCTTGCGTTCGGGACAATGGCTATGCATGAGGACATCATGCCTAGGAGTTGTAATATCATTTTTGCCTGTATTCTTTGTGTTGGATACATGCGTTGTATGATTTTGTTGAAATTTTGAATTCTTTGTGGACTTGGAGTGGCTAATCCTTTTGTTGTGTCTATTATGGCTCCTAGGTATTGTTGTACTTTGCACGGCAGAATGTGTGATTTTGCATAGTTGATGGTGAAACCGAGTTTGTAGAGGTTTTGTATGACCTGATTTGTGTGGTGTGAGCACCTTGTCAGTGAGTTGGTCTTGATTAGCCAGTCGTCTAGATACGGGAATACGTGTATTTGCTGCCTTCTGATGTGTGCAGCCACTACTGCTAGACATTTTGTAAAGACTCTTGGTGCGGTTGTTAAACCAAACGGCAATACTTTGAATTGGTAATGTATTCCTTTGAATACAAACCTTAGGTATTTCCTGTGCGACTGATGTATTGGTATGTGGAAATACGCGTCTTTGAGATCTAAGGTTGTCATGTAGTCCTGGTGCTTTAACAATGGTAACACTTCTTGTAGCGTGACCATGTGAAAGTGTTCTGATTTGATGTAGATGTTTAGTGTTCTGAGGTCTAGTATTGGTCTCAGTGTTTTGTCCTTTTTTGGTATTAGGAAGTACAGTGAATAAACTCCTGTGTTTATCTGTGTCTTTGGTACTAGTTCTATTGCGTTCTTTTGCAATAATGCTTGAACTTCTATTTCCAGAAGGTCTGAATGTTGTTTTGATAAATTCTGTGCTTTTGGTGGTATGTTTGGAGGGATTTGTAGAAATTCTATGCAATAACCATGTTGGATAATTGCTAAGACCCAAGTGTCTGTAGTTATTTCCTCCCATGCTTGGTAATACTGACCTATTCTTCCCCCCACTGGTGTTGTGTGGAGGGGATGAGTGACATGTAAGTCACTGTTTGGTTGTAGGGGTTTTGGGGCTTTGAAATTTTCCCCTATTCCTAGGGAATTGTCCTCTGTATTGGCCCCGAAAGCCTCCCCTTTGGTACTGTCCCTGGTAGCTGGACGGTGCTGCATGTGAGGTGCTGGCTTGTGTGGCCTGACCCCGAAACCCCCCACTAATAGGTTGTCTTGCGGAAGGTGCTGTAAGTGCCTCTGCTCTGCGGGGAGTAGAGTGCGCCCATGGCTTTAGCAGTGTCAGTGTCCTTTTTTAGTTTCTCGATTGCCGTGTCCACTTCTGGTCCGAACAGTTGTTTCTCATTGAATGGCATATTGAGCACTACCTGCTGTATCTCTGGTTTAAAACCAGACGTTCGTAGCCATGCGTGCCTTCTTATAGTCACAGATGTGTTAATTGTTCTTGCAGCTGTGTCCGCTGCATCCATAGAGGAGCGTATCTGATTATTAGATATGTTCTGTCCTTCCTCAACCACCTGTTTCGCCCTTTTTTGTAGCTCTTTGGGTAGATGCTCAATGAGGTGTTGCATCTCGTCCCAATGGGCTCTGTCATAGCGCGCAAGTAGTGCTTGAGAGTTAGCGATGCGCCACTGGTTTGCAGCTTGTACTGCGACTCTCTTTCCGGCTGCATCGAACTTGCGGCTCTCTTTATCTGGGGGTGGTGCATCCCCAGATGTGTGGGAGTTGGCTCTCTTGCGAGCTGCTCCTACTACGACGGAATCTGGTGGCAGCTGTGAGGTGATGAAAACAGGGTCTGTGGGAGGTGCTTTATATTTCTTTTCCACCCTTGGTGTTATTGCTCTACTCTTGACCGGCTCCTTGAAGATTTCCTTTGCGTGCCGAAGCATTCCTGGGAGCATAGGCAGGCATTGGTAGGAGCTATGGGTGGAGGAGAGGGTGTTGAATAAGAAGTCATCCTCGACTGGTTCCGAGTGTAGGGACACGTTGTGGAACTCTGCTGCTCTAGCCACCGCTTGTGAATATGCTGTGCTATCTTCCGGTGGTGAGGGCTTTGTAGGATACGCCTCTGGACTGTTGTCCGACACTGGGGCGTCGTATAAGTCCCAAGCGTCTTGGTCACCTTGGCTCATGGTGGTGTGAGCCGGGAAATGTGATGGAGTTTGCGCCGGTGAAACGTTAGTTACAGGTGGAGGAGAGGGTGGCGGAGTTACCTTTTTCACCATTTTTGTTTCTGGTGCTTGGTCTGACTGAAACTCCAGTCTCCTTTTTCTCCTAATAGGGGGAAGGGTGCTTATTTTCCCTGTTCCTTCCTGTATAAAAATACGTTTCTGAGTGTGGTCCACTTCGGTGGATTGCAACTCTTCCTCAAATCTATGCTTTCGCATCTGAGAGGACAGCGATTGCTCCTCTGAATAGGAACCGGTAGTTGGGTCAGTTGCGGGTCGTTTTGGCACCGAAACCCTGTCTGTACTCTTTTTCGGCTCCGAGGTGACCTTCTTCTTTTTCGGAGTCGAACCCTCTCGGCGTCGATCTTCCTCGGTGCCGCTGTCTCTGCGTCGAGCAGTTTCGGCTCCGATATCTCGGCGTCGATCTTTTTCAGCAGCACTTTCTCGGTCCCGAGAAGGCTGGTGCCGGTGTCTAGACCGAAGTCGGACGATCTCGGCACTATTTCGGCCTTTTTCGGTGCCGATGGTCGGTCACCGAATTTATGGGTCGAGCCATGGCCTGGTGGCAGTGGCGTCCCCTGGGCCTTGTCACTTTTCTTGTGTGCTGGCTTCGACGTCTTACTCACAGTTTTTTGGTCGTCGAATTCCTCGGAGTCCGATTCATGGATCGAGAAGGTTTCTTCTTCCTCTTGTTCCTCGAACTCTCGGTGAGCTGTCGGCGTGGACACCATCTGCAGTCTTCTGGCTCGACGGTCACGGAGTGTTTTTCGGGACCGGAACGCACGACAGGCCTCGCAAGTCTCTTCACTGTGCTCAGGCGACAGGCACAGGTTACAGACCAAATGTTGGTCTGTATACGGGTATTTGTTGTGGCATTTAGGACAGAAACGGAACGGGGTCCGTTCCATCAGCGTTGTTTTACACGCGGTCGAGCCGACCAGGCCCCGACGGGGGATCGAAAACTACCCCGAAGGGTACCGGAGCTCTTCACTCTTCGATTCGGTGTCGATTCTATCTAAGCCGATCCCGAACGCAACAATACCGACGTAATTTTCCGATATTTAGCTAACTTTCCGTTCCGAAACCCGGAGCGAAAGGAACACGTCCGAACCCGATGGCGGAAAGAAAACAATCGAAGATGGAGTCGACGCCCATGCGCAATGGAGACAAGGAGGAGGAGTCCCTCGGTCCCGTGACTCGAAAGACTTCTTCGAAGAAAAACAACTTGTAACACTCCGACCCAACACCAAATGGCGGGCTATGCACAACATGTGTATCTACAGCGACAGATGCCATCGAACACAAAATTACTCAACCTGAACATGAGACACTGATCCCCAAGGGAATTGTGGAAACAGCTCTTCTTATGGTTTGGCTGTCTTACTCATGCATGCATAGGCGAAACACGAGAGATACGAGATACATTTTCAATACATTTATTAAAATAATTGTAGTCCTGCATTGAGAGAATGAGCTGAGATGATGAGACAGATGAAACAAAGCAACGTTACCAGCATTACAAACATGGTGAAAAGAATAAACAGTCCAACCATGGCAAATAATTTCTACATGTTCCTATCACTACCCCTATACTGACAGCGTAGTGAATGTACCTTCTGCCTCCGCCCGATCTAAGAGGATAGCCTTAGCCTCCATACCTGAAGAACTAAACAATGAAATTGGCCTGTAGTAGATGGCAATCCTTCTATGCAAACTGAGTAAGCAAACAAGCAGAGCTGCATGTAGAGCACAGGATTCGACCCAAGATGGTTGTGCTGGAGTGCTCATCTGAATAACCCCTCCACTCCCACCCCAGCCTCCACAGGTCAGTGCATTGTTTATGTAATCAAAGCCACACTGTGATAGAGGCACAGCTTCAATGCAATGATATGTCTAGATGTTAGAAGCTTTTTCGGAATGGGTAATGCAAGCACTAGGATATCTTGTACTGTGTTCCTAACCTTGAACAGAGTGTACAGATTACATGCTGAGACAGACTAACTAAAAACAAGCAACATGTACAATGTATTCTTGGAATAATATCATGCAAGCCTAAATGTGTAAAATGTCACTGCTAAAAAGAGATGTCATCTAAAACATGTGAAATGTATTAAAAGAAAAAAAAAAAAAGCTAAATGGAGAGCCAACGTGGGCCCAAGAAGGCCTCACGACAGATTGGGCAGATGTGAGTGGATGACCCTGCACATTTGCTGAGAAAGGAAATCCTTGCAAAGAGGTGTCCTGATTGGAGGCCATCAGCTCATGGGCAGAAGTGCCAGGTACAGCACTCTCCTGGCTCAATCCAGAGCCACTAATATGACTGGGCCCAGTCGCTTCTGACCTTTTCAGAACCTGGGGAAAGGGAAGCAGAGCATACAGGAGTTCTGTATTACATTCCAGCTGGATTTGGGTGTTGAGTCAGCAACTGGGTGGCTAACCGGGGATGCTGACCTCTGCTTTGTCCTGGGCGCCATTAGGGTGCTTGCAAGGGTCTCATTGAACAGCAGTAAAGGCGTAGTCAAAGGTCAAGGCTGCAAGATCTCAGAAGTACTGATCTTCAGCTACCTATAATTATAGAGACAAAAGCCAAACGACTACCACGCTACAGATTACTAAGGCGAAGGGGGCACTCTCAGTGGGGTCCTTGCAGAGATTCCAGTTCTGTTTCAAAAGTAGTATCTAAGTCTGGGCCATTCTTTATATCTAGGTGTAGTTAAAAGCATCAATATAGGTGGAGAAGCAAGTTGTTAACCTCATTATGCAAAATATTTTGGAGGCCATGAACAGAGTCTGAATCCAAATCAAACAAGGCCTGCAGGCTGCGATGGCAGAGTACGTGGCCCATAAAACCAGACGTGGCATTCACAAGACCAGGCATTGTGCCCACAAGACCAGCCACAGCACCCACACAGTTGACAGACATGTATTTTGTTTTCTTTCGTTTTTGTTTTCCATTCCATTATAAAGGACTACCTGTGCCAAAAGGCAAGGAAAAAATAATCATAACCAAATCAAGTACTTAAATTTGACATTTTGTGAGGACAGACTAGGTCAGCTTTTCTTTGTACTGCATTTGAATAATTTGTTTAGAGGAGCAAGAACACGTGAGGGTAGATACTTTATGTAAATAATATATCTTGTACCAGTACAGGTTTGCCAGTATATTCTGCAAGAAACACCAAGTCATATATGAAACTTTCAGTCACTACGAAGTTATAAGACATCAGGTTTTGGCATGCTACGATTGTTGGTAAAAAAAAAAAAAAAAATTTAATCAAGAACTTGCTGATGTTGTGACTAGAAATTAGATGTAGCTACACATGTCTAGGGATGGTAAATATAAATGAAACAAATGTTTCCACTTTGCATAAATTTGATATGTTTTTGTTATTATTTCTTTAAAATGTCTGTTTTTACATCTTAAATTGCAACTTTGCTTATTATCGCCTACCCGTCACCTGCAGAACATTTGAGCAAGTAGTGTTTTCTTTACTATTCCATCACGAAGTATACCATGCAATGGCACGTAAGACCCCCTGAACATTCCCGCGAATGACTGAATTTCTTTCTCATGGTGCTGTATTTGAAAAATAAAACGCCACGGCAAAAGTGAATTCCTGATGCTTAACGACGGAAGCTCAATAAATAGCAAAAGGAGCAATCTCACTGACTGTATTACAGCCCATGTTACCATCAGTAGGCTTGACATATGGATATTGCCATCAACAGCCAAATCTGAGAAGGAATGTTTCATCTACCAGATGTCCCACTGCATTAGTGAAGGAAATAACCTTTGACTTTTTTTTTTTTTTAGATCCATGTGTTCAGGGACACTTTACAGACCACAAATGAACTGCCGTAACTTACTGCAGTTTAAAAAAGTGGAGGTCCTCTGAGCCTTAAAAAGAGGTGGCATCAAAATTCTCGTCAGTGGAATGCCTATTTGTGCTAATTCCGGGTTTGTTTCATCAAAAAAAAAAAAAAAAAAAAAAGAGAGAATTTTTAACAAAATCTTGTATATGCATGTGTGCTCTATGAAACAGTTGAGCAATTTTTCTCATTGTGAACGTGTTTGCAAATACCACACAGAGGCAGGGATAGTCTAATCTGTCAATACTGGTGATGCAGTAACACAGAACAGATGTTACTTGGACCAAACTCAATAGCACTCACCTTACACACCAGAGACAGCAGGCAGGCTTGCACACCATTTCCCAGAAACTTGGAAGAAGCACACTGAGCTATCATACCAAATTCGGTTAATTACAACAGGAGAATAAGGGGTATTTTTACCTCTTGGTTCTTAAAACAAGTTTAAACTTATCATGCCGAGCTCGTTGAACTGAGTGGAACAATACACCATTTGGTGAATCGAGCTATGGGTGTTCCTTCTCAGTTAAGCATTCCCAAAATCCAGAGCAGGACGAAAAAGATAAACGTTTAGTTAAAGGTTCCATTAGTGTTCCCGCATTCTCTGATTTACACAACTACCCCCATATCATCATTTTACTCACTGAAGGAAGAGTTTCTTCATCATGTTGTGCAGCGTGCGGTGCAGCGCTGGGTCGTACAGCAAAGAAGAAGGCGATCTGAGCCAGCGGTAGAAATGCATCACCTGATTATCAGCATAGATGTTGTGATACTGAGTGATTTCCTTCACCCAGCCTACTACCATGCTTTTCAGAATCCTGCAAGGGAGAGAATCTGTATCAGTCAATTATCAGAGGGGTTCTTACAACTCAAAAATTACACAAAGCCACCAGATGTCACCTACGCCCAATTAGTCCCAATAAACAGTGCTAATTTACACATTCTCCTTACAACACTGAGTCCACACAATTTTGCAATGATTACCACCAACTACCACAATGGAAACATCCACCATCTCTCAAGGCAACCTCTACCACTGCCCACAGTCTCCACCATGACAGCCTTTTCTGTCTCTGCAAAAACAAGCATGCACACACTAGTGAAACAGGCACATAGCATTTGTGCTCATACATATCTCTCAATAACATCTCCTGCATGCAACCTCACAAACTCTGGCCATATCATAATGCCATCCAACTGTATTGTGCCTTGCCAACTGGATGAGTTTACCTCTAAAATGGTCATTCAATGTTCACACAAACCTGGAATAATGTGACTAGACAACCTGCACAACATTGTAGGTCATTGGAGAACTCAGTCTGCAGTTTACACAAAAAAGGACACTCAAACTATGCACGCTTTCATTTAATGAGAACATGATCCAACAACTCGAACGATGCACAAACCAACCAAGTCCAGAGTTCCCTTCACTCATTCCAGCACAAATCATACAAACAAATGGTGTCATCTTATAATTTGTGGGTTTCTAAAGCGCTCCGCTGCATTAGCAACTGCTAGTAACCTTAGATCACACCAGTACTAGAAATAACAGAGCCAAACATAAAATAAACACTTTTCCAACAGCAATGTGTTTCTGCAGAGCCCTAAAACTTATAGCCAGGAAATAAGAGAGACAGCAGCCTGTAATGAAATGCACAGCCACCGCTAACCCCTGCTGGAACAAACGCGTGAGTAGGCAGGGACAGCTCCCTCTCAGTGCGCATGTATGTTTGGCCAGTCGTTTCAGGCCAGCCAAACACACATGCGCAGTAGGCTCTCTCCAGCCCAGCAACACAGTTGCCGGGCTGGAGAGAGCATGCACAGGCTGCCAGTCTGCCTGGGCACTCCCAGCCAATCCTAACGCTGCTCTGAGCAGCGTCAGGTTTGGTTGCTGGGCAGGCTGGGAGCCTGTGCATGCTCTCTCCAGCCCGGCAACTGCCTGCAGCAGAAGAGCAGATGGAGCGGTGCGGCAGCAGCGATCAAGGTAATTGTTTAAAAAATATATATATATATTATTGATTTATTGTTTATACAAACCCATCCCTCCCTCTGTCCGCGCCGCCCCACCCCTTCCATGCTCCGCAACTGCAAGTAGGGCCTGGTGATCTGAGGCAAAGGCTACAGAAAGGTCTAAAAGGAGCAACGCTCTACTACCACCATCAAGTTTGAATATAGTCAGTTTTGGACATGAAGGCCATTAAAGTAACCTGGGATGGACAAAACAAACTTTTGTATGGTCATCAACTTGAAGAAGAGCTTTCCCTGATCTTCTATTGGCTGAAATCAGCTGAAGTACTAGGTAAAATTGATCCAAAGTAGTTTTTATTTCCACAAAGGGATGGTCTTGAAAGTGGCAGGCTAACCCCAGAACTTCATGAATTGACACTTAAGTGATTTTTAGCAAAGGTGTTGTCAAGATAGCTATAAAGAGTAGTAGTCGTTAGACATTGAGGGACTATCAAAAAATCTGCACCAGCTCAATAATGTATTAAGCCCACCTACAAAAATAGGGGCATCAACAACACTAGTGTAGGCTGAAAAAAGGATGTTCTCTCCCAGGCTGTTTAGTGGCATAGTCCGTGCATGCTTGAGTTTGCCAGAAAATAATTTAGCTAACTTATTATACGCCTCAGAGCGAGCAATCATTTTCTAATCTCAAAGACAATTAAAATTCATATAATATGTATTTTGTAGGGTGTGTGCCAAAACGGACCATGCCATTACAGTAATTTTAGTGACTTTGTGCATTGTCAACCTCAAGTGCAATCTCCATTCACATTGCAGAAAACTGTTCATCAAATTGGCCTTTGCCAGAATGGAAGCAAAAGATTATATGATGAAAATGCACTTTTGGAACCACACAGCAAATAATGGGTTTGTGGTGCACGTTTGAGAGACAGAGCTTAAACCCTAGCATAACATTATTATAATTAACCATTAGGTACTAAATCCCAGAAGAAAAAGTTACTTAGCTTCAGTAACTGTCCGGTGGATACTTTTTCTACCTGCAGATTACTCCCTTAATGAACCTCCTCCACGTGCAAACACCGGACATTTTGCAGTAGTTGTACCATGCTAACATGTGGCACCATGTTCTAGTCAATTCTGAAACCTCCCTGAATAAGATGTTACAGAGCTATATATGGCACAGTCATATCATGGTGAAGTCAGTTCTCATGCCTTTTTCCTCACTCTAAGAGGCAGACCAGCATTAGAAAATAAAGAAATTAACTGCACAAACACACTTTTTTCTTTCAGAACAAAGAGACAGGCAATTCAGAGAGGAGTCTGCAGATAGATAGACCATCCACCACAAAGATCATTACTAGAGGTAAGTAACTTTTCATTTTGTTGGATTATTCTACCTGCATATTCCACATCTCGTGATTTTATTACCAAGAACATTCTCCATACAGTCTGAGGAAAGAGACAGTCAAAGTAGTAGATGAAATGCTCCATCCCCACTGACCGATAAACAATTCTATCCTGAAGAACAACACAAAACAACTTATAATAGGTAGCAACCTTGAGGCATGCTCTTAACTGCCTGGACACTAGCTGACTGCCATAACAGAAAAATTATAGCAGGAAACAAACACAGACAGCAGCGCCTAAGGCCACAGAAGCAACTAATCCATCAGACAAGGAGAGGCTACTCCCACATGTAGCAATGAGAGCAAAGCCACTGAAAGGGTAAGGGAAACAGGTATGCTCCACACCTCAACTTTTCATAGCCAGATGGTGGCAAGGGTGAGAAAACCTACTTGACACAAGCAACAGCTTCAGATATGAAGAACAATGGAAAGGGACCTCACTGGACCCCGACTATACAGTAAACATCCAACACACCAGGAAACTATGGGCCAAAGGAAACAGAAGCACGTATACAGCAAAGGCAAGGGGACAATGAAATCAAACAGAAACCTACATAACAGCCAGGAATATAAATATATATGCATAAGTGCCCAAAAGTAAACAATCTACACAAACAGAACAAGGAGCATCACCACTTGCAGGCAAAGCCTGTAACACCTGAACAACCGAACCAACCATTGAGAGCAGGACGAAGATATAGACCTACCACAGATCACACCCATTGGAGCTTTCATGCATCTGTAGAAATGGTTAAAAAAGATGCAATAAAACCGAATCAGAAATAAGAAGCAGTCATGGCAACCTCACATGAAAGCGCAGAACAAGAAAGAAGAAAAATAACCAGATGAAAAAGTTACTTATCTGCGGTAACAATCTTTTTGGTGGATACTCTATCTGCCTGCAGATTCCTCACCTGTAGAAAAACTCTAGCTGTCAGACTGGATCTGAAAACTTCAAAGCAACAAATTCACCGGTAGGGGGGCACCGGACTCAGTCCGCGCCAGAAAGGATGTTAGGCAATGCCACAGATGCCTTAAAGTGCCCTCCCTGGTGTTCTGACATCAGTTTCCCTCCGTTTTTCCCAAGCCTTCGAGGCAAGAGGGCAGACTGACACTGATAAAGGATTGCAGTACCAAAACAGTTTAAGATGGGGTCTTATTAACTTTCCCTATAAATCATCCATCAAATGGGAAGGGGGCAGGTTGGTGAGGAATCTGCAGGTAGACAGAGCAACCACAAGAAAGACAGTTAGTGCAGATAAACAACCTTTTCTTCTGATGGATGCTTCTACCTGCAGATTCCCCACCTGTACAACAGATTTTACAGCAATAGCCTGCCCAGGAGGAAGGTTGATTAGATCAGGAAATATTGCAGAACCACCCGGCAAAGTGTCCACCCATGCGCATCTCCACATCAAGGCTGTAATGATTTGTAAAGGTGTACAAGGAAGCCCGCATCCCCACTTCAAAGATTTCTGCAATCGTGACACCTACAGCAAGTGTAGAAGTTGTTGACTTAGCCTTGGTGGAATGGGCTCTGATCCCTGCAGGAGGCTCCTTCTTGGCTAAGGTTTAGCAGGACTTGATGCAGAAGATAATCTATTGAGATAGAGGCCTCTTCTGCACCGCTTTACCTTTTTTTGGCAGCATAGCAGTTGACAAGCAACTAGTCATTTAACCAGAAGTCTTTGGTGCAGTTCAAGAAGAAATTAGCTGCCTGCCTAGGATTCAACTGATGCAACCAATCATCATTGTTTGTGGGATGAGGAGGGGAGTAGAAGATCCAAAGAGTGATGGGCTGGGCAAGATGTAAAGGTGTGACCACCGTAGGGAGGAAAGCAGGCCTAGTTGGCAACACCAACTTGCCTGGAAAGAAGGTTGTGAAAAGAGGGAGACACCCAAAGGCTTGCAACTCTGTGACCCTTCTAGCAGATTGGAGCCAAAAAAACAGTTTTGGGGGGCAACATACTAAAGGCACAAGGGGCTCAAACAGTCCCACCAAATAAGTAAGAACCAGATTTAAGTCCCATTGAAGAACAACAAATGGAGTGTTTGGAAAAAGATTGGGCAGGCCCTTAAGAAAGCAGAGGAAAGTGGACAAGGCGGATATATAGCCTTCCACAGTGCCAATGTCACATCCTCTCTGAGAAAGGGAAAGTCAAATTGCAGCACTTGGTAGTCTGGCCTGAAAGGGATCCACATCACTGTCCGCAAACCATATAACAAGGAGGCTCCACCTGTTGGAATAAACAGATTTGGTGGAAGGGCGATGTGCAGATAAGCAGACGTCTAACACCTCTGGTTGCAGCTGAAAGGAGCTCAGTTGCCCCACTCAATCTCCAAGCATATAGGTGGTGGTCTCAGAGACTGGGGTGAGAGCCAGTCCTCTTGGCTGGGATAGAAGTTTCAGCCTGAACGGAAGGCAAAGCGGGTGACAAGTTGAGAAGAGCAGGAGGCTTGCATACCACACCAGTCTCTGCCCATCTGGGGTGATGAGAATGACTTGGGCCTGATCATGGCGAACCTCCCTTAGAGCTTGAGAAATCATGGGACGTGGGGGTGGGGTTCTTGGCAGGTAATATGGAGTGTCAGGGTAAGGGTGAGACATGTAATACAGCTGAAAGTACCACCTCCACTGAAACATGTCCCCCCGAGTGTAGGAGGCTGGCCAGGCTTATAGAGGGTACCTAGTGGTACTTACACCTTGTGCTAGGTCCAGTTATCCCTTATTAGTAGATTAGAGGTGTCTAAGCATCTTAGGCTGATAGAGGTAGCTATAGCAGAGCAGCGTAGCGTAGGCTGAACTAGGAGAAATGCAAAGCTCCTACTATACCACTTTTATCATATAGCACTATATCACAAGAAAACACAATACTCAGAGTTTCTAAAAATAAAGGTACTTTATTTTAGTGACAATATGCCAAAAGTATCTCAGAGGATATACTCCCTTAGGAGGTAAGTAATATACACAAAATATACACACAAACCAAAATCAGGTAAGTAAATAGTTAGAAACGTAGTGCAGACACTGTAGAACACAATAGAATGCAATAGGAGACAATAGGGCTAGGGGCAACGCAAACCATATACTCAAAGTGGAATGCGAACCACGAATGGACCCCAGGCCTAGTGTAGTGTGTAGAGGGTCGCTGGGAGTGTAAGAAAACACTAAGGGTGTCCAAGATACCCCACCCCAAGACCCTGAAAAGTAGGAGTAAAGTTACCCTACTTACCCCAGAAAGACAGTAAAGTCGAGACAGGGGATTCTGCAAAGACAACAACTGACTGCAAAGCACTGAAGAGGGATTCCTGGACCTGAGGACCTGCAAAAGAAGGGGACCAAGTCCAAGAGTCACACAAGGGTCCAGGGGGGGCCCGGATCCCACTAAACCCCGGATGAAGGTGCAAGAGGGCTGTCTCTGGGTGGAAGAAGCTGAAGATTCTGCAACAACGGAAGATGCCAGGAACTTCTCCTTTGGTCAGAAGATGTCCCACAGCGTGCTGGAGGATGCAGAGTTGTTTCCACGCAGAAAGACCGCAAACAAGCCTTGCTAGCTGCAAGAGTCGCGGTTGGGGATTTTGGGTGCTGCCAGGGCCCAGGAAGGACCAGGAGGTCGCCCCTTGGATGAGGAGATAGAGGGGGCGCTCAGCAACAGAAAGAGCCCATGCAGAAGCAGGCAGCACCCGCAGAAGCACCTGAACAGGCGTTCAGAAGATCTGAGCACTGCGGTCGTCTCAGCACAACAAAAGAGGGTCCCACGAAGTCGGAGTCCAACTCAGCGAGTTGGGCAATGCATGACGGAGTGCTGGGGACCTGGGCTATGCTGTGCACAAAGGAAGTCTTGCAAAAGTGCACAGAAGCCCTAGCAGCTGCAGCTCACGCAGTACAGAGGATTACTCTCTGGCGTGGGGAGACAAGGACTTACCCCCACCAAATTTGGACAGAAGGGCCACTGGACTGTCAGGGACACTTGGACCCAGCTCCTGTGTTCCAGGGACCACGCTCGTCAAGATGAGGGGACCCAGAGAACCAGTGATGCAGAAGTTTGGTGCCTGCGTTGGCAGGGGGAAGATTCCGTCGACCCACAGGAGATTTCTTCTTTGCTTCCAGTGCAGGGTGAAGGCAGACAGCCCGCAGAGCATGCACCACCAGGAAACAGTCGAGAAAGCTGGCAGGATGAGGTGCTACAATGTTGCTGGTAGTCTTCTTGCTACTTAGTTGTGGTTTTGCAGGCATCCTGGAGCAGTCAGCGGTCGATCCTTGGCAGAAGTCGAAGAGAGAAGTGCCAAGGAACTCTGGTGAGCTCTTGCATTCGTTATCTGATGAGAAACCCACAGGAGAGACCCTAAATAGCCCTCAGAGGAGGACTGGCTACGGAGAGAGGTAAGCACTTATCAGGAGGGGTCTGTGACGTCACCTGCTGGCACTGGCCACTTAGAGGTCTCCACTGTGCCCTCACACCTCTGCATTCAAGATGGCAGAGGTCTGGGACACACTGGAGGAGCTCTGGTCACCTCCCCTGGGGAGGTGCAGGTCAGGGGAGTGACTCCCCTTTCCTTTGGCCAGTTTCGCGCCAGAGCAGGGCTGGGGGGATCCCTGAACCAGTGTAGACTGGCTTATGCAAGGAGGGCACCATCTGTGCCCTTCAAAGCATTTCCAGAGGCCAGGAGAGGCTACTTCTCTGAGGCCGTTAACACCTATTTCCAAAGGGAGAGGGTTTAACACCCTCTCTCAGAGGAAATCCTTTGTTCTGCCTTCCTAGGACTGGGCTGCCCAGGCCCCAGGGGGCAAAAACCTGTCTGAGGATTGGCAGCAGCGGTAGCTGCAGAGAAAACCCCAGAGAGTTAGTTTGGCAGTACCCAGACTCTATGCTGGAGCCCCGGGGATGCATGGAATTGTCCCCCCAATACCAGAACGGTATTGGGATGACAATTCCCTGATCCTAGACATGTTACATGGCCATGTTTGGAGTTACCATTGTGACGCTACATATAGGTATTGACTTATATGTAGTTCATGCGCACTCACAAAGTCTGGGGAATTTGCCCTGAACATTGTGGGGGCACCTTGGCTAGTGCCAGGGTGCCCTCACACTAAGTAACTTTGCACCTAACCTTCACTAAGTGAGGGTTAGACATATAGGTGACTTATAAGTTACTTAAGTGCAGCGTAAAATGGCTGTGAAATAACGTGGACGTTATTTCACTAAGGCTGCAGTGGCAGTCCTGTGTAAGAATTGTCTGAGCTCCCTATGGGTGGCAAAAGAAATGCTGCAGCCCATAGGGATCTCCTGGAACCCCAATACCCTGGCTACCTAGGTACCATATACTAGGGAATTATAAGGGTGTTCCAGTGTGCCAATCAGAATTGGTAACATTAGTCACTAGCCTGCAGTGAATTTTAAAAGCAGAGAGAGCATAAACACTGAGGTTCTGGTTAGTAGAGTCTCAGTGATACAGTTAGGCACCACACTGGGAACACATATAGGCCACAAACGTATGAGCACTGGGGTCCTAGCTAGCAGGCTCCCAGTGACACATATCAAACACACTGACAACATAGGGTTTCCACTATGGGCACTGTGCCCTGGCTAGCAGGATCCCAGTGAGACAGTAAAAACACCCTGACATATACTCACAAACAGGCCAAAAGTGGGGTTAACAAGGTTGGAAAGAGGCTATCTTCCTACACCGAGGCTCCCCTCAATGGATCCTGGAGAGAACAGAACTGCTAGCACTGAGCATTTTTGAAGGAGACAAATAAGTCCACCGGGCAAGGGTCACACTGGACTAAGGTGTCCTGGACAGTATCTGGTAGAATACTCCACTCAAGATCAGCAAGATAATGCTGACTCAGGCCGTTTGATCTGACATTCAGAGACCCCGTAAGGTACGCTCAAGACACAGACAACGCTTTCAGGCAAAAAAGGCGGGACTCTACCCCCTCTCGCTTCTTCATGCACCACATCACTGTTGTGTTTTCCATCAAGATCTGGACAAACTGGCCCACGATGGAGGGAAGGAATGCCTTGAGAACCAGCCAAATCGTCCACAGTTGCAGCAGGTTGATATTAAGTACCTACTCTTCCAGATACCTATGATCTCCAGATGGGCTCCCCACCCTAGGGTCGAGGCATCCGTCACTATTGCAGTCATGGTCAGTGGGGGAATGGAGGCCATCCCTTGAATCAGGTTCTACCACCAAGCCACTTTTGCCTCCGCGCCAGAGGAGATCACAATTAAGTTCAACAGGACTGCCTCCATATTGGATGGCGTGCCAAGGCACAACTGCAGGGCCCCCATGGGCCAACATGCGTGCACGACTAGGAGGATGCAGGAAGCTAGCAGACCTAGGAATCACAGAACTCAGACTCTTGGGTCTTACTGAAAACATAAAAACATCTCCTGACTATTCTGCTTTCTTCGAGACGGAGAGAAGGTGCAGAGAAGGGTTGTGTCCATTACCAGCCCTATGAACTGGAAAAGTTGGGTGGGCCACATGTGAGATTTGGGCTTGCTGATTGAAAAGCCCAGGTCGAATAGTAGAGATATCATCACCTGCAAGTGGTGCAACACCTCATCTTACGAGCTGGCTTTGAAGAGCCAGTCATCCAGGTATGGGGAAACAGGGATACCTGTCATTCTGAGATCAGCTACCCACAAACCACCACAAATCGCAAGTACTTTCTATGTGACCACAGGAATAGTATGTGGAAGTAATCATACAAAAGGGTACCCTAAATAGAAACGGATAATGGAGTGGGACAGGGAAAATAGCCAACTTAAAAATGCAAAGAACCCCCACCTCCAAATATAGGTTACATATATGGAATCAAAAAACAATTGGTAACCACATAGTTCAATGTTGGGCTCATCAAAGCCTCAACATCTGAATGACAAACTAAGATCCCCCTCCCCCCCAAATATCAGTGTGACCCATCCATCTGCTAGGACCCACGTTTAGAGTCAAGTAGGTACAAGGGAAAGAATTAGTCAAAAATCAGAATTACTAAGTCAATTACCACTACAAATTCTCCATTCAAATCAAAATGTATCCATACAAACAGCTTTTGGAAGGACATCAGTGCAGATTTTCCCTGCAAACTCCTGTAAGTCCAGTGCTGGCTCTCCCCAACTCAGAGCTAAAAATATGCAGAACAAGGGTTTCATGTGGTTCACTGTCTCAATATTTATACATGCAGTTCAAATGACAATTATTTTTGTTCCACGTCTATCTTTTCAATACACGCTGTACCATTATATTTTCTAACTTTCCAATGTGTGATCATTGCAGTGTTGTGAGACTATGAGTGCTAGGACCCATGCAGTTCTAGGCAAACTCAACAGAGGAATTACGTAATTTGCTGGGAGGTGTCAAGGTGTGGTTATTAACGGTTATGGAATAATCAGAGTGCAGTGTGTGCAGTCTGTGACCGTATGCTGAGGAATAAACATGTCTGTTCTAGAGCTCCGTGTGTGGCGTAGTCATCTGAATGCTCCCGGGCTAGGGAGGATGATTCAACTGGCAATGAGGATGGGATGCATGCCCCAAAGAAACAAAACTGCTCTCATTGAGAGTTTGCAACGATACAGCAAACTGCATGTGCGTGCCACATGTGCCCAAAGATCGATGTAAAGCAGTTCAAAGTTGGTGTGTCAAGAGTTGAACCTTCGCTCAAGCCTACAGACAGCATTCGAAAAGCCCACCAGAATCCGTTGGTAAGGCTCAAAGAAGAAATTATGGGCCTGATTCTAACTTTGGAGGACGGTGTTAAACCGTCCCAAAAGTGGCGGATATACCACCTACCGTATTACGAGTCCATTATATCCTATGGAACTCGTAATACGGTAGGTGGTATATCCGCCACTTTTGGGACGGTTTAACACCGTCCTCCAAAGTTAGAATCAGGCCCTAAGTGTCAAGCCATAACACAGCCATCATCGATACAAAGCAAAACGCTAAAGTGGGTGACAACTAGGTATGATGGAAAAATCTAAACACAATAATGATCAAGTGTGAGAACAAGAACAGTTACTCATCGGCAAGAAAGATGGCAACATATGACCTCCATTTGGGCATGATGACCCAAGTGCAAGCACATGGCCAGTGCTTGTGGAGGTTACCGGTCGAGGTAAACAGCGGCAGTCATCTGAACAGCATATGCTCTCATTGGTAGTAGAAAAGAGCACGAAGTACAATGCAGCTGTGTTTTTTAAACCACCGTACCAGACTGCCAAAAAGCAAAATATTGGTGCCAGGTGGATTGATACATTTGATGACTTCATAGATGCCCTAGAAGAAGTGGATGATAAGAAAATCATTAAGTGTTTAAAGAACCCCGTCCGTGACGGAGTAAAAGAATTACTGAAGAAAATCTTGCAGACTGATGCAATATCGTACCATCAGATCAAAGAAACATGGAGTATCAAAGTTCAATCTGATGCCGAATGTAGACTAAGATACATTTTCAATCAAGCGAGACAAGCTGGCGAAACAATGGATGAATTTGTTGAAAGACGATGTGCTTATCAAACACGGTTAGTTTCGTTATTTAATTATGAAGAAGCCATACACCTCACAGTCATTGATGACTCTCTTTCAGACCTTTCCAGAAGATGCATGTCAGTTTAGGGAAAATATTAATGGCTGCAAGAGCCGAAGAAAGAGCAGCTCGACAAGTTGCTGATAAGGTAGCTGGAACAGCGAAAAATGAATCAGCGCTGGTCATGAAATCAAGCACAAGTACAAAGTAGATGTACACAAGTCGATTTCTTCAGGGAGGAAAAAGTTGTCTTTCTGATGTGGGTTTCCATTTCCCCCATGAAGGTAAATGTCCAGCCATAAGACAAACGTGCAGCGGCTGTGGGCAAGAAAAACTCTTCATAACGTTTGCAAAGAGAAATAGAAGCCAAATATGTCACAGCAAGAAGAGAAAATGGATGCCATGAGGTTCCAGAAGCATGCTACCCGCCCCCACAAGGCCAAAAAGCAGGACCAGTTACGACAAGTAGAAACCAGACAAAGTTGATTGTTGTCAAGCTCCTCCTAAAAAGGCTCTTCAACGTCATTATCAAAAGCTAGTGAAGATAGATGTGCGATGATGGTATCGATCAAGGAACAACAGGTGCATATCAGTTTGACTGCTTACAAGGAAGAACAAAATATAAAGGCAAATGATCAAATGAAACAACTGAATTTAGACATTGTCCCAAGTTTTCGATAAAGGACAACTGTTGCCCCATAACTTTTATCAGACAGTGGTGCGTCGATTAACATCATGCTAGGTGAGAAGTTCAATAGCCTACCTCCTGCGCCACACCTCAACCCGTCAAACATGAAGGTATACATGTGGGCTGCTTCTAAACAATTGTAGTTAAGGGTCATTTACAACGAAAATGCGACAAAGCAGTATCAGTGCAAGCGCCAATTCAAGTTCTTCAAGGAACTTTGTCCAGGGCTTGCTTAGGTAGTTTTGCCACTGCTATTGGCATGGGACTCGTATCTCCTCCAATTACAACCTTCACCCTCAATCTGAAATTGTGAGTCAGTTGTTATTTCATGGTCTAGGAAGGCTCAAGACAATGAAAGTCCGACTTCATATTACTGAGGACATTTTCCCTGTTGCCTAGCAGCACTGCAGAGTCCCTTTTCACTTGCAAGAAGCTGTTGAGAAAGAACGAGAAATGCTTTTAAAGCATGACATCATTGAGCACTCCACCAGTCCTACTCCATGGGTTTCGCCCATAGTGGTGGTGCCATAAAAGCACAGTGGAGGTGCAGTGCGCATCTGTGTTGATATACTCCTGGCCAACAAAGCAATTGAGAAAGAAGGTCCACACATAGCGGACATGATCAAGCAACTGAACAGTACCCAAGTCTTCTCCCATCTTGACCTGAACAAGGGATACCATTAACTCGAGTTGAAAGAGAACTGCAGGTACATCACTACATTTGTGCCTCATGTTGGTTTGTTCAGATTCCAAAACTGAATCTTTTGTGCGTCATCAGCTTCAGAAATATTTCAGGATGTTATACGTCGAATTATTCAAACTGCCACGCATACTTTTAACTATAGTGATGTCATACCAGTATTTGGAGCACAAGGCTAATACACAATTGTGCCAGCTACTTGCTGATGCCAGTCTCAGTCTAAACACAGCAAAGTGCGAGTTTCACAAGACCAAACTTACGTTTTTTGGGCACATGTCCTCTGATGGGGAATGACTCCTGACCCAGATAAAGTGCAAGTACTTTCAGTTACTTGCCCCCTCACAAGATGCCGCCATGCTGCAATTCTTTTTAGGCATGGCCATTTATTGCTAGAGGTACACTCGTGATTTTGCTACATTGAGTGCCCCATTAAGAGACTTGCCAAAACATATTGTCCCATTACAATCGTCTGCTGAATGCGATCAAAGCTTCAAAGGAATAAAACATGTGATTGAAAATGCAACCGAGATGGCCTAATTTTACCCAAAGTTACATACTGAGATCACAGTTTAAAAATATACAGGATGGTCCATGGCCAGGGAAGGTGGTGTACTGAGAGGCTCGAAAATTGTGATACCTGAGGGCCTCAGGCAGCAAGTCATTGAACTAGCCCATGAAGGACATTGTGGCATGGTCGCCACCAAAAGAGCCCTAACAGACAGAGTGTGGTTCCCGAGCGAGTTGAAAGGGAACTAAAAGTGCTATCTTTGTCAATGAATGCAGCATCACTTTTGAGGAAAGGTAGTTGCAATGTCTGACCTTCCTACACAGTTTTAGGAAAGATTTGCAGTTGATTTCTTTGGGGCCTTAGGAAACGGACATCATCTCATGGTAGTCATTGATGAGTATTTACGCTTTCCTTTAGTAGAGGAGCTATCATCAACAACCAATGACAAGGCCATAGAACACCTGGATAACATCTTTGTCTGATTTGAGAATGGTGGGGATACTCCACGCTACAAAGGTCTGCCATTCAATAGCAAAGAATTCAAGAAGTTTCTAGTCAGACTAAGTGTCAAGCATCAAAGGAGTACACCTCTGTGGCCCCAAGCCAGTGGTATTGCATAACTATTCAGGAGTACCCTCAAAAGGGTAATTCAATGAGCATCAATCAAGGAGATCAAGTTAAACCAGGCCCTGTATCAAGCCCTCCGTGATTTTCATTCAACTGCTCAGTCCACAACTGGTGAGAATCCTGCCACTGTGCTATTTGGAAGGGTCACCAACACCAAACTGCCACAGTGGACTGACCCTTGAATGTTGATAAGGTTCGTACCACAGACACTTCTCAAAAGTGCAAAATGAAAACACATGCAGATTGGTGTCGACGAGGTCAGGAAACAGTCTTCGATAAAGGTGACTGGGTCCTGGTCAAGCAGAAAACAGACCCTGTTTGCTGTCGATCCTCTGAGGGTAGTGGTGTGCAAAGGACATATGGTGACTGGGCATTGTCCCGGAAAGTCCATTGTATGGAACTCATACTTTAAGCACCTACCTCGACGTTTGTCAGCTCCTGCAGTCATGAATGGGGTGATCCCACCTAACAGTCTAGATCAAGCATTAGAACCTGTGCCATCAGTGCACAGCCAGAGTGCATTCCAACTCATAGCACTCGATCTGGCCAACTAGTGCGAGCGCCTTACCGAAATATTTAAGAAATATAATGTGAATATCGTTTACACTTTTTATTTAACAAAGAGGGAGATGTAGGGTCGTGAGACTATGTGCGCTTGGATCCATGAAGTTCTAGACAGACTCAACAGAGGAATTACGTAAGTTGCTGGCAGGTGTTGAGGTGTGGTTATTAATGGTTATGACATAATCAGAGGGCAGTGTGTAACCATATACTGAGGAATAAAGACACCCGTTATGGAGCTCTGTGTGTGGCGTGGCCATTTGTATGTTCCCGGGCTGGGGAGGAAGCTACAAACACTTGAGCACCAAGCCCTTTATGAAACCTTAAATATTTTTCCTAGCCTGGTTTGTCTGTCTCTTTTATTGGTGCTTTACAGTATGACAACTGTTGTTGAAACTGAATCCCTTTACTGCATGGAACCCTTGATCTGCATGTGTGTTACTCTGCCGCTGGTTCCAGATGGTTCAATTAGGGGCAGCACCTGTTTTTGCTTAGCTAGACTCCTAGCTAGGCAGTGAGAGAGTCAGACTGTGTGTTACCACTATAAAGCCACAACCCAGATGGGTGAGAACAAGGGTTTTATATTAACAATTCTAAATTATTACTTCAAATTAAACACAGCAATACTTCACAAAATAACTGTGAAGCTGAGTACTTCAAAACAGTCTTTTTGTGTTGTATTTGACAGTTATCTGAAAGAGCCTCGGACCCTTCTCCCACAGTGCTGCCAAATTTTCCTAAACCACTTATCTGCACCCACTCTTTTTGCATACAAATTCTCATGGTTTTGAACCTTACACATTTTATTATACCACTGAGCCACTGTTGGAACAGCTCCCAACTTCCAGTTTGCTAGAATAAGTGATTTTGCCACTAAAGTAGCTATGAAACAGAACTGTCTCAGCGGAAAGTCCTTTTGACAAAATACAAAAAAGGTTCCTAGTGGGTCGTGAATAATTACTTGCCTTGTTCATTTTCCGAGCACTTTAAAAATATCGGTCCAGAACACGGCCCACCTGGGACAAGTAAATATAATTTGAAGTCAATCTCTTGCTTCCATCCCACACATGAAACATATTGCTTCAGCCCCACCATACCTCATCCTAATTTTATCTGGTGTATAGTGCATCATCCATTTACAAAAGAAAGCCATTCTCTTAAAATTAGCTGCTCAAGTGGCTTTACTGCTATAGCAATTATAGTAATACTACTGAGCCAAGGATATTTACAGCCAGTGCTTGATGTTATTTTACTTATATGTTCGGATATCAACCGCAGGCCTAATTTCTGAAGTAGAACTCAATACCAATTTACAACCCCTGATAAACGGGAGATAAAGAATGCCCCAAATTTTTTTTCCCAATATTTCATTTATACGTACCGGGTAGCCGGAGCAAAAATGCTTTTTTGGGTATAGCTAAAATAGAGTGTGGGGTTTATCAGTGGATGCTCCTGCCTTAATATTGTCCATGTAATGAAATGGTTGTCGTGAAAAAAATCATAGAGCCTAAAAAAAACAGCAGTATCCCAACAGAAACGACTAAGATGTAAGTCCAACCTTGCGCATGCATAGAGTCGTTTGTGGGTGCATCCGAGGAAGCTTATATTCTTGTCAGATCAAGTTAAACCAGTCAACTACAATTCAAGGGGTCTTATATGGAGTTCTTTTTGGTAATCTGGGGATCTGTAAAAAGGAGTCAGGGTCTATCCCGACAATTTTCAGCATATTGTATTTGAATTATGTAGGAAGTTGGCTCTGTATGCACTATTTCAAAGTAAGGAATAGTATGCACAGAGTCCAAGGGTTCCCCTTAGAGGTAAGATAGTGGCAAAAATAGATAATACTAATGCTCTATTTTGTGGTAGTGTGGTCGAGCAGTAGGCTTATCCAAGGAGTAGTGTTAAGCATTTGTTGTACATACACATAGACAATAAATGAGGTACACACACTCAGAGACAAATCCAGCCAATAGGTTTTTATATAGAAAAATATCTTTTCTTAGTTTATTTTAAGAACCACAGGTTCAAATTCTACATGTAATATCTCATTCGAAAGGTATTGCAGGTAAGTACTTTAGGAACTTCAAATCATCAAAATTGCATGTATACTTTTCAAGTTATTCACAAATAGCTGTTTTAAAAGTGGACACTTTAGTGCAATTTTCGCAGTTCCTAGGGGAGGTAAGTATTTGTTAGGTTAACCAGGTAAGTAAGACACTTACAGGGCTTAGTTCTTGGTCCAAGGTAGCCCACCGTTGGGGGTTCAGAGCAACCCCAAAGTCACCACACCAGCAGCTCAGGGCCGGTCAGGTGCAGAGTTCAAAGTGGTGCCCAAAACGCATAGGCTAGAATGGAGAGAAGGGGGTGCCCCGGTTCCGGTCTGCTTGCAGGTAAGTACCCGCGTCTTCGGAGGGCAGACCAGGGGGGTTTTGTAGGGCACCGGGGGGGACACAAGCCCACACAGAAATTTCACCCTCAGCGGCGCGGGGCGGCCGGGTGCAGTGTAGAAACAAGCGTCGGGTTCGCAATGTTAGTCTATGAGAGATCTCGGGATCTCTTCAGCGCTGCAGGCAGGCAAGGGGGGGGTTCCTCGGGGAAACCTCCACTTGGGCAAGGGAGAGGGACTCCTGGGGGTCACTTCTCCAGTGAAAGTCCGGTCCTTCAGGTCCTGGGGGCTGCGGGTGCAGGGTCTCTCCCAGGCGTCGGGACTTTAGGTTCAAAGAGTCGCGGTCAGGGGAAGCCTCGGGATTCCCTCTGCAGGCGGCGCTGTGGGGGCTCAGGGGGGACAGGTTTTGGTACTCACAGTATCAGAGTAGTCCTGGGGTCCCTCCTGAGGTGTTGGATCGCCACCAGCCGAGTCGGGGTCGCCGGGTGCAGTGTTGCAAGTCTCACGCTTCTTGCGGGGAGCTTGCAGGGTTCTTTAAAGCTGCTGGAAACAAAGTTGCAGCTTTTCTTGGAGCAGGTCCGCTGTCCTCGGGAGTTTCTTGTCTTTTCGAAGCAGGGGCAGTCCTCAGAGGATGTCGAGGTCGCTGGTCCCTTTGGAAGGCGTCGCTGGAGCAGGGTCTTTGGAAGGCAGGAGACAGGCCGGTGAGTTTCTGGAGCCAAGGCAGTTGTCGTCTTCTGGTCTTCCGCTGCAGGGGTTTTCAGCTGGGCAGTCCTTCTTGTAGTTGCAGGAATCTAATTTTCTAGGGTTCAGGGTAGCCCTTAAATACTAAATTTAAGGGCGTGTTTAGGTCTGGGGGGTTAGTAGCCAATGGCTACTAGCCCTGAGGGTGGGTACACCCTCTTTGTGCCTCCTCCCAAGGGGAGGGGGTCACAATCCTAACCCTATTGGGGGAATCCTCCATCTGCAAGATGGAGGATTTCTAAAAGTTAGAGTCACTTCAGCTCAGGACACCTTAGGGGCTGTCCTGACTGGCCAGTGACTCCTCCTTGTTTTTCTCATTATTTTCTCCGGCCTTGCCGCCAAAAGTGGGGCCTGGCCGGAGGGGGCGGGCAACTCCACTAGCTGGAGTGTCCTGCTGGGTTGGCACAAAGGAGGTGAGCCTTTGAGGCTCACCGCCAGGTGTGACAATTCCTGCCTGGGGGAGGTGTTAGCATCTCCACCCAGTGTAGGCTTTGTTACTGGCCTCAGAGTGACAAAGGCACTCTCCCCATGGGGCCAGCAACATGTCTCGGTTTGTGGCAGGCTGCTAAAACTAGTCAGCCTACACAGATAGTCGGTTACGTTTCAGGGGGCACCTCTAAGGTGCCCTCTGGGGTGTATTTTACAATAAAATGTACACTGGCATCAGTGTGCATTTATTGTGCTGAGAAGTTTGATACCAAACTTCCCAGTTTTCAGTGTAGCCATTATGGTGCTGTGGAGTTCGTGTTTGACAGACTCCCAGACCATATACTCTTATGGCTACCCTGCACTTACAATGTCTAAGGTTTTGTTTAGACACTGTAGGGGTACCATGCTCATGCACTGGTACCCTCACCTATGGTATAGTGCACCCTGCCTTAGGGCTGTAAGGCCTGCTAGAGGGGTGTCTTACCTATACTGCATAGGCAGTGAGAGGCTGGCATGGCACCCTGAGGGGAGTGCCATGTCGACTTACTCGTTTTGTCCTCACTAGCACACACAAGCTGGCAAGCAGTGTGTCTGTGCTGAGTGAGAGGTCTCCAGGGTGGCATAAGACATGCTGCAGCCCTTAGAGACCTTCCTTGGCATCAGGGCCCTTGGTACCAGAAGTACCAGTTACAAGGGACTTATCTGAATGCCAGGGTGTGCCAATTGTGGATACAATGGTACATTTTAGGTGAAGGAACACTGGTGCTGGGGCCTGGTTAGCAGGGTCCCAGCACACTTCTCAGTCAAGTCAGCATCAGTATCAGGCAAAAAGTGGGGGGTAACTGCAACAGGGAGCCATTTCTTTACAAATTAGTACGTAGAAAACGTGAATAAAAACAAAGACAGCATGTTCATTGTAATAAGCAAGATCCATCTAATAATCATGGAGGGGAGTCGCCCCCATTGTTTAAGAAGTGTTCGAGCCTTGATTAATAATGGAGCATAATTAAGAGCAAATAAATCATTGAAGTTTGGGGATACCTTGACACCCAAATATCAAACGGGACGCCCTGCCTGGAACGTTGCAAGCAAAGCAGGAAGGAAGGATGTCTGAGGAGCAATTAAACAATAGAGCCTCCGATTTTGTTTCATTAATTTTAATACCACCAATAGCTGTAAACTTGGCAATTCTGTCAAGAGCACACTGAATATTAACCTCATCTGCAGCTCAATATAGCACCATATCATCAGCATATAGTTTTAGCTTTAGCGCACCTGCAATGGGTGGCTTTATATTTTGATCTTAACGAATCGCACAGACTAGAGGCTCTATGAAAAGAGCAAACAAAATAAGAGACATTGGGCACCCTTGACATGTGCCCCTCCTAACAGCTAGCTCCCCAGCCTCAATGTTATTAAGGATGATACTTGCTTTAGCCTCAGAGTATAACGCTGTCTGGAGGTGCGTAAAACTTGGCGGAAATGCGAATTCAAGAGGAACTGCTGATAACACGTCCTATTACACTAAATCAAAAGCTTTTTCCTCATGAAGCATTGTTATGACAGCCTTATTGGAATAAAAATCTATTGTCTGCATCAAAAAAACTGTGTTGGAAGAAATATACCATCTGGGAAGGAATCCGTTCTGGTCCATATGGATAACTGACTGAGCCTCTACTGCTAGCCTGTTTGGATTATCTTAGTGAACAGCTTAAAATCACTGCTTAAGAGGCTTTTAGGGCGATATGAATTAGCATCCAGCTGTGACTTATCTTTCTTTATAAAGCTAACCACAACCAATTCGTTAAAGGAGCTAGGTATATGACACCCCTGCAAAATCTGGTTAAAGAGGCGAACAAAGAACTGAGCTAATTGTGGAGGAAAAAGTTGTGCATATCTCTGCTGGTATACATTCTTTACCACTAGCTTTGGCATTGAGTAAGGACTTTATTGTCTGATGTTCTTCTATCAGTGTTAGTGTGGTTAAAGATTCAGTTTTTGGCGACGTCAGAGTTGGCATCTTAACATCCCATAGCCACTCTCTGCAATGACCTAGGTGAGCCGTTATGAGATTCTGAATATAACCTAGCGTAGTGATCATGAAACATCTGGGCCATCTCAGAAGATAGTGATCGCATCCTATTGGTTGAAGGATCACGGATCATTTTAATAGTTTTGGCAATGGTTTTCTGCTTGGTTGACCAAGCTAAATAATAACCGATAAATGTATTTCCCGCATATCTTTTCTGAAGATATGAAGTATGGTTTACAATTTCTTTAGCGGTAAAAAAATGTCTGTAAATCATATTTGGCTTCGGCTAAGGGTATCTGCCTATTCTTATCAAAAGTCTGCGCGTGTGCTTTTATGGCTTCATCCAATCCGGTTTGGAGTTCAGTATACTGCCTTAAATGAGATAGCCGGGCCTCTAAAATACGCTTTTAGAGCCTACCAGACATTAAAATCAGAGGCTGAGCCTGAATTAAAGCTTAAAAATTCCAACAGACTATGCCATATCTGTTTGATCCAGAAATCAACTGTCAGCATCGCTTTATTAAAACTCTATTGTGACCTTTGCGAACTTGGTGCTGCCTGTAAAATGTCTAAACAAATTTATGAACGATCAGAGAATGCATTAGCTAAAATAACGGCATCTGCCCACAGGACTGCATTCGAAATTGAAAGTACTTCAAAATGGGTATAATTTAAAAAATGATTTAAAAAAATGCAATAAACACTAACAGGATAAGAAACACTTCCTCTACAATGGTACCGGCCACAGGGATGAGGAACCAGGCAGGCAGGGGAACTGGGGTGAATATCTGCCCCATCCGAATAAGGAAAAAAAAAGAAAGAAAAATCAGGAGCTAGGCCAGTACCCCAACATTGTGGAAAACAAAACAGGAAAAAAAGGTTAAAAAAAAAAAAAAAGCTGCAAACACTTAAGAGAATTGAAACAAATGGGAAGCCTGGAAGGCTGCCGGATTATCAGATGGACCCAGAAGGAACACAGGAAAATGATCACCCCACACCACTTCATGGGGAGCTTTGCCTGGTCTCCTAGCTTTACTGTCTGCACTACTGATTGCTGAGGGCTCACCCAGAGCTCAGCTTAGCAAGGTAGAGGTATCAGGCCTGAAGCATGCCATCTATTTAATCTCCTCAAAATTACAAAGGGTCGAGGAAACTTGCAGGGATTCTAACAAGATACTCTTGGTGAACAGACATTTTAGTTCAGCAAGTTAAGCAAAAGGTGCTATTGTAGAAGTCCCGATAACATATAACTTTACCCACTGCTGCCATGGAACCTTTGCTCAGTTCAGCCTACGAACTGGGCATCAGGACATCAAACATTATTAAAGATTGCAAATTTGCTCATTCACCTCAACCACTAACTGAAAATCCATCCCTAGTTGTACACAAACATGCAAATCAAAAGCGCTTTGAGTCAATTGACTCCACTGAGAATTATCAGTAGTGTGGTTCATATAATAATCAATTACCATACCTGAATGTGTTAGAGCAAAGCGCAGTTTCATCATAACTTGCTAGGGAGTTGACCGCTTGGTTCCCAGTAACCATGTCCTCCAGAGATGCTTGCTGAATAACATCAAAGCTAACTCCCATGCTGGATGCTCCTTCCATGTCATTGATGTGATGTGACTGCAGTATAGTATTTACTGCCAGGCTCTGGATGTCCAACTCCACACAGACTAAAAAGATATCAAGTTCATATTAAAGACAGACTACTGGCACACTAGAGAACAAGTACCATTAATTAGATCTACTGGTGTTTTACTCTAATGCACTCTATTTGAGTCCTTCACTGTTCTGCCACTAGGCAAAGCTTAGATACTCTACTTTTGTCTGCAGGCCAGCAACTACACCCTATCCCATTCACCTGGGGCAGCCATGACCTGGCTATGTACCTGTTGAGAAACAGCCAGGATTGTTGATTTCCACCGATGCTCGCTCATCAAACTCCATCACTAGGCGGTTATCATCAGCCTCTTTACCACCAAGATCTGGACGGGATGTCGGTGACTGCCACAAAAGGTGATTGTGTCGTCGAAGGTGGCGAGAGAAGAACAGATCGGAGCCAAAGGTGGAGATGTCATCTGGAAGATTTCCCACTGGAATGTGATAGTATCTAGCCAAAGAAAAGAGGAGTCTTTACCTTCACCTTCAGGAGACTCCTCAAGACATGGCTCTTCGACCGATAGCAGCTGCCCCCCCCCCTCCTCAGCGCCTTGAAACCCTAACGGGTACATAGCGCGCTTTATAAATTTATTGATTGATTGATTAAGCCAGTATTATCAAGACTAAAAAAAAGAAAGTGTACTGTTAAGTGGAAAGAACCAAAAATACAAGAAAGAAAGACTTCAGTGCAAATCATTGGGGCAGACTATAAAACAGAGTATTGGGGTAAGAACTACAGATTATTAGGAAGTCTGCACTGGATGATCAGAACTAAAGGAGAACAAATGTGGAATCAAAAACAACATTTAACTTTACTGGTGACAAACAGGATCAAACCTGAAACAACTCCATGAAAGGGGTCTAAGCAGGTGACAGACCCATCCCTTATATTTCCACAATAAAATTATGCTCCTAAACGTCTTGTATAAACTGACATTTGTTTAAGTCTTAGATTCAGGCCTAGAGATGGAGACCTACTATTTGTCGCCCTGAGGGCACTACGCATGGTGACCAGCAATGATAGGTAAACATACCTGGCCATCTCAAAAGCCTGCGATAGATAGCTGTCCAGGTTGAGGTAGTGTTTGATCATCCGTCGGGCACCATGCCGCTGCCAGTCCAATACACTATAGCTGATGTCATCAGTCACACGAACAGGAACTAAAGGAAACTCTTCAAAGATAGGTATTCCGATTGTCAGACGTTTCATATCCCAGTTCGACTGCACAGCTACCAGGGATGGGCCTCGTCGTTCATCCTTTAAATAATGAAGAAAGACGGAGGGAAGGACATGTGAGGCAAACATAAAAAGAGGGGAGAGAGTGCAGGTGAGTGGAAAACAGAGTAGTGAATGGCCACACTGCAGAATATGGGGCAAGGCTGAGAGAGCAGCTAAAGCTAGCTCTAGGTCTTTTTCATAGTTGTATAAATACACAGTTCTTTAGGACAATTCTGAATTTAATAAAAGCAGGGAACTTCATGTGATCACCTGAAAATTTGCTCTTCACTGTAAAGATAGAGTGCAAAGCATTTCTTAGAAAAACAAAAAAATCAAAGAGAAAACCTTCTCTATATTTCTAGACATTTTTGTAATCCACAATTCGAAAGAGCACAAAGTGAAAGGTTATAATGTAGAAAAATAGTTTTCCTGTTTAGGAGCATTCGATGCAGTGGGATATTGGGGTTTTAAAGCCTTTATTTTATCAATGTTAGTGCAAATACCTTGCAACTATCAAGTTGCTTTCCAGCAGACAGAAACCGCATTGGATAATGCCATAAAGAGAAAGCTTGAATGTGACTCTTCAGAGAATCACCTACTAACATGTTAGTGTCTGCTGAGTACCTCCAGCACATTACATACTCTAAATATAGAATACGCAAGAGAATTCAACCTAAGGAAGTAATCCAACAACAATGCTTGCAAGGGATGTCTGCCCTACCATGTTTTATGGAAATTACACTTTACTAATGGGTTCCGTAATGACTAAACTTAGAATGACGGCCGATAATCCACAAAGCTGTCTGGATTTAATACTTGGGATGACATCCATGCCTGCACACAGAGGTCTTGCTTACTAGTGTAGCGTCTTGAATCAAACGCAGGATGGGAAATTTTCTGAATAACAAACATGTGCAGTAACTTTGTGGAAAACTAAGATATGTTCTAAATATAGTATGGTATCTGTTAATGATAGTCAACATTTTAGAAGCTCTTCAGAAATCAAGCTTACAACAAAAACGAACTCACAGATGAAACTTATTTTCCACTTGGAACAAACTGAGAGAATTTTGACAGAGAATGTTTGCGGAGTGAGCGGTATAGTCTGAAAAATATAGAAATTATGTTAGCCCATATTTGGTTGGGGATAAGGGGCTCGATGTCCCATGGGTGGTCAATCTGTAAAAGCTTTTGATTACACGTTTCAAAGCAATTTTTCACTTTCTTTTTCGGCAGATGGCAATTTCGTAGGTGCATCATTACAGAAATATGTTGCAAACTGAATTTAGTAAAGTAAACAAGTCCAGAATATGAGGTGCGGCATCATATTTTTTAAACGTATCCTCTTTGTCAATGTATCCCATACAGTATGCAAACCGTGTTTACAAGTTCCACTAAACCAGTAAGAATGTCTAAAGAATGGCTTTTATGACAAAGTGTTGCATGCCTACACAAAGCTTCAGAGATCATTAGGCGCTTACTTTGTCCATGCAGCAGATGTTTTACTTGTTCACTGAAAGGTCTAGGATTCTCAACAATCTATCCATAGGACATTATCACATAGAGCAAAGTAGAGCATCTTCTGGCGCAGTAGCCGAATACTCCCCGTGCATGTCCATTCTCACCTTGTAGCTTAGGAGGAGTCTCTGGATAGCTCTGTAGACTGTTTTCAGGTCAGTTTCGGCCCGCACCTCAAATGCATGTTTCTCTGGAGGGAGAAGCTCTTGGTCCACCTTCTCTAGCATTGCTGTATGCTCAGTAGAATACATATTGTTTAAATTCGGCATCTGGTTACTCCTCACCTGCATCAAAGAAAACAAAATCAAAACATGAGTATCAGGAGCACCAACAAATGATTGATGAAGGAGCAGGAAAAGGTAGCAGAGGGTAAACGGTCTTCTATACAACAAATGCAGGAAGCATAGTTGGACATTCATCTTCTACCAAAAACACAAAACCATCTATGCTCACCCTTACCAAAAATCCTGATATCTGCTCACCACCTCTACCCCACCGCCGCCTCTCAAATAGGTGCCCCAATTGTTGCTTACCGTATCCACCACAAACACTGCTGCTTTGCGTTGGGATGGTATGAAGAGGCCAAAAAGTGCTTTATTTCCCTGGGAATTGTGGTAAAGATATATGTGGCGAATGCTCCCTGTGAGACAAAAACAAGGGTGCTGTGTATTATTTCCATCACTGTATCTTAGCAGCCTGAACAACAAGGTGCTCAACAAACACCCCAAGTCCCTTACTGAAACAACAGACACATCCAGGAGGAAAAGAGCATAGACTGGCAATTGTTCAGTTGCACTTTGTGAAATCCCAACTGGAAAGACAACAAAGGACAGCACAAGGAAGTAAACACAATCTGTGTTAAACTGACCCTGGCCAAGACCTTGTGTCAATGAATATGAACAGAGACACAAAATGAGGAAACAGGAGGCAGAGAAAGGAAGAAACTGCTTATGTGTCATAAAGTGAATTGTACTCCATCAATCAATAGCTTTATTTCGGAGACAAAAGTGACCATAAAAGCACACATTAAAAACAACTAAAATAAACAACAACACAGTCTCCATAGTTACAATAACATGCATAAAATTACAAAGCACAGTTAAAAAAAAGGTAACATACAGGCAATTACTTTGCATGACCAGTTAAACCATGTAAAGTGCAAAACATTTTAACAGAAATGCAATTTAAAATTCAATGTAAAAAACTTTTAACTACTGTACGAAAGGTTAATCAATTAAAACATTAGAGAATTTCTTCTGGTAATTGCACATTTGAGGAAGGAACACATACTGGCAAAGCTGGATGGAGAACCAAGCTGTTGCAGATATACAATGGATAGCCTCGAGAATCTAAGCCCTTGTTGGGTATGATCAGGATTGAGAACCTCTTAGTAAGGTCATTATAAAAGTTACAGAAAAGAACAAAATGCAACAATATTTGCAGTGAAGACTCATCACAGGGGCATATCAGGACTTTGGAGGGCTCAAATTGGCTAAGGGGAAAACCAAGATGCCACTTTACAAAGCCTAACCTGAACCTGGTAAGTAATAACATGTCCCAAGAGCCATAAATCCTCTCTAGATACGGTACCAAAGATGAGGAAGTTGAATCTCCACATATCTGTTAGACCTTTCTTTTAGTTCTATATCCTCTCTAAGAGCTGCCAACCTTTCCTTAAATGCAGATTTTACCCAAAGTATATCCGCTTTGAAAATTGACGTACGATTAGTAAAACGTGCTGGCCTACTTCAGAATTAATATAATCAACATAAAGAAGTCACAGGATGTTCATGCCTTTCTCACACTTGAGGAAATAGATGATAATCTCTCCATTTAGCGAGGCATGAGGGTTCGCCCAGAAGGAGCACCACAGGGGCAAGGGGGAAAATTTAATAATATCTTCGGTGAAATCCAACCCTAGCTTCTGGTGTAAAATTTAACACCATTTAACTCCCAAAGCTCTTGTGCATCCAGCATGCACAGCAGAGAAGGCAGTGCATTCACTTGATGTCAAATGTGTGCTCATACATTATATCAATACTACTGAATTACTAGTTGTTTCCTTTTGCGCGTCCACATCTGCGGCAAAACATTTCCAAGAGTGAATAGCGAAATAGATAGTTAAATGCATTCAAATAGGCTATACATTTGCATTTAGGCAAATCACTGATACTTCGCAAGCTCCGCCACTGCCTAAAAAGATGGGCCCGACTTTCCAAAAAATGGTGGTCTGGCCAGTAAATCTGATCTTGTGGCACTGTTAACCGCGTTGGACAAACTTAGTCGTCACTGCGTCTGAATGGCATATGTTAGGTTATAGGCATTTACAGAGAACACGTACACCAAGCTGTTTCTTGGCACTAGAAAAACAAACACAGTATACTGCATACAGTTTCAGTCGTAGCCTGTTTGAAAAGTCAGGTTTTTAAAAGTTGTCTAAATCTGGAGTAGCAAGGGGTCATTCTGATTTCTAATGGCAGGTGTAGGAAGTTGGCTCTGTATGCACTATTTCAAAGTAAGGAATAGTATGCAGTAGAGTCCAAGGGTTCCCCTTAGAGGTAAGATAGTGGCAAAAAGAGATAATACTAATGCTCTATTTGTGGTAGTGTGGTCGAGCAGTAGGCTTATCAAAGGAGTAGTGTTAAGCATTTGTTGTACACACACAGGCAATAAATGAGGAACACACACTCAGAGACAATTCCAGGCCAATAGGTTTTTGTATAGAAAAATATTGTTTCTTAGTTTATTTTACGAACCACAGGTTCAAATTTTACATGTAACACTTCAAATGAAAGGTATTGCAGGTAAGTACTTTAGGAACTTTTGAATAATCACAATAGCATATATACTTTTCAAATAAATCACATATAGCTATTTTAAAACTAGACAGTGCAATTTTCACAGTTCCTAGGGGGAGTAAGAGTTTGTTAGTTCTTACAGGTAAGTAAACCACCTACGGGGTTCAAGTTTGGGTCCAAGGTAGCCCACTGTTGGGGGTTCAGAGCAACCCCAAAGTTATCACACCAGCAGCTCAGGGTCGGTCAGGTGCAGAGTTCAAAGTGGTGCCCAAAACACATAGGCTTCAATGGAGAAGGGGGTGCCCCGGTTCCAGTCTGCCAGCAGGTAAGTACCCGCGTCTTCGGAGGGCAGACCAGGGGGGTTTTGTAGGGCAACGGGGGGGGGGGGGGGACACAAGTTAGCACAGAAATTACACCCTCAGCAGCACGGGGGCGGCCGGGTGCAGTGTGCAAACACACGTCGGGTTTCCAATGTAAATCAATGGGAGACCAAGGGGTCTCTTCAGCGATGCAGGCAAGGGGGGGGTGGGGGGGGGGGGGGGGGCTCCTCGGGGTAGCCACCACCTGGGCAAGGGAGAGGGCCTCCTGGGGGTCACTCCTGCACTGGAGTTCCGATCTTTCAGGTCCTGGGGGCTGCGGGTGCAGAGTCTTTTCCAGGCGTCGGGATCTGGGAGTCAGGCAGTCGCGGTCAGGGGGATCCCCGGGATTCCCTCTGCAGGCGTCGCTGTGGGGGCTCAGGGGGGGCAACTCTGGCTACTCACGGTCTCGTAGTCGCCGGGAGTCCTCCCTGAAGTGTTGTTTCTCCACAAGTCGAGCCGGGGGCGTCGGGTGCAGAGTAGCAAGTCTCACGCTTCCGGCGGGAAACGCAGTTGTCTTCAAGTCGCTTCTTTGGGAACAAGTTGCAGTCTTGGGTTAACAGAGCCGCTGTCCTCAGGAGTTTCTTGGTCCTTCTAGAGCAGGGCAGTCCTCTGAGGATTCAGAGGTCGCTGGTCCCTGGGGAGAGCGTCGCTGGAACTTCAGCAGTAGGGAGACAGGCCGGTAGAGCTGGGGCCAAAGCAGTTGGTGTCTCCGTCTTCTCTTCAGGGTTTTTCAGCTTAGCAGTCCTCTTCTTCTTAGGTTGCAGGAATCTGAGTTCCTAGGTTCTGGGGAGCCCCTAAATACTGAATTTAGGGGTGTGTTTAGGTCTGGGAGGGCACTAGCCAATGGCTATTGTCCTGGAGGGTGGCTACACCCTCTTTGTGCCTCCTCCCTGAGGGGAGGGGGGCACATCCCTAATCCTATTGGGGGAATCCTCCATCTGCAAGATGGAGGATTTCTAAAAGTCAGAGTCACCTCAGCTCAGGACACCTTAGGTGCTGTCCTGACTGGCCAGTGACGACTCCTTGTTTTTCTCATTATCTCTCCTGGACTTGCCGCCAAAAGTGTGGGCTGTGTCCAGGGGGCGGGCATCTCCACTAGCTGGAGTGCCCTGGGGCATTGTAACACGAAGCCTGAGCCTTTGAAGCTCACTGCTAGGTGTTACAGTTCCTGCAGGGGGGAGGTGTGAAGCCCCTCCACCCAGAACAGGCTTTTGTTTCTGTCCTCAGAGAGCACAAAGGCCCTCGCCACATGGGGTCAGAAACTCGTCTCTCAGCAGCAGGCTGGCACAGACCAGTCAGTCCTGCACTGAACAATTGGGTAAAATACAGGGGGCATCTCTAAGATGCCCTCTGTGTGCATTTTTTAACAAATCCAACACTGGCATCAGTGTGGGTTTATTATTCTGAGAAGTTTGATACCAAACTTCCCAGTATTCAGTGTAGCCATTATGGAGCTGTGGAGCTCGTTTTTGACAGACTCCCAGACCATATACTCTTATGGCTACCCTGCACTTACAATGTCTAAGGTTCTGCTTAGACACTGTAGGGGCATAGTGCTCATGCACCTATGCCCTCACCTGTGGTATAGTGCACCCTGCCTTAGGGCTGTAAGGCCTGCTAGAGGGGTGACCTACCTATGCCACAGGCAGTGTGAGGTTGGCATGGCACCCTGAGGGGAGTGCCATGTCGACTTAGTCATTTTCTCCCCTCCAGCACACACAAGCTGGCAAGCATTGTGTCTGTGCTGAGTGAGGGGTCCCTAGGGTGGCATAAGACATACTGCAGCCCTTAGAGACCTTCCCTGGCATCAGGGCCCTTGGTACCAGGGGTACCAGTTACAAGGGACTTACCTGGGTGCCAGGGTTGTGCCAATTGTGGAGACAATGGTACATTTTAGGTGAAAGAACACTGGTGCTGGGGCCTGGTTAGCAGGGTCCCAGCACACTTCTCAGTCAAGTCAGCATCAGTATCAGGTAAAAAGTGGGGGGTAACTGCAACAGCGAGCCATTTCTTTACAGCAGGCAGTTCCAGATTCGGGGGTGCGAGTACAGAACAACTGGAGCCACCGAATCTCTTCTATTTTAAGGAGGAAATGGTGAGAAGGTTCAGGTGCGAGGACCTCAGGTTGCGGTTAGGTATGTGTTTTTGGTGGCGGGTGGGTGTGAGAGCTAGTCTGTTGCCATATAGGGATTTAAAAATGATGCAGCCGGTGTTGAATACCGTGTGTTGTTTCACCAGTAGCCAGTGCAATTTCCTCATTATTGGGTTGATGTGGCATTTTCGAGGTTTTTGGTAAATCAGCCTGGCTGCTTGGTTTTGTGTCAACTGTGGCCTACTGTTGAAGCCTTCAGGGAGGCAAAGAAAAAAGGCAATTTGTGTGATCTATCTTTGATATCAATAAAGAATTATGACCTGCATGAGGACTTCATAGGTAATCAATCAATGCTTGTATAGCGCAACTACTCACCCTTTAGGGTCTCAAGGCGGGGGAGTGTGAGTGTGTGAGTGTTGAGGTGGTTCTTTAAAAAGCCATGTCTTCAGTTCCTTCATGAGGCTGAGGACGGAGGTGGTTTGTCTGATGTGGAGGGGGAGGGCGTTCCAGGCGGTGGCTGCGAGGTAGGAAAAGGAGCGTCCCCCTGTTCTGGTTTTCCTGATGCGGGGTACTTCTGCGAGAGAGAGCTGGGCTGAGCGTAGGGTCCTGTGGGGTACGTGGAGATTGAGTGGCTGGTTCAGGTAGGCTGGTCTGGTGTTGTGGAGGTCTTTGTGCGTGGGTGACGATCTTGAAGGTGATTCTTTTCTCTATGGGAAGCCAGTGCAGTGTACGCAGGTAGGTCGAGGACCAGCCTGGCGGCGGCGTTCTGGATGTTTTGTAGTTTGTGGGTGAGTTTCTTGTTGATTCCAGCATAGAGTGTGCTGCCATAGTCCAGTCTGCTGGTGATGAGGGCGTGTGTGGCGGTCTTTTTATGTTCAAGGGGGATCCACTTGAAGGACTTGCATAGGAGGTGGAGGGTGCAGAAGCAGGTGGAGGTGACTGAGTTGATTTGATGGTTCATGCAGAGGTTGCAGTCCAGGATGATTCTGAGGCTGTGGGCTTGGCTGGTGGGGGTGGATGGGTTTCCGAGGGTGGGTGGCCACCAGGAGCCATTCCACGCAGTGGGTTGAGGGCCCATGATGAGTACTTCTGTCTTGTTTGCGTTGAGGTGAAGGAAGCTGTTTCTCATCCAGTTAGCGACTGCTTCCATGCCTTTGTGGAAGTTGTGTGTGGCTTTGTTGGGTTTGTTGGAGAGGGAGAGGATGAGTTTGGTGTTGTCGGCGTAGAAGATGATGTTGATTTCGTAGCTTCTGATGAGGGTGGCTAGGGGGCCATGTAGACAAACAACGTGGGACTGAGGAAGGATCCCTGGGGCACTCCAGAGGTGGTGGGTGTGGAATCTGCGAGGAAGGGGACGAGTATCACTCATTGAGTTCTGCCGGAGAGGAAGGACTGGACCCAGTCGAGGGCTTATCTCTGTGTGCTGGCTTCGTGGAGTCTTATCAGGGTGTGGTTTTTTGTACTGCGTAGCTGCAGAAAGCATGGCAATATTACAGCCCTTACTTGAGGTTTCAGGGACAATTTATGTCAATGATAACCCTGAAGCTCTTCACTGAGCTTTTGGGCTGGGGAGATGTGCCCATTGCTGCTGGCTAGAAGATGGGATTCCACAAATCAAACTTCATTGATATTCATCCATTCGCAATGTTTTTTGAAAGGCAGCTTTAGATTCCAGCAAGTTGTCGACAGTGAAAAGCAATTGCATATCATCTGCATAGTTGTAGATCTTAACTAACTTTTCCAAGGAACGTACGAGGGGGCGTATGTACAGATTGAGGAGGCGGGGTTGGGGAAGAGGACCCCTGGGGCAAGTCACAGGAACAATGGACCTTTGGGGAGCTGAAGGTGTATTGACAGAGCGACTGACTGCATCCCTTCAGGAAGGGGATGATCCAATCAAGCACTGTAACCTGTAGGCTTGCAGCTCCAACACAGTCGACCAGAAGATCAGGGTGAAAAGCTGTCAAAATGTTAAGAAATGCCAGCGCCTGGGTGTTACCCTTGTCAGCTTCTTCCCGCATGTCGTCCACAACTGACAGGATAACTGCTTTAGTAGAGTGAGGAGGTCGAAAGCCTGCTTGATGTAGATCAAGGGAGTGTCCTCTAAGAAGCAGCATAGGCATCTAGCCTTGTTGTGCCTCTAAAGCCTTTGCTAAATCGAGTAACAAGGAGATGAGACAATAGTTTTTCAAGATGTGTGGGTCATCACCAGCTTTCTTGAGTATCAGGATTACTATTGCCTCCTTGAAGGCATTGGGGACCACCCCTTGGCTTAAAAACTTATTAGAAGGGATAGGGACAGGTCTTATAGGACCTTCGGATGACAGGTGACATTGCTAACATCTGGGAGTACTAAATCTCCCTGACCCACGTTGGTGCACTAGGAGGGAGGAGCCCAAATGGCTGTCTTTAAAGCCACTCCCTAATTTCTGTTTTAAGCTTGTACAGGATAGGCATCTTTTGGGGTGGAAGGAACATGGCTGGAAATGGGATTCTGGACTGGCGTCAGTATGGGCCCAGGAATAGGTCCTGAGACGGCAGTCGGTAGGAGGAAAGGCCCCATTGTGGTAGGCCCAACTTAGGCCCCTCCAGGTCTGTGGGGCCCAACAGAGCACCAGAGAGAGAGAGTTGGGAGTGCCTAGAAAATTTGCAGATTGGTCCCTTTGAAGGCTGCTCTCTACTGGAGGGTCGACAACATTCCAGGGAATTTGGGAAGAGGCAGGACCAAAGGTGGGACCGGCTCAGACTCAGAAGACACAGCAGCTATTGAGTGACACCCTTGTTGCTTTGTACCAGACAGAGTGCCTTTTTTACGCTTACAGTGAGTTTTCAGCTTTGACTTCCCAAAGATTTCAAGCAGGCGTGACCACAATGAAAAAGGGACCTATGACTTAAAGCAGGTTTGCTGTTTGAACATGACCTCGTACTTGGTGACGTAAAGCACCTTCACCTCCAACTACCAGATTGCCTTTGAGGGACACTGACTTATTGCATGGCTCAATCGTGACCACAGCCCAGGCACCATGAGCACGTCATGAAGTTCCCTGATCAACATAAGTTTCTTGCAGCATTGCCAGGACTTCAATCCTGTCATTTATTGGGGACATCTTCCCTGGCCTGCTGTCTTTGAGACCAAGTTTAGTGTAATCAGAAAACCGACAAAGGTGGGGCTCCAGATAAGTCTCGAATTGCATAATAAGAAACTGATGTCTGCCAGCAGCAGTGGCGTGTATACGTGGCCCTGCTTCATCACTTGCATTGCATTAAGAAGTCACTGTGGAGCAATATGGTGCCACCTATCACCGTGCATGGGGCAGTGCTGAAAAAAATCTCTAGAACAAGCCTGGCAACTGAAAATATTCTAAAGGTGAGGAATTTCTCTGAAGAAATATCCATCACAATAGCATATTACATTCATTTGCAAATAAATGTCTGTCTGCAACCACTTAAAGCTGTCACTCTTCAAATAGGCAATTAAATTAGTTGCCTCTAAGAAAATACCAGGAAGGACACAATGTGTTTCAACGTTTATATTGATAGCCATCGTTTTACCTGGTTCTAAATAGCTGAACTGGGCCAGGGACCTCATTTCCAGATGCTCCAGGTCGAAGGTGTCTGACTCTCGTCCCATAAGATGACGGGTCAATTGCTTGTTTACCATACACATACAGCCAATCTGAGCCAAAGCACGCATCAGCAAAGGTACCTGTGGAGGAGAAAGACATTTCAATATATGTATATTGATTCAGGCAGTTTTATATAGGGCTAAACAGGAAGCCTTGACGTCACATCAGAGTACTAGGTGGTAGTAAGTTTTAGATTAGAATAGTCCATGAACCTCCAGGTAAATACAACAGATCAAATTAAACAACAGTCCTCGCAGTCTGGTGCTGTGGACCCTGGAATGGGAGAGAGCAGAGTCTTCCTAGAGAGATACCAAGGAAGCAAATCCAAGAACAATTTTATTGGGGATCAGGGGCATGGAGTGGGAAATTAAAAGTGGGTAAGAAGAGATGCATTCAAGTTTTTACTAAACTTGAGGTAGTTATGATGACCTTTCAAAGGAGACTCTAATGTGTTCCATGAGCTGGGGCCAAAGCCTCCCTCCCTTCATTCCTGTTGTTAGAAATGGGGTCTCTAGCTGGCAGTCAGTTTGCACCATGTCCAAGTAGAGAAACTCACTCTAGTCAGGATAAGGGAGATACCTGCTCAGATAACCCCTGCTCACCCCCTTGGTAGCTTGGCACGGGCAGTCAGGCTCAGAAGCAATGTGTAAATCATTTGCACATAACACACAGTAACACAGTGAAAACACTACAAAAGGACACCACACCAGTTTTAGAAAAATAGACAATATTTATTTTTTAAAATACCAAATACGATAAAAAACCAACAGACAGTAATAAAAAACATGAATTCTGTAAGATTTACTCAAAAACACAGTTCCTTGAAGTCAATAGCTCCACCTAGGGCTATCACGGTGTCGTGATCAACAAAACCAACATTTCAGGCGGGCCAGCTATGCTGTCGGGAAGACCCACAAACAGTACCTTGGATTTATAGGGCGTTGTGATCCTCGCGGTGAGCTCCGGAGAGCGGCGTCACGGTGTTGGTTCCAGAGTCAGTGCGGGAGTCGTCAGAACCTTGAAGTCACAAGCGTTGCAGATCGAACTCCGGGCTGATGAAGTCAGGAGCGCTGGCGTGGATAGTGTTGAACTGTGGTGTGGTTCGGGACAATGCGACCTGCAGTGCTCACAGGTCACGATGCAGGCAGCGGCTCTGTTACGGCGTCCAGCGGCGTCGGTGAGACCAGGACTGCGGTGTAAAGCGGGGCGGTGCAATGTGCAGTGTCCACAGGTCACGGTGCAGGCAGCGTCGTTGCGGAAGCGCTGTCATCGGTAGGTCCAAGCCAGCGGTGCAGGATGGGACGGTGATTCGTGACCCTCACAAGCAGTGTCCACAGGCCACAGTGCAGGCAGGGATGCCTGGTGACGACACTGGAGTCGATGGTGCTGGGGTCGGTGGACCGGGGCTGCTGTGCGGGACGGGACAGTACTTTGCGTGCCTCATGAGCGGTGTCCACAGGCCACCGTGCAGGCAGCGCTGGCAGTGTTAGGAGCGGTGTCGTCGGGGAGGCCCAGGCTGCAGTGTGAGCAGGCGAAGCCAGAGTGCAGGCCCACAGGTCACTGTGCGAGCAGTGGCTCGGCGAAGTTGTCTGATGACTGCGTCGGTGAGACCAGAGTCGCGGTGCGAAGTGGGGCAATGCGACTCCGTGCGGCATCTGCAGTTCACAGTGCGGCCAGCCGCTAAGTGGTGGTTTCTACTCTTGAACAGCACAAAACACACAGTCCCAAGTGCCGCAGGTCGAGGAAACTGAAGTCTTTGGTGTCCGTGAGACTTCCAATTGGCGGCAAGTTCTACTCCAAGCCCTTGGAGAACTTTCTCAAGCAGGACACACAGCAAAGTTCACCTTTTGCACTCTTAAGGCAGAAGCAGCAACTGCAGACCAGTCCAGCAAAGCAATACAGCGAAGGGACTGTACTCCTCCTCCAGCTCTTCTCGTTGGCAGAGGTTCCTCTTGATTCCAGAAAGATTCTAAAAGGCTGGGGTATGGGGTCTTCTTCTTGTACCATGTTCTGCCTTTGAAGTTGGAAAACTTCAAAGCAAAGTCTCAAGTGATGGCAAGATTCTTCCTTGTCCAGGCCAGGCCCCAGACACACACCAGGGGGTCAGAGACTGCATTGTGTGAAGGCAGGCACAGTCCTTTCAGGTGTGAATGACCACTCCTCCCTCCCTTCGAGCTCAGGTGGCTCATCAGTATATGCAGGCTACACCCCATCCCCTTTGGTGTCACTGTCTAGAGAGGTGCCAAACAGCCCAATTGTCAAACTGACCCAGACAGACAATCCACAAACAGGCAGAGTCACAGAATGGTATAAGCAAGAAAATGCCTACTTGTGGCATTTTCGAACAGACAATTTAAAAACCAACTTCACTAAATGATGTATTTTTATATTGTTAGCTCAGCGACCTTAAACTCCACATTTTTATCTGCTCTCAAAGGGAATCTGCGCTTTAAGGATATTTTAAGGCAGCCCCCATGTTAACCTATGAGAGGGATAGGCCTTGCACAGTGAAAAACGCATTTGGCACTATTTCACTCTTAGGACATATAAAACACACTAGTATATGTCCTACCTTAAATATACACTGCATCCTGCCCCTGGGGCTAACTAGGGTCTACCTTAGGGGTGCCTGACATGTAGTAAAAGGGAAGGGTTAGGCCAGAGAAGTGGGTACACTTGCCAAGTCAAATTGGCAGTTTAAAACTGCACACACAGACACTGCAGTGGCAGGTCTGAGCCATGTTTACTGGGCTACTAATGTGGGTGGCACAACCAGTGCTGCTGGCCCACTAGTACCATTTGATTTACAGGCCCTGGGCACCTCTAGTGCACCTTAATAGGGACTTACCAGTAAATCAAATATGCCAATCATGGATAAACCAATCAACAGTACAATTTACACAGAGAGCATATAGACTTTAGCACTGTTTAAGTGGTAAAGTGCACAGAGACAATAAACCAGCAACAAAACACCTGAAAAAAAATAGGAGGAAGAAGGCAAAACAATTGGGGATAACCCTGCAAAAAGGGCCATTTCCAGCACCTGTATTATTCATTTACCCTCGCCTGGGCATAAAATGGAATCATTCATGGATCTCAGGTTTTTCAAGGGTAGGCAGAGGGAGCTAGTTTTCTTTTGTTTTTAAAGTATTGTGAGCCTTCTCCCAAAAAGGATAGTACCTAAAATACATTATACTGATCTAGATCCCTTTGTTGCAGGAACAGGTGAGACACAAACAGACATAGGATTGAAGGAAACCACTAGTCCATCACAAACACTTGCCTTTATCGCCACAGTGGTTTAGACCATGCAATCAAATGAAGTAGTTTGAAGCCTCAGCACTCCAAGCCTAACTAGAAGGCAAGAGTGTTCTCCACAAAACCATTGTTTTCGCATTCAAATGGTTATGTTAATAAGGATTGTACAGTTCACAACATACAAAATGGACTTCATGGGCATCTGGCATTAACAATCTGTAATACACTGTTCTCAACTACATCTATGCATGGCTGTGCATATTGCAGAAAGTTTCAACTGGAGTATTTCCTCCACAATAATCACACCTAAAATAATGCCTTCATCTGGTATATGGGGACTAGGAAGAACTGCATACAAAGGGCAGACACATAACATGTACCAAAGTACTTTAATGGGGATTTATATGCAAGTTGGTAGAGATGGTAGTAAAATGGAGAACATTCATGGATAATCCCTTTTGGAAGCTTAAGGTCCACCCCTCAGTTTGTGGACCCTTTTTGAAGTTGCACAACAAGCAGGTTCGTAAAGGTCTCTCTCGCGCATTTAGGCCCGACTGGTTGCTCACAGATGAAACCTAGGTTACAAACACTTAAGCATTAAAGATTCCCTAATCTAGACTCTCCCCCACCAGTTAAGAGGGAAATGAGGACTTGGTCACCAGCAGACAGTACAGGTAGTGTAATTTTAAAATAAAGGACTGACTCCTCGATCCGACGCACATTCACATTGTTGCTCTGCTGAAAATTATTACAACAAAGCAATAGGTATTTCCCAACACCTGAGGGAGCAAATGAGCCCCACAAATAGAGGGATGGATATGTCTGAATGTCTTCGGAAATTAACTGGAAAACAAAACAAAATACCTCTATTCCTTCAATAGGGCTTAGGCAAAGGATATCAACTCATTAGCTTACCAAAGCAATTGTATATTTTCTTTCTCTCAGTCAACTTGTTCAAAATACTCATGCAAACACAAAATGTTCCTTTTAGCCAAGGTTGCTCCTAGAAACCAAATAACATTGGTGTTTTGGGAGTGTGGGGGGGAGGGGGGGGACGATGGAACGGTGTTTAGTACTGGCCAGCAAGGTAGCAGACTAGCAGCGTTCTCCGTGAGCACCAGCAGGCCGAATGATATCCTGCTTTAGTCCTGCCATCCATACGACACTGCTTCACCACCCTTTGTCCCCAACACCCTGGGAGGACACCAGATGCAGTAGGGGTTCAGAATCTGCACCTTTGGAGTTCTAGGAGCAGTTCACTGACTGACTGGGTGACCACTGTAGCTCCGACCCCAGCCAAGCCCAGGCAAGATGGCAGCAGTTGAGCGGTGAAGCCATCCACTTGCTGGAGCGAAGCGGCAGGACCGGAACTACCAAATGCCAGGGGGGGAGCTGTATCGCCTCACTCTTTCCCACTCCCTTCCCTAACTTGGCTTTGTGTGCCAGAGGCCCAGAGGTCACAGAAGAGGAGGGGACGAAGAGACCTAGCGGCAGCGTCTGCCGGGAGGAGCGGAGCAGGGCTGCCGTGCTGGTGTGGCTCGTGGTGTAATCGAGCTCCCCTGGTGCCATAAGGGGGATTCCATCACTGGGCATGATCACAGCACCGCACCCTATTTGATGAGATGGCAGGACCCGCACAGGCTTGGGGCAGAGGAGTGCAGCCCAGGGAATGTGGCTAAAGGGCGGCTGAGGCTGCCAGTTGGAGACCCCTGAGTGAAGTGGACAAAAGGAGCGGTTGAACCTGCACCAGGACCACTGCGCCACACACAGCTCGAGGTGGCAACGGCACCCCCGCCCCGGTGGGGAGCAAAAGAGGGCGGCACAGTGCTGTGCCAGCCTTGAGAGTGTGCTGGTAGAGCAGCTGAGGCAGCCGGAAAGAGGCCCCTGAGTGGAGCAGAAGAGAAGGGCAGTTGTGCCCCTATCGATGACCTGACAGCTGTACAATCTCTCTTGCTCCCCCCTCTTCCTCCCACCCTCTGCTGCAACATAGCCTAACTGTTGCAGTCACGATTTGGGGGAGGTTTCACACTTACCAGCCTGATGGGATGGCAAAGTTGCGTTGTGCGGTCGGCTGGTGCTACTGCATCTGAATAGACATGGTTGGACAAGGTGCTGTGGGACAGGGGAGTGCTTACCTGGAGTTCAGCTGCCTATTTCCTGACAGGCCCCGCACATTGGTTCTTTCTCCAGTTTGTGGTGCTGGTACCAGGGCAAAGGTCAAAGATAAGGATCCAAAACCCCCCAGACAGGGGAAAATAGACCATTATACAAAAGTGGTGGTTCCATCGACTGAGTGGAAGGCAGAGGTGCAGACTAAGCCAGATAACATGGCGCTGCTTCTGACAATCCAATCCTCCCAGGAGATGCTGGAAGGGAGAATAGGGGAGGTGAGGTAACGCCTGAAGCAGACCTCCTGCAACAGGATTTATGTAATGTGTATGAAAGTGTCACAGCAGCTGAGAACCAGATCTCAGAAGTGGAAGATGTGGTCGATGGCTTCAGAAGGATGGGCAGGTTTACGTGCCACTGCTACAGATGTGGTCTGGAGGCTAGAAGATGCTGAAAATTGCACACTGTGAAATAACCTGCCCTTAGTGGGCTTTCCAGAAGGGGTCAAGGGTACCAACAAGGGCGCTTTACTGTATTGGTGATTGAGAGCTCCACGGTCTGTGAAGGCAAGATTTTTGAACTTCCTCAACTGGGACATGATACTACGGGAAGTGAGGCTCCAAGGTGAAATCCGCTAAGAGAAGTAAAAAATCATGACATTCCCGGACTACACATGTGAAGTCCAGGGGCAGCATTACACCTTTGATTCAGTTAAAATGAAGCTGCAGGCCCTATACTACAATACATGCTGCTATTCCCGGCAAAACTCAAGGTCCTCTACCAGGGGAAGTCGATCTTCTTTCACTCACCGGAGGCGGCCTTGGCTTGAATGGAGGAGCACTCAAAGTTTGACGAGGAGAGGGAGAGCGGCCTGGCCCGAGCTCCCTATGGGAATGTCTGTGATGAGAAGACCGAGCTAGGCTGCAGCGATGGGACACAAAGGGACTCAATGCGTGAACAAAGACTGGGGTTATTCTCCGACATGGAGTGAGAACTGAGGCTGGCATTGAAAACCCCCAAAAAAGAACAGACCCCTGGAAGACTTATTTCCTGGCCCCACACAGAGGGAATGGACATTGGACTCTGATGGACCATACCCACTTGCCATTGCAACTGCCAACCTGGAACATGAACATGCGAGACAAGCTTCAGCAGATACCTGATTGTACACCGCAGGGGGGGGGGGGAGGCATATGCCACACTGGCCTACACAGTATATACACATCGGTGGGAGGTGGCGAAAGGGGGTGGGGGTTCGCTATACTAATCAAGAAGAATCCCCCATTTTGGGTGACCAAAACATGGTTAGATCCGGGCTGCAGGTTTGTGGGGACACAGGGCCACTGGGACGGACTAAGATGACATTACTGAGCATGTATGCACAGCCTCGACTACAAACACTTATCCTGGCAAAAATTACAGACATACTCCTTGAGACGACTTCCACACTACATGTCCTGTGTGGGGACTTTAATGAAATCATGGCCATAGAACTCGACCACTCTAGGGCCCCTTGTGTCACCCCTACTGCGTATGGCATTGGCACAGTTTGTTGACCCTGTGTGCTTGTCTGATCTGTTGCGGCGCAGACACCCATTGGATAGAAAGTATTCATACTTTTCAGGGGATTATGTGTTTGCCCCTATTGGGGGGGGGGGGGGGGGAGGGGGGAGAGGGTAGGTGAAATTGTACAGGCAGAGTATTTGCAGGGGGCTTGCTTGATCATTTACCCTTGTTGGTCAAGATGGGACAACTTAGAAGCTGGGGTGGGGGGGGGGGGGGGAGGGGGTCCTCTGGGTGGAAATTGAACACCTGGGAATTGAAGGATCAGGAGGCTGCCCAGGGTCTCTGGGTTGAGACTGAATTATATAGGTCTCCGTTTCATCTAAGACTGTATTAAGGGAGGCTTTCAAGACAGTACTCTGATAGGGCTCACAACTTGATTGCACAGAAGAAGAGGAGAATAGTGGCAGATCTTGAGGATTTGGAGACCCAGATCCTGCAACTGGAGGGGGAGCGAGTGTCCATATCTGACACCCCACATTCTTAGACAGACTGCTGCCAAACAAACTAGATACCAGCTCAGGCAGAGGAAGAGACAAAGAAACAAATAGTCATATTGCACCGCTTGTATGAGACAGGGAATAAGGTGGGTAAGCGCCTAGCATGGCTGAGAAAAGGGGAACTGGAAGCCCGCTGGGATCAAACCCTAATAAATCAGGCAGGGGACGCCTGCGACATGGACATGCAAATAGCAGATGAGTTGGATTGCTATTCTAAATCGTTTTATAGGGCCCGATCCCTCTATGATTTTACCAGCATTGCACCAGCACCTGGCTGCTGTCCCCACATCTGTGCCGGATGCAGTCCTGGGAAAAAATGGAAGGGGATTTAATGTTGAGTGAAGTCCAGACAGTTATTGCAAACCTAAAGCTGGGCACAGCACAGAGCCTAACAGCACTTTGGCCACGTTTTATAAACTGTACGCCGGACTGCTGGGGACACACTTGCTGAACTGATTCAGGGAGGCGGGGGAACAAGGGGTGTTGCCCCCAGGTATCCCAAAAGCCACCATTACAGTGATACCCAAGGAAGGTAAACCCAGGGAGCAGTGTGATTCTTAACGCTTGAGCTCACTGTTAAAAATTAAAGTCAACATCCTGGCCACGATTTTTGCTACGCGGCTACTGCAGGTTATCACTCCTTTAGTACACAGAGATCAATCAGGATTCATGCCCGGTAAGTCAACACATGTTAACTTGGAGCACGCACACAACTGGTAGGCAACAGTGCAGGACCAACTGGCTCCCCATGTTTTCCTCTCGCTAGACGCTGAAATGCCGTTTGATGCAGTACATTGGTCCTTCCTCAAGCAGACACTGCAGAGGTTTGGTTTTAGCCCAAACTATAGGAGGTGGGTGGCGGTGCTGTACTAAGAACATCTGGCAGCACTTGTGATGGGGTGGCATCTATTGAGCACCCCATTGAGAGAGGGACTAGGCATGGATGTCCCTTTTCCCAGCTTTTATTTGTGTTTATGGTTAAATCCCTTGTATGCACAGTGAGAGCACATCTGAGTGTCAAGAGGTTTAGTATATCAGCCGCAGTCGAGGTAGAAGGAAGAATATTGTTCTATGCCGACAATATCGTCTTGTATATTATTGAACCGGCAACCACGATCCTGACTATTTCAGATCTTTGGGGATTATGGGTCTCACTCTGGCTGTAGGATCAATTGGGACAAATCAGTGCTAAATTCTCCACAAGGCCAGGTAGACCCACCATCCCCCTTGCAATGGTTAGCTGAGGTCATGGATGGTTTTAAATATCTGGGGATCTTTGTAATACCGCAGGAACAGCTAGGTTACTGCTGAAATTTTGAGGTGGTGATAATAAATTTTCAAGTTGACATTGGAGGGGGCTGCCCCTCTCTTTGTTGGAACAGGCAGCCCTCTTCAAAATGATCACGCTTCCCAAACTACTATACATTCCTTCGAATACCTATTACCAGGTTTAGCATGATGTCTTCACCAGAATAGAGGGGGAAGTGAGGTCCCTGATTTGGAACAGGTACACCTAGAGTGTTGTTTAAAACACTGCAGGGCAACCTATTATAATGGTGGGATCACTCATCTTAATGTTGAGGCATATAATTGGGCTGCCAACTTGATTAACAACGACTGAATCTTTGCGCTTCAAGATCATTCAACCTTTCGGCTAGAACAGGCTATGCTGGAACCCAGCTCCCACCTCCACTACTTCTATGGGGAGGGGGTCCAATGGCTGCCACCAGCTACACAGGTGGCCCTGGCAGCTTAGAATAAGGCTACCAAGACGATTGGTTGGGCAAGTAAAATCACCAGGGCAACCCCCTTTGGAAAGGAATATGGCTGGGTGAAATGGAGAAACTCCAAGGATTTGGGACCTGGGATACAATTGGCATGTTCACAAATGGGGATATACTAGAGTGTACACTGTACCAGACTAAGTTTCTGAGATACATGCAGCTGCAACACGTCTGGCAGGCAGAGCGATGGAGATCCCAGAATACAGTTATTTAAAAGGGAGGATATTACTAGAGGCGAGGAGAAAAGGAGCAATCTCTCTTACATATAAAACGTTGAATAATATGCCAGACACCCTAGGCCAGCTCAGAGAGAGATGGATGCGTTATGTGTGGGAACTTGGGGACATTGACTGGGAGGCGGTGTTGATGCATTCCAGAGAGTTGACCATCAAGTCTTGTCTGTGGCTGATACAATCTAAAATACTACAAAGGGTTTATTATGATCAGCACAGGTTGCATGGTATGGGAGAGCTGGCTCACCTACTTGCCTGCACTGCACCGAGGCTGCAGGGTCATTTATACACGTGCTCTGGGAATGCCCCCTCATACAGGCATATTGGACAGGTAATCAGGAACTCTGTGCTATATTGGATGTTACTCTTTCACTGGACCCAAAATATGTTTTTTGGGGAGTCCATATGATGTAGAAGTTGCATGCTTTAAGTTTCTCTTTAGTGCCTTGGGACTGGTGGTGGCTAAGAGGGATGTGGCCAAGTTATTGTGGTAGGGGGGAGCGGAGGTACCAACCATTCATGAATGGATGCAGGGGATGTATCTATACATGGCAGCAGAGAAGGTCACCTACAGCAGTAGGGGTTGCCCCTGTAATTTCCGTAAGATATTGGGGGGAGGGGGGTGGGGACGGCTGGATCCAATGTAATGGGTTATGGTCTTTGGAAGGCAGCGCCTGGGCCTGCCTCAAGCCTAGCTAGATATGTACATACGACCTAAGGGGAGACTGGACGAGATTTGAACGTCATATTGTAAATGTGTTGTGGGTGCTTTACGAGTTGTGAAAAAACAAAGTCAACACTGTTGTGTACTCTCTTTGAACATATCCGGACATTTGCGCATGTTGCCCACAAGTTTTTTCTTTTTGGTTGTTGTATAAAAATAAAAAATATACTTTAAAAAAAACATTGATGTTACAAAAGGATATTGTGCAAAGATGGACAGCGTACAGTAAGAAGTCCTCATGTGCTTGTGAAGGTGTTTTTTTAATGCTGTAGCCCATGACCGACCAGGACCAACAGGAGGATATTGCACAGAAGGTTTTGAGCCCCTTTCCCACACCTTAATCAGAGGCTATTAGTTTCCGTAAGTGCAGCTTAAGCTCTTTCAGTTATGTGCCTAAGGGCCATATGTACTAAAGCATTTTCCCATTGACACAGAATGGGTAAAATCCTTTGGCACATCCCTAAGTTCTTAGTTATGGTAGCATTATTCTGCGAGTAGTTAACAGCTTGTTGACTTCATCCTATGTCTTTGAGGCCTATTCCCTTTGCAACTTTAAGCACAACTGGAGAGGACTGCAGCCATTCAGTAGTCTTCTAGGGACGTGTCTCTTGAAGTGATCTACAGGGCAGGGATAAATATAATGTGCCATACATTCCGTACAAAGTACTTGCTGGATAATAATTTGGGGAGCCAGCCAAATGTGGCAAGACTATGCTAACAAAAAAAGTACCTTTTGATGGATTTGCTGAATGGGATGGCTGCTATTATTCATGTTTAACACACTTCAGAATCTTCCACTGTCTAATTTGAAGGGTCAATAGTTCACACACAAATGGAGGACCCAATAGCCCAACAAAAGCCAAATTCAAACTCCATTGTCGAGGAAAGGAATGTATCCAACCCTTCATTAAGGCTTAACCTAAGGGCGAGGAAAACAGATGTGAAATTAAGTGGTTCCATGACCAAACAGCACCCTAGAAAAAGAGATGGCACGGGCTGCCTTATCTCTTTCAACAAATCAGGAGTTAGATTTACTGAGGGTAAGGCTCAACCCTGTGTTGGACTTTGGGATCCAGCCCTTCTGGCAAAGCCAGGAGCATCAGTGTTTCACATGTGACATTACCAAAGTAGGACAAAGAACTCTATTCTGAACTTCCTGACCACATTCATCATGAGGGGAATGGAATGAAAAAGTTGCAGTGGATACAGAATACTAGTCTTACACACACTATCCCCATTCTCTTTTCCATAACCACCTGGCCTGACGATCTGAATACACAGACATGAAAGCTTGTGTTTCCTCGGTGGCAGAGATGCATCTCTAGGAACCTCTCCTTTCCTGAAATTTAACAGCTTCTCCAGGACACAACTGCCTCACTTTTGGAATATTTTCAATGCATCGTCTTCTTAGGTATAGGCAGATAACTCCATGGGGCTAAATGTGTTGTTCTAATGCTCACTGCAAAATGACGGTGCCAATGCAAATTTTACTAAAAGTACATTCTTTGCATAGAAAGCTCTCCCATCTCCTGGGGGAAAAAAGAATAACATTTGAAATCTTATGCATCATCTACAAAGCCTTGGATCGCAGAGGACCAGAATACCTGCAAAAGCTAACTCCCAAACAGTGTTTTGAAACTTTACGACAGGTAACATCAAACTATTACTTCAACGCATAAGAAACACAGTGGAAATTAATTTAGGCCTGGGGTTTATTTGAGGAAAATGGCAAACTGTCAGTTTTTAAAGAAAATCTTTAAGACACAACTTACCCCAAAAGGGATTTCATCCACCCCTTGCTGAGGAAGGTGTCTGAGCGCACAAAGAGATTTAAAACCTAAACAAGCATTGTCCGCAGAGCCCAGATGCAACGGACTACCAAGGTGGCCAGCTACCCACCACACAAGGCAAGAGGAGGTGCAGCAGTTACTCTACATGCTTCAGATATTCAGGTGTTACAGAATGGCCAAAAGCCATCATGATGAATAGGTAGAAACTAGTACATATGATTGGAACGGCTACCAATGAATTCACTGGAATCGAGGAGTTGTTTCAAACTATATACCAAGCCTACTGCAATGCTTTTAGGGACGAGCCACACACTAAGAAACCACAACCAAAATTGGAATAGTTTGTTGCAAAGCAATGAACTCTAGACAAAGTGACTGTGTTTTATCCTGTAGTACTGAAGCGAGTTATGTTGTCTTCTGCCCCATCTCTGTAGGACATAGGACTTAAAATCTGTCAGTTATTTGCTTGCTGCAACAGCTGCTTCATGTATCGTGGGTAAAGTACTGACAAGTCAAACTTTTTTTGAAAGTGCAAATGTAGGAAACAGTTGGGTATTTTGGACAGGGTGTTGGATTTCACAATCCAGATAAGAAACAACATATTTGGAGAAGAAAAATAATTTTATGGAAAGCAAAGGGAACCACAGTTGTAGAGCTGTAAATTGACTAATCAGTCTCGTCACTAGTTTTGTTTGCAAATCTTAGGGCAAAAAGAATCATCAAGGTTTAAGCATGCATTTTCAAACTACCCGTTTGAATTGGACAACGCTTTCTTTATGAAAATAGCTCTATTTGGAGATCAAGGGTTCCAAAAGAGTAATTTAGAACAAGTCATAGAATTAAATGACCTTAAAATGATGCTAATAGTGCCTCAACTGCAGGCCCCCACGAATGGGTTCTGCAGGCTAAAGGGGAGGATACCGTGAGGCTGGGCTTCACACTATTAATATGGAATGAAAATGGCAGTCAATTAGTCAATTTCAGCATTTCAGGTCACCTTGCACTGTGGCTCCAAGAGGCTTCAGCACACTATTCACTCTTGGAGTGCATTTGATATATGCTATAAAGTCATGTGTTTAGACACCACTTGTTACAGCGTCACATTCAGAAACTGTTTACATGCACTCCCTTTTCAAATTTGGGTCAGAACCCCACGTACATCAGCTGACTGGTGCCTAAGAAAAAGGAGACTTTTAAATATGTAGGAAGTAAGAATTTTGGAGACATCAGTCTGATCACTAACCACAGCTTTCTGATAAACTGGAAAAAATATATTTCAGAAAAATAAATAAGATATCTGAATGAGCAATAATGTAGAAAACTAAAATCCAAAGATATGTGTAGCTATAGAATTTGTACGGGTCCATAAGAATTTTCTGGCTATTAACTGCTGTCTAATTAGCTCACCTACATTAACTAAAGAGGCAAATGATAAACCTTTGCCACAAGTGGACCAAATTTGAATCCAACTTCATTTTAAGGGATAACTCATGCTTGCCTTTACTTCTTGTTGTAAGATGGAGCAGACATCTATGGCTACAATTTTAAATCTAGACACAATCAAAAGCCCTCGAGAATAGAAGTTACACTCCTGCATACAATCAGCAACTGTAGCAAAGAAAAATAAGTAATAACAGACAACAAACCTGCGTTTCATATACGCCCTCAATGTCTGGGGCTGACAGGTCTGCGTTGATCTCATTGATGTGTTCTTGGTACATGTCCTCAGGAACGGAGTACTCATACAGGTTGTAAACCAGGTTTGAACGTGGAAGGATTCTGTTCACCTTAGGAGACAGACATAGAACAAGGGGAAAAATGTGAGACAGGGTTGTTAAAAATAAAGAGAGTGAAATGGTTCCTGAATAAACATCTTATGTCTGCAGAGTATCTCTTTAAGGAGGGCTGCTAGGCTGAGGTACAATGAAGTGGGCATTCAGGATTTCTTCCCAAGGGCTCAACCAGCCAGTACTGGCATGAGTTAGAAAGAGGTGCATGCATGCTGTCACCTTCAAGTATGTAACTAATCAATTTTACGTTCATGTACACATTACAGCCATTGACCTAATTTCCAATCTTATGACCCTACAGCTGTGGGTGGATTATTAGAGTATGTAATGTCATTTGTATAGCCCTTTAGGCCCATTAAGTGGTGTGGGAGCACATTAGGTTGTATGATGGAACCATGCATACGGCAACTACGCATGCCTGAACAACGCGGTCAGAACAACGACAGCGTTGTTTCCACACATGCCTTTACCACGCATGCCTTCACAACAAATTTTCGTTGTAAAGGCATGTTTGGAAACAGCATACCTGGTTGTCACATGTCACCCCACCCGGCCTAAAAACAGAAGTACCCCAACCCACCTGACTCTTAAAAACGGCCTCAATACCTCCCCACCCACCCTGAGCCCAAAACCGACCCCCACCCCACCCCCAAAAATAAAACTACCCAGCTCCTAAAAACAAAATTACCCTGACCCCCACCCCTGCCCCTAAAAACCAGAACCCCCTGCCTGCCCTGAATACAAAATTACCAAAACCCCCCCACCCGCCCTAAATACAAAATTACCCTGCCCCCACCCCTAAAAACCCGACCTCCACACCGCCCCTAAATAGAAAATTGAACCAACCTCCCCACACCACCCCTAAAAACAAAATAACCCCGACCCCCTACCCACCCTAAAAACCATAGTTCTGACCCCCTCCACCCCCGCCCCTTAAACAAAATAAAAAAAAAATAACATCCCCAACCACTTCACCCCCGCCCCACCACTAAAAACCCAGCGCCACTTACCAGACTGCGTCCTTTCCTAATGGATCTTCCTTTTTCTCCGTCTTATCCACGCATTTGCCTTGTTCAGCACATGCATGGGTAAGGCAGAGAAAAAGGTCTGCGTTGTTCAGGCAAGCGTCGTTCCACTTGCATGAACAACGCAGGTGTGGTTCTGGACGCATTGTTCCGTGTCTTTCCCCATTATCAGACGTTCAGCGAAAGCACATTATCAGATGTTAAGCATGCAAAAAGTGACTTAAGCTGTGCTCTTAACTTGTCGAGTCGCAGCACTTAACGTGTGGTGATGGTAAAAACCTATGCTACAGGCCCCTGGTGAAATTCGTGGGAAACTGCTGAATCATCAACCCACATCTTACAACGGATACACCACACAAGACAGATAATTATGCAGTACTATGGTAGAGGGTGAGGAGAGAGATCCACAGGGGTGGTTGGGATTATGTCATTCCTTATGCAAGGCATATTTTATAATATTTTTATGTGCCAAATCAGGAGCCTGTGAGGAACGAGAGGGACATACAGGGATGGACTGTTATTCATGATGCAAGCAGTCACTGTATACCAAGAATTTATAATGCATATATGTATCCAGTTGTAGTGATGGATGACCCATCTCTACGTGCATCGGTTCTCTGTCCTCCTAGACAAAGTGCATTAACCACCATCCAACCTCCTAAACCAATCTTGCTCATTACTCTCTGAGATGAGGAGATCCAGTTCTGGATACTTGGGGGTACTAATCATTATCTTCAATAAACTGAAGAACTGGGAGTATACAGCTCTTTATGTTTTCCTAGGAATGGGCCATTACAGATTGACCCACATTTGGCTGGGTTAGATGGGCTAAGCTTCTATATGCCCAGGAACATTATATCCCCATTCGCTGGAGGAACTGTTAAGCCATCAACATAACATGGAGTCCACCCAAACGCAATAGCAGCATAAAGCTCATGGAATGGCAAACTACCATTTGAAGCCCATCCTTGAGTAACATATTCAAAAACATTGAGGCAGTATTAGGGGACCTGAAATTTTAGGTACATAGAATTTGTTACTTTCAGCAATACTACCTTTATGGTTCAGATGAGGATACTTTTTGAAGAAAATTTTAATTTGAAGGGCGAAGGAGTACTATGGGTGAATAGGCAGAGGTTATGGGTACAGGCCCTAACAAGGACAAGCAGAGAAGTCACCACTTGATGTTGCCACTTCAAGTCGCCCATAATCTCTTTGGAGTTTACCTGGAGGCCAACAATAAATGACCTCGGAGAAGTCAAGTAGCAGATGTAAGAGAGGGGAGGGGAAAGACCCATAAGCATGGACAACAGGGTCAACTGATTGTCAGACAACCTGCTCACAACAACAACAAAACAAAAAAAATCAAACCATCTGTAACGAGATAATACAACATTATACACACACTGACCTTGTGTGTGGTCCCAGCACCCTTATTTGTGTACATATTTAAGGTTAGGCACAGCTGCAAATTGGAGTAAAATTAAATTCTTCAGTGTTACGCATGCTTACTATATGTACCTCAGAGACAGCAAACATGTTGGTGTGGTCACTGAAATATGCATTTGTAGGTCGGGCCTACTACACAACGTAAGCTGTCTGGCTGGAAAAGACCTTCTGTCAGCTTAACCAGAACATACTGCGGTCTTGAAGCCCACTCATTTCTTACAATTGGACAACTTTAACATATTTTATTTGCTTGCTTCTTTTTCAATGGCTTGCATACGCTAGCTTGTGTTTGCCCTTCCTCTGAAACACAACTTGTGTTCTTCCGATGCTAACTTTGAAGGAACTACTTTTTTCTTTTTTCCCAAGCACTCAATAAGCGCATGGATTTTGCAGCCCTTTCCCTCGTGGGTTTCTCTCCCCCCGTCGCACCCTCTGCTGCTCTCTCGCACATGTGCTTCTCTCCCCTGCTTGCTGTGTGGCTTTCAGCGGTGTGCTCCACACTGTGCCTGTGTCCTCCTTTGACCTATGTTGTTCTCTCTCTCTCAAGTGCATCTCCTCCCCTTTCAGTGTGCTCCCTCCCTCGTGTGTTTCTTTCCCATTCCTCTCCCAAGCTGCTACCCGAACAAGATTCTCTGTTTCCCCCTTCAGACACCCCCCACAGCCATTAAAAAAAAAAAAATAGCATTGTGTTTGAAGGGCCAGGCAGCAAATTGCTACCAGGCCCTCTAATTCATTAAAAATTGCACTTTAGCACAACTTAATTTTCAATTGTTTTTTTATTTTTTATTTACTGATCCATCTAGGAACAAAAATGGTGCCTGTGTCATGACACATGCACACTTACAAAAATATGTGAACGTATCATGGCACCTTTTTTTCTTTTTTTCATGCTGTGCAGCATGAACAAAAGACATCAGCAGAAACAATAGGTCTCAGAATAAACCTATTGGCTTTGGCAATGCATGTTTGTATAGCACTTTACTAGTGTCACGGAGTTGTGGGCATGATAAATTACATAAGTAACTAAGCACACTTTAATGCACCTCACAACCTGAGCTCAGTCTCCTTCATGTTCACTGGCACCAATGGAGGGAGTTGGAGTAGGAGGTCATCCATAGCAGAATGTTCTAGCTCACAATCTAATCAATGTGCCATAAGAACTCTTAATGAGGTGACACTGATGGAGAGCGGCTGAGGTCCTCGGCTTCTCCGCTCTGTGCTGTCAGCTTAAATATCAAGAATCAGTTTGGAAGAAGTGAGGGCCCAAGTGAGAGTGAGGCTTCCGAGAGTAGATAAATGGAGGGCATCGCTGCTATTAAGACAGTACACTCTGAATGAAGTACCGAGTTATCTGGGAATTACAAGTGTGCATCTGTGTATGTTCACAGCAGCTTGCTGCCTTCCAGTCTACTGTGCAGCCTACCTTTCTATAAACTGTACTTTCCTCGGACTTGGGGATCCGCTGGTTGACACAGAAGACTCGTGGGATGTTGAGTTTGATGCAGTGGAGGTCGCTGCCAATCACAGCCCACAGACGGAAAATGCCCGGCATATTAGTCTCCCCTATCTGAAAAACACGAATATTTGCTCATTAAGGCACACAGGATTAAATAAAGTTTAGCACAAGTTGCCAACATCCTGCTCAGGCTATCTTAAACCAGTCGCCACCTGCTGCCATCACCAACATTTTATGGTCCAACTATTTGGCCCTCAGCAGACAAATATTCCCCAATATTAGCCGTAATCCCGGTACCTGCACAATCTGCCAGGGCATATCCAGTATGCTGCGCGCCGTTCGACGCAAGAAGTTTCCGAGGCCGGAAGTGGGTCCATCCCGGATGACACCTCCACCTCCAGTCATCGCATCTCCATCATCCAGCTTGCGCTTCTTCTGTCGATCTCGCCGCTGCCGAGCCTGCAGCTCCCACTTTTTCTTATGGTACCGGAGCCACACAAGGCGCTCCTCCTAAAGGAACCAGTGTGAGAAGGCCCGATTGAGAGGCTGATATAATGACAAACCCCCACCCCACCCCCCCAACAGCCAGTGACTCATGTTCAAATCAATAACATCATGTACAGTGAAAGATTCTGCATGAATATGAATACACAAATAATTGAAATGCCTCCTGCTAATGCCATGTGTAAAACAGCAACCCTTTCCTTGACGGCACTATTTCCCTTTAGCTGAAATTATTTTGCCTTGTGATACCTACATTTTATGGCCAAACTCCTAGGAGAACCGCTCAAAGGCAGCAAATTTCCTTAACAACGTGGGAAAATGTGTGGGGAATGAGCAACTCCCAGACCTCAGTATCACCAGCGTTTGCTACATCACATCAGTTTTTACACCTATCTACAACTACAGATGAGACCTGTATGTAGACAGTGCACTTCATCAAGTAGCTGGGTGTAGGGTTCAGAGGGTGAAGGTAAAATGTAACGGATTAGCAGCCACATAGGATGTGATGCTATCACACTGGATTATGGAGCGATACCTTCCCAGCCCTTGGAGCCAGTGCTTTGCTGATATTCCTAAAATCAAGTATGTCATTTTTTTGCGTGAAGGCGTAGTTATCCAATAGAGTCACAATACTTCTCCAAGCACATAAATGAGCAAGGCTAATGAATTCGAAGAAGATACCCATGATTGAAAACTAGAATTACAAGCAAGTAAATTTTGCTTCACAGGATACGTTACAGGATATTGTTTGGCATTCATAAACACAGAATATGATAACAAGCTATCCTTTGACTCCAGAAGAAGCTAAATCATGGAAACAGCAAGAAAACTCTGACTTCTTTGGTTAGTAACTTTCATCAAATACTCGGCCTACTTGATTTGCCACACTCGGGGACAAACAGTAATATTTTGATAACAGTAGGGATGAAAATGTCACTTACCCAGTGTACATCTGTTCGTGGCATCAGTCGCTGAGATTCACATGGTCTGCATAGCTCGCCATCTGGTGTCGGGTCGGAGTGTTACAAGTTGTTTTTCTTCGAAGAAGTGTTTTCGAGTCACTGGACCGAGTGACTCCTCCTTCTGTGCTCATTGCGCATGGGCGTCGACTCCATCTTCGATTGTTTTCCCCGCAGAGGGTGAGGTAGGAGTTGTACTATAGTAATAGTGCCCGCGCAATGAAATGTGTAAGTATGTACCTATTAAAGGTTTAAATAATATATATACAAATGTACAAAATTGAAGGTAACTTCTGAACTGCTACAGGCTTCCGGGGAGGTGGGTGGGCCCATGTGAATCTCAGCGACTGATGCCACGAACAGATGTACACTGGGTAAGTGACATTTTCAGTTCGATGGCATCTGTCGCTGTAGATACACATGGTCTGCATAGACTAGTAAGCAGTTATTTCCCCATAAGCGGTGGTTTAGCCTGTAGGAGTAGAAGTTGTCTGAAATAGAGTTCTTAATACAGCTTGACCTACTGCAGCTTGTTGTGCGGATAGCACATCTATACAGTAGTGTTTGGTGAATGTGTGAGGCGTAGACCATGTGGCTGCCTTACATATTTCATGCATTGGGATGTTTCCTAAAAAGGCCATTGAAGCACCTTTTTCCTTGTTGAATGTGCCCTGGGAGTAATGGGCAGTTGTCTTTTTGCTTTAAGGTAGCAGATTTGGATGCATTTAACAATCCATCTGGCTATACCTTGTTTTGATATTGGGTTACCTGCATGAGGTTTTTGGAATGCAATAAATAGCTGTTTAGTCTTTCTGATGTTCTTCGTTCTGTCAATGTAGTACATTAATGCTCTTTTGACATCTAATGTATGTAGTGCTCTTTCAGCCACAGAATCTGGCTGTGGGAAAAAAACTGGTAGTTCTACCGTTTGATTTAGATGGAACGGTGAAATAACTTTTGGTAAAAATTTTGGATTAGGTCGTAGGACGACCTTATTTTTATGTATTTGTATAAAAGGTTCCTGTGTTGTGAACGCCTGAATTTCACTTACTCTTCTCAGAGATGTAATGGCGATGAGAAAGGCAACTTTCCAGGTTAGGAATTTTATTCCGCAAGAGTGCATGGGTTCGAAAGGTGGGCCCATGAGTCTTGTTAGGACCACGTTTAGGTTCCATGAAGGAACAGGTGGTGTTCTTGGTGGTATAATTCTTTTAAGACCTTCTATGAATGCTTTGATGACTGGTATCCTATACAAGGAAGTTGAATAGGTAGTCTGCAGGTATGCAGATATTGCTGCAAGGTGTATTTTAATAGAAGAGAAGGCTAGCTTTGCTTTTTGTAAATGGAGCAAGTAATTTACTATATGTTTTGGAGTTGCGTCTAGTGGTTGTATCTGATTATGATGGCAGTAACAAACAAATCTTTTCCACTTACTTGCGTAGCAGTGTCTAGTGGATGGCCTTCTGGCCTGCTTTAAGACTTCCATACACTCTTGGTTAAGTTGTAAGTGTCCGAATTCTATGATTTCAGGAGCCAGATTGCTAGATTCAGCGATGCTGGATCTGGGTGTCTGATCTGTTGGTTGTGTTGCGTTAACAGATCTGGTTTGTTGGGCAGTTTGATGTGGGGTACTACAGATAGATCTAGCAGTGTTGTGTACCAGGGTTGTCTTGCCCACGTTGGTGCTATTAAAATGAGTTTGAGTTTGTTTTGACTCAATTTGTTTACTAGATAAGGGAGGAGAGGGAGAGGAGGAAAAGCGTAAGCAAATATTCCTGACCAGTTCATCCATAGGGCATTGCCTTGGGACTGCTTGTGTGGGTATCTGGACGCGAAGTTTTGGCATTTTGCGTTCTCTTTTGTTGCAAATAAGTCTATTTGAGGTGTTCCCCAGAGTGTGAAGTAGGTGTTCAGAATTTGTGGGTGGATTTCCCATTCGTGGACTTGCTGGTGATCTCGAGAGAGATTGTCTGCCAGTTGATTCTGGATCCCTGGAATAAACTGTGCTACTAGGCGAATTTGATGGTGGATTGCCCACTTCCATATGTTTTGAGCTAATAAGCTTAACTGCGTTGAATGTGTTCCTCCTTGTTTGTTTAGATAATACATCGTTGTCATGTTGTCTGTTTTGACAAGGATGTATTTGTGGGTTATGATTGGTTGGAAAGCTTTTAGTGCTTGAAAAACTGCTAATAATTCTAGATGATTTATATGCAGTTTTGTTTGATGTATGTTCCATTGTCCTCTTATGTTGTGTTGATTGAGATGTGCTCCCCACCCTGTCATGGAAGCATCTGTTGTTATTATGTACTGTGGCACTGGGTCTTGGAAAAGCCGCCCTTTGTTTAAATTTATACTGTTCCACCATAGAAGCGAGAGGTAAGTTTGGCGGTCTATTAACACCAGATCTAGAAGGTGACCCTGTGCTTGAGACCACTGTGAGGCTAGGCACTGTTGTAAGGGCCTCATGTGCAGTCTTGCGTTTGGGACAATGGCTATGCATGAGGACATCATGCCTAGGAGCTGTAGTATTGTTCTTACTTGTATTGTTTGATTTGGAGACATGTGTTGAATGACTCTGTTGAAATTGTGAATTCTTTGTGGAGTTGGCGTTGCTACTCCTTTTGTCGTGTCTATTATGGCTCCTAGATATTGCTGTACTTTGCTTGGCTGAATGTTGGATTTTGCAAAGTTGACGGTGAACCTTAGTTTGTAGAGGGTTTGTATGACTTGATTTGTGTGGTTTGAGCATTGTATGAGCGAACTGGTTTTGATTAGCCAGTCGTCTAGATACGGGAATACATGTATTTGCTGCCTTCTGATGTGTGCAGCGACTACTGCTAGGCATTTTGTGAATACCCTTGAAGCGGTTGTTAAACCGAAAGGCAATACTTTGAATTGGTAATGTATTCCTTTGAATACAAACCTTAGATATTTTCTGTGTGATTGATGTATTGGTATATGGAAATATGCGTCTTTGAGGTCTAGGGTTGTCATGTAGTTGTGTTTTTTGAGCAATGGTAACACTTCTTGTAGTGTGACCATGTGAAAGTGGTCTGATTTGATGAATGTGTTTACTACTCTGAGGTCTAGAATTGGTCTCAGTGTTTTGTCCTTTTTTGGTATCAAGAAGTACAGTGAATAAACTCCTGTGTTTATTTGTGTGCTTGGTACTAATTCTATTGCATCTTTTTGCAGTAGTGCTTGAACTTCTATCTCTAGAAGCTGTGAATGGTGTTTTGATAAATTTTGTGATTTTGGTGGTATGTCTGGAGGGAATTGCAGGAATTCTATGCAATAACCATGTTGGATAATTGCTAGGACCCATGTGTCTGTAGTTATTTCCTCCCATGCTTCGTAATATTGACCTATCCTTCCCCCCACTGGTGTTGTGTGGGGGGGGTGAGTGACGTGTGAGTCACTGCTTGTTGGTAGTGGTTTTGGGGCTTTGAAATCTTCCTCTATTCCTAGGGAATTGCCCTCCTCTATACTGGCCCCGAAAGCCTCCCCTGTACTGTCCCTGGTAGGTGGACGGTGCGGACTGTGAGGTACTGGCTTGTGTGGCCTGACCCCGAAACCCTCCTCTAAAAGGTGTTTTGCGGAAGGTGGTATAAGATCCTCTGCTCTGCGGGGAGTAGAGTGCGCCCATGGCCTTGGCAGTGTCAGTGTCCTTTTTGAGCTTTTCTATGGCTGTGTCGACCTCCGGACCGAACAGAAGTTTTTCGTTTACTGGCATGTTAAGTACTGCCTGCTGAATTTCTGGCTTGAATCCAGACGTTCTGAGCCATGCGTGCCTACGGATGGTAACCGACGTATTAATGGTCCTTGCGGCTGTGTCTGCTGCATCCATAGAGGAGCGTATTTGATTGTTGGAGATGTTTTGACCCTCCTCAACAACCTGTTTTGCTCTTTTTTGTAGATCTTTTGGGAGATGTTCAATGAGATGCTGCATCTCATCCCAGTGGGCTCTGTCGTATCGCGCTAGCAGCGCTTGTGAGTTTGCGATGCGACACTGGTTTGCTGCCTGGACAGCGACCCTCTTCCCGGCTGCATCGAACTTTCTGCTTTCTTTATCTGGGGGAGGTGCATCCCCAGAAGTGTGTGAATTTGCCCGTTTTCTGGCAGCCCCTACCACCACAGAATCTGGTGGCAGCTGAGAGGTGATGAATACAGGGTCCGTAGGAGGCGCCTTATACTTTTTGTCCACTCTAGGCGTTCCTGCCCTACTTTTAACTGGCTCCTTGAAGATCTCCTTTGCATGGCGTAGCATGCCTGGGAGCATAGGCAGGCTTTGGTAGGAGCTGTGGGTGGAGGAGAGGGTGTTAAATAAAAAGTCATCCTCTACTTGTTCAGAGTGTAGTTCCACATTATGGAACTGAGCTGCTCTAGCCACCACTTGTGAATAGGCTGTGCTGTCCTCAGGTGGTGATGGCCTAGTTGGGTATGTGTCTGGGCTGTTATCAGACACTGGTGCATCGTACAAGTCCCACGCGTCTTGATCTTGGTCGTCGTGGCTCATGGCGGTGTGAGCTGGCGAATGTGACGGGGTGTAAGTTGGCAAAGCCGGAGTTACAGGTGGAGGCGAGGGAGGAGGTGTTACCGTCTTTGCTGTTTGTTGCTGAGGAGCCTCTCGTGCTCCAAACTGAAGTGTTCTCTTTCTTTTTACAGGTGGAAGGGTACTGATCTTCCCTGTCCCCTGCTGAATAAAGATACGCTTTTGCGTGTGATCCACTTCAGTGGATTGCAGTTCTTGTTCGAATCTGTGTCTTTTCATTTGTGAAGACATAGAATGTTCTTCAGTATAGGAGCCTGAAACTGGGTCTGTTGGTGCTTTTTTCGGCTCCGAAAACCCTGTTGTTTGTTTTTTCGGCTCCGAGGTAACCTTCCTCTTCTTCTGTGCCGAAAAATCTTGGCCTCTATGGTCTTCGGCGCCACTGTCTCAGCGTCGATCCGTGTCGACACCGAACTCTCGGTGTCGATGCTTCTCTTTAGCACTCTCTCGGTCCCGAGGAGGCTGCGTGCCGGTGTCTCGACCGGAGTCGGACGATCTCGACACTGAATGGGCCTTTTTCGGTGCCGATTGTTGGTCACCGTGAATTTGGGTTGAGCCATGGCCGGGTGGCAGTGGCGTCCCCTGGGCCTTTTTGCCTTTTTTAATTTCTGATCTCGACGTCTTACTCACAGTTTTTGTATTGTCGAGTTCGTCGGAGTCTGAATCCTGGATGGAAAAGGATTCCTCCTGTTCCTCTTCTGTCTCGAACTGCCGATGCTCTTTTGGCGTGGACGCCATCTGCAGTCTTCTCGCTCGACGGTCGCGCAGAGTTTTTCGGGACCGGAACGCCCGACAGGCCTCACAGGATTCTTCGCTGTGCTCGGGTGACAGGCACAGGTTACAGACCGAGTGTTGGTCCGTATAGGGATATTTGTTGTGGCATTCAGGGCAGAATCGAAACGGGGTCCGTTCCATCGGCGTTGTTCTCCACGCGGTCGGGCCGACTAGGCCCCGACGGTGTGCCGAAATCTACCCCGAAGGGCACCGAAGCGCTTCGATGTTCAATGCGTCGTCGTATGTGTTTATCTCGAACCGGATCGCAACGATACCGTCGAAAATCTTCCGTTTTCAGCTATCTTTCCGTTCCGAAACTCGGAGCGACAGGAACACGTCCGAACCCGATGGCGGAAAGAAAACAATCGAAGTTGGAGTCGACGCCCATGCGCAATGAGCACAGAAGGAGGAGTCACTCGGTCCAGTGACTCGAAAACACTTCTTCGAAGAAAAACAACTTGTAACACTCCGACCCAACACCAGATGGCGAGCTATGCAGACCATGTGTATCTACAGCGACAGATGCCATCGAACCTTTATTTTCAAGATGATGTATGGTATGTTTCACTGAAAGAAATATTCTTCAAAACTCTAACAATAGTTGCCTTCAATATTGACGACTGTTTTTTTTTTTTTACTACAATAAAAGGACAAGTTGGACCTCGGCAACACATAGTGAAACTACACTATTCACCTGGACCATAATTAAAATAATTGAAAACTAAGTTTCATTTTTCAGACCCCTTTGGTAACGTCCAGACAGTATCTAAGAACATTTTTAAGATCGGAAGTATAAAGAAATCTCTCTGCTGCAGAGGGGAGATTTGGAAAGGGCACTAGCAGAGAACTAGGTTGCTTAGTGAGAGAATCTGAATTACACTAGAGTTACAAGGTAAGAGAAGAAAAAGTAATTGAGGTCATTCAGTATTGGTATCATGCCAGGAGGAATCTGGAAGGGAAGCAAACACTCTTGAAACCTTATAAAATCAGTTTTATTAACAGAAGAAAGAGTTCAGTCAAGGACATTTCCTTTTATTTTTCCAATAGTTAGCGAAGGTACGTTAAAGGGGAGATCTGCAGGTCAGGTTTTACTAAACAGGACAAGTAAGAAGTGCCATTTCTTTCTTCATGTTGAGTTCACATCAGTTTGGAGACACAGGACTCCTTACTTTTAATGATCTAGCAAAATCTTGTCGCTAGGCCTTTGGACTTCCTCCAGGTGGTCATACACTACAGAAGCAGGTTAAGGTGTCTACAATAAAATGTTCACAAGAACGGTCAGTCAAGCTCCGAGGTGCAGGGTTATGCCGAAGGACTTTGCCATACTTTCTTGGCGATGCCATCTGGCCTACAAGGTAGTCTTCTTCTTGGTCTCTGAAAACAGAAGCTTATCCTGAAACCATCACTGGCCAGACAGTCAGCACATTCTATCCTTGGATTGTTTCAGCCTGATGTTGACTTGTAAAATCATGAGCCAATAAATACGGCAAACCCACTGGGCTGGATACTGGATATATAGACACAATTACTCCGTATTTTCCTTGGATGCAAAGAGTTGCAACTGAAGTGATTCCCAGAAAATGTTCCTACTTTGAAGCTGTTGTTAATTACACATTCATGTTTTTCTTAAAGGATTCTTGGTTTGTATGATGTGAACTTTCAAAATCTGGAACGTGTTATACTGATCGAAACGTTTCTTGCAAACAACCAATAACAGTTTCGCAGAACTTGCCCTGATTCTGAAAGTAATTTAGATTGCTTGCTCAAAGAGTACACAGCTTTTTAAGTTTGATGAAGAAATGGAAGAAAATAGGTTAGGGCTAGGTGAATGGGTCCTAGTTGCAGAATTTTGATTTGATTTAAATTTATAGAGCACATCATTTACCCAAGGACATCGAGGCACTATAGTTAGGGACGAACACTGGTAAAATAGTGTCACAAACCAAGTGAAAAACTAGGCCAGGAGATACTATAAAGTGTAAAGCCAGGTCTTAAGCGTCTTTCTAAAAGGAAAATGTTCAGCAATCACAGTCCAGAACTGGCGGAGCACATTCCAAAGTTTGGTCACTGCAACTGAAAAGGCTCGGTCTCCCCATCTCGTCTTGCAAACTCTAGGCAAGGAGACCTGAGCAGAGGTTTCTGCCTAGAGTATAACAATGGAACATATTTTTGATTCCAGCAGGACTAATCTGGTAAAGCGCCTTATACACAATGCAGATGGCATTGAGCATGATGCGTTTTCTGACGGAGCCAATGCAACTCACCCAACCCAGCAGCTTCAGAATATCCAATACAACTCTGGCCAATGCATTCTGTACTCTCTGCAGCACTGTTACGGTGGCAGAGGTAGATTCCAAGTAAAGGGAGTTACAGCAGTCTACTCTAGACATGACTAACCTGCTTCCACGCTGATATGGAAAGAAATAGAAGTATTTCCTTTAGCTTCTTAATGAACCAGAAGCAGGTTACCACCATACAGTTTGCCTGACCGCTCAAGGATAGTTCAGTATCTAAAATAACCACAATATTTTTAGCCTTCTCTGCAGGAACTGGAGGAGTACCTAAGGAGTCTGGTCACCAGCTACCATTCCAGACTGAGGTCTGTGTGCCAAAAAGCAGCACCTCAGTTTTCTCCCCATTGAGCTTAAGAAATGAGATGCCATCCAAGCAGCCACTGCTCACATGCAAAGGGAGAAATTATGCGCAGTGTCACCCAAATTCCTAGGGATCAATACAATAATTTGGGTATCACCTGGGTATGAAATTATATTCGGCCCAAAGGCCTGAAGGGTGGCTGTGAGAGGAGACACATACGGATTTAAAAGTGTCAGACTCGAAGACGAACCTTGCGGCACACCACAAGGTTGACATGGTAGGTTTTATCATTTGATCACTATGTTCCTTGAAGTATTAAGACAACTGATTTAGACCGCCATTCCATCACAGAGCTGTCTGGTCCTATGAATATCTCTCGAGCTGCATTTCAGAGTGAGGTCCAAAGCAGATTGGTTTTCTCCTGAAGCCACCACGGAAGAGGTTAAAATACTGTATATGTCATTGATAGGTGTAGAGATATAGCCCAGTTGCTAAGGTGATTAACTTGGATACTTAGATTGTAATTCAGCCACTGGTACTTGAGCAAAACAAAACCTGGGTAATTCCGAGCAAAGCACTTAACCTCTTTACAAGTCTGAACAATTTCATGCACACTGTAATGTATGTGTATAAAGTAGAGAAAATGAGTAACACAAATGTGGAAAAACCACCATGTAAAATTTTCAAGAAACTGTTTTGGGATCTTGATAACTTTTTCCATCGAGCAATTTCATGTCTGGAGATCGCCCAAGAGTCAAATTTCAGCTTTGTGTTTATGGGAGTACAATCATCAGACCGCTCACCACCACCTTTGATGTATTCCACATCATTTCAGGCGAGGTCTTCGCTCTGCTGTAGATATCAAAAATTATTTTTACTTCAATTTATTTAAATTCCATTGGGTGTTTGAAAAGCAAAGTATTATTCTTCCACAAAACAGGAAGGTTTGGGTTCGCACTAACCGATTATATGCTCACAACTTGGGCGTGGATGGATACTGTGGGTGCTAGAGTCTTAGCACCCAAGCCTGTTTGGCACAGTATGATGGCTGGAGTTAGTCGATGTGTGAAAAAGATTTAGGACCTGGAAAGAAAAAAACATGCAGTTCCTCGCTGGGGGTTAGGTTATCGGCATACACAATGATCTATTATTATCCATAAAGAGGCATCTCAGGAGCTTGCTGTGTTAAATTTAATTCCAGTCTCCTCTTTCTGTCATTCATACCATGGCAAGATGAAGGTCTTCAAAGAATGGGTCACACTGGTTGGAGCTGAAGTGACAAAGGTCACATCTCCTGAATGATCCTAAAGCAACCAGCCAAATTCCTTGTGTGTACTTCATTATCTGGCATGATTAAAAGTTCATCTGCCCCTTCATAAGGATAGCTATCCCCTTCATGTTTTGAAAACGCACTGTAAAATATGCTGCCAAGCAAATTCTTTCCACTTTTTTCATGATCTTTGGTTACTGTTAGAAAACAAAGCCCTTAGGCGTTTCCTTCGTTCCAGACTTATCTTTTGCAGAAGTTCCTACATTCACACAGGACGATCGCAGTGTGAGAATGCTGATGTAGGTGCTCTTCTTATGGTAGTAAGTCCATTCTCTGGTTCTGCATGGTGCACACCTTTATGCTTGTCAGGCTCCAACTCTCTTCCACGGTTTGAGTCTGTCTGAAGGGGGAGCGTGGATGCTCATGTCTCTGAGGGGGAGCCAGAACGTTTAGGCCAGTGGCTAAATTCCTTGTTGCTGCAGGAGCAGCCAGAAACCAATGTCAGTGCAGTGTCAGTCTGTGGGCTTCTGACTGCGTCAAGCTCAGATCACCATTGTTGGAGTTTTCACCCTGTTTCTTCCAACCAAGATAAAGCCTAGTGAGGATTATTCAAGAGCCTGACTGACAACTGTGCTTTTGCTTCACTAGACCTTTGGGTTTACACTGCCCACCGAAATTTAAAAGTCAGTACACAGTTTCTTCAGGATCCCCTGGAACTCAGTCTCAACTTAAATCTTTCCTCCTTCAGAACAACCATGAAGTTCTTGGCTAGCCTTTTTGCGGACAGTCTTTGGGTGCAATTGAAAACCGAGCATGCACACCACAGACACATTGGCCCTCATTACAAGTCTGGTGGTCTACTGACCGTCAGACTCGCGGTGGCGTTCCCACCGCCATCGGGCTGGCAGTGAAGACCGCCAGATTACGAGTGTGGGGGTTTGGCACTTAATTGTTCCTACGGCCAGGGCAGTATGACCACCGGGCAGGAGATAAGCATCTCTGACCCTGCAGTCTACAAAAGACCGCTGGCGGTTTCACGAGTCCCCTTCCTGCCAGGGATTTTGTGGTGGTAGCACCGCCACAAAATCCCTGGCGGGAAGGCTACAGGCACAGGAATTTGCATTCCTGTCGCCAGTAGATGACTCCCCAACCCCCCTTTCCATACCAGAACCCCTCTGTCCCCACCCGTACGAGGCCCCCCCTCCCCAGCATACACGCACACCCACATGCACTCATCCACAAACACGAACATACACACATTCACCCACACGCATCCATACACGCATTACACAGACATTCCAACACACTCACTTCAACAATCATACGTGCATTCATATTCCTACACACACACACATACACACAGCCATGCGCACACACATTCAAACACGCTTACTAACACTCATACACTCAAGCATGCACACTTACATTCACACACGCAGACAACACCCACACAACACCCTCACCCTCCTTCCCTGTCGGACGATCAACTTACCTTGTCCGGCGAAGAGGTCGTCCAGCAGGGAACGGGTGCTTCCACCGCAGGCAGCGCCCCGCCATCAAGACACCGCCAGGGTGTATTACAGGTTGTAATACGGCTGGTGGAGTCCTTTTGGTGGGGCGGTGCTGGGTGGTGGAACAGCCTCTGCGCCTCTGACCACCAACACGACTACTGGTGAATTTCCAATCAAACTGTGGCAGAAATCCCACAGTACTCGTAATATGGCGGTCAGCAGTCTGTGTAAAAGACCGCCAAAGTCGTAATGAAGGCCATTGTGTTTGGATCCATCACTGGCAAATGTTGAGGTCAGGGTTTGACTTGGAGGATTTGGTGATGCAGAAGGGGGTAGCCAAAAGACCAATAACTTGAAATAGTGTAGGCATAGAGTACCTGAAAGAACAGACTATTAACTCTTGCTTGTTGGAGACAAGATAGGCCTGGTCCAGACCCGTGGGCTGTACTCTCACCTTTCACTCACACTCAGTGATGAAGTCAATCTTCAAATGTCAGACAAGTTACTTACCTTTGGTAAGGCCTTACCTGGTAGAGACAATATCTAGTTGCAGATTCCTTGCACTAGAGTTTCCCCCAGGCATCAGTCTGGATCCGGAGATTTTGCTTGAGCAGTACCACTGTGTGCTGTTAAGTGGTGTCGATCGGCTCTGCGTCTGTCGTCCGCTCCAGATATGACGTTGACAGTCCTATTTAGGTGTCACCCTGGCATGCTGACATCAGTTTCTTTTCACAGCTTTCCACGCCAGAAGAGGAAATCCATGAACAACACTGACCACTGGTGCGTCAAAACTAGGGCCCTGAAAGGAGAGTCCCTGATCCTAGAAATCAATTCACAGAGCAGGAAGGATGGGTGGGTCGGTAAGGAATCTGCAACTAGATAATGTCTCTACCAGGTAAGGCGTTACCAAAGGTAAGTAACTTGTCCATCTGGTAGAGACATCTAGTTGCAGATTCCTTACCTTTGAATAAAAACCCAAGCAATACCATCCCGAGGTGGATCTGCGAACTAAGATCATACTAGAAAGTCCTGCAGAACCGAACGGGCAAAGTACCCATCCCTATGGACCTCAGTGTGAAGACAGTAATGTTTGGTGAATGTGTGCAGAGATGTCCCCATTGCCGCTTTACAGATATCAAGGACTGGAGCTCTGTGTGCTAATGCAGGGGTCACAGCTGTAGCTTGGGTGGAATGAGCATGCAAGCCCCCAGAGGGTTGCTTTTTGGCCAGTGCATAGCAGATCTTAATGCAGAGGACGGCTTATCTGGAGATAGCCCACTTATGCACTGCTCGATCTTTATCTGCACCCACATACCTGACAACATCCACCCTGAACTCTTGTACGATCAAGGTGGAACACCAACGCTCTTTTTGGGTCCAGGCAGTAGAGTCTCTCCTCTTCCTCAGAAGGTTGTGGGGGTGCATAAAAAGTAGGCAAGGCTTACGGATTGGCCTTCATGAAAAGGAGTGATCACTTTTGGCTACAAGAAAGGCTGTTTTCAAAGTGAGAAGCTTGAGAGGACAATTGTGGAGAGGCTCGAAAGGAGCGCACATCAAATATCAAAACCAAATTCCAATCCCAATGGGGCACAATGAAAGGGGATGGAGAAAATACACGTGTAAGACCTTTGAGGGACCTATTTACAATATGAGATTTAACAAAAGAACTTTGATCAGGCAACCTAAAAAAAAGCAGAAATGGCACACAAAACCTTTGAAAGTGTCCTGCTGCGCCAAAGAAAGTATAAACAGAACATCAGAGAGAGGGGCAAAAAAAGGGGTCAACAGACTTGTCTGTGAACTATGCCACAAATTTTTTCCAACAACAGGGGTATATCGTTTTGGTGGAGGGACACCTGGGTGCCAAGATAACGTTACAGATTTTGGGCGTAAGATCAAACAGTTGTCGCCACTCAATCCCCACACAAAAAGCGGAGAATGGACAGGTTCGGGTGCAGAACCCTCCCCTGCTGCTGCGACAGAAGATCCTCCTGAAGGGGGCAGTTTGATCGGAGGATAGACGGCCATGTTCAATAGCTTGAGATACTAAACTCTCTGTGCCCAGTCCAGAACAACAAGAATTACTTGGGAACAGTCGTTCTTGATCTTCTTGAGAAATCTGAGCAGAAGTAGTATGGGCTGAAAGGCATACAGGAGGCCTAAGTTCCACTTGAGACAAAAAGCATCTGTCACTACTGTCAGATCTGGTTGGGGAAGGGAGAGGGATCTGCCTCTGACCCAATCGTGATTCGTTAAGCACCACAGCAGATCTTGCACATCTCCCTCTGATATCTAGAGATTCCCTGCATGCTACACCCACTGGAACTTCAGGTCCCACTGTTGATCCAGCATATGCCATCTGGCATGTGCCACCAGCAGGTTGCAGGAGGCCATGAGGCCTAGCAGCCTCAGAGACATGCTCACCGAAATTCAGGATAGAAGCTGAAACATAGGTATCATAGCCTGAATATCCTGGACTCGCCGCTTGGGAGGATAAGCGCGAAACTGCACTGTGTCCAAAACAGCTTAGATGAAAGGGAGAATCGGAGAGGGAGTCTGGTGTGACTTTGGCACACTGATAGTGAACCCCAGAGGATGCAGGAGGTCCTTGTTACTCTGGAGGTTGAAGACGACAGCCTGCGTTGAGCCCGCCTTCAACAGCCAGTAGTTGAGATAGGGGGGAAGACTGAAACTCCTGATCTGCACAAAAGAGCTGCGACCACCGCCATTTCCTTTGTGAACTCCTGAGGGGCTCTGATAAGGCCAAAGGGGAGCACAGTGAACTGAAAGTGCTCTTGGATTACTGTGATCTGCAAGTAATGCCTGTGGGCAGGCAGGACAGGAATAAGGAAATATGCACCCTGCAAGTCCAACGCTACGATCCAGTCTCCTAAGTCCAGGGCAGATAGAACCTGAGGGAGAGTGAGCATTTTGAACTTCTGCTTCTTGAGGAAGAGATTGAGGAACCGGAGGTCAAGGATACGGCAAAGGTCCTTGTCCTTTTTGGGTACCAGAAAGTAGCAGAAATAGAAACCACAACGTAGGGTCCCTATGCCAGAAGTAGTCCTGGCATAGGGACCCTCTCTATGGCTCCCTTGGCCACAAGAGCAGTAACTTCCTCTCAGAAAAGCACCATGTGATCCTCCATCATCCGATCATAGGATGGTGGCATGGATGGAGGGGCTGTCTTGAAGGGGAGTAGCCCCTTCTGACTAGCTGCAAAACCAACCTGTGTAACATGATGGATTGCCAGCGGAGAAGGTGGTGTCGAATTCTCCCTCGGAATGGTCCAGTGTGGGGGAAGAGTCAGACTAGGAAGGTTCGGAGGCAGCTGCAGAGGGGAGGGGCGGCCAACTGGCCAGACCGCTGGCCCCTGACCCACATTGTCGGTGGATCCCACAATTCGGGGCGACGCAGAGGCTGAGCAGCATGCATGAAGCGGTGGCTGGATGGGAACGGACGCAGGTGGGCGCCCCTTCCGTAGCAACGAAAGGGACAAAAGGCAGACTGAGGCAGACGAGGAGCCGCCACAAGACCCAAGGACCTGGCCGTAGCACGAGACGAGTGCCATCAAAGGGCATGTCCATCAGACTGGCTTAGACATGCCCCTGAAAAGCCAGACATCCCCAACCAGGCGTGGCACCTCAGGGCCACCATCAACAAAACGATCTGCACAGTGAGTCGGTCGCATCCAGTCCACATCAGACTGTGAACTTTGCTGCATCTTTCCCATCAGCAACTGCCTGAGAGAGCACAGTCCAGGCCTCCTCTGGGACCTGTGGCAACACTTGCGCAACCGTATCCCACAGACTGAGAATAGCGGGCCAAAAGGCATGCGGTGTTCAAGGACCACAATGCAATGCTGGTGGAAGAAAACATCTTCTTCACAAGTGTGTCCAGTCTATTGGGTTCCCTATCTGGAGGCTGCGGAAGGGAACGCTCTCTGGAAGGTCGAGGCTTGGATAACCAAGCTCTCAGGGGTGGAGTGTTGCGTCAGAAAACTTGGGATGCCCGGGGTGATGGGGACGGGCAGTTGCCCTGTTCACAGGAGCCCCTGTACTGGGTTTGGACGAGGTACCCAGTATGATATTTGTAAGGGCTTCACTAAACGAGAGCAGGGGTTCAGAGGATGAAGCTCCAGGTTGAATCACCTCTGTCAGAAGATTAGTCCTGGCTGCCACCGAAGGCAGCTCAAGGTCCAGGACCTCAGCTGCTCTTTGCACCACCATTGAGTATGAAGCCCCCTTCTCCATAGCCACGGTAGGGGAGAAAGCATGCCGGTATCTGGCAAAGTATCCAGTCCGCTGGCTTCACCCAAGTCTGTATGCCAGTACATCGGTTGTCCTGGAGCTGGTATTTTAAAGGGTCCAGAGACCTCTCCCATGCCTCACCATAACCTAGCCCATAAGAAAGGGGCTAAGGATCCAACATAGGAGGCAAGGCTCCTGCCGGAGTTTGTCTCGTACAACGCTCATCTGGCTCCGTGTCGGAGTTGTCAATGAGAATGAGGACGGTGCAGACAGTGCCGGGACCAATGCTGGAGTAGGTCGGGGTGGTACGACCGATGCCAGCTTGGAATCGGATCCACGGGTGCCCCTCGACACCGAAGCTGACAGTGCGGAACCCAAAAGAGCCCCTTCTGACTCCGCAGGGCCTGAAGGAGCTCCATCAGAGTCAGGCTGTCCAAAAATGAGGCGCCTGGCCTCACAGAACTCACAAAGATGGGCAGGGGTCGCTCCGGCTCCCGGAAACTCGGGGAGGCACGTGTCGGCCCAGGTGCAGGTTCCTCAGAACAAGGCCTAGAGCACTCATTTCATCAGCCGACGGAAGAGAAAAAGTCGAAGAGCACTTCGACGTCTTGCTTTCCTTCTTGTGTCTCAACTTACCCAGTCGTCTGAGGACTTGGAGTGGAATAACAACCATGGAGGACTCCATGACCCCTCCCAGGACCTTCCTCCCGACCGGGACCTCGATTTGCGCAGAGTTGAGCATAGGGCCGCCATCAGCTTCAGGGACGGCTCCCTCAAAACCTTCGAATGCATGGCCCATCACTCGGAGCACGGCTTTGGGTGGTGGTCACGCTCCAGGCACTAAAAACACATGAGGTCCAGATCCGTCACGGACATCGCCTGATGACAGGATCCGCAGGGCTTAGCCTTCCTTGATGCACCAGGAGCTAAACAACTCAAAATAACTTTGACAGAAAGTCGAGAAAAAACAAACAGTCAAAAACTAACTGAGGGGTAGCTCTCTACGGATCAGCGCTGGCTGACACGGAAGCAAAAGAACTGACGTGACGTATATAAGATCCACGACTTCATATACGGTGCAGATGATGCAGACAGACACGGAGCAGATCTACGCCACCTAACTGCACGCAAAGGTACCGCTCAAGAAAAAACTATGGATCCAGACTGACACCTGGAGAAATTTGTAAGCTAAGGAATCTGCAACCAGATGTCTCTATCATATATATTCTTATCACTGAATCTATCTGGCTGTGCAGAGAACAAGTTGTTTTAACATGGTAGCATCTGAGCTCAGGGCGGAGTCACATACCTGGTGCATTAGTACTTTACCTTTGTGGTCCCTGTAGGAGGAGGTGGACCCAGGATCTCCCTCCAAGACTGCATTAGTTCCAGACCTTGCGACTCCTGCTGGCTCTCTCCCGCTGATGTCCGCTTCCGCTTCGTGCTAATTGGAATTGCCGGCTGTATCCGCTTGGCTACACCAAAATCTTCTAAGTCTGCAACCTGCGTGGATTGGCTACTTGCTGGAGCTGTGAGGGCTGTAACCTATAAAAAAAGGCTCAGTATGAGGCATGAATACCATAGCATTGGCCCCTGTGAAAGAGCCACAACTCCTAAAGAGAGCAACCTCAGCGTTTATGACAAATTTTCTAGATGGTCCGTAAAGGTTTGAATTTTGCATATCCACCCCTCGAAAGACTGTTTCCTAGCCCTCTCTTTTGAGAGGTACTACCAGATTGCCTCCCTTTGCCTGAGCACCTGGTCTTCAGTCTCTCTCCCTCTACTGCTTGAAAAACCTCCAGCTCCTAGGTCTCACATAAGAATTTCTTAAAGCAATCCCTTTTCATCATCTCACAAAGAAGGAGTCAACCCTCCATGAGAACTTGCCCCTTCCTGAACCTAATAACATTTAACTCATTACAACTTTCATCATAAGCCCTATAGACAGTCTCATATCATCTTCTGATGAAACTTCACGCACTCCTCAAAAGATTATTTTTGTTATGCACTTCATAAAAACGACTGTCTTCACTCGGATTACAACTATAATACTGCCTGCTCATGCAACCTTTCACCTCTCCACCCCCTCGTAAAACAATACTCTCCTGCCTCCTCAACTTCCCACCTTTCTTAACGTAGCCACTTCTGGTTTCCTTATAAAGCATTCCCATAAACACCCATCTCACACGAGGCTTCACTTTCCCCATAAAAACATTTGCTGCCAGTCCACCTCTGTTCTCCTATTCCATTCCTTTCCATCACTTACCTCGGAGCTTTATTTCAAACCCGTTCATTGCTTTTGAATACACAATCATCCAGCACAGCGCCTTTCTACTCAAGGGGCATCTACTGTCACTACTTAAAAGTATACCGTTTTCACACAGACTTGCATCAGGGTACTGATGGTTCATTTTACCTTCCTCATATTGCGCTTCACAACAAAAACACTGTTCCCCAAGAAATACACTTTCTTTTTCATGCCTCTTCCACTTAAAATATGCTTTCTCACCTGTTTCTTCCCTTCACTAGTAAAGAGTTCATTGATCTTCTTCTGTTTATACACATCATTTTTTTCCAGTAGTTTCTTGTGGAGCCAGTCTGGGTGGCGGACCCTGGGCACGGGGTTTTTTACCTGTTAAGAAGTAAGCATCAGAGGTGGAGAGAAACTGGAGTCGCTAAAATAACCTGTTTTAACCACCATTAAGGACAATCAGCGGTGATACATTACAGATTGAAGAGATCCCCTATTGATTTGATGTGATGAAGCTTTAAGATGTTGCATGACTGGTGGCCAAGGCAGTAAGACAATTCTAGAATCTAAACAGCCACATTGTGAATTGTGCATTGCTGATTGAAATCATTTATTAACTGTGTGCATTACTTGCAATAGTAGATTTCAAATAATTTGTCCTTCCTGCCCTTCATCACATCAGACAAAACAGAAAATTCTGAAGAAAGAGAAAAATACAGCCATGTGGCCAATAATTGTGGGAGTGAGACAAGGTGGTTTAATTTTTCTAGAGTGCCAGACTATCTCCTTTTCACTCGAGAAACTGACCACTTTTTGGGGCAAAAAGCTTACTCCTGATGAAGAGCTGTCCCACTCATTAAAATACCTGTCAAAGGAAACAGGGAAAGTAGGGGTGCAAGGAGCATGACCAACTGGAGCTGAGAAAAGTAGTCTACAAAGGAACAGGATGAACCCTGGGGTGTTACACCTGCGTCCACCAGCCATGTGAAGAGTTGTTGTAGTCCTGTGGTTTAGCAAGAGACCCCATTAGCAGAAAAAAAGAAACTTTGCAGGCAGGAAACTATGGTGGCCTCTCAAAGAACACCAAACAGCAGGGGAAACCGACTTAGAGTGTGACTCACTGCCCTTCAGTCACTAAGAATACCAACACAGGCAATAATTCAGCAACAAAAATGTAAGGGGACATCACTAAGGGAGGTAGAAGTTAAAGGATTCAAATGTACTACAATAACAATTTGTAATCAAATCCTAAAAATGGCACATACACTCCTTGCACTCTGAAATGGTTGACATCAATCTACATATGGACCACACAGCGAGAACTGACATGGGAGGAGCTCGAGTGAGATTACTTGCCTCTTATGATCAGAATAAACAAGTTAAAATCCACCTCGCCAGCCATGGACAATCATTCCTAGAGGATCGTAATGTACAAAGAAACAGATTTTTCGAAACCTAACCACAATGGTGGTGTGTAATCTCCAAACAAGTGAGGTACATATTCATCAGTTTTAAAAAGAGGCGTGCAAGAGAAATATTTACATGTCTACATGAGATGGCACAGTGCACCAGTACTGAGACCAGAAATTCCGAAATGAAGGTAAAGCAGAACACATGGCTTCCTCAAAGCTCGTCACCCATTAAATTAGACATATCTGATTGACTACTAATACAAATAAAAGACGTAAATCTGTGAACATTTTTGTTTGAAAACAATCAGTCCAAAAAGGAATTTTATGCCCAACTTAAATAGAGAAGTCAAAAACTGCTTACAGGCTACATAAATACCCGAGACGCACAGGAACCGAAAACAATTCTGAAGAATACAAACTGCAAAACTAAGCCCCTGCTCTAGACAAAGAGGTTTTCCAAACTAAATACAAATTCTAAAAAGACAAACAACAACAGCTCAATAATGGCAGCTGGAATTAAAAAATAATCGCACTCGCAATCATTATCAGAATTTAAACAGGGCTTTGAAGTGGATGGAGATGACCAATCATAGTTGAACAAATGGCTGTTATAATAAAACAAAATTGAGACTTAATCACTGGGGAAAAGGATAAAAGTGAAAATGCCTTTGAACATACTGCAATTTCAACAAAAACACAAAAGATGAAGGTAGGAATGCGTGTAATAGGTTTAACCACTGAAAATTGCTTGAGGAAGCATAGTCCCTTTGCATATGGGTAGAAAATATATATATTTAAAAAAAACGAATGTTACAAGGATATTATAGTTAGGCTCACATTTTAAACGTACAAAACCATAGTAAGTCACCTGTTAGGGTTATTATCTCAAGTACATATAACTCCTGCTGTAAGGTAACTGTAACTTGCGCCCTCACCACGCACACAAGCAGTCAGCTGCTTGAAATAGCTGCTCCCTGAAACAGATAAAAACTCAGCTTTCTGCCAGCGGGAGCTGTTTGACAGCTCCCGCTGACAAAAAGTGTACTTTGTTTGCTTTTGCTTTGTGCTGTCAGCTTCCGCCAAGTAGAAGCAAATGTTTATGTCTCGGGGGCTGGGCACCCTGGGACACAGCAGGGGCCAGCCCTGGGGGATGGTGGTTTCCCGGCCATCATTGGCTTGAGAGGTGCCGAGCAGTACACCCCTCCAACGTGTATTGCCTCAGGTAGGTGGTGGTCCTTGGGACGTGGGGTCCAAACCAGACACCCCTCATTGTTTTACTTTAGCCCCAGGGAGGATGTGGTCCCCGGGGCTGCAGGGGTGGCGCATGGCCACCCATGCATTCACTGCTATCTTCGCCCTGGGGAGGTGGTGGTCGTCAGGCATGTGGGGGGACTGGGTGCCCATCCCCCCTGTCCCATCTGGATTTAGTTTAAAGCCGTGGGAAGTTGGCCGTCCCTCACAGCTGGGGGAAAGGGGACGGACAGCGGCCCCCTCATTAAAACTTTAAATGCCCCAGGAACTGGCCCACCTGGGGGCTGCATTTAAACAAGCTTTTTTTTTATTTTGGTGGATCCGCTGCATCTCCCGCCCAAAATCTTTTTAAAAAATGCTTTTTTGCTCTGGGGGGACCCCAGCACCAGAGCTAAAGTGTCAGGGTATCCCTACCCTGGCCCCTTTGATTATTTGTAATCTTTTTTTCAGGGACTCGGCTGAAGTAGAGTCCCAGGATGGCTGCCAACCCTTCCTTGTTGAAGGGTTGGCAGCCAATCAGATCTCAGCACTAGATCGGGAGGGTTTGTGGATCCCTATATACTGTATACAAATTAGTTTTTTCTTAAATCTCTCAAAAACTACTGAATAGATTTACACCAAACTAACAAAAGGGTTGCTTTCTGGACCAACAGCTACCTTTCTGCAAATTCGGTGTAATCAATCCAGTGGTTTGGGTGCTATTCCTGTTCAAAATCCCTGAGGAAAAATGCATGGGGAAAACCGTTTGGTCCCCCGACCAGCGCCCTTTTTCTCGGCCCCCACTTGGCTGATCACCCCAAAACTTTCCAGACAGACACCGAATTGCGCTTCCTATGTTTTGGGAAAATGTAATAAAGATTCATCAAACGGCACCAAAGTTATTAGCAAAACAAAAAACACTTTTTCTATAGAAACTTGGTCCTAACTAAAACTACCTACTGGCGACTGCCATGGGTAACAAACATACATGTCTCAAAACAAAACCCTTTCAGGGTTAAAGTGAACCATAAATTATTCACAAGAGAAGGGAGAACTCTGGGTAGTTCCCAATTTTAGGTGAGAGCAGCTCCAGTATAGAGCACCCTACAACACCAGGGACACTCTAGATTTGCTCACCTCAAATGTCTGTTTTTCTACCGAAGCTTTTAAGCATATGATTACCAAAGTGCAATCCACGCCGAGCTAGAAAATGACAAAGGGCCTGATTACTATCTTGCAGAGGGGGTTACTCCATCAGAAAGGTGACGGATATCCTGTTCGCCGTATTATGATCTCATTATACCCTACAGCGATCGCAATACGGCAGGTGGAATATCCATCACCTAAAGTCCTTTGTGTGTGTGTGTGAGTCATCCTGCTGAAAAACGTGCAATTTTATCAATAATGTATTACCAAGTATTCATGCCTTCCTATTTATACTACTGATCATTGTACAAAAGTGAATACTACATGTGTTGATGTATTTAGTATTATTCCATGATTACTGTATTACAGCACAGATTAGGATATTTTGATTTAGCAATCAATGTCATTTTGGAGCTTATTTTCAGGACAGTCTGTTGACCGTGTCTTTACATGTTAATAGGGTTGTTCTATTTATTTTCGATGGAAAATAGGCACTTTACTTGAGAGAGGCTGTAAAGTCGAACCCGTTGCTGTTGTGGCAATAAATACTTTTCACCACAAGAAGTGCCTTAGATTTATTAGAATTGTTGAATTACATGATTACAGGCCCCACAACCCATGTACAACACAGGTGGTGGAAGTGATTGGTGTAGTGTGTGGGGATGGAGATAATGCATACAAATATATCTCCTAGTTGCAGTAGCCACAAGGTAGTTATAGTTATGTCCATAGAAAAAGCGTTTTTTTTGTTTGCTAATAACATTGGCCCCAGTTGACAAACGTTCACAAAACTTTCCCAAAAAAAGTTCATCCACCTCACCAGCTTCCTAGAAAGTTTTGGGGTGATTAGTCAAGCGGCGGCTGAGAAAAAAGGGGGGTCTTAAAACACAAAATCGCCATACATTTTCCATTGACATCTTTAAGATGGTCTACAGTAAAAACTGCTGAACGGAATTAAACCAATTTCAGCAGGACGCTAGACCTTGGCCCACAGAGTGTTTTTTTGTGATTTGGTGTAAATTAGTTTCGTAGTTTTTGAGAAATTAAGGGTAAAAAAATAATTGCGTATTTTGGCAGTTGGGCTTGCAAGAGTCTCCGAGGGTCTCGCCATCTCACTCGTGTGGGTGTCAGACTCTTGCGAGATCAAGACCTCTGACTGGCTGCCAGCAACATAAGAAGAATGTTGCTTGAAGCCATTACAGGACTTGGGGCCGTTTCCTCAAGTTGTAAGTAACATAAAGCTATATGGGGGCAAAAAAATAAAATAAAAACATAAAAAGGCAAAAAAGGCAACAAAATAAAATACCATGATCCCTCAAGACCCACAGGATCGGGAAAAAAAAACAATTTAAGCAATTTAAATCTCACAGGCCCCGGTAAGCCCATCCCAGGGCTGAAAAACTTTTTATATATGAAGGGGAACATATGACCCACCCTCCCTGAGCCACCATGGGTCCCAGGGAGCACACACCCAGGGCCGACATTACTTTTTATGGGAGTGGAGCCCACCGAGCCTCAGGAGGCCCAGGGCCCAAATGTAAGGAAATTTCCCCCCTAACCCCCAACACCCCCAAGGACCCCAACCCATTAGAGCTGGCTCAGATGCTATGTCCCGGGGAGCCCACTGCCAGAGCATAGCAGTCTCCCTGCCCGCAGCAGCCTGGGAAGGGAAACCTATGTTTCCTCTTGCGTGGTGGGAGCATTTTTAAATCTCCAGCCAAGTGGGAGCAAACACCAAGTTCGCTCCAAGTGAGCGGGAGCTTTGAAAATGCTTCCATCGGCTGGGAGCGGACTTTAGATCGGTTTCCCTGCCTGTGATGCGGGCAGGGAAACAATTCTAAAACTTGCCACCACTTGCAGGGAGTAACATTAGAAGCTGCTCCCTAACGGCGGGAGCAATGCTGGCTCCTGCTGGATGAGGGGAGCTGGCTGAAGCAGCAGGGGCCTTGGGGATTCCTCTACGGCCCCCAAAGACACTATGGGAGAGCACCAAGGCACCCACCTTTTACTGTTCAAGGCCCCAGGTTGATGGGGTCCCCTGGGCCGAAGTCGGTCTGGGAGATGGGCCTCGTGCCCCACACCACATACAAATTGTGCCAGGCCCTGGGGGGATGGGGTCCCCAGGGCTGAAGTCGGCCCGGGGACCCCAACCCATTAGAGCTGGCTCAGATGCTATGTCCCGGGGAGCCCACTGCCAGAGCATAGCAGTCTCCCTGCCCGCAGCAGCCTGGGAAGGGAAACCTATGTTTCCTCTTGCGTGGTGGGAGCATTTTTAAATCTTCAGCCAAGTGGGAGCAAACACCAAGTTCGCTCCAAGTGAGCGGGAGCTTTAAAAATGCTTCCATCGGCTGGGAGCGGACTTTAGATCGGTTTCCCTGCCTGTGATGCGGGCAGGGAAACAATTCTAAAACTTGCCACCACTTGCAGGGAGTAACATTAGAAGCTGCTCCCTAACGGCGGGAGCAATAATGGCTCCTGCTGGATGAGGGGAGCTGGCTGAAGCAGCAGGGGCCTTGGGGATTCCTCTACGGCCCCCAAAGACACTATGGGAGAGCACCAAGGCACCCACCTTTTACTGTTCAAGGCCCCAGGTTGATGGGGTCCCCTGGGCCGAAGTCGGTCTGGGAGATGGGCCTCGTGCCCCACACCACATACAAATTGTGCCAGGCCCTGGGGAATGGTGTCCCCAGGGCTGAAGTCGGCCCGGGGAGGTGGGCCCTGTCTCCACCTCCCCCATTAAAATTTATGCCAGGGCCATGAGGGATGTGGTCCCCAAGCCCGAAATCAGCCCAAGGAGGGGGGCCACTTGCCGCCTCCCCTTTATTGTAAAGAGTAGCCTCGGGGATGGGGTCCCAAAGGCCTAACAAGGCGTGGGGGGGGGAATACTTTATACAAAAAAAGTGAAGTTATAGTTAACTGAACGGATGTGCGTGAGTTAATGGAAAACAAAAACTGAGAAAACACTTTGGAGGAAACCTAATCAAGGAAAAACTATTTTGAGGAAATACAAAAAAAAAAAAAAAAACATTTTAAAGGAAAGATTTTTAAGGAAAAATCCAAAATTACACTAAACTTGGGTAGAGTTTAGGACTACTGTGAGGTTTTTGGGTTCAGGATGGGTAATGTTTAGGGTGATGAGGGGGTGTTTAGGAGTCAGGAATAATTGGGGTTCAGGCATAGAAAGGGTTTTTTAGGGTTCAGAGATAGGTGGAGTATAGGGCTGGTGAGTGGCTTTTAGGGTTGACAGATGAGTGGTGTTTAGATGTGTGAACTGTTTTTAGGTTTCAGGGATGGGTGGTGTATGAGGCTGTTGATGGGGTTTAGGGTTCAATGATAGGGGAGTTTAGAGCTTGTGAGGGTTTTTAAGGTTAAAGTACGTGTAGTAGCTGCGTGGTGAGTTTT